>NC_090939.1:502656125-503257561 GCF_040938575.1 Ambystoma mexicanum | reverse complement strand
GCAACTCACTGAGGAGGTCCATCAAGGCCGAAACATGTCTGGGGTTGCTTGGTTTTCTGTGCAGAGGGGACGTGGCCTAGCAGTTCGGGCTGGGCTGCTACCATTGGTGGCGGCAGCTGACTGATTTGCACATTGCTGGACCCCTTTTGCAATGGCGCAGATGGGCTAAAAAACAGTGGTGTGGAAGGTTGCCCAGAGCAATTGCCAGTGGTTCAGATTCATTCAAAACCTTCCACCCATCACTTTTGTGGTCACAGTTTGTCTCTCCATGTGCAAGAGGGTATGCCCAGACGTGGGTCCTTTGCTCGCTGCGCCATAGGGAACCAGGGTGCACCTCACTGAGGAGGTCCATCAAGGCCGAAACATGTCTGGGGTTGCTTGGTTTTCCGTGCAGAGGGGACCTGGCCTAGCAGTTCGGGCTGGGCTGCTACCATTGGTGGCGGCAGCTGACTGATTTGCACATGGCTGGACCCCTTTTGCAATGGCGCAGACGGGCTAAAAAACGGTGGTGTGGAAGGTTGCCCAGAGCAACTGCCAGTGGTTCAGATTAATTTGAAACCTTCCACCCATCACTTTTGTGGTCACCGTTTGTCTCTCCATGTGAGAGAGGGTATGCCCAGACGTGGGTCCCTTGCTCGCTGCGCCATAGGGAACAAGGCTGCACCTCACTGAGGCTTTCCATCAATGCCGAAACATGTCTGGGTTTGCTTGGTTTTCTGTGCAGAGGGGACCTGGCCTAGCAGTTCGGGCTGGGCTGCTACCATTGGTGGTGGTAGCTGACTGATTTGCACATGGCTGGATCCCTTTTGAAATGGCGCAGACGGGCTAAAAAATGGTGGTGTGGAAGGTTGCATGTCTGGGGTTGCTTGGTTTTCTGTGCAGAGGGGACCTGGCCTAGCAGTTCGGGCTGGGCTGCTACCATTGGTGGCGGCAGCTGACTGATTTGCACATGGCTGGACCCCTTTTGCAATGGCGCAGACGGGCTAAAAAACCGTGGTGTGGAAGGTTGCCCAGAGCAATTGCCAGTGGTTCAGATTCATTCGGAACCTTCCACCCATCCCTTTTATGGTCACAGTTTGTCTCTCCATGTGAGAGAGAGTATTGTGTATGTCCAGACGTGGGTCCCTTGCTCGCTGCGCCATAGCGAACCAGGCTGCACCTCACTGAGGAGGTCCATCAAGGCCGAAACATGTCTGGGGTTGCTTGGTTTTCTGTGCAGAGGGGACCTGGCCTAGCAGTTCGGGCTGGGCTGCTACCATTGGTAGCAGCAGCTGACTGATTTGCACATGGCTGGACCCCTTTTGCAATGGCGCAGACGGGCTAAAAAACGGTTGTGTGGAAGGTTGCCCAGAGCAACTGCCAGTGGTTCAGATTAATTTGAAACCTTCCACCCATCACTTTTGTGGTCACAGTTTGTCTCTCCATGTGAGAGAGGGTATGCCCAGACGTGGGTCCCTTGCTCGCTGCGCCATAGGGAACAAGGCTGCACCTCACTGAGGCTTTCCATCAATGCCGAAACATGTCTGGGTTTGCTTGGTTTTCTGTGCAGAGGGGACCTGGCCTAGCAGTTCGGGCTGGGCTGCTACCATTGGTGGTGGCAGCTGACTGATTTGCACATGGCTGGATCCCTTTTGAAATGGCGCAGACGGGCTAAAAAATGGTGGTGTGGAAGGTTGCATGTCTGGGGTTGCTTGGTTTTCTGTGCAGAGGGGACCTGGCCTAGCAGTTCGGGCTGGGCTGCTACCATTGGTGGCGGCAGCTGACTGATTTGCACATGGCTGGACCCCTTTTGCAATGGCGCAGACGGGCTAAAAAACCGTGGTGTGGAAGGTTGCCCAGAGCAATTGCCAGTGGTTCAGATTCATTCGGAACCTTCCACCCATCCCTTTTATGGTCACAGTTTGTCTCTCCATGTGAGAGAGAGTATTGTGTATGTCCAGACGTGGGTCCCTTGCTCGCTGCGCCATAGCGAACCAGGCTGCACCTCACTGAGGAGGTCCATCAAGGCCGAAACATGTCTGGGGTTGCTTGGTTTTCTGTGCAGAGGGGACCTGGCCTAGCAGTTCGGGCTGGGCTGCTACCATTGGTAGCAGCAGCTGACTGATTTGCACATGGCTGGACCCCTTTTGCAATGGCGCAGACGGGCTAAAAAACGGTTGTGTGGAAGGTTGCCCAGAGCAACTGCCAGTGGTTCAGATTAATTTGAAACCTTCCACCCATCACTTTTGTGGTCACAGTTTGTCTCTCCATGTGAGAGAGGGTATGCCCAGACGTGGGTCCCTTGCTCGCTGCGCCATAGGGAACAAGGCTGCACCTCACTGAGGCTTTCCATCAATGCCGAAACATGTCTGGGTTTGCTTGGTTTTCTGTGCAGAGGGGACCTGGCCTAGCAGTTCGGGCTGGGCTGCTACCATTGGTGGTGGCAGCTGACTGATTTGCACATGGCTGGATCCCTTTTGCAATGGCGCAGACGGCTAAAAAACGGTGGTGTGGAAGGTTGCCCAGAGCAATTGCCAGTGGTTCAGATTCATTCAAAACCTTCCACCCATCACTTTTGTGGTCACAGTTTGTCTCTCCATGTGAGAGAGGGTATGCCCAGACGTGGGTCCCTTGCTCGCTGCGCCATAGGGAACCAGGCTGCACCTCACTGAGGAGGTCCATCAAGGCCGAAAAATGTCTGGGGTTGCTTGGTTTTCTGTGCAGAGGGGACCTGGCCTAGCAATTCGGGCTGGGCTGCTACCATTGGTGGTGGCAGCTGACTGATTTGCACATGGCTGGACCCCTTTTGCAATGGCACAGACGGGCTAAAAAATGGTGGTGTGGAAGGTTGCTGCCCAGAGCAATTGCCAGTGGTTCAGATTCATTCGAAACCTTCCACCCATCACTTTTCTGGTCACAGTTTGTCTCTCCATGTGAGAGAGGGTATGCCCAGACGTGGGTCCCTTGCTCGCTGCGCCATAGGGAACCAGGCTGCAACTCACTGAGGAGGTCCATCAAGGCCGAAACATGTCTGGGGTTGCTTGGTTTTCTGTGCAGAGGGGACGTGGCCTAGCAGTTCGGGCTGGGCTGCTACCATTGGTGGCGGCAGCTGACTGATTTGCACATGGCTGGACCCCTTTTGCAATGGCGCAGACGGGCTAAAAAACAGTGGTGTGGAAGGTTGCCCAGAGCAATTGCCAGTGGTTCAGCTTCATTCAAAACCTTCCACCCATCACTTTTGTGGTCACAGTTTGTCTCTCCATGTGCAAGAGGGTATGCCCAGACGTGGGTCCTTTGCTCGCTGCGCCATAGGGAACCAGGGTGCACCTCACTGAGGAGGTCCATCAAGGCCGAAACATGTCTGGGGTTGCTTGGTTTTCCGTGCAGAGGGGACCTGGCCTAGCAGTTCGGGCTGGGCTGCTACCATTGGTGGCGGCAGCTGACTGATTTGCACATGGCTGGACCCCTTTCGCAATGGCGCAGACGGGCTAAAAAACGGTGGTGTGGAAGGTTGCCCAGAGCAATTGCCAGTGGTTCAGATTCATTCGAAACCTTCCACCCATCACTTTTGTGGTCACAGTTTGTCTTTCCATGTGAGAGAGGGTATGCCCAGACGTGGGTCCCTTGCTCGCTGCGCCATAGGGAACCAGGCTGCACCTCACTGAGGAGGTCCATCAAGGGCAAAACATGTCTGGGGTTGCTTGGTTTTCTGTGCAGAGGGGACCTGGCCTAGCAGTTCGGGCTGGGCTTCTACCATTGGTGGCGGCAGCTAACTGATTTGCACATGACTGGACCCTTTTTGCAATGGCACAGACGGGCTAAAAAACAGTGGTGTGGAAGGTTGCCCAGAGCAATTGCCAGTGGTTCAGATTCATTCAAAACCTTCCACCCATGCCTTTTATGGTCACAGTTTGTCTCTCCATGTGAGAGAGGGTATTGTGTATGTCCAGACCTGGGTCCCTTGCTCGATGCGCCATAGGGAACCAGGCTGCACCTCACTGAGGAGGTCCATCAAGGCCGAAACATGTCTGGGGTTGCTTGGTTTTCTGTGCAGAGGGGACCTGGCCTAGCAGTTCGGGCTGGGCTGCTACCATTGGTGGCGGCAGCTGACTGATTTGCACATGGCTAGATCCCTTTTGCAATGGCGCAGACGGGCTAAAAAAACGTGGTGTGGAAGGTTGCCCAGAGCAATTGCCAGTGGTTCAGATTCATTCGGAACCTTCCACCCATCCCTTTTATGGTCACAGTTTGTCTCTCCATGTGAGAGAGAGTATTGTGTATGTCCAGACGTGGGTCCCTTGCTCGCTGCGCCATAGCGAACCAGGCTGCACCTCACTGAGGAGGTCCATCAAGGCCGAAACATGTCTGGGGTTGCTTGGTTTTCTTTGCAGAGGGGACCTGGCCTAGCAGTTCGGGCTGGGCTGCTACCATTGGTAGCAGCAGCTGACTGATTTGCACATGGCTGGACCCCTTTTGCAATGGCGCAGACGGGCTAAAAAACGGTTGTGTGGAAGGTTGCCCAGAGCAACTGCCAGTGGTTCAGATTAATTTGAAACCTTCCACCCATCACTTTTGTGGTCACAGTTTGTCTCTCCATGTGAGAGAGGGTATGCCCAGACGTGGGTCCCTTGCTCGCTGCGCCATAGGGAACAAGGCTGCACCTCACTGAGGCTTTCCATCAATGCCGAAACATGTCTGGGTTTGCTTGGTTTTCTGTGCAGAGGGGACCTGGCCTAGCAGTTCGGGCTGGGCTGCTACCATTGGTGGTGGCAGCTGACTGATTTGCACATGGCTGGATCCCTTTTGAAATGGCGCAGACGGCTAAAAAACGGTGGTGTGGAAGGTTGCCCAGAGCAATTGCCAGTGGTTCAGATTCATTCAAAACCTTCCACCCATCACTTTTGTGGTCACAGTTTGTCTCTCCATGTGAGAGAGGGTATGCCCAGACGTGGGTCCCTTGCTCGCTGCGCCATAGGGAACCAGGCTGCACCTCACTGAGGAGGTCCATCAAGGCCGAAAAATGTCTGGGGTTGCTTGGTTTTCTGTGCAGAGGGGACCTGGCCTAGCAATTCGGGCTGGGCTGCTACCATTGGTGGTGGCAGCTGACTGATTTGCACATGGCTGGACCCCTTTTGCAATGGCACAGACGGGCTAAAAAATGGTGGTGTGGAAGGTTGCCCAGAGCAATTGCCAGTGGTTCAGATTCATTCGAAACCTTCCACCCATCACTTTTCTGGTCACAGTTTGTCTCTCCATGTGAGAGAGGGTATGCCCAGACGTGGGTCCCTTGCTCGCTGCGCCATAGGGAACCAGGCTGCAACTCACTGAGGAGGTCCATCAAGGCCGAAACATGTCTGGGGTTGCTTGGTTTTCTGTGCAGAGGGGACGTGGCCTAGCAGTTCGGGCTGGGCTGCTACCATTGGTGGTGGCAGCTGACTGATTTGAACATGGCTGGACCCCTTTTGCAATGGCGCAGACGGGCTAAAAAACAGTGGTGTGGAAGGTTGCCCAGAGCAATTGCCAGTGGTTCAGATTCGTTCAAAACCTTCCACCCATCACTTTTGTGGTCACAGTTTGTCTCTCCATGTGCAAGAGGGTATGCCCAGACGTGGGTCCTTTGCTCGCTGCGCCATAGGGAACCAGGGTGCACCTCACTGAGGAGGTCCATCAAGGCCGAAACATGTCTGGGGTTGCTTGGTTTTCCGTGCAGAGGGGACCTGGCCTAGCAGTTCGGGCTGGGCTGCTACCATTGGTGGCGGCAGCTGACTGATTTGCACATGGCTGGACCCCTTTCGCAATGGCGCAGACGGGCTAAAAAACGGTGGTGTGGAAGGTTGCCCAGAGCAATTGCCAGTGGTTCAGATTCATTCGAAACCTTCCACCCATCACTTTTGTGGTCACAGTTTGTCTCTCCATGTGAGAGAGGGTATGCCCAGACGTGGGTCCCTTGCTCGCTGCGCCATAGGGAACCAGGCTGCACCTCACTGAGGAGGTCCATCAAGGGCAAAACATGTCTGGGGTTGCTTGGTTTTCTGTGCAGAGGGGACCTGGCCTAGCAGTTCGGGCTGGGCTTCTACCATTGGTGGCGGCAGCTAACTGATTTGCACATGACTGGACCCTTTTTGCAATGGCGCAGACGGGCTAAAAACGGTATTGTAGAAGGTTTCCCAGAGCAATTGCCAGTGGTTCAGATTCATTCGAAACCTTCCACCCATCACTTTTGTGGTCACAGTTTGTCTCTCCATGTGAGAGAGGGTATGCCCAGACGTGGGTCCCTTGCTCGCTGCGCCATAGGGAACCAGGCTGCACCTCACTGAGGAGGTCCATCAAGGCCGAAAAATGTCTGGGGTTGCTTGGTTTTCTGTGCAGAGGGGACCTGGCCTAGCAATTCGGGCTGGGCTGCTACCATTGGTGGCGGCAGCTGACTGATTTGCACATGGCTGGACCCCTTTTGCAATGGCACAGACGGGCTAAAAAACAGTGGTGTGGAAGGTTGCCCAGAGCAATTGCCAGTGGTTCAGATTCATTCAAAACCTTCCACCCATGCCTTTTATGGTCACAGTTTGTCTCTCCATGTGAGAGAGGGTATTGTGTATGTCCAGACCTGGGTCCCTTGCTCGATGCGCCATAGGGAACCAGGCTGCACCTCACTGAGGAGGTCCATCAAGGCCGAAACATGTCTGCGGTTGCTTGGTTTTCTGTGCAGAGGGGACCTGGCCTAGCAGTTCGGGCTGGGCTGCTACCATTGGTGGCGGCAGCTGACTGATTTGCACATGGCTGGACCCCTTTTGCAATGGCACAGACGGGCTTAAAAACGGTGGTGTGGAAGGCTGCCCAGAGCAATTGCCAGTGGTTCAGATTCATTCAAAACCTTCCACCCATCACTTTTGTGGTCACAGTTTGTCTCTCCATGTGAGAGAGGGTATACCCAGACTTGGGTCCCTTGCTCACTGCGCCATAGGGAACCAGGCTGCACCTCACTGAGGAGGTCCATCAAGGCCGAAACATGTCTGGGGTTGCTTGGTTTTCTGTGCAGAGCGGACCTGGCCTAGCAGTTCGGGCTGGGCTGCTATCATTGGTGGCGGCAGCTGACTGATTTGCACATGGCTGGATCCCTTTTGCAAAGGCGCAGACGGGCTAAAAAACGGTGGTGTGGAAGGTTGCCCAGAGCAATTTCCAGTGGTTCAGATTCATTCAAAACCTTCCACCCATCACTTTTGTGGTCACAGTTTGTCTCTCCATGTGATAGAGGTTATGCCCAGACGTGGGTCCCTTGCTCGCTGCGTCATAGGGAACCAGGCTGCACCTCACTGAGGAGGTCCGTCAAGGCCGAAACATGTCTGGGGTTGCTTGGTTTTCTGTGCAGAGGGGACCTGGCCTAGCAGTTTGGGCTGGGCTGCTACCATTGGTGGCGCTAGCTGACTGATTTGCACATTCCTGGACTCCTTTTGCAATGGCGCAGACGGGCTAAAAAATGGTGGTGTGGAAGGTTGCCCAGAGCAATTGCCAGCGGTTCAGATTAATTCAAAACCTTCCACCCATCACTTTTATGGTCACAGTTTGTCTCTCCATGTGAGAGAGGGTATGCACAGACGTGGGTCCCTTGCTTGCTGAGCCATAGGGAACCAGGCTGCACCTCACAGAGGAGGTCCATCAAGGCCGAAACATGTCTGGGGTTGCTTGGTTTTCTGTGCAGAGGGGACCTGGCCTAGCAGTTCGGGCTGGGCTGCCACCATTTGTGGTGGCAGCTGACTGATTTGCACATGGCTGGACCCCTTTTCCAATGGTGCAGAAGGGCTAAAAAACAGTGGTGTGGAAGGTTGCCCAGAGCAATTGCCAGTGGTTCAGATTAATTCAAAACCTTCCACCCATCACTTTTGTGGTCACAGTTTGTCTCTCCATGTGAGAGAGGGTATGCCCAGACGTGGGTCCCTTGCTCGCTGCGTCATAGGGAACCAGGCTGCACCTCACTGAGGAGGTCCATCAAGGGCAAAACATGTCTGGGGTTGCTTGGTTTTCTGTGCAGAGGGGACCTGGCCTAGCAGTTCGGGCTGGGCTTCTACCATTGGTGGCGGCAGCTAACTGATTTGCACATGACTGGACCCTTTTTGCAATGGCGCAGACGGGCTAAAAACGGTATTGTAGAAGGTTTCCCAGACCAATTGCCAGTGGTTCAGATTCATTCGAAACCTTCCACCCATCTCTTTTGTGGTCACAGTTTGTCACTCCATGTGAGAGAGGGTATGCCCAGACGTGGGTCCCTTGCTCGCTGCGCCATAGGGAACCAGGCTGCACCTCACAGAGGAGGTCCATCAAGGCCGAAACATGTCTGGGGTTGCTTGGTTTTCTGTGCAGAGGGGACCTGGCCTAGCAGTTCGGGCTGGGCTGCCACCATTTGTGGTGGCAGCTGACTGATTTGCACATGGCTGGACCCCTTTTCCAATGGTGCAGAAGGGCTAAAAAACAGTGGTGTGAAAGGTTGCCCAGAGCAATTGCCAGTGGTTCAGATTAATTCAAAACCTTCCACCCATCACTTTTGTGGTCACAGTTTGTCTCTCCATGTGAGAGAGGGTATGCCCAGACGTGGGTCCCTTGCTCGCTGCGTCATAGGGAACCAGGCTGCACCTCATTGAGGAGGTCCATCAAGGCCGAAACATGTCTCGGGTTGCTTGGTTTTCTGTGCAGAGGGGACCTGGTTTAGCAGTTCGGGCTGGGCTGCCACCATTGGTGGCGGCAGCTGACTTATTTGCACATGGCTGGACCCCTTTTGCAATGGCGCAGACGGGCTAAAAAACGGTGGTGTGGAAGGTTGCCCAGAGCAATTGCCAGTGGTTGAGATTCATTCGAAACCCCCCACCCATCACTTTTGTGTTCACAGTTTGTCTCTCCATGTGAGAGAGGGTATGCCCAGACGTGGGTCCCTTGCTCGCTGCGCCACAGGGAACCAGGCTGCACCTCACTGAGGAGGTCCATCAAGGCCGAAAAATGTCTGGGGGTGCTTGGTTTTCTGTGCAGAGGGGACCTGGCCTAGCAATTTGGGCTGGGCTGCTACCATTGGTGGCGGCAGCTGACTGATTTGCACATGACTGTACCCCTTTTGCAATGCCACAGACGGGCTAAAAAACGTTGGTGTGGAAGGTTGCCCAGAGCAATTGCCAGTGGTTCAGATTCATTTGAAACCTTCCACCCATCACTTTTGTGGTCACAGTTTGTCTCTCCATGTGGGAGAGGGTATGCCCAGACGTGGGTCCCTTGCTCGATGCGCCATAGGGAACCAGGCTGCACCTCACTGAGGAGGTCCATCAAGGCCGAAACATGTCTGGGGTTGCTTGGTTTTCTGTGCAGAGGGGACCTGGCCTAGCAGTTCGGGCTGGGCTGCCACCATTTGTGGTGGCAGCTGACTGATTTGCACATGGCTGGACCCCTTTTCCAATGGTGCAGAAGGGCTAAAAAACAGTGGTGTGGAAGGTTGCCCAGAGCAATTGCCAGTGGTTCAGATTAATTCAAAACCTTCCACCCATCACTTTTGTGGTCACAGTTTGTCTCTCCATGTGAGAGAGGGTATGCCCAGACGTGGGTCCCTTGCTCGCTGCGTCATAGGGAACCAGGCTGCACCTCACTGAGGAGGTCCATCAAGGGCAAAACATGTCTGGGGTTGCTTGGTTTTCTGTGCAGAGGGGACCTGGCCTAGCAGTTCGGGCTGGGCTTCTACCATTGGTGGCGGCAGCTAACTGATTTGCACATGACTGGACCCTTTTTGCAATGGCGCAGACGGGCTAAAAACGGTATTGTAGAAGGTTTCCCAGAGCAATTGCCAGTGGTTCAGATTCATTCAAAACCTTCCACCCATCACTTTTGTGGTCACAGTTTGTCACTCCATGTGAGAGAGGGTATGCCCAGACGTGGGTCCCTTGCTCGCTGCGCCATAGGGAACCAGGCTGCACCTCACAGAGGAGGTCCATCAAGGCCGAAACATGTCTGGGGTTGCTTGGTTTTCTGTGCAGAGGGGACCTGGCCTAGCAGTTCGGGCTGGGCTGCCACCATTTGTGGTGGCAGCTGACTGATTTGCACATGGCTGGACCCCTTTTCCAATGGTGCAGAAGGGCTAAAAAACAGTGGTGTGGAAGGTTGCCCAGAGCAATTGCCAGTGGTTCAGATTAATTCAAAACCTTCCACCCATCACTTTTGTGGTCACAGTTTGTCTCTCCATGTGAGAGAGGGAATGCCCAGACGTGGGTCCCTTGCTCGCGGCGTCATAGGGAACCAGGCTGCACCTCATTGAGGAGGTCCATCAAGGCCGAAACATGTCTGGGGTTGCTTGGTTTTCTGTGCAGAGGGGACCTGGTTTAGCAGTTCGGGCTGGGCTGCCACCATTGGTGGCGGCAGCTGACTTATTTGCACATGGCTGGACCCCTTTTGCAATGGCGCAGACGGGCTAAAAAACGGTGGTGTGGAAGGTTGCCCAGAGCAATTGCCAGTGGTTGATATTCATTCGAAACCCCCCACCCATCACTTTTGTGTTCACAGTTTGTCTCTCCATGTGAGAGAGGGTATGCCCAGACGTGGGTCCCTTGCTCGCTGCGCCACAGGGAACCAGGCTGCACCTCACTGAGGAGGTCCATCAAGGCCGAAAAATGTCTGGGGGTGCTTGGTTTTCTGTGCAGAGGGGACCTGGCCTAGCAATTCGGGCTGGGCTGCTACCATTGGTGGCGGCAGCTGACTGATTTGCACATGGCTGTACCCCTTTTGCAATGCCACAGACAGGCTAAAAAACGTTGGTGTGGAAGGTTGCCCAGAGCAATTGCCAGTGGTTCAGATTCATTTGAAACCTTCCACCCATCACTTTTGTGGTCACAGTTTGTCTCTCCATGTGGGAGAGGGTATGCCCAGACGTGGGTCCCTTGCTCGATGCGCCATAGGGAACCAGGCTGCACCTCACTGAGGAGGTCCATCAAGGCCGAAACATGTCTGGGGTTGCTTGGTTTTCTGTGCAGAGGGGACCTGGCCTAGCAGTTCGGGCTGGGCTGCTACCATTGGTGGCGGCAGCTGACTGATTTGCACATGGCTGGACCCCTTTTGCAATGGCGCAGACGGGCTAAAAAACAGTGGTGTGGAAGGTTGCCCAGAGCAATTGCCAGTAGTTCAGATTCATTCGGAACCTTCCACCCATCCCTTTTATGGTCACAGTTTGTCTCTCCATGTGAGAGAGAGTATTGTGTATGTCCAGACGTGGGTCCCTTGCTCGCTGCGCCATAGCGAACCAGGCTGCACCTCACTGAGGAGGTCCATCAAGGCCGAAACATGTCTGGGGTTGCTTAGTTTTCTGTGCAGAGGAGACCTGGCCTAGCAGTTCGGGCTGGGCTGCTACCATTGGTGGCGGCAGCTGACTGATTTGCACATGGCTGGACCCCTTTTGCAATGGCGCAGACGGACTAAAAAACGGTTGTGTGGAAGGTTGCCCAGAGCAATTGCCAGTGGTTCAGATTCATTCAAAACCTTCCACCTATCACTTTTGTGGTCACAGTTTGTCTCTCCATGTGAGAGAGGGTATGCCCAGACGTGGGTCCCTTGCTCGCTGCGCCATAGGGAACCAGGCTGCACCTCACTGAGGAGGTCCATCAAGGCCGAAAAATGTCTGGGGTTGCTTGGTTTTCTGTGCAGAGGGGACCTGGCCTAGCAATTCGGGCTGGGCTGCTACCATTGGTGGTGGCAGCTGACTGATTTGCACATGGCTGGACCCCTTTTGCAATGGCACAGACGGACCCCTTTTGCAATGGCACAGACGGGCTAAAAAACGGTGGTGTGGAAGGTTGCCCAGAGCAATTGCCAGTGGTTCAGATTAATTCGAAACCTTCCACCCATCACTTTTCTGGTCAAAGTTTGTCTCTCCATGTGCAAGAGGGTATGCCCAGACGTGGGTCCATTGCTCGATGCGCCATAGGGAACCAGGCTGCACCTCACTGAGGAGGTCCATCAAGGCCGAAACATGTCTGGGGTTGCTTGGTTTTCTGTGCAGAGGGGACCTGGCCTAGCAGTTCGGGCTGGGCTGCTACCATTGGTGGCGGCAGCTGACTGATTTGCACATGGCTGGACGCCTTTTGCAATGGTGCAGACGGGCTAAAAAACGGTGGTGTGGAAGGTAGCCCAGAGCAATTGCCAGTGGTTCAGATTCATTCAAAACCTTCCACCCATCACTTTTGTGGTCACAGTTTGTCTCTCCATGTGAGAGAGGGTATGCCCAGACGTAGGTCCCTTGCTCGCTGCACCATAGGGAACCAGGCTGCACCTCACTGAGGAGGTCCATCAAGGCCGAAACATGTCTGGGGTTGCTTGGTTTTCTGTGCAGAGGGGACCTGGCCTAGCAGTTAGGGCTGGGCTTCTACCATTGGTGGCGGCAGCTAACTGATTTGCACATGACTGGACCCTTTTTGCAATGGCGCAGACGGGCTAAAAACGGTATTGTAGAAGGTTGCCCAGAGCAATTGCCAGTGGTTCAGATTCATTCTAAACCTTCCACCAATCACTTTTGTGGTCACAGTTTGTCTCTCCATGTGGGAGAGGGTATGCCCAGACGTGGGTCCCTTGCTCGCTGCGCCATAGAGAACCAGGCTGCACCTCACTGAGGAGGTCCATCAAGGCCGAAACATGTCTGGGGTTGCTTGGTTTTCTGTGCAGAGGGGACCGGGCCTAGCAGTTCGGGCTGGGCTGCTACCATTGGTGGCGGCAGCTGACTGATTTGCACATGGCTGGACCCCTTTTGCAATGGCGCAGACGGGCTAAAAAACAGTGGTGTGGAAGGTTGCCCAGAGCAATTGCCAGTGGTTCAGATTCATTCGAAACCTTCCACCCATCCCTTTTATGGTCCCAGTTTGTCTCTCCATGTGAGAGAGGGTATTGTGTATGTCCAGAGCTGGGTCCCTTGCTCGATGCGCCATAGGGAACCAGGCTGCACCTCACTGAGGAGGTCCATCAAGGCCGAAACATGTCTGGGGTTGCTTGGTTTTCTGTGCAGAGGGGACCTGGCCTAGCAGTTCGGGCTGGGCTTCTACCATTGGTGGTGGCAGCTGACTGATTTGCACATGGCTGGACCCCTTTTGCAATGGCGCAGACGGGCTAAAAAACGGTGGTGTGGAAGGTTGCCCAGAGCAATTGCCAGTGGTTCAGATTCATTCGAAACCTTCCACCCATCACTTTTGTGGTCACAGTTTGTCTCTCCATGTGAGAGAGGGTTTGCCCAGACGTGGGTCCCTTGCTCGCTGCGCCATAGGGAACCAGGCTGCACCTCACTGAGGAGGTCCATCAAGGGCAAAACATGTCTGGGGTTGCTTGGTTTTCTGTGCAGAGGGGACCTGGCCTAGCAGTTCGGGCTGGGCTTCTACCATTGGTGGCGGCAGCTAACTGATTTGCACCTGACTGGACCCTTTTTGCAATGGCGCAGACGGGCTAAAAACGGTATTGTAGAAGGTTGCCCAGAGCAATTGCCAGTGGTTCAGATTCATTCGAAACCTTCCACCCATCACTTTTGTGGTCACAGTTTGTCTCTCCATGTGAGAGAGGGTATGCCCAGACGTGGGTCCCTTGCTCGCTGCGCCATAGGGAACCAGGCTGCACCTCACTGAGGAGGTCCATCAAGGCCGAAAAATGTCTGGGGTTGCTTGGTTTTCTGTGCAGAGGGGACCTGGCCTAGCAATTCGGGCTGGGCTGCTACCATTGGTGGCGGCAGCTGACTGATTTGCACATGGCTGGACCCCTTTTGCAATGGCACAGACGGGCTAAAAAACAGTGGTGTGGAAGGTTGCCCAGAGCAATTGCCAGTGGTTCAGATTCATTCAAAACCTTCCACCCATGCCTTTTATGGTCACAGTTTGTCTCTCCATGTGAGAGAGGGTATACCCAGACTTGGGTCCCTTGCTCGCTGCGCCATAGTGAACCAGGCTGCACCTCACTGAGGAGGTCCATCAAGGCCGAAACATGTCTGGGGTTGCTTGGTTTTCTGTGCAGAGCGGACCTGGCCTAGCAGTTCGGGCTGGGCTGCTATCATTGGTGGCGGCAGCTGACTGATTTGCACATGACTGGATCCCTTTTGCAATGGCGCAGACGGGCTAAAAAACGGTGGTGTGGAAGGTTGCCCAGAGCAATTGCCAGTGGTTCAGATTCATTCAAAACCTTCCACCCATCACTTTTGTGGTCACAGTTTGTCTCTCCATGTGATAGAGGGTATGCCCAGACGTGGGTCCCTTGCTCGCTGCGTCATAGGGAACCAGGCTGCACCTCACTGAGGAGGTCCGTCAAGGCCGAAACATGTCTGGGGTTGCTTGGTTTTCTGTGCAGAGGGGACCTGGCCTAGCAGTTCGGGCTGGGCTGCTACCATTGGTGGCGCTAGCTGACTGATTTGCACATTCCTGGACTACTTTTGCAATGGCGCAGACGGGCTAAAAAATGGTGGTGTGGAAGGTTGCCCAGAGCAATTGCCAGCGGTTCAGATTAATTCAAAACCTTCCACCCATCACTTTTATGGTCACAGTTTGTCTCTCCATGTGAGAGAGGGTATGCACAGACGTGGGTCCCTTGCTTGCTGCGCCATAGGGAACCAGGCTGCACCTCACAGAGGAGGTCCATCAAGGCCGAAACATGTCTGGGGTTGCTTGGTTTTCTGTGCAGAGGGGACCTGGCCTAGCAGTTCGGGCTGGGCTGCCACCATTTGTGACGGCAGCTGACTGATTTGCACATGGCTGGACCCCTTTTGCAATGGTGCAGAAGGGCTAAAAAACGGTGGTGTGGAAGGTTGCCCAGAGCAATTGCCAGTGGTTCAGATTAATTCAAAACCTTCCACCCATCACTTTTGTGGTCACAGTTTGTCTCTCCATGTGAGAGAGGGTATGCCCAGACGTGGGTCCCTTGCTCGCTGCGTCATAGGGAACCAGGCTGCACCTCATTGAGGAGGTCCATAAAGGCCGAAACATGTCTGGGGTTGCTTGGTTTTCTGTGCAGAGGGGACCTGGTTTAGCAGTTCGGGCTGGGCTGCCACCATTGGTGGCGGCAGCTGACTGATTTGCACATGGCTGGACCCCTTTTGCAATGGCGCAGACGGGCTAAGAAACAGTGGTGTGGAAGGTTGCCCAGAGCAATTGCCAGTGGTTCAGATTCATTCGGAACCTTCCACCCATCCCTTTTATGGTCACAGTTTGTCTCTCCATGTGAGAGAGAGTATTGTGTATGTCCAGACGTGGGTCCCTTGCTCGCTGCGCCATAGCGAACCAGGCTGCACCTCACTGAGGAGGTCCATCAAGGCCGAAACATGTCTGGGGTTGCTTGGTTTTCTGTGCAGAGGGGACCTGGCCTAGCAGTTCGGGCTGGGCTGCTACCATTGGTGGCGGCAGCTGACTGATTTGCACATGGCTGGACCCCTTTTGCAATGGCGCAGACGGGCTAAAAAACGGTTGTGTGGAAGGTTGCCCAGAGCAACTGCCAGTGGTTCAAATTAATTTGAAACCTTCCACCCATCACTTTTGTGGTCACAGTTTGTCTCTCCATGTGAGAGAGGGTATGCCCAGACGTGGGTCCCTTGCTCGCTGCGCCATAGGGAACAAGGCTGCACCTCACTGAGGCTTTCCATCAATGCCGAAACATGTCTGGGTTTGCTTGGTTTTCTGTGCAGAGGGGACCTGGCCTAGCAGTTCGGGCTGGGCTGCTACCATTGGTGGTGGCAGCTGACTGATTTGCACATGGCTGGATCCCTTTTGAAATGGCGCAGACGGGCTAAAAAACGGTGGTGTGGAAGGTTGGCCAGAGCAATTGCCAGTGGTTCAGATTCATTCAAAACCTTCCACCCATCACTTTTGTGGTCACAGTTTGTCTCTCCATGTGAGAGAGGGTATGCCCAGACGTGGGTCCCTTGCTCGCTGCGCCATAGGGAACCAGGCTGCACCTCACTGAGGAGGTCCATCAAGGCCGAAAAATGTCTGGGGATGCTTGGTTTTCTGTGCAGAGGGGACCTGGCCTAGCAATTCGGGCTGGGCTGCTACCATTGGTGGTGGCAGCTGACTGATTTTCACATGGCTGGACCCCTTTTGCAATGGCACAGACGGGCTAAAAAACGGTGGTGTGGAAGGTTGCCCAGAGCAATTGCCAGTGGTTCAGATTCATTCAAAACCTTCCACCCATCACTTTTGTGGTCACAGTTTGTCTCTCCATGTGAGAGAGGGTATGCCCAGACGTGGGTCCCTTGCTCGCTGCGCCATAGGGAACCAGGCTGCACCTCACTGAGGAGGTCCATCAAGGCCGAAAAATGTCTGGGGTTGCTTGGTTTTCTGTGCAGAGGGGACCTGGCCTAGCAATTCGGGCTGGGCTGCTACCATTGGTGGTGACAGCTGACTGATTTGCACATGGCTGGACCCCTTTTGCAATGGCACAGACGGGCTAAAAAACGGTGGTGTGGAAGGTTGCCCAGAGCAATTGCCAGTGGTTCAGATTCATTCGAAACCTTCCACCCATCACTTTTCTGGTCACAGTTTGTCTCTCCATGTGAGAGAGGGTATGCCCAGACGTGGGTCCCTTGCTCGCTGCGCCATAGGGAACCAGGCTGCAACTCACTGAGGAGGTCCATCAAGGCCGAAACATGTCTGGGGTTGCTTGGTTTTCTGTGCAGAGGGGACGTGGCCTAGCAGTTCGGGCTGGGCTGCTACCATTGGTGGCGGCAGCTGACTGATTTGCACATTGCTGGACCCCTTTTGCAATGGCGCAGATGGGCTAAAAAACAGTGGTGTGGAAGGTTGCCCAGAGCAATTGCCAGTGGTTCAGATTCATTCAAAACCTTCCACCCATCACTTTTGTGGTCACAGTTTGTCTCTCCATGTGCAAGAGGGTATGCCCAGACGTGGGTCCTTTGCTCGCTGCGCCATAGGGAACCAGGGTGCACCTCACTGAGGAGGTCCATCAAGGCCGAAACATGTCTGGGGTTGCTTGGTTTTCCGTGCAGAGGGGACCTGGCCTAGCAGTTCGGGCTGGGCTGCTACCATTGGTGGCGGCAGCTGACTGATTTGCACATGGCTGGACCCCTTTTGCAATGGCGCAGACGGGCTAAAAAACGGTGGTGTGGAAGGTTGCCCAGAGCAACTGCCAGTGGTTCAGATTAATTTGAAACCTTCCACCCATCACTTTTGTGGTCACCGTTTGTCTCTCCATGTGAGAGAGGGTATGCCCAGACGTGGGTCCCTTGCTCGCTGCGCCATAGGGAACAAGGCTGCACCTCACTGAGGCTTTCCATCAATGCCGAAACATGTCTGGGTTTGCTTGGTTTTCTGTGCAGAGGGGACCTGGCCTAGCAGTTCGGGCTGGGCTGCTACCATTGGTGGTGGTAGCTGACTGATTTGCACATGGCTGGATCCCTTTTGAAATGGCGCAGACGGGCTAAAAAATGGTGGTGTGGAAGGTTGCATGTCTGGGGTTGCTTGGTTTTCTGTGCAGAGGGGACCTGGCCTAGCAGTTCGGGCTGGGCTGCTACCATTGGTGGCGGCAGCTGACTGATTTGCACATGGCTGGACCCCTTTTGCAATGGCGCAGACGGGCTAAAAAACCGTGGTGTGGAAGGTTGCCCAGAGCAATTGCCAGTGGTTCAGATTCATTCGGAACCTTCCACCCATCCCTTTTATGGTCACAGTTTGTCTCTCCATGTGAGAGAGAGTATTGTGTATGTCCAGACGTGGGTCCCTTGCTCGCTGCGCCATAGCGAACCAGGCTGCACCTCACTGAGGAGGTCCATCAAGGCCGAAACATGTCTGGGGTTGCTTGGTTTTCTGTGCAGAGGGGACCTGGCCTAGCAGTTCGGGCTGGGCTGCTACCATTGGTAGCAGCAGCTGACTGATTTGCACATGGCTGGACCCCTTTTGCAATGGCGCAGACGGGCTAAAAAACGGTTGTGTGGAAGGTTGCCCAGAGCAACTGCCAGTGGTTCAGATTAATTTGAAACCTTCCACCCATCACTTTTGTGGTCACAGTTTGTCTCTCCATGTGAGAGAGGGTATGCCCAGACGTGGGTCCCTTGCTCGCTGCGCCATAGGGAACAAGGCTGCACCTCACTGAGGCTTTCCATCAATGCCGAAACATGTCTGGGTTTGCTTGGTTTTCTGTGCAGAGGGGACCTGGCCTAGCAGTTCGGGCTGGGCTGCTACCATTGGTGGTGGCAGCTGACTGATTTGCACATGGCTGGATCCCTTTTGAAATGGCGCAGACGGGCTAAAAAATGGTGGTGTGGAAGGTTGCATGTCTGGGGTTGCTTGGTTTTCTGTGCAGAGGGGACCTGGCCTAGCAGTTCGGGCTGGGCTGCTACCATTGGTGGCGGCAGCTGACTGATTTGCACATGGCTGGACCCCTTTTGCAATGGCGCAGACGGGCTAAAAAACCGTGGTGTGGAAGGTTGCCCAGAGCAATTGCCAGTGGTTCAGATTCATTCGGAACCTTCCACCCATCCCTTTTATGGTCACAGTTTGTCTCTCCATGTGAGAGAGAGTATTGTGTATGTCCAGACGTGGGTCCCTTGCTCGCTGCGCCATAGCGAACCAGGCTGCACCTCACTGAGGAGGTCCATCAAGGCCGAAACATGTCTGGGGTTGCTTGGTTTTCTGTGCAGAGGGGACCTGGCCTAGCAGTTCGGGCTGGGCTGCTACCATTGGTAGCAGCAGCTGACTGATTTGCACATGGCTGGACCCCTTTTGCAATGGCGCAGACGGGCTAAAAAACGGTTGTGTGGAAGGTTGCCCAGAGCAACTGCCAGTGGTTCAGATTAATTTGAAACCTTCCACCCATCACTTTTGTGGTCACAGTTTGTCTCTCCATGTGAGAGAGGGTATGCCCAGACGTGGGTCCCTTGCTCGCTGCGCCATAGGGAACAAGGCTGCACCTCACTGAGGCTTTCCATCAATGCCGAAACATGTCTGGGTTTGCTTGGTTTTCTGTGCAGAGGGGACCTGGCCTAGCAGTTCGGGCTGGGCTGCTACCATTGGTGGTGGCAGCTGACTGATTTGCACATGGCTGGATCCCTTTTGCAATGGCGCAGACGGCTAAAAAACGGTGGTGTGGAAGGTTGCCCAGAGCAATTGCCAGTGGTTCAGATTCATTCAAAACCTTCCACCCATCACTTTTGTGGTCACAGTTTGTCTCTCCATGTGAGAGAGGGTATGCCCAGACGTGGGTCCCTTGCTCGCTGCGCCATAGGGAACCAGGCTGCACCTCACTGAGGAGGTCCATCAAGGCCGAAAAATGTCTGGGGTTGCTTGGTTTTCTGTGCAGAGGGGACCTGGCCTAGCAATTCGGGCTGGGCTGCTACCATTGGTGGTGGCAGCTGACTGATTTGCACATGGCTGGACCCCTTTTGCAATGGCACAGACGGGCTAAAAAATGGTGGTGTGGAAGGTTGCTGCCCAGAGCAATTGCCAGTGGTTCAGATTCATTCGAAACCTTCCACCCATCACTTTTCTGGTCACAGTTTGTCTCTCCATGTGAGAGAGGGTATGCCCAGACGTGGGTCCCTTGCTCGCTGCGCCATAGGGAACCAGGCTGCAACTCACTGAGGAGGTCCATCAAGGCCGAAACATGTCTGGGGTTGCTTGGTTTTCTGTGCAGAGGGGACGTGGCCTAGCAGTTCGGGCTGGGCTGCTACCATTGGTGGCGGCAGCTGACTGATTTGCACATGGCTGGACCCCTTTTGCAATGGCGCAGACGGGCTAAAAAACAGTGGTGTGGAAGGTTGCCCAGAGCAATTGCCAGTGGTTCAGCTTCATTCAAAACCTTCCACCCATCACTTTTGTGGTCACAGTTTGTCTCTCCATGTGCAAGAGGGTATGCCCAGACGTGGGTCCTTTGCTCGCTGCGCCATAGGGAACCAGGGTGCACCTCACTGAGGAGGTCCATCAAGGCCGAAACATGTCTGGGGTTGCTTGGTTTTCCGTGCAGAGGGGACCTGGCCTAGCAGTTCGGGCTGGGCTGCTACCATTGGTGGCGGCAGCTGACTGATTTGCACATGGCTGGACCCCTTTCGCAATGGCGCAGACGGGCTAAAAAACGGTGGTGTGGAAGGTTGCCCAGAGCAATTGCCAGTGGTTCAGATTCATTCGAAACCTTCCACCCATCACTTTTGTGGTCACAGTTTGTCTTTCCATGTGAGAGAGGGTATGCCCAGACGTGGGTCCCTTGCTCGCTGCGCCATAGGGAACCAGGCTGCACCTCACTGAGGAGGTCCATCAAGGGCAAAACATGTCTGGGGTTGCTTGGTTTTCTGTGCAGAGGGGACCTGGCCTAGCAGTTCGGGCTGGGCTTCTACCATTGGTGGCGGCAGCTAACTGATTTGCACATGACTGGACCCTTTTTGCAATGGCACAGACGGGCTAAAAAACAGTGGTGTGGAAGGTTGCCCAGAGCAATTGCCAGTGGTTCAGATTCATTCAAAACCTTCCACCCATGCCTTTTATGGTCACAGTTTGTCTCTCCATGTGAGAGAGGGTATTGTGTATGTCCAGACCTGGGTCCCTTGCTCGATGCGCCATAGGGAACCAGGCTGCACCTCACTGAGGAGGTCCATCAAGGCCGAAACATGTCTGGGGTTGCTTGGTTTTCTGTGCAGAGGGGACCTGGCCTAGCAGTTCGGGCTGGGCTGCTACCATTGGTGGCGGCAGCTGACTGATTTGCACATGGCTAGATCCCTTTTGCAATGGCGCAGACGGGCTAAAAAAACGTGGTGTGGAAGGTTGCCCAGAGCAATTGCCAGTGGTTCAGATTCATTCGGAACCTTCCACCCATCCCTTTTATGGTCACAGTTTGTCTCTCCATGTGAGAGAGAGTATTGTGTATGTCCAGACGTGGGTCCCTTGCTCGCTGCGCCATAGCGAACCAGGCTGCACCTCACTGAGGAGGTCCATCAAGGCCGAAACATGTCTGGGGTTGCTTGGTTTTCTTTGCAGAGGGGACCTGGCCTAGCAGTTCGGGCTGGGCTGCTACCATTGGTAGCAGCAGCTGACTGATTTGCACATGGCTGGACCCCTTTTGCAATGGCGCAGACGGGCTAAAAAACGGTTGTGTGGAAGGTTGCCCAGAGCAACTGCCAGTGGTTCAGATTAATTTGAAACCTTCCACCCATCACTTTTGTGGTCACAGTTTGTCTCTCCATGTGAGAGAGGGTATGCCCAGACGTGGGTCCCTTGCTCGCTGCGCCATAGGGAACAAGGCTGCACCTCACTGAGGCTTTCCATCAATGCCGAAACATGTCTGGGTTTGCTTGGTTTTCTGTGCAGAGGGGACCTGGCCTAGCAGTTCGGGCTGGGCTGCTACCATTGGTGGTGGCAGCTGACTGATTTGCACATGGCTGGATCCCTTTTGAAATGGCGCAGACGGCTAAAAAACGGTGGTGTGGAAGGTTGCCCAGAGCAATTGCCAGTGGTTCAGATTCATTCAAAACCTTCCACCCATCACTTTTGTGGTCACAGTTTGTCTCTCCATGTGAGAGAGGGTATGCCCAGACGTGGGTCCCTTGCTCGCTGCGCCATAGGGAACCAGGCTGCACCTCACTGAGGAGGTCCATCAAGGCCGAAAAATGTCTGGGGTTGCTTGGTTTTCTGTGCAGAGGGGACCTGGCCTAGCAATTCGGGCTGGGCTGCTACCATTGGTGGTGGCAGCTGACTGATTTGCACATGGCTGGACCCCTTTTGCAATGGCACAGACGGGCTAAAAAATGGTGGTGTGGAAGGTTGCCCAGAGCAATTGCCAGTGGTTCAGATTCATTCGAAACCTTCCACCCATCACTTTTCTGGTCACAGTTTGTCTCTCCATGTGAGAGAGGGTATGCCCAGACGTGGGTCCCTTGCTCGCTGCGCCATAGGGAACCAGGCTGCAACTCACTGAGGAGGTCCATCAAGGCCGAAACATGTCTGGGGTTGCTTGGTTTTCTGTGCAGAGGGGACGTGGCCTAGCAGTTCGGGCTGGGCTGCTACCATTGGTGGTGGCAGCTGACTGATTTGAACATGGCTGGACCCCTTTTGCAATGGCGCAGACGGGCTAAAAAACAGTGGTGTGGAAGGTTGCCCAGAGCAATTGCCAGTGGTTCAGATTCGTTCAAAACCTTCCACCCATCACTTTTGTGGTCACAGTTTGTCTCTCCATGTGCAAGAGGGTATGCCCAGACGTGGGTCCTTTGCTCGCTGCGCCATAGGGAACCAGGGTGCACCTCACTGAGGAGGTCCATCAAGGCCGAAACATGTCTGGGGTTGCTTGGTTTTCCGTGCAGAGGGGACCTGGCCTAGCAGTTCGGGCTGGGCTGCTACCATTGGTGGCGGCAGCTGACTGATTTGCACATGGCTGGACCCCTTTCGCAATGGCGCAGACGGGCTAAAAAACGGTGGTGTGGAAGGTTGCCCAGAGCAATTGCCAGTGGTTCAGATTCATTCGAAACCTTCCACCCATCACTTTTGTGGTCACAGTTTGTCTCTCCATGTGAGAGAGGGTATGCCCAGACGTGGGTCCCTTGCTCGCTGCGCCATAGGGAACCAGGCTGCACCTCACTGAGGAGGTCCATCAAGGGCAAAACATGTCTGGGGTTGCTTGGTTTTCTGTGCAGAGGGGACCTGGCCTAGCAGTTCGGGCTGGGCTTCTACCATTGGTGGCGGCAGCTAACTGATTTGCACATGACTGGACCCTTTTTGCAATGGCGCAGACGGGCTAAAAACGGTATTGTAGAAGGTTTCCCAGAGCAATTGCCAGTGGTTCAGATTCATTCGAAACCTTCCACCCATCACTTTTGTGGTCACAGTTTGTCTCTCCATGTGAGAGAGGGTATGCCCAGACGTGGGTCCCTTGCTCGCTGCGCCATAGGGAACCAGGCTGCACCTCACTGAGGAGGTCCATCAAGGCCGAAAAATGTCTGGGGTTGCTTGGTTTTCTGTGCAGAGGGGACCTGGCCTAGCAATTCGGGCTGGGCTGCTACCATTGGTGGCGGCAGCTGACTGATTTGCACATGGCTGGACCCCTTTTGCAATGGCACAGACGGGCTAAAAAACAGTGGTGTGGAAGGTTGCCCAGAGCAATTGCCAGTGGTTCAGATTCATTCAAAACCTTCCACCCATGCCTTTTATGGTCACAGTTTGTCTCTCCATGTGAGAGAGGGTATTGTGTATGTCCAGACCTGGGTCCCTTGCTCGATGCGCCATAGGGAACCAGGCTGCACCTCACTGAGGAGGTCCATCAAGGCCGAAACATGTCTGAGGTTGCTTGGTTTTCTGTGCAGAGGGGACCTGGCCTAGCAGTTCGGGCTGGGCTGCTACCATTGGTGGCGGCAGCTGACTGATTTGCACATGGCTGGACCCCTTTTGCAATGGCACAGACGGGCTTAAAAACGGTGGTGTGGAAGGCTGCCCAGAGCAATTGCCAGTGGTTCAGATTCATTCAAAACCTTCCACCCATCACTTTTGTGGTCACAGTTTGTCTCTCCATGTGAGAGAGGGTATACCCAGACTTGGGTCCCTTGCTCACTGCGCCATAGGGAACCAGGCTGCACCTCACTGAGGAGGTCCATCAAGGCCGAAACATGTCTGGGGTTGCTTGGTTTTCTGTGCAGAGCGGACCTGGCCTAGCAGTTCGGGCTGGGCTGCTATCATTGGTGGCGGCAGCTGACTGATTTGCACATGGCTGGATCCCTTTTGCAAAGGCGCAGACGGGCTAAAAAACGGTGGTGTGGAAGGTTGCCCAGAGCAATTTCCAGTGGTTCAGATTCATTCAAAACCTTCCACCCATCACTTTTGTGGTCACAGTTTGTCTCTCCATGTGATAGAGGTTATGCCCAGACGTGGGTCCCTTGCTCGCTGCGTCATAGGGAACCAGGCTGCACCTCACTGAGGAGGTCCGTCAAGGCCGAAACATGTCTGGGGTTGCTTGGTTTTCTGTGCAGAGGGGACCTGGCCTAGCAGTTTGGGCTGGGCTGCTACCATTGGTGGCGCTAGCTGACTGATTTGCACATTCCTGGACTCCTTTTGCAATGGCGCAGACGGGCTAAAAAATGGTGGTGTGGAAGGTTGCCCAGAGCAATTGCCAGCGGTTCAGATTAATTCAAAACCTTCCAC
This sequence comes from Ambystoma mexicanum, assembly GCF_040938575.1. NCBI lineage: Eukaryota > Metazoa > Chordata > Amphibia > Caudata > Ambystomatidae > Ambystoma > Ambystoma mexicanum. Next base: position 503,233,481 of record NC_090939.1, on the reverse strand, counting down.
CCATCACTTTTATGGTCACAGTTTGTCTCTCCATGTGAGAGAGGGTATGCACAGACGTGGGTCCCTTGCTTGCTGAGCCATAGGGAACCAGGCTGCACCTCACAGAGGAGGTCCATCAAGGCCGAAACATGTCTGGGGTTGCTTGGTTTTCTGTGCAGAGGGGACCTGGCCTAGCAGTTCGGGCTGGGCTGCCACCATTTGTGGTGGCAGCTGACTGATTTGCACATGGCTGGACCCCTTTTCCAATGGTGCAGAAGGGCTAAAAAACAGTGGTGTGGAAGGTTGCCCAGAGCAATTGCCAGTGGTTCAGATTAATTCAAAACCTTCCACCCATCACTTTTGTGGTCACAGTTTGTCTCTCCATGTGAGAGAGGGTATGCCCAGACGTGGGTCCCTTGCTCGCTGCGTCATAGGGAACCAGGCTGCACCTCACTGAGGAGGTCCATCAAGGGCAAAACATGTCTGGGGTTGCTTGGTTTTCTGTGCAGAGGGGACCTGGCCTAGCAGTTCGGGCTGGGCTTCTACCATTGGTGGCGGCAGCTAACTGATTTGCACATGACTGGACCCTTTTTGCAATGGCGCAGACGGGCTAAAAACGGTATTGTAGAAGGTTTCCCAGACCAATTGCCAGTGGTTCAGATTCATTCGAAACCTTCCACCCATCTCTTTTGTGGTCACAGTTTGTCACTCCATGTGAGAGAGGGTATGCCCAGACGTGGGTCCCTTGCTCGCTGCGCCATAGGGAACCAGGCTGCACCTCACAGAGGAGGTCCATCAAGGCCGAAACATGTCTGGGGTTGCTTGGTTTTCTGTGCAGAGGGGACCTGGCCTAGCAGTTCGGGCTGGGCTGCCACCATTTGTGGTGGCAGCTGACTGATTTGCACATGGCTGGACCCCTTTTCCAATGGTGCAGAAGGGCTAAAAAACAGTGGTGTGAAAGGTTGCCCAGAGCAATTGCCAGTGGTTCAGATTAATTCAAAACCTTCCACCCATCACTTTTGTGGTCACAGTTTGTCTCTCCATGTGAGAGAGGGTATGCCCAGACGTGGGTCCCTTGCTCGCTGCGTCATAGGGAACCAGGCTGCACCTCATTGAGGAGGTCCATCAAGGCCGAAACATGTCTCGGGTTGCTTGGTTTTCTGTGCAGAGGGGACCTGGTTTAGCAGTTCGGGCTGGGCTGCCACCATTGGTGGCGGCAGCTGACTTATTTGCACATGGCTGGACCCCTTTTGCAATGGCGCAGACGGGCTAAAAAACGGTGGTGTGGAAGGTTGCCCAGAGCAATTGCCAGTGGTTGAGATTCATTCGAAACCCCCCACCCATCACTTTTGTGTTCACAGTTTGTCTCTCCATGTGAGAGAGGGTATGCCCAGACGTGGGTCCCTTGCTCGCTGCGCCACAGGGAACCAGGCTGCACCTCACTGAGGAGGTCCATCAAGGCCGAAAAATGTCTGGGGGTGCTTGGTTTTCTGTGCAGAGGGGACCTGGCCTAGCAATTTGGGCTGGGCTGCTACCATTGGTGGCGGCAGCTGACTGATTTGCACATGGCTGTACCCCTTTTGCAATGCCACAGACGGGCTAAAAAACGTTGGTGTGGAAGGTTGCCCAGAGCAATTGCCAGTGGTTCAGATTCATTTGAAACCTTCCACCCATCACTTTTGTGGTCACAGTTTGTCTCTCCATGTGGGAGAGGGTATGCCCAGACGTGGGTCCCTTGCTCGATGCGCCATAGGGAACCAGGCTGCACCTCACTGAGGAGGTCCATCAAGGCCGAAACATGTCTGGGGTTGCTTGGTTTTCTGTGCAGAGGGGACCTGGCCTAGCAGTTCGGGCTGGGCTGCCACCATTTGTGGTGGCAGCTGACTGATTTGCACATGGCTGGACCCCTTTTCCAATGGTGCAGAAGGGCTAAAAAACAGTGGTGTGGAAGGTTGCCCAGAGCAATTGCCAGTGGTTCAGATTAATTCAAAACCTTCCACCCATCACTTTTGTGGTCACAGTTTGTCTCTCCATGTGAGAGAGGGTATGCCCAGACGTGGGTCCCTTGCTCGCTGCGTCATAGGGAACCAGGCTGCACCTCACTGAGGAGGTCCATCAAGGGCAAAACATGTCTGGGGTTGCTTGGTTTTCTGTGCAGAGGGGACCTGGCCTAGCAGTTCGGGCTGGGCTTCTACCATTGGTGGCGGCAGCTAACTGATTTGCACATGACTGGACCCTTTTTGCAATGGCGCAGACGGGCTAAAAACGGTATTGTAGAAGGTTTCCCAGAGCAATTGCCAGTGGTTCAGATTCATTCAAAACCTTCCACCCATCACTTTTGTGGTCACAGTTTGTCACTCCATGTGAGAGAGGGTATGCCCAGACGTGGGTCCCTTGCTCGCTGCGCCATAGGGAACCAGGCTGCACCTCACAGAGGAGGTCCATCAAGGCCGAAACATGTCTGGGGTTGCTTGGTTTTCTGTGCAGAGGGGACCTGGCCTAGCAGTTCGGGCTGGGCTGCCACCATTTGTGGTGGCAGCTGACTGATTTGCACATGGCTGGACCCCTTTTCCAATGGTGCAGAAGGGCTAAAAAACAGTGGTGTGGAAGGTTGCCCAGAGCAATTGCCAGTGGTTCAGATTAATTCAAAACCTTCCACCCATCACTTTTGTGGTCACAGTTTGTCTCTCCATGTGAGAGAGGGAATGCCCAGACGTGGGTCCCTTGCTCGCGGCGTCATAGGGAACCAGGCTGCACCTCATTGAGGAGGTCCATCAAGGCCGAAACATGTCTGGGGTTGCTTGGTTTTCTGTGCAGAGGGGACCTGGTTTAGCAGTTCGGGCTGGGCTGCCACCATTGGTGGCGGCAGCTGACTTATTTGCACATGGCTGGACCCCTTTTGCAATGGCGCAGACGGGCTAAAAAACGGTGGTGTGGAAGGTTGCCCAGAGCAATTGCCAGTGGTTGATATTCATTCGAAACCCCCCACCCATCACTTTTGTGTTCACAGTTTGTCTCTCCATGTGAGAGAGGGTATGCCCAGACGTGGGTCCCTTGCTCGCTGCGCCACAGGGAACCAGGCTGCACCTCACTGAGGAGGTCCATCAAGGCCGAAAAATGTCTGGGGGTGCTTGGTTTTCTGTGCAGAGGGGACCTGGCCTAGCAATTCGGGCTGGGCTGCTACCATTGGTGGCGGCAGCTGACTGATTTGCACATGGCTGTACCCCTTTTGCAATGCCACAGACAGGCTAAAAAACGTTGGTGTGGAAGGTTGCCCAGAGCAATTGCCAGTGGTTCAGATTCATTTGAAACCTTCCACCCATCACTTTTGTGGTCACAGTTTGTCTCTCCATGTGGGAGAGGGTATGCCCAGACGTGGGTCCCTTGCTCGATGCGCCATAGGGAACCAGGCTGCACCTCACTGAGGAGGTCCATCAAGGCCGAAACATGTCTGGGGTTGCTTGGTTTTCTGTGCAGAGGGGACCTGGCCTAGCAGTTCGGGCTGGGCTGCTACCATTGGTGGCGGCAGCTGACTGATTTGCACATGGCTGGACCCCTTTTGCAATGGCGCAGACGGGCTAAAAAACAGTGGTGTGGAAGGTTGCCCAGAGCAATTGCCAGTAGTTCAGATTCATTCGGAACCTTCCACCCATCCCTTTTATGGTCACAGTTTGTCTCTCCATGTGAGAGAGAGTATTGTGTATGTCCAGACGTGGGTCCCTTGCTCGCTGCGCCATAGCGAACCAGGCTGCACCTCACTGAGGAGGTCCATCAAGGCCGAAACATGTCTGGGGTTGCTTAGTTTTCTGTGCAGAGGAGACCTGGCCTAGCAGTTCGGGCTGGGCTGCTACCATTGGTGGCGGCAGCTGACTGATTTGCACATGGCTGGACCCCTTTTGCAATGGCGCAGACGGACTAAAAAACGGTTGTGTGGAAGGTTGCCCAGAGCAATTGCCAGTGGTTCAGATTCATTCAAAACCTTCCACCTATCACTTTTGTGGTCACAGTTTGTCTCTCCATGTGAGAGAGGGTATGCCCAGACGTGGGTCCCTTGCTCGCTGCGCCATAGGGAACCAGGCTGCACCTCACTGAGGAGGTCCATCAAGGCCGAAAAATGTCTGGGGTTGCTTGGTTTTCTGTGCAGAGGGGACCTGGCCTAGCAATTCGGGCTGGGCTGCTACCATTGGTGGTGGCAGCTGACTGATTTGCACATGGCTGGACCCCTTTTGCAATGGCACAGACGGACCCCTTTTGCAATGGCACAGACGGGCTAAAAAACGGTGGTGTGGAAGGTTGCCCAGAGCAATTGCCAGTGGTTCAGATTAATTCGAAACCTTCCACCCATCACTTTTCTGGTCAAAGTTTGTCTCTCCATGTGCAAGAGGGTATGCCCAGACGTGGGTCCATTGCTCGATGCGCCATAGGGAACCAGGCTGCACCTCACTGAGGAGGTCCATCAAGGCCGAAACATGTCTGGGGTTGCTTGGTTTTCTGTGCAGAGGGGACCTGGCCTAGCAGTTCGGGCTGGGCTGCTACCATTGGTGGCGGCAGCTGACTGATTTGCACATGGCTGGACGCCTTTTGCAATGGTGCAGACGGGCTAAAAAACGGTGGTGTGGAAGGTAGCCCAGAGCAATTGCCAGTGGTTCAGATTCATTCAAAACCTTCCACCCATCACTTTTGTGGTCACAGTTTGTCTCTCCATGTGAGAGAGGGTATGCCCAGACGTAGGTCCCTTGCTCGCTGCACCATAGGGAACCAGGCTGCACCTCACTGAGGAGGTCCATCAAGGCCGAAACATGTCTGGGGTTGCTTGGTTTTCTGTGCAGAGGGGACCTGGCCTAGCAGTTAGGGCTGGGCTTCTACCATTGGTGGCGGCAGCTAACTGATTTGCACATGACTGGACCCTTTTTGCAATGGCGCAGACGGGCTAAAAACGGTATTGTAGAAGGTTGCCCAGAGCAATTGCCAGTGGTTCAGATTCATTCTAAACCTTCCACCAATCACTTTTGTGGTCACAGTTTGTCTCTCCATGTGGGAGAGGGTATGCCCAGACGTGGGTCCCTTGCTCGCTGCGCCATAGAGAACCAGGCTGCACCTCACTGAGGAGGTCCATCAAGGCCGAAACATGTCTGGGGTTGCTTGGTTTTCTGTGCAGAGGGGACCGGGCCTAGCAGTTCGGGCTGGGCTGCTACCATTGGTGGCGGCAGCTGACTGATTTGCACATGGCTGGACCCCTTTTGCAATGGCGCAGACGGGCTAAAAAACAGTGGTGTGGAAGGTTGCCCAGAGCAATTGCCAGTGGTTCAGATTCATTCGAAACCTTCCACCCATCCCTTTTATGGTCACAGTTTGTCTCTCCATGTGAGAAAGGGTATTGTGTATGTCCAGACCTGGGTCCCTTGCTCGATGCGCCATAGGGAACCAGGCTGCACCTCACTGAGGAGGTCCATCAAGGCCGAAACATGTCTGGGGTTGCTTGGTTTTCTGTGCAGAGGGGACCTGGCCTAGCAGTTCGGGCTGGGCTGCTACCATTGGTGGCGGCAGCTGACTGATTTGCACATGGCTGGACCCCTTTTGCAATGGCACAGACGGGCTAAAAAACGGTGGTGTGGAAGGCTGCCCAGAGCAATTGCCAGTGGTTCAGATTCATTCAAAACCTTCCACCCATCACTTTTGTGGTCACAGTTTGTCTCTCCATGTGAGAGAGGGTATACCCAGACTTGGGTCCCTTGCTCGCTGCACCATAGGGAACAAGGCTGCACCTCACTGAGGAGGTCCATCAAGGCCGAAACATGTCTGAGGTTGCTTGGTTTTCTGTGCAGAGGGGACCTGGCCTAACAGTTCGGGCTGGGCTGCTATCATTGGTGGCGGCAGCTGACTGATTTGCACATTGCTGGATCCCTTTTGCAATGGCGCAGACGGGCTAAAAAACGGTGGTGTGGAAGGTTGCCCAGAGCAATTGCCAGTGGTTCAGATTCATTCAAAACCTTCCACCCATCACTTTTGTGGTCAGTTTGTCTCTCCTTGTGATAGAGGGTATGCCCAGAGGTGGGTCCCTTGCTCGCTGCGTCATAGGGAACCAGGCTGCACCTCACTGAGGAGGTCCGTCAAGGCCGAAACATGTCTGGGGTTGCTTGGTTTTCTGTGCAGAGGGGACCGGGCCTAGCAGTTCGGGCTGGGCTGCTACCATTGGTGGCGCTAGCTGACTGATTTGCACATTCCTGGACCCCTTTTGCAATGGCGCAGACGGGCTAAAAAATGGTGGTGTGGAAGGTTGCCCAGAGCAATTGCCAGTGGTTCAGATTCATTCGAAACCTTCCACCCATCCCTTTTATGGTCACAGTTTGTCTCTCCATGAGAGAGAGGGTATTGTGTATGTCCAGACCTGGGTCCCTTGCTCGATGCGCCATAGGGAACCAGGCTGCACCTCACTGAGGAGGTCCATCAAGGCCGAAACATGTCTGAGGTTGATTGGTTTTCTGTGCAGAGGGGACCTGGCCTAGCAGTTCGGGCTGGGCTGCTACCATTTAGTGGCGGCAGCTGACTGATTTGCACATGGCTGGACCCCTTTTGCAATGGCGCAGACGGGCTAAAAAATGGTGGTGTGGAAGGTTGCCCAGAGCAATTGCCAGCGGTTCAGATTAATTCAAAACCTTCCACCCATCACTTTTATGGTCACAGTTTGTCTATCCATTGGAGAGAGGGTATGCACAGACGTGGGTCCCTTGCTTGCTGCGCCATAGGGAACCAGGCTTCACCTCACAGAGGAGGTCCATCAAGGCCGAAACATGTCTGGGGTTGCTTGGTTTTCTGTGCAGAGGGGACCTGGCCTAGCAGTTCGGGCTGGGCTGCTACCATTGGTGGCGCTAGCTGACTGATTTGCACATTCCTAGACTCCTTTTGCAATGGCGCAGACGGGCTAAAAAATGGTGGTGTGGAAGGTTGCCCAGAGCAATTGCCAGCGGTTCAGATTAATTCAAAACCTTCCACCCATCACTTTTATGGTCACAGTTTGTCTATCCATGTGAGAGAGGGTATGCACAGACGTGGGTCCCTTGCTTGCTGCGCCATAGGGAACCAGGCTTCACCTCACAGAGGAGGTCCATCAAGGCCGAAACATGTCTGGGGTTGCTTGGTTTTCTGTGCAGAGGGGACCTGGCCTAGCAGTTCGGGCTGGGCTGCCACCATTTGTGGCGGCAGCTGACTGGTTTGCACATGGCTGGACCCCTTTTGCAATGGTGCAGAAGGGCTAAAAAACGGTGGTGTGGAAGGTTGCCCAGAGCAATTGCCAGTGGTTCAGATTAATTCAAAACCTTCCACCCATCACTTTTGTGGTCACAGTTTGTCTCTCCATGTGAGAGAGGGTATGCCCAGACGTGGGTCCCTTGCTCGCTGCGTCATAGGGAACCAGGCTGCACCTCATTGAGGAGGTCCATCAAGGCCGAAACATGTCTGGGGTTGCTTGGTTTTCTGTGCAGAGGGGACCTGGTTTAGCAGTTCGGGCTGGGCTGCCACCATTGGTGGCGGCAGCTGACTTATTTGCACATGGCTGGACCCCTTATGCAATGGCGCAGACGGGCTAAAAAACGGTGGTGTGGAAGGTTGCCCAGAGCAATTGCCAGTGGTCGAGATTCATTCGAAACCTTCCACCCATCACTTTTGTGTTCACAGTTTGTCTCTCCATGTGAGAGAGGGTATGCCCAGACGTGGGTCCCTTGCTCGCTGCGCCATAGGGAACCAGGCTGCACCTCACTGAGGAGGTCCATCAAGGCCGAAAAATGTCTGGGGTTGCTTGGCTTTCTGTGCAGAGGGGACCTGGCCTAGCAATTCGGGCTGGGCTGCTACCATTGGTGGCGGAAGCTGACTGATTTGCACATGGCTGGACCCCTTTTGCAATGCCACAGACGGGCTAAAAAACGGTGGTGTGGAAGGTTGCCCAGAGCAATTGCCAGTGGTTCAGATTCATTTGAAACCTTCCACCCATCACTTTTGTGGTCACAGTTTGTCTCTCCATGTGGGAGAGGGTATGCCCAGACGTGGGTCCCTTGCTCGCTGCGCCATAGGGAACCAGGCTGCACCTCACTGAGGAGGTCCATCAAGGCCGAAACATGTCTGGGGTTGCTTGGTTTTCTGTGCAGAGGGGACCTGGCCTAGCAGTTTGGGCTATGCTGCTACCATTGGTGGCGGCAGCTGACTGATTTGCACATGGCTGGACCCCTTTTGCAATGGAGCAGACGGGCTAAAAAACAGTGGTGTGGAAGGTTGCCCAGAGCAATTGCCAGTGGTTCAGATTCATTCGGAACCTTCCACCCATCCCTTTTATGGTCACAGTTTGTCTCTCCATGTGAGAGAGGGTATTGTGTATGTCCAGACGTGGGTCCCTTGCTCGTTGCGTCATAGCGAACCAAGCTGCACCTAACTGAGGAGGTCCATCAAGGCCGAAACATGTCTGGGGTTGCTTGGTCTTCTGTGCAGAGGGGACCTGGCCTAGCAGTTCGGGCTGGGCTGCTACCATTGGTGGCGGCAGCTGACTGATTTGCACATGGCTGGACCCCTTTTGCAATGGCGCAGACGGGCTAAAAAACGGTTGTGTGGAAGGTTGCCCAGAGCAACTGCCAGTGGTTCATATTAATTTGAAACCTTCCACCCATCACTTTTGTGGTCACAGTTTGTCTCTCCATGTGAGAGAGGGTATGCCCAGACGTGGGTCCCTTGCTCGCTGCGCCATAGGGAACAAGGCTGCACCTCACTGAGGCTTTCCATCAATGCCGAAACATGTCTGGGTTTGCTTGGTTTTCTGTGCAGAGGGGACCTGGCCTAGCAGTTCAGGCTGGGCTGCTACCATTGGTGGTGGCAGCTGACTGATTTGCACATGGCTGGATCCCTTTTGCAATGGCGCAGACGGGCTAAAAAACGGTGGTGTGGAAAGTTGCCCAGAGCAATTGCCAGTGGTTCAGATTCATTCAAAACCTTCCACCCATCACTTTTGTGGTCACAGTTTGTCTCTCCATGTGGGAGAGGGTATGCCCAGACGTGGGTCCCTTGCTCGCTGTGCCATAGGGAACCAGGCTGCACCTCACTGAGGAGGTCCATCAAGGCCGAAACATGTCTGGGGTTGCTTGGTTTTCTGTGCAGAGGGGACCTGGCCTAGCAGTTTGGGCTGGGCTGCTACCATTGGTGGCGGCAGCTGACTGATTTGCACATGGCTGGACCCCTTTTGCAATGGCGCAGACGGGCTAAAAAACAGTGGTGTGGAAGGTTGCCCAGAGCAATTGCCAGTGGTTCAGATTCATTCAGAACCTTCCACCCATCCCTTTTATGGTCACAGTTTGTCTCTCCATGTGAGAGAGAGTATTGTGTATGTCCAGGCGTGGGTCCCTTGCTCGCTGCGCCATAGCGAACCAGGCTGCACCTAACTGAGGAGGTCCATCAAGGCCGAAACATGTCTGGGGTTGCTTGGTTTTCTGTGCAGAGGGGACCTGGCCTAGCAGTTCGGGCTGGGCTGCTACCATTGGTGGCGGCAGCTGACTGATTTGCACATGGCTGGACCCCTTTTGCAATGGCGCAGACGGGCTAAAAAACGGTTGTGTGGAAGGTAGCCCAGAGCAATTGCCAGTGGTTCAGATTCATTCAAAACCTTCCACCCATCACTTTTGTGGTCACAGTTTGTCTCTCCATGTGAGAGAGGGTATGCCCAGACGTGGGTCCCTTGCTCGCTGCGCCATAGGGAACCAGGCTGCACCTCACTGAGGAGGTCCATCAAGGCCGAAACATGTCTGGGGTTGCTTGGTTTTCTGTGCAGAGGGGACCTGGCCTAGCAGTTAAGGCTGGGCTTCTACCATTGGTGGCGGCAGCTAACTGATTTGCACATGACTGGACCCTTTTTGCAATGGCGCAGACGGGCTAAAAACGGTATTGTAGAAGGTTGCCCAGAGCAATTGCCAGTGGTTCAGATTCATTCTAAACCTTCCACCAATCACTTTTGTGGTCACAGTTTGTCTCTCCATGTGAGAGAGGGTATGCCCAGACGTGTGTCCCTTGCTCGCTGCGTCATAGGGAACCAGGCTGCACCTCACTGAGGGGGTCCATCAAGGCCGAAAAATGTCTGGGGTTGCTTGGTTTTCTGTGCAGAGGGGACCTGGCCTAGCAATTCGGGCTGGGCTGCTACCATTGGTGGCGGCAGCTGACTGATTTGCACATGGCTGGACCCCTTTTGCAATGGCACAGACGGGCTAAAAAACAGTGGTGTGGAAGGTTGCCCAGAGCAATTGCCAGTGGTTCAGATTAATTCAAAACCTTCCACCCATCACTTTTGTGGTCACAGTTTGTCTCTCCATGTGGGAGAGGGTATGCCCAGACGTGGGTCCCTTGCTCGCTGCGCCATAGAGAACCAGGCTGCACCTCACTGAGGAGGTCCATCAAGGCCGAAACATGTCTGGGGTTGCTTGGTTTTCTGTGCAGAGGGGACTGGGCCTAGCAGTTTGGGCTGGGCTGCTACCATTGGTGGCGGCAGCTGACTGATTTGCACATGGCTGGACCCCTTTTGCAATGGCGCAGACGGGCTAAAAAACAGTGGTGTGGAAGGTTGCCCAGAGCAATTGCCAGTGGTTCAGATTCATTCGAAACCTTCCACCCATCCCTTTTATGGTCACAGTTTGTCTCTCCATGTGAGAAAGGGTATTGTGTATGTCCAGACCTGGGTCCCTTGCTCAATGCGCCATAGGGAACCAGGCTGCACCTCACTGAGGAGGTCCATCAAGGCCGAAACATGTCTGGGGTTGCTTGGTTTTCTGTGCAGAGGGGACCTGGCCTAGCAGTTCGGGCTGGGCTGCTACCATTGGTGGCGGCAGCTGACTGATTTGCACATGGCTGGACCCCTTTTGCAATGGCACAGACGGGCTAAAAAACGGTGGTGTGGAAGGCTGCCCAGAGCAATTGCCAGTGGTTCAGATTCATTCAAAACCTTCCACCCATCACTTTTGTGGTCACAGTTTGTCTCTCCATGTGAGAGAGGGTATACCCAGACTTGGGTCCCTTGCTCGCTGCACCATAGGGAACAAGGCTGCACCTCACTGAGGAGGCCCATCAAGGCCGAAACATGTCTGGGGTTGCTTGGTTTTCTGTGCAGAGGGGACCGGGCCTAGCAGTTCGGGCTGGGCTGCTACCATTGGTGGCGCTAGCTGACTGATTTGCACATTCCTGGACCCCTTTTGCAATGGCGCAGACGGGCTAAAAAATGGTGGTGTGGAAGATTGCCCAGAGCAATTGCCAGTGGTTCAGATTCAATCGAAACCTTCCACCCATCCCTTTTATGGTCACAGTTTGTCTCTCCATGAGAGAGAGGGTATTGTGTATGTCCAGACCTGGGTCCCTTGCTCGATGCGCCATAGGGAACCAGGCTGCACCTCACTGAGGAGGGCCATCAAGGCCGAAACATGTCTGAGGTTGATTGGTTTTCTGTGCAGAGGGGACCTGGCCTAGCAGTTCGGGCTGGGCTGCTACCATTTAGTGGCGGCAGCTGACTGATTTGCACATGGCTGGACCCCTTTTGCAATGGCACAGACGGGCTTAAAAACGGTGGTGTGGAAGGCTGCCCAGAGCAATTGCCAGTGGTTCAGATTAATTCAAAACCTTCCACCCATCACTTTTGTGGTCACAGTTTGTCTCTCCATGTGAGAGAGGGTATGCCCAGACGTGGGTCCCTTGCTCGCTGCGTCATAGGGAACCAGGCTGCACCTCACTGAGGAGGTCTGTCAAGGCAGAAACATGTCTGGGGTTGCTTGGTTTTCTGTGCAGAGGGGACCTGGCCTAGCAGTTCGGGCTGGGCTGCTACCATTGGTGGCGCTAGCTGACTGATTTGCACATTCCTGGACTCCTTTTGCAATGGCGCAGACGGGCTAAAAAATGGTGGTGTGGAAGGTTGCCCAGAGCAATTGCCAGCGGTTCAGATTAATTCAAAACCTTCCACCCATCACTTTTATGGTCACAGTTTGTCTATCCATGTGAGAGAGGGTATGCACAGACATGGGTCCCTTGCTTGCTGCGCCATAGGGAACCAGGCTTCACCTCACAGAGGAGGTCCATCAAGGCCGAAACATGTCTGGGGTTGCTTGGTTTTCTGTGCAGAGGGGACCTGGCCTAGCAGTTCGGGCTGGGCTGCCACCATTTGTGGCGGCAGCTGACTGGTTTGCACATGGCTGGACCCCTTTTGCAATGGTGCAGAAGGGCTAAAAAACAGTGGTGTGGAAGGTTGCCCAGAGCAATTGCCAGTGGTTCAGATTAATTCAAAACCTTCCACCCATCACTTTTGTGGTCACAGTTTGTCTCTCCATGTGAGAGAGGGGATGCCCAGACGTGGGTCCCTTGCTCGCTGCGTCATAGGGAACCAGGCTGCACCTCATTGAGGAGGTCCATCAAGGCCGAAACATGTCTGGGGTTGCTTGGTTTTCTTTGCAGAGGGGACCTGGTTTAGCAGTTCGGGCTGGGCTGCCACCATTGGTGGCGGCAGCTGACTTATTTGCACATGGCTGGACCCCTTATGCAATGGCGCAGACGGGCTAAAAAACGGTGGTGTGGAAGGTTGCCCAGAGCAATTGCCAGTGGTCGAGATTCATTCGAAACCTTCCACCCATCACTTTTGTGTTCACAGTTTGTCTCTCCATGTGAGAGAGGGTATGCCCAGACGTGGGTCCCTTGCTCGCTGCGCCATAGGGAACCAGGCTGCATCTCACTGAGGAGGTCCATCAAGGCCGAAAAATGTCTGGGGTTGCTTGGCTTTCTGTGCAGAGGGGACCTGGCCTAGCAATTCGGGCTGGGCTGCTACCATTGGTGGCGGCAGCTGACTGATTTGCACATGGCTGGACCCCTTTTGCAATGCCACAGACGGGCTAAAAAACGGTGGTGTGGAAGGTTGCCCAGAGCAATTGCCAGTGGTTCAGATTCATTTGAAACCTTCCACCCATCACTTTTGTGGTCACAGTTTGTCTCTCCATGTGGGAGAGGGTATGCCCAGACGTGGGTCCCTTGCTCGCTGCGCCATAGGGAACCAGGCTGCACCTCACTGAGGAGGTCCATCAAGGCCGAAACATGTCTTGGGGTTGCTTGGTTTTCTGTGCAGAGGGGACCTGGCCTAGCAGTTTGGGCTGGGCTGCTACCATTGGTGGCGGCAGCTGACTGATTTGCACATGGCTGGACCCCTTTTGCAATGGCGCAGACGGGCTAAAAAACAGTGGTGTGGAAGGTTGCCCAGAGCAATTGCCAGTGGTTCAGATTCATTCGGAACCTTCCACCCATCCCTTTTATGGTCACAGTTTGTCTCTCCATGTGAGAGAGGGTATTGTGTATGTCCAGACGTGGGTCCCTTGCTCGTTGCGCCATAGCGAACCAGGCTGCACCTAACTGAGGAGGTCCATCAAGGCCGAAACATGTCTGGGGTTGCTTGGTCTTCTGTGCAGAGGGGACCTGGCCTAGCAGTTCGGGCTGGGCTGCTACCATTGGTGGCGGCAGCTGACTGATTTGCACATGGCTGGACCCCTTTTGCAATGGCGCAGACGGGCTAAAAAACGGTTGTGTGGAAGGTTGCCCAGAGCAACTGCCAGTGGTTCATATTAATTTGAAACCTTCCACCCATCACTTTTGTGGTCACAGTTTGTCTCTCCATGTGAGAGAGGGTATGCGCAGACGTGGGTCCCTTGCTCGCTGCGCCATAGGGAACAAGGCTGCACCTCACTGAGGCTTTCCATCAATGCCGAAACATGTCTGGGTTTCCTTGGTTTTCTGTGCAGAGGGGACCTGGCCTAGCAGTTCAGGCTGGGCTGCTACCATTGGTGGTGGCAGCTGACTGATTTGCACATGGCTGGATCCCTTTTGCAATGGCGCAGACGGGCTAAAAAACGGTGGTGTGGAAGGTTGCCCAGAGCAATTGCCAGTGGTTCAGATTCATTCAAAACCTTCCACCCATCACTTTTGTGGTCACAGTTTGTCTCTCCATGTGAGAAAGGGTATGCCCAGACGTGGGTCCCTTGCACGCTGCGTCATAGGGAACCAGGCTGCACCTCACTGAGGAGGTCCATCAAGGCCGAAACATGTCTGGGGTTGCTTGGTTTTCTGTGCAGAGGGGACCTGGCCTAGCAATTCGGGCTGGGCTGCTACCATTGGTGGTGGCAGCTGACTGATTTGCACATGGCTGGACCCCTTTTGCAATGCCACAGACGGGCTAAAAAACGGTGGTGTGGAAGGTTGCCCAGAGCAATTGCCAGTGGTTCAGATTCATTTGAAACCTTCCACCCATCACTTTTGTGGTCACAGTTTGTCTCTCCATGTGGGAGAGGGTATGCCCAGACGTGGGTCCCTTGCTCGCTGCGCCATAGGGAACCAGGCTGCACCTCACTGAGGAGGTCCATCAAGGCCGAAACATGTCTGGGGTTGCTTGGTTTTCTGTGCAGAGGGGACCTGGCCTAGCAGTTTGGGCTGGGCTGCTACCATTGGTGGCGGCAGCTGACTGATTTGCACATGGCTGGACCCCTTTTGCAATGGCGCAGACGGGCTAAAAAACAGTGGTGTGGAAGGTTGCCCAGAGCAATTGCCAGTGGTTCAGATTCATTCGGAACCTTCCACCCATCCCTTTTATGGTCACAGTTTGTCTCTCCATGTGAGAGAGAGTATTGTGTATGTCCAGACGTGGGTCCCTTGCTCGCTGCGCCATAGCGAACCAGGCTGCACCTAACTGAGGAGGTCCATCAAGGCCGAAACATGTCTGGGGTTGCTTGGTTTTCTGTGCAGAGGGGACCTGGCCTAGCAGTTCGGGCTGGGCTGCTACCATTGGTGGCGGCAGCTGACTGATTTGCACATGGCTGGACCCCTTTTGCAATGGCGCAGACGGGCTAAAAAACGGTTGTGTGGAAGGTTGCCCAGAGCAACTGCCAGTGGTTCATATTAATTTGAAACCTTCCACCCATCACTTTTGTGGTCACAGTTTGTCTCTCTATGTGAGAGAGGGTATGCCCAGACGTGGGTCCCTTGCTCGCTGCGCCATAGGGAACAAGGCTGCACCTCACTGAGGCTTTCCATCAATGCCGAAACATGTCTGGGTTTGCTTGGTTTTCTGTGCAGAGGGGACCTGGCCTAGCAATTCGGGCTGGGCTGCTACCATTGGTGGTGGCAGCTGACTGATTTGCACATGGCTGGACCCCTTTTGCAATGGCACAGACGGGCTAAGAAACGGTGGTGTGGAATGTTGCCCAGAGCAATTGCCAGTGGTTCAGATTCATTCGAAACCTTCCACCCATCACTTTTCTGGTCACAGTTTGTCTCTCCATGTGAGAGAGGGTATGCCCAGACCTGGGTCCCTTGCTCGCTGCGCCATAGGGAACCAGGCTGCAACTCACTGAGGAGGTCCATCAAGGCCGAAACATGTCTGGGGTTGCTTGGTTTTCTGTGCAGAGGGGACCTGGCCTAGCAGTTCGGGCTGGGCTGCTACCATTGGTGGCGGCAGCTGACTAATTTGCACATGGCTGGACCTCTTTTGCAATGGCGCAGACGGGCTAAAAAACAGTGGTGTGGAAGGTTGCCCAGAGCAATTGCCAGTGGTTCAGATTCATTCAAAACCTTCCTCCCATCACTTTTGTGGTCACAGTTTGTCTCTCCATGTGCAAGAGGGTATGCCCAGAAGTGGGTCCTTTGCTAGCTGCGCCATAGGGAACCAGGGTGCACCTCACTGAGGAGGTCCATCAAGGCCGAAACATGTCTGGGGATGCTTGGTTTTCCGTGCAGAGGGGACCTGGCCTAGCAGTTCGGGTTGGGCTGCTACCATTGGTGGCGGCAGCTGACTGATTTGCACATGGCTGGACCCCTTTTGCAATGGCGCAGACGGGCTAAAAAACGGTGGTGTGGAAGGTTGCCCAGAGCAATTGCCAGTGGTTCAGATTCATTCGAAACCTTCCACCCATCACTTTTGTGGTCACAGTTTGTCTCTCCATGTGAGAGAGGGTATGCCCAGACGTGGGTCCCTTGCTCGCTGCGCCATAGGGAACCACGCTGGACCTCACTGAGGAGGTCCATCAAGGCCGAAACATGTCTGGGGTTGCTTGGTTTTCTGTGCATAGGGGACCTGGCCTAGCAGTTCGGCCTGGGCTTCTACCATTGGTGGCGGCAGCTAACTGATTTGCACATGACTGGACCCTTTTTGCAATGGCGCAGACGGGCTAAAAACGGTATTGTAGAAGGTTACCCAGAGCAATTGCCAGTGGTTCAGATTCATTCGAAACCTTCCACCCAACACTTTTGTGGTCACAGTTTGTCTCTCCATGTGAGAGAGGGTATGCCCAGACGTGGGTCCCTTGCTCGCTGCGCCATAGGGAACCAGGCTGCACCTCACTGAGGAGGTCCATCAAGGCTGAAAAATGTCTGGGGTTGCTTGGTTTTCTGTGCAGAGCGGATCTGGCCTAGCAATTCGGGCTGGGCTGCTACCATTGGTGGTGGCAGCTGACTGATTTGCACATGGCTGGACCCCTTTTGCAATGGCACAGACGGGCTAAAAAACGGTGGTGTGGAATGTTGCCCAGAGCAATTGCCAGTGGTTCAGATTCATTCGAAACCTTCCACCCATCTCTTTTCTGGTCACAGTTTGTCTCTCCATGTGAGAGAGGGTATGCCCAGACGTGGGTCCCTTGCTCGCTGCGCCATAGGGAACCAGGCTGCAACTCACTGAGGAGGTCCATCAAGGCCGAAACATGTCTGGGGTTGCTTGGTTTTCCGTGCAGAGGGGACCTGGCCTAGCAGTTCGGGCTGGACTGCTACCATTGGTGGCGGCAGCTGACTGATTTGCACATGGCTGGACCCCTTTTGCAATGGCGCAGACGGGCTAAAAAACGGTGGTGTGGAAGGTTGCCCAGAGCAATTGCCAGTGGTTCAGATTCATTCGAAACCTTCCACCCATCACTTTTGTGGTCACAGTTTGTCTCTCCATGTGAGAGAGGGTATGCCCAGACGTGGGTCCCTTGCTCGTTGCGCCATAGGGAACCAGGCTGCACCTCACTGAGGAGGTCCATCAAGGGCAAAACATGTCTGGGGTTGCTTGGTTTTCTGTGCAGAGGGGACCTGGCCTAGCAGTTCGGGCTGGGCTTCTACCATTGGTGGCGGCAGCTAACTGATTTGCACATGACTGGACCCTTTTTGCAATGGCGCAGACGGGCTAAAAACGGTATTGTAGAAGGTTGCCCAGAGCAATTGCCAGTGGTTCAGATTCATTCGAAACCTTCCACCCATCACTTTTGTGGTCACAGTTTGTCTCTCCATGTGAGAGAGGGTATGTCCAGACCTGGGTCCCTTGCTCGATGCGCCTTAGGGAACCAGGCTGCACCTCACTGAGGAGCTCCATCAAGGCCGAAACATGTCTGAGGTTGCTTGGTTTTCTGTGCAGAGGGGACCTGGCCTAGCAGTTCGGGCTGGGCTGCTACCATTGGTGGCGGCAGCTGACTGATTTGCACATGGCTGGACCCCTTTTGCAATGGCACAGACGGGCTTAAAAACGGTGGTGTGGAAGGCTGCCCAGAGCAATTGCCAGTGGTTCAGATTCATTCAAAACCTTCCACCCATCACTTTTGTGGTCACAGTTTGTCTCTCCATGTGAGAGAGGGTATACCCAGACTTGGGTCCCTTGCTCGCTGCGCCATAGGGAACCAGGCTGCACCTCACTGAGGAGGTCCATCAAGGCCGAAACATGTCTGGGGTTGCTTGGTTTTCTGTGCAGAGGGGACCTGGCCTAGCAGTTCGGGTTGGGCTGCTATCATTGGTGGCAGCAGCTGACTGATTTGCACATGGCTGGATCCCTTTTGCAATGGCGCAGACGGGCTAAAAAACGGTGGTGTGGAAGGTTGCCCAGAGCAATTGCCAGTGGTTCAGATTCATTCAAAACCTTCCACCCATCACTTTTGTGGTCACAGTTTGTCTCTCCATGTGATAGAGGGTATGCCCAGACGTGGGTCCCTTGCTCGCTGGGTCATAGGGAACCAGGCTGCACCTCACTGAGGAGGTCCGTCAAGGCCGAAACATGTCTGGGGTTGCTTGGTTTTCTGTGCAGAGGGGACCTGGCCTAGCAGTTCGGGCTGGGCTGCCACCATTTGTGGCGGCAGCTGACTGATTTGCACATGGCTGGACTCCTTTTGCAATGGCGCAGACGGGCTAAAAAATGGTGGTGTGGAAGGTTGCCCAGAGCAATTGCCAGCGGTTCAGATTAATTCAAAACCTTCCACCCATCACTTTTATGGTCACAGTTTGTCTCTCCATGTGAGAGAGGGTATGCACAGACGTGGGTCCCTTGCTTGCTGCGCCATAGGGAACCAGGCTGCACCTCACAGAGGAGGTCCATCAAGGCCGAAACATGTCTGGGGTTGCTTGGTTTTCTGTGCAGAGGGGACCTGGCCTAGCAGTTCGGGCTGGGCTGCCACCATTTGTGGCGGCAGCTGACTGATTTGCACATGGCTGGACCCCTTTTGCAATGGTGCAGAAGGGCTAAAAAACGGTGGTGTGGAAGGTTGCCCAGAGCAATTGCCAGTGGTTCAGATTAATTCAAAACCTTCCACCCATCACTTTTGTGGTCACAGTTTGTCTCTCCATGTGAGAGAGGGTATGCCCAGACGTGGGTCTCTTGCTCGCTGCGTCATAGGGAACCAGGCTGCACCTCATTGAGGAGGTCCATCAAGGCCGAAACATGTCTGGGGTTGCTTGGTTTTCTGTGCAGAGGGGACCTGGTTTAGCAGTTCGGGCTGGGCTGCCACCATTGGTGGCGGCAGCTGACTTATTTGCACATGGCTGGACCCCTTTTGCAATGGCGCAGACGGGCTAAAAAACGGTGGTGTGGAAGGTTGCCCAGAGCAATTGCCAGTGGTTGAGATTCATTCGAAACCTTCCACCCATCACTTTTGTGTTCACAGTTTGCCTCTCCATGTGAGACAGGGTATGCCCAGACGTGGGTCCCTTGCTCGCTGCGCCATAGGGAACCAGGCTGCACCTCACTGAGGAGGTCCATCAAGGCCGAAAAATGTCTGGGGTTGCTTGGTTTTCTGTGCAGAGGGGACCTGGCCTAGCAATTCGGGCTGGGCTGCTACCATTGGTGGCGGCAGCTGACTGATTTGCACATGGCTGGACCCCTTTTGCAATGCCACAGACGGGCTAAGAAACGGTGGTGTGGAATGTTGCCCAGAGCAATTGCCAGTGTTTCAGATTCATTTGAAACCTTCCACCCATCACTTTTGTGGTCACAGTTTGTCTCTCCATGTGGGAGAGGGTATGCCCAGACGTGGGTCCCTTGCTCGCTGCGCCATAGGGAACAAGGCTGCACCTCACTGAGGCTTTCCATCAATGCTGAAACATGTCTCGGTTTGCTTGGTTTTCTGTGGTTCAGATTAATTCGAAACCTTCCACCCATCACTTTTCTGGTCACAGTTTGTCTCTCCATGTGCAAGAGGGTATGCCCAGACGTGGGTCCTTTGCTCGCTGCGCCATAGGGAACCAGGGTGCACCTCACTGAGGAGGTCCATCAAGGCCGAAACATGTCTGGGGTTGCTTGGTTTTCCGTGCAGAGGGGACCTGGCCTAGCAGTTCGGGCTGGGCTGCTACCATTGGTGGCGGCAGCTGACTGATTTGCACATGGCTGGACGCCTTTTGCAATGGCGCAGACGGGCTAAAAAACGGTGGTGTGGAAGGTTGCCCAGAGCAATTGCCAGTGTTTCAGATTCATTTGAAACCTTCCACCCATCACTTTTGTGGTCACAGTTTGTCTCTCCATGTGGGAGAGGGTATGCCCAGACGTGGGTCCCTTGCTCGCTGCGCCATAGGGAACAAGGCTGCACCTCACTGAGGCTTTCCATCAATGCTGAAACATGTCTCGGTTTGCTTGGTTTTCTGTGGTTCAGATTAATTCGAAACCTTCCACCCATCACTTTTCTGGTCACAGTTTGTCTCTCCATGTGCAAGAGGGTATGCCCAGACGTGGGTCCTTTGCTCGCTGCGCCATAGGGAACCAGGGTGCACCTCACTGAGGAGGTCCATCAAGGCCGAAACATGTCTGGGGTTGCTTGGTTTTCCGTGCAGAGGGGACCTGGCCTAGCAGTTCGGGCTGGGCTGCTACCATTGGTGGCGGCAGCTGACTGATTTGCACATGGCTGGACGCCTTTTGCAATGGCGCAGACGGGCTAAAAAACGGTGGTGTGGAAGGTTGCCCAGAGCAATTGCCAGTGGTTCAGATTCATTCGAAACCTTCCACCCATCACTTTTCTGGTCACAGTTTGTCTCTCCATGTGCAAGAGGGTATGCCCAGACGTGGGTCCTTTGCTCTCTGCGCCATAGGGAACCAGGCTGCACCTCACTGAGGAGGTCCATCAAGGCCGAAACATGTCTGGGGTTGCTTGGTTTTCTGTGCAGAGGGGACCTGGCCTAGCAGTTCGGGCTGGGCTTCTACCATTGGTGGCGGCAGCTAACTGATTTGCACATGACTGGACCCTTTTTGCAATGGCGCAGACGGGCTAAAAACGGTATTTTAGAAGGTTGCCCAGAGCAATTGCCAGTGGTTCAGATTCATTCTAAACCTTCCACCAATCACTTTTGTGGTCACAGTTTGTCTCTCCATGTGAGAGAGGGTATGCCCAGACGTGTGTCCCTTGCTCGCTGCGTCATAGGGAACCAGGCTGCACCTCACTGAGGAGGTCCATCAAGGCCGAAAAATGTCTGGGGTTGCTTGGTTTTCTGTGCAGAGGGGACCTGGCCTAGCAATTCGGGCTGGGCTGCTACCATTGGTGGCGGCAGCTGACTGATTTGCACATGGCTGGACCCCTTTTGCAATGGCACAGACGGGCTAAAAAACAGTGGTGTGGAAGGTTGCCCATAGCAATTGCCAGTGGTTCAGATTAATTCAAAACCTTCCACCCATCACTTTTGTGGTCACAGTTTGTCTCTCCATGTGGGAGAGGGTATGCCCAGACGTGGGTCCCTTGCTCGCTGCGCCATAGAGAACTAGGCTGCACCTCACTGAGGAGGTCCATTAAGGCCGAAACATGTCTGGGGTTGCTTGGTTTTCTGTGCAGAGGGGACCTGGCCTAGCAATTCGGGCTGGGCTGCTACCATTGGTGGCGGCAGCTGACTGATTGCCATGGCTGGCAATGGCGCAGACGGGCTAAAAAACAGTGGTGTGGAAGGTTGCCAAGAGCAATTGCCAGTGGTTCAGATTCATTCGAAACCTTCCACCCATCCCTTTTATGGTCCCAGTTTGTCTCTCCATGTGGGAGAGGGTATGCCCAGACGTGGGTCCCTTGCTCGCTGCGCCATAGGGAACCAGGCTGCACCTAACTGAGGAGGTCCATCAAGGCCGAAACATGTCTGGGGTTGCTTGGTCTTCTGTGCAGAGGGGACCTGGCCTAGCAGTTCGGGCTGGGCTGCTACCATTGGTGGCGGCAGCTGACTGATTTGCACATGGCTGGACCCCTTTTGCAATGGCGCAGACGGGCTAAAAAACGGTTGTGTGGAAGGTTGCCCAGAGCAACTGCCAGTGGTTCATATTAATTTGAAACCTTCCACCCATCACTTTTGTGGTCACAGTTTGTCTCTCCATGTGAGAGAGGGTATGCCCAGACGTGGGTCCCTTGCTCGCTGCGCCATAGGGAACAAGGCTGCACCTCACTGAGGCTTTCCATCAATGCCGAAACATGTCTGGGTTTGCTTGGTTTTCTGTGCAGAGGGGACCTGGCCTAGCAGTTCAGGCTGGGCTGCTACCATTGGTGGTGGCAGCTGACTGATTTGCACATGGCTGGATCCCTTTTGCAATGGCGCAGACGGGCTAAAAAACGGTGGTGTGGAAAGTTGCCCAGAGCAATTGCCAGTGGTTCAGATTCATTCAAAACCTTCCACCCATCACTTTTGTGGTCACAGTTTGTCTCTCCATGTGAGAAAGGGTATGCCCAGACGTGGGTCCCTTGCACGCTGCGTCATAGGGAACCAGGCTGCACCTCACTGAGGAGGTCCATCAAGGCCGAAAAATGTCTGGGGTTGCTTGGTTTTCTGTGCAGAGGGGACCTGGCCTAGCAATTCGGGCTGGGCTGCTACCATTGGTGGTGGCAGCTGACTGATTTGCACATGGCTGGACCCGTTTTGCAATGCCACAGACGGGCTAAAAAACGGTGGTGTGGAAGGTTGCCCAGAGCAATTGCCAGTGGTTCAGATTCATTTGAAACCTTCCACCCATCACATTTGTGGTCACAGTTTGTCTCTCCATGTGGGAGAGGGTATGCCCAGACGTGGGTCCCTTGCTCGCTGCGCCATAGGGAACCAGGCTGCACCTCACTGAGGAGGTCCATCAAGGCCGAAACATGTCTGGGGTTGCTTGGTTTTCTGTGCAGAGGGGACCTGGCCTAGCAGTTTGGGCTGGGCTGCTACCATTGGTGGCGGCAGCTGACTGATTTGCACATGGCTGGACCCCTTTTGCAATGGCGCAGACGGGCTAAAAAACAGTGGTGTGGAAGGTTGCCCAGAGCAATTGCCAGTGGTTCAGATTCATTCGGAACCTTCCACCCATCCCTTTTATGGTCACAGTTTGTCTCTCCATGTGAGAGAGAGTATTGTGTATGTCCAGACGTGGGTCCCTTGCTCGCTGCGCCATAGCGAACCAGGCTGCACCTAACTGAGGAGGTCCATCAAGGCCGAAACATGTCTGGGGTTGCTTGGTTTTCTGTGCAGAGGGGACCTGGCCTAGCAGTTCGGGCTGGGCTGCTACCATTGGTGGCGGCAGCTGACTGATTTGCACATGGCTGGACCCCTTTTGCAATGGCGCAGACGGGCTAAAAAACGGTTGTGTGGAAGGTAGCCCAGAGCAATTGCCAGTGGTTCAGATTCATTCAAAACCTTCCACCCATCACTTTTGTGGTCACAGTTTGTCTCTCCATGTGAGAGAGGGTATGCCCAGACGTGGGTCCCTTGCTTGCTGCGCCATAGGGAACCAGGCTGCACCTCACTGAGGAGGTCCATCAAGGCCGAAACATGTCTGGGGTTGCTTGGTTTTCTGTGCAGAGGGGACCTGGCCTAGCAGTTAGGGCTGGGCTTCTACCATTGGTGGCGGCAGCTAACTGATTTGCACATGACTGGACCCTTTTTGCAATGACGCAGACGGGCTAAAAACGGTATTGTAGAAGGTTGCCCAGAGCAATTGCCAGTGGTTCAGATTCATTCTAAACCTTCCACCAATCACTTTTGTGGTCACAGTTTGTCTCTCCATGTGAGAGAGGGTATGCCCAGACGTGTGTCCCTTGCTCGCTGCGTCATAGGGAACCAGGCTGCACCTCACTGAGGGGGTCCATCAAGGCCGAAAAATGTCTGGGGTTGCTTGGTTTTCTGTGCAGAGGGGACCTGGCCTAGCAATTCGGGCTGGGCTGCTACCATTGGTGGCGGCAGCTGACTGATTTGCACATGGCTGGACCCCTTTTGCAATGGCACAGACGGGCTAAAAAACAGTGGTGTGGAAGGTTGCCCAGAGCAATTGCCAGTGGTTCAGATTAATTCAAAACCTTCCACCCATCACTTTTGTGGTCACAGTTTGTCTCTCCATGTGGGAGAGGGTATGCCCAGACGTGGGTCCCTTGCTCGCTGCGCCATAGAGAACCAGGCTGCACCTCACTGAGGAGGTCCATCAAGGCCGAAACATGTCTGGGGTTGCTTGGTTTTCTGTGCAGAGGGGACTGGGCCTAGCAGTTTGGGCTGGGCTGCTACCATTGGTGGCGGCAGCTGACTGATTTGCACATGGCTGGACCCCTTTTGCAATGGCGCAGACGGGCTAAAAAACAGTGGTGTGGAAGGTTGCCCAGAGCAATTGCCAGTGGTTCAGATTCATTCGAAACCTTCCACCCATCCCTTTTTTGGTCACAGTTTGTCTCTCCATGTGAGAAAGGGTATTGTGTATGTCCAGACCTGGGTCCCTTGCTCGATGCGCCATAGGGAACCAGGCTGCACCTCACTGAGGAGGTCCATCAAGGCCGAAACATGTCTGGGGTTGCTTGGTTTTCTGTGCAGAGGGGACCTGGCCTAGCAGTTCGGGCTGGGCTGCTACCATTGGTGGCGGCAGCTGACTGATTTGCACATGGCTGGACCCCTTTTGCAATGGCACAGACGGGCTAAAAAACGGTGGTGTGGAAGGCTGCCCAGAGCAATTGCAGTGGTTCAGATTCATTCAAAACCTTCCACCCATCACTTTTGTGGTCACAGTTTGTCTCTCCATGTGAGAGAGGGTATACCCAGACTTGGGTCCCTTGCTCGCTGCACCATAGGGAATAAGGCTGCACCTCACTGAGGAGGCCCATCAAGGCCGAAACATGTCTGGGGTTGCTTGGTTTTCTGTGCAGAGGGGACCGGGCCTAGCAGTTCGGGCTGGGCTGCTACCATTGGTGGCGCTAGCTGACTGATTTGCACATTCCTGGACCCCTTTTGCAATGGCGCAGACGGGCTAAAAAATGGTGGTGTGGAAGGTTGCCCAGAGCAATTGCCAGTGGTTCAGATTCATTCGAAACCTTCCACACATCCCTTTTATGGTCACAGTTTGTCTCTCCATGAGAGAGAGGGTATTGTGTATGTCCAGACCTGGGTCCCTTGCTCGATGCGCCATAGGGAACCAGGCTGCACCTCACTGAGGAGGGCCATCAAGGCCGAAACATGTCTGAGGTTGATTGGTTTTCTGTGCAGAGGGGACCTGGCCTAGCAGTTCGGGCTGGGCTGCTACCATTTAGTGGCGGCAGCTGACTGATTTGCACATGGCTGGACCCCTTTTGCAATGGCACAGACGGGCTTAAAAACGGTGGTGTGGAAGGCTGCCCAGAGCAATTGCCAGTGGTTCAGATTAATTCAAAACCTTCCACCCATCACTTTTGTGGTCACAGTTTGTCTCTCCATGTGAGAGAGGGTATGCCCAGACGTGGGTCCCTTGCTCGCTGCGTCATAGGGAACCAGGCTGCACCTCACTGAGGAGGTCTGTCAAGGCAGAAACATGTCTGGGGTTGCTTGGTTTTCTGTGCAGAGGGGACCTGGCCTAGCAGTTCGGGCTGGGCTGCTACCATTGGTGGCGCTAGCTGACTGATTTGCACATTCCTTTACTCCTTTTGCAATGGCGCAGACGGGCTAAAAAATGGTGGTGTGGAAGGTTGCCCAGAGCAATTGCCAGCGGTTCAGATTAATTCAAAACCTTCCACCCATCCCTTTTATGGTCACAGTTTGTCTCTCCATGTGAGAGAGGGTATTGTGTATGTCCAGACGTGGGTCCCTTGCTCGTTGCGCCATAGCGAACCAGGCTGCACCTAACTGAGGAGGTCCATCAAGGCCGAAACATGTCTGGGGTTGCTTGGTCTTCTGTGCAGAGGGGACCTGGCCTAGCAGTTCGGGCTGGGCTGCTACCATTGGTGGCGGCAGCTGACTGATTTGCACATGGCTGGACCCCTTTTGCAATGGCGCAGACGGGCTAAAAAACGGTTGTGTGGAAGGTTGCCCAGAGCAACTGCCAGTGGTTCATATTAATTTGAAACCTTCCACCCATCACTTTTGTGGTCACAGTTTGTCTCTCCATGTGAGAGAGGGTATGCGCAGACGTGGGTCCCTTGCTCGCTGCGCCATAGGGAACAAGGCTGCACCTCACTGAGGCTTTCCATCAATGCCGAAACATGTCTGGGTTTCCTTGGTTTTCTGTGCAGAGGGGACCTGGCCTAGCAGTTCAGGCTGGGCTGCTACCATTGGTGGTGGCAGCTGACTGATTTGCACATGGCTGGATCCCTTTTGCAATGGCGCAGACGGGCTAAAAAACGGTGGTGTGGAAGGTTGCCCAGAGCAATTGCCAGTGGTTCAGATTCATTAAAAAACCTTCCACCCATCACTTTTGTGGTCACAGTTTGTCTCTCCATGTGAGAAAGGGTATGCCCAGATGTGGGTCCCTTGCACGCTGCGTCATAGGGAACCAGGCTGCACCTCACTGAGGAGGTCCATCAAGGCCGAAAAATGTCTGGGGTTGCTTGGTTTTCTGTGCAGAGGGGACCTGGCCTAGCAATTCGGGCTGGGCTGCTACCATTGGTGGTGGCAGCTGACTGATTTGCACATGGCTGGACCCCTTTTGCAATGCCACAGACGGGCTAAAAAACGGTGGTGTGGAAGGTTGCCCAGAGCAATTGCCAGTGGTTCAGATTCATTTGAAACCTTCCACCCATCACTTTTGTGGTCACAGTTTGTCTCTCCATGTGGGAGAGGGTATGCCCAGACGTGGGTCCCTTGCTCGCTGCGCCATAGGGAACCAGGCTGCACCTCACTGAGGAGGTCCATCAAGGCCGAAACATGTCTGGGGTTGCTTGGTTTTCTGTGCAGAGGGGACCTGGCCTAGCAGTTTGGGCTGGGCTGCTACCATTGGTGGCGGCAGCTGACTGATTTGCACATGGCTGGACCCCTTTTGCAATGGCGCAGACGGGCTAAAAAACAGTGGTGTGGAAGGTTGCCCAGAGCAATTGCCAGTGGTTCAGATTCATTCGGAACCTTCCACCCATCCCTTTTATGGTCACAGTTTGTCTCTCCATGTGAGAGAGAGTATTGTGTATGTCCAGACGTGGGTCCCTTGCTCGCTGCGCCATAGCGAACCAGGCTGCACCTAACTGAGGAGGTCCATCAAGGCCGAAACATGTCTGGGGTTGCTTGGTTTTCTGTGCAGAGGGGACCTGGCCTAGCAGTTCGGGCTGGGCTGCTACCATTGGTGGCGGCAGCTGACTGATTTGCACATGGCTGGACCCCTTTTGCAATGGCGCAGACGGGCTAAAAAACGGTTGTGTGGAAGGTTGCCCAGAGCAACTGCCAGTGGTTCATATTAATTTGAAACCTTCCACCCATCACTTTTGTGGTCACAGTTTGTCTCTCTATGTGAGAGAGGGTATGCCCAGACGTGGGTCCCTTGCTCGCTGCGCCATAGGGAACAAGGCTGCACCTCACTGAGGCTTTCCATCAATGCCGAAACATGTCTGGGTTTGCTTGGTTTTCTGTGCAGAGGGGACCTGGCCTAGCAGTTCGGGCTGGGCTGCTACCATTGGTGGTGGCAGCTGACTGATTTGCACATGGCTGGATCCCTTTTGCAATGGCGCAGACGGGCTAAAAAACGGTGGTGTGGAAGGTTGCCCAGAGCAATTGCCAGTGGTTCAGATTCATTCAAAACCTTCCACCCATCACTTTTGTGGTCACAGTTTGTCTCTCCATGTGAGAAAGGGTATGCCCAGACGTGGGTCCCTTGCACGCTGCGTCATAGGGAACCAGGCTGCACCTCACTGAGGAGGTCCATCAAGGCCGAAAAATGTCTGGGGTTGCTTGGTTTTCTGTGCAGAGGGGACCTGGCCTAGCAATTCGGGCTGGGCTGCTACCATTGGTGGTGGCAGCTGACTGATTTGCACATGGCTGGACCCCTTTTGCAATGGCACAGACGGGCTAAGAAACGGTGGTGTGGAATGTTGCCCAGAGCAATTGCCAGTGGTTCAGATTCATTCGAAACCTTCCACCCATCACTTTTCTGGTCACAGTTTGTCTCTCCATGTGAGAGAGGGTATGCCCAGACCTGGGTCCCTTGCTCGCTGCGCCATAGGGAACCAGGCTGCAACTCACTGAGGAGGTCCATCAAGGCCGAAACATGTCTGGGGTTGCTTGGTTTTCTGTGCAGAGGGGACCTGGCCTAGCAGTTCGGGCTGGGCTGCTACCATTGGTGGCGGCAGCTGACTAATTTGCACATGGCTGGACCCCTTTTGCAATGGCGCAGACGGGCTAAAAAACAGTGGTGTGGAAGGTTGCCCAGAGCAATTGCCAGTGGTTCAGATTCATTCAAAACCTTCCACCCATCACTTTTGTGGTCACAGTTTGTCTCTCCATGTGCAAGAGGGTATGCCCAGACGTGGGTCCTTTGCTCGCTGCGCCATAGGGAACCAGGGTGCACCTCACTGAGGAGGTCCATCAAGGCCGAAACATGTCTGGGGTTGCTTGGTTTTCCGTGCAGAGGGGACCTGGCCTAGCAGTTCGGGTTGGGCTGCTACCATTGGTGGCGGCAGCTGACTGATTTGCACATGGCTGGACCCCTTTTGCAATGGCGCAGACGGGCTAAAAAACGGTGGTGTGGAAGGTTGCCCAGAGCAATTGCCAGTGGTTCAGATTCATTCGAAACCTTCCACCCATCACTTTTGTGGTCACAGTTTGTCTCTCCATGTGAGAGAGGGTATGCCCAGACGTGGGTCCCTTGCTCGCTGCGCCATAGGGAACCACGCTGGACCTCACTGAGGAGGTCCATCAAGGCCGAAACATGTCTGGGGTTGCTTGGTTTTCTGTGCATAGGGGACCTGGCCTAGCAGTTCGGCCTGGGCTTCTACCATTGGTGGCGGCAGCTAACTGATTTGCACATGACTGGACCCTTTTTGCAATGGCGCAGACGGGCTAAAAACGGTATTGTAGAAGGTTACCCAGAGCAATTGCCAGTGGTTCAGATTCATTCGAAACCTTCCACCCAACACTTTTGTGGTCACAGTTTGTCTCTCCATGTGAGAGAGGGTATGCCCAGACGTGGGTCCCTTGCTCGCTGCGCCATAGGGAACCAGGCTGCACCTCACTGAGGAGGTCCATCAAGGCTGAAAAATGTCTGGGGTTGCTTGGTTTTCTGTGCAGAGCGGATCTGGCCTAGCAATTCGGGCTGGGCTGCTACCATTGGTGGTGGCAGCTGACTGATTTGCACATGGCTGGACCCCTTTTGCAATGGCACAGACGGGCTAAAAAACGGTGGTGTGGAATGTTGCCCAGAGCAATTGCCAGTGGTTCAGATTCATTCGAAACCTTCCACCCATCTCTTTTCTGGTCACAGTTTGTCTCTCCATGTGAGAGAGGGTATGCCCAGACGTGGGTCCCTTGCTCGCTGCGCCATAGGGAACCAGGCTGCAACTCACTGAGGAGGTCCATCAAGGCCGAAACATGTCTGGGGTTGCTTGGTTTTCCGTGCAGAGGGGACCTGGCCTAGCAGTTCGGGCTGGACTGCTACCATTGGTGGCGGCAGCTGACTGATTTGCACATGGCTGGACCCCTTTTGCAATGGCGCAGACGGGCTAAAAAACGGTGGTGTGGAAGGTTGCCCAGAGCAATTGCCAGTGGTTCAGATTCATTCGAAACCTTCCACCCATCACTTTTGTGGTCACAGTTTGTCTCTCCATGTGAGAGAGGGTATGCCCAGACGTGGGTCCCTTGCTCGTTGCGCCATAGGGAACCAGGCTGCACCTCACTGAGGAGGTCCATCAAGGGCAAAACATGTCTGGGGTTGCTTGGTTTTCTGTGCAGAGGGGACCTGGCCTAGCAGTTCGGGCTGGGCTTCTACCATTGGTGGCGGCAGCTAACTGATTTGCACATGACTGGACCCTTTTTGCAATGGCGCAGACGGGCTAAAAACGGTATTGTAGAAGGTTGCCCAGAGCAATTGCCAGTGGTTCAGATTCATTCGAAACCTTCCACCCATCACTTTTGTGGTCACAGTTTGTCTCTCCATGTGAGAGAGGGTATGTCCAGACCTGGGTCCCTTGCTCGATGCGCCTTAGGGAACCAGGCTGCACCTCACTGAGGAGCTCCATCAAGGCCGAAACATGTCTGAGGTTGCTTGGTTTTCTGTGCAGAGGGGACCTGGCCTAGCAGTTCGGGCTGGGCTGCTACCATTGGTGGCGGCAGCTGACTGATTTGCACATGGCTGGACCCCTTTTGCAATGGCACAGACGGGCTTAAAAACGGTGGTGTGGAAGGCTGCCCAGAGCAATTGCCAGTGGTTCAGATTCATTCAAAACCTTCCACCCATCACTTTTGTGGTCACAGTTTGTCTCTCCATGTGAGAGAGGGTATACCCAGACTTGGGTCCCTTGCTCGCTGCGCCATAGGGAACCAGGCTGCACCTCACTGAGGAGGTCCATCAAGGCCGAAACATGTCTGGGGTTGCTTGGTTTTCTGTGCAGAGGGGACCTGGCCTAGCAGTTCGGGTTGGGCTGCTATCATTGGTGGCAGCAGCTGACTGATTTGCACATGGCTGGATCCCTTTTGCAATGGCGCAGACGGGCTAAAAAACGGTGGTGTGGAAGGTTGCCCAGAGCAATTGCCAGTGGTTCAGATTCATTCAAAACCTTCCACCCATCACTTTTGTGGTCACAGTTTGTCTCTCCATGTGATAGAGGGTATGCCCAGACGTGGGTCCCTTGCTCGCTGGGTCATAGGGAACCAGGCTGCACCTCACTGAGGAGGTCCGTCAAGGCCGAAACATGTCTGGGGTTGCTTGGTTTTCTGTGCAGAGGGGACCTGGCCTAGCAGTTCGGGCTGGGCTGCCACCATTTGTGGCGGCAGCTGACTGATTTGCACATGGCTGGACTCCTTTTGCAATGGCGCAGACGGGCTAAAAAATGGTGGTGTGGAAGGTTGCCCAGAGCAATTGCCAGCGGTTCAGATTAATTCAAAACCTTCCACCCATCACTTTTATGGTCACAGTTTGTCTCTCCATGTGAGAGAGGGTATGCACAGACGTGGGTCCCTTGCTTGCTGCGCCATAGGGAACCAGGCTGCACCTCACAGAGGAGGTCCATCAAGGCCGAAACATGTCTGGGGTTGCTTGGTTTTCTGTGCAGAGGGGACCTGGCCTAGCAGTTCGGGCTGGGCTGCCACCATTTGTGGCGGCAGCTGACTGATTTGCACATGGCTGGACCCCTTTTGCAATGGTGCAGAAGGGCTAAAAAACGGTGGTGTGGAAGGTTGCCCAGAGCAATTGCCAGTGGTTCAGATTAATTCAAAACCTTCCACCCATCACTTTTGTGGTCACAGTTTGTCTCTCCATGTGAGAGAGGGTATGCCCAGACGTGGGTCTCTTGCTCGCTGCGTCATAGGGAACCAGGCTGCACCTCATTGAGGAGGTCCATCAAGGCCGAAACATGTCTGGGGTTGCTTGGTTTTCTGTGCAGAGGGGACCTGGTTTAGCAGTTCGGGCTGGGCTGCCACCATTGGTGGCGGCAGCTGACTTATTTGCACATGGCTGGACCCCTTTTGCAATGGCGCAGACGGGCTAAAAAACGGTGGTGTGGAAGGTTGCCCAGAGCAATTGCCAGTGGTTGAGATTCATTCGAAACCTTCCACCCATCACTTTTGTGTTCACAGTTTGCCTCTCCATGTGAGACAGGGTATGCCCAGACGTGGGTCCCTTGCTCGCTGCGCCATAGGGAACCAGGCTGCACCTCACTGAGGAGGTCCATCAAGGCCGAAAAATGTCTGGGGTTGCTTGGTTTTCTGTGCAGAGGGGACCTGGCCTAGCAATTCGGGCTGGGCTGCTACCATTGGTGGCGGCAGCTGACTGATTTGCACATGGCTGGACCCCTTTTGCAATGCCACAGACGGGCTAAAAAACTATGGTGGTGAAGGTTGCCCAGAGCAATTGCCAGTGTTTCAGATTCATTTGAAACCTTCCACCCATCACTTTTGTGGTCACAGTTTGTCTCTCCATGTGGGAGAGGGTATGCCCAGACGTGGGTCCCTTGCTCGCTGCGCCATAGGGAACAAGGCTGCACCTCACTGAGGCTTTCCATCAATGCTGAAACATGTCTCGGTTTGCTTGGTTTTCTGTGGTTCAGATTAATTCGAAACCTTCCACCCATCACTTTTCTGGTCACAGTTTGTCTCTCCATGTGCAAGAGGGTATGCCCAGACGTGGGTCCTTTGCTCGCTGCGCCATAGGGAACCAGGGTGCACCTCACTGAGGAGGTCCATCAAGGCCGAAACATGTCTGGGGTTGCTTGGTTTTCCGTGCAGAGGGGACCTGGCCTAGCAGTTCGGGCTGGGCTGCTACCATTGGTGGCGGCAGCTGACTGATTTGCACATGGCTGGACGCCTTTTGCAATGGCGCAGACGGGCTAAAAAACGGTGGTGTGGAAGGTTGCCCAGAGCAATTGCCAGTGTTTCAGATTCATTTGAAACCTTCCACCCATCACTTTTGTGGTCACAGTTTGTCTCTCCATGTGGGAGAGGGTATGCCCAGACGTGGGTCCCTTGCTCGCTGCGCCATAGGGAACAAGGCTGCACCTCACTGAGGCTTTCCATCAATGCTGAAACATGTCTCGGTTTGCTTGGTTTTCTGTGGTTCAGATTAATTCGAAACCTTCCACCCATCACTTTTCTGGTCACAGTTTGTCTCTCCATGTGCAAGAGGGTATGCCCAGACGTGGGTCCTTTGCTCGCTGCGCCATAGGGAACCAGGGTGCACCTCACTGAGGAGGTCCATCAAGGCCGAAACATGTCTGGGGTTGCTTGGTTTTCCGTGCAGAGGGGACCTGGCCTAGCAGTTCGGGCTGGGCTGCTACCATTGGTGGCGGCAGCTGACTGATTTGCACATGGCTGGACGCCTTTTGCAATGGCGCAGACGGGCTAAAAAACGGTGGTGTGGAAGGTTGCCCAGAGCAATTGCCAGTGGTTCAGATTCATTCGAAACCTTCCACCCATCACTTTTCTGGTCACAGTTTGTCTCTCCATGTGCAAGAGGGTATGCCCAGACGTGGGTCCTTTGCTCTCTGCGCCATAGGGAACCAGGCTGCACCTCACTGAGGAGGTCCATCAAGGCCGAAACATGTCTGGGGTTGCTTGGTTTTCTGTGCAGAGGGGACCTGGCCTAGCAGTTCGGGCTGGGCTTCTACCATTGGTGGCGGCAGCTAACTGATTTGCACATGACTGGACCCTTTTTGCAATGGCGCAGACGGGCTAAAAACGGTATTTTAGAAGGTTGCCCAGAGCAATTGCCAGTGGTTCAGATTCATTCTAAACCTTCCACCAATCACTTTTGTGGTCACAGTTTGTCTCTCCATGTGAGAGAGGGTATGCCCAGACGTGTGTCCCTTGCTCGCTGCGTCATAGGGAACCAGGCTGCACCTCACTGAGGAGGTCCATCAAGGCCGAAAAATGTCTGGGGTTGCTTGGTTTTCTGTGCAGAGGGGACCTGGCCTAGCAATTCGGGCTGGGCTGCTACCATTGGTGGCGGCAGCTGACTGATTTGCACATGGCTGGACCCCTTTTGCAATGGCACAGACGGGCTAAAAAACAGTGGTGTGGAAGGTTGCCCATAGCAATTGCCAGTGGTTCAGATTAATTCAAAACCTTCCACCCATCACTTTTGTGGTCACAGTTTGTCTCTCCATGTGGGAGAGGGTATGCCCAGACGTGGGTCCCTTGCTCGCTGCGCCATAGAGAACTAGGCTGCACCTCACTGAGGAGGTCCATTAAGGCCGAAACATGTCTGGGGTTGCTTGGTTTTCTGTGCAGAGGGGACCTGGCCTAGCAATTCGGGCTGGGCTGCTACCATTGGTGGCGGCAGCTGACTGATTGCCATGGCTGGCAATGGCGCAGACGGGCTAAAAAACAGTGGTGTGGAAGGTTGCCAAGAGCAATTGCCAGTGGTTCAGATTCATTCGAAACCTTCCACCCATCCCTTTTATGGTCCCAGTTTGTCTCTCCATGTGGGAGAGGGTATGCCCAGACGTGGGTCCCTTGCTCGCTGCGCCATAGGGAACCAGGCTGCACCTAACTGAGGAGGTCCATCAAGGCCGAAACATGTCTGGGGTTGCTTGGTCTTCTGTGCAGAGGGGACCTGGCCTAGCAGTTCGGGCTGGGCTGCTACCATTGGTGGCGGCAGCTGACTGATTTGCACATGGCTGGACCCCTTTTGCAATGGCGCAGACGGGCTAAAAAACGGTTGTGTGGAAGGTTGCCCAGAGCAACTGCCAGTGGTTCATATTAATTTGAAACCTTCCACCCATCACTTTTGTGGTCACAGTTTGTCTCTCCATGTGAGAGAGGGTATGCCCAGACGTGGGTCCCTTGCTCGCTGCGCCATAGGGAACAAGGCTGCACCTCACTGAGGCTTTCCATCAATGCCGAAACATGTCTGGGTTTGCTTGGTTTTCTGTGCAGAGGGGACCTGGCCTAGCAGTTCAGGCTGGGCTGCTACCATTGGTGGTGGCAGCTGACTGATTTGCACATGGCTGGATCCCTTTTGCAATGGCGCAGACGGGCTAAAAAACGGTGGTGTGGAAAGTTGCCCAGAGCAATTGCCAGTGGTTCAGATTCATTCAAAACCTTCCACCCATCACTTTTGTGGTCACAGTTTGTCTCTCCATGTGAGAAAGGGTATGCCCAGACGTGGGTCCCTTGCACGCTGCGTCATAGGGAACCAGGCTGCACCTCACTGAGGAGGTCCATCAAGGCCGAAAAATGTCTGGGGTTGCTTGGTTTTCTGTGCAGAGGGGACCTGGCCTAGCAATTCGGGCTGGGCTGCTACCATTGGTGGTGGCAGCTGACTGATTTGCACATGGCTGGACCCGTTTTGCAATGCCACAGACGGGCTAAAAAACGGTGGTGTGGAAGGTTGCCCAGAGCAATTGCCAGTGGTTCAGATTCATTTGAAACCTTCCACCCATCACATTTGTGGTCACAGTTTGTCTCTCCATGTGGGAGAGGGTATGCCCAGACGTGGGTCCCTTGCTCGCTGCGCCATAGGGAACCAGGCTGCACCTCACTGAGGAGGTCCATCAAGGCCGAAACATGTCTGGGGTTGCTTGGTTTTCTGTGCAGAGGGGACCTGGCCTAGCAGTTTGGGCTGGGCTGCTACCATTGGTGGCGGCAGCTGACTGATTTGCACATGGCTGGACCCCTTTTGCAATGGCGCAGACGGGCTAAAAAACAGTGGTGTGGAAGGTTGCCCAGAGCAATTGCCAGTGGTTCAGATTCATTCGGAACCTTCCACCCATCCCTTTTATGGTCACAGTTTGTCTCTCCATGTGAGAGAGAGTATTGTGTATGTCCAGACGTGGGTCCCTTGCTCGCTGCGCCATAGCGAACCAGGCTGCACCTAACTGAGGAGGTCCATCAAGGCCGAAACATGTCTGGGGTTGCTTGGTTTTCTGTGCAGAGGGGACCTGGCCTAGCAGTTCGGGCTGGGCTGCTACCATTGGTGGCGGCAGCTGACTGATTTGCACATGGCTGGACCCCTTTTGCAATGGCGCAGACGGGCTAAAAAACGGTTGTGTGGAAGGTAGCCCAGAGCAATTGCCAGTGGTTCAGATTCATTCAAAACCTTCCACCCATCACTTTTGTGGTCACAGTTTGTCTCTCCATGTGAGAGAGGGTATGCCCAGACGTGGGTCCCTTGCTTGCTGCGCCATAGGGAACCAGGCTGCACCTCACTGAGGAGGTCCATCAAGGCCGAAACATGTCTGGGGTTGCTTGGTTTTCTGTGCAGAGGGGACCTGGCCTAGCAGTTAGGGCTGGGCTTCTACCATTGGTGGCGGCAGCTAACTGATTTGCACATGACTGGACCCTTTTTGCAATGACGCAGACGGGCTAAAAACGGTATTGTAGAAGGTTGCCCAGAGCAATTGCCAGTGGTTCAGATTCATTCTAAACCTTCCACCAATCACTTTTGTGGTCACAGTTTGTCTCTCCATGTGAGAGAGGGTATGCCCAGACGTGTGTCCCTTGCTCGCTGCGTCATAGGGAACCAGGCTGCACCTCACTGAGGGGGTCCATCAAGGCCGAAAAATGTCTGGGGTTGCTTGGTTTTCTGTGCAGAGGGGACCTGGCCTAGCAATTCGGGCTGGGCTGCTACCATTGGTGGCGGCAGCTGACTGATTTGCACATGGCTGGACCCCTTTTGCAATGGCACAGACGGGCTAAAAAACAGTGGTGTGGAAGGTTGCCCAGAGCAATTGCCAGTGGTTCAGATTAATTCAAAACCTTCCACCCATCACTTTTGTGGTCACAGTTTGTCTCTCCATGTGGGAGAGGGTATGCCCAGACGTGGGTCCCTTGCTCGCTGCGCCATAGAGAACCAGGCTGCACCTCACTGAGGAGGTCCATCAAGGCCGAAACATGTCTGGGGTTGCTTGGTTTTCTGTGCAGAGGGGACTGGGCCTAGCAGTTTGGGCTGGGCTGCTACCATTGGTGGCGGCAGCTGACTGATTTGCACATGGCTGGACCCCTTTTGCAATGGCGCAGACGGGCTAAAAAACAGTGGTGTGGAAGGTTGCCCAGAGCAATTGCCAGTGGTTCAGATTCATTCGAAACCTTCCACCCATCCCTTTTTTGGTCACAGTTTGTCTCTCCATGTGAGAAAGGGTATTGTGTATGTCCAGACCTGGGTCCCTTGCTCGATGCGCCATAGGGAACCAGGCTGCACCTCACTGAGGAGGTCCATCAAGGCCGAAACATGTCTGGGGTTGCTTGGTTTTCTGTGCAGAGGGGACCTGGCCTAGCAGTTCGGGCTGGGCTGCTACCATTGGTGGCGGCAGCTGACTGATTTGCACATGGCTGGACCCCTTTTGCAATGGCACAGACGGGCTAAAAAACGGTGGTGTGGAAGGCTGCCCAGAGCAATTGCAGTGGTTCAGATTCATTCAAAACCTTCCACCCATCACTTTTGTGGTCACAGTTTGTCTCTCCATGTGAGAGAGGGTATACCCAGACTTGGGTCCCTTGCTCGCTGCACCATAGGGAATAAGGCTGCACCTCACTGAGGAGGCCCATCAAGGCCGAAACATGTCTGGGGTTGCTTGGTTTTCTGTGCAGAGGGGACCGGGCCTAGCAGTTCGGGCTGGGCTGCTACCATTGGTGGCGCTAGCTGACTGATTTGCACATTCCTGGACCCCTTTTGCAATGGCGCAGACGGGCTAAAAAATGGTGGTGTGGAAGGTTGCCCAGAGCAATTGCCAGTGGTTCAGATTCATTCGAAACCTTCCACACATCCCTTTTATGGTCACAGTTTGTCTCTCCATGAGAGAGAGGGTATTGTGTATGTCCAGACCTGGGTCCCTTGCTCGATGCGCCATAGGGAACCAGGCTGCACCTCACTGAGGAGGGCCATCAAGGCAGAAACATGTCTGAGGTTGATTGGTTTTCTGTGCAGAGGGGACCTGGCCTAGCAGTTCGGGCTGGGCTGCTACCATTTAGTGGCGGCAGCTGACTGATTTGCACATGGCTGGACCCCTTTTGCAATGGCACAGACGGGCTTAAAAACGGTGGTGTGGAAGGCTGCCCAGAGCAATTGCCAGTGGTTCAGATTAATTCAAAACCTTCCACCCATCACTTTTGTGGTCACAGTTTGTCTCTCCATGTGAGAGAGGGTATGCCCAGACGTGGGTCCCTTGCTCGCTGCGTCATAGGGAACCAGGCTGCACCTCACTGAGGAGGTCTGTCAAGGCAGAAACATGTCTGGGGTTGCTTGGTTTTCTGTGCAGAGGGGACCTGGCCTAGCAGTTCGGGCTGGGCTGCTACCATTGGTGGCGCTAGCTGACTGATTTGCACATTCCTGGACTCCTTTTGCAATGGCGCAGACGGGCTAAAAAATGGTGGTGTGGAAGGTTGCCCAGAGCAATTGCCAGCGGTTCAGATTAATTCAAAACCTTCCACCCATCCCTTTTATGGTCACAGTTTGTCTCTCCATGTGAGAGAGGGTATTGTGTATGTCCAGACGTGGGTCCCTTGCTCGTTGCGCCATAGCGAACCAGGCTGCACCTAACTGAGGAGGTCCATCAAGGCCGAAACATGTCTGGGGTTGCTTGGTCTTCTGTGCAGAGGGGACCTGGCCTAGCAGTTCGGGCTGGGCTGCTACCATTGGTGGCGGCAGCTGACTGATTTGCACATGGCTGGACCCCTTTTGCAATGGCGCAGACGGGCTAAAAAACGGTTGTGTGGAAGGTTGCCCAGAGCAACTGCCAGTGGTTCATATTAATTTGAAACCTTCCACCCATCACTTTTGTGGTCACAGTTTGTCTCTCCATGTGAGAGAGGGTATGCGCAGACGTGGGTCCCTTGCTCGCTGCGCCATAGGGAACAAGGCTGCACCTCACTGAGGCTTTCCATCAATGCCGAAACATGTCTGGGTTTCCTTGGTTTTCTGTGCAGAGGGGACCTGGCCTAGCAGTTCAGGCTGGGCTGCTACCATTGGTGGTGGCAGCTGACTGATTTGCACATGGCTGGATCCCTTTTGCAATGGCGCAGACGGGCTAAAAAACGGTGGTGTGGAAGGTTGCCCAGAGCAATTGCCAGTGGTTCAGATTCATTAAAAAACCTTCCACCCATCACTTTTGTGGTCACAGTTTGTCTCTCCATGTGAGAAAGGGTATGCCCAGATGTGGGTCCCTTGCACGCTGCGTCATAGGGAACCAGGCTGCACCTCACTGAGGAGGTCCATCAAGGCCGAAAAATGTCTGGGGTTGCTTGGTTTTCTGTGCAGAGGGGACCTGGCCTAGCAATTCGGGCTGGGCTGCTACCATTGGTGGTGGCAGCTGACTGATTTGCACATGGCTGGACCCCTTTTGCAATGCCACAGACGGGCTAAAAAACGGTGGTGTGGAAGGTTGCCCAGAGCAATTGCCAGTGGTTCAGATTCATTTGAAACCTTCCACCCATCACTTTTGTGGTCACAGTTTGTCTCTCCATGTGGGAGAGGGTATGCCCAGACGTGGGTCCCTTGCTCGCTGCGCCATAGGGAACCAGGCTGCACCTCACTGAGGAGGTCCATCAAGGCCGAAACATGTCTGGGGTTGCTTGGTTTTCTGTGCAGAGGGGACCTGGCCTAGCAGTTTGGGCTGGGCTGCTACCATTGGTGGCGGCAGCTGACTGATTTGCACATGGCTGGACCCCTTTTGCAATGGCGCAGACGGGCTAAAAAACAGTGGTGTGGAAGGTTGCCCAGAGCAATTGCCAGTGGTTCAGATTCATTCGGAACCTTCCACCCATCCCTTTTATGGTCACAGTTTGTCTCTCCATGTGAGAGAGAGTATTGTGTATGTCCAGACGTGGGTCCCTTGCTCGCTGCGCCATAGCGAACCAGGCTGCACCTAACTGAGGAGGTCCATCAAGGCCGAAACATGTCTGGGGTTGCTTGGTTTTCTGTGCAGAGGGGACCTGGCCTAGCAGTTCGGGCTGGGCTGCTACCATTGGTGGCGGCAGCTGACTGATTTGCACATGGCTGGACCCCTTTTGCAATGGCGCAGACGGGCTAAAAAACGGTTGTGTGGAAGGTTGCCCAGAGCAACTGCCAGTGGTTCATATTAATTTGAAACCTTCCACCCATCACTTTTGTGGTCACAGTTTGTCTCTCTATGTGAGAGAGGGTATGCCCAGACGTGGGTCCCTTGCTCGCTGCGCCATAGGGAACAAGGCTGCACCTCACTGAGGCTTTCCATCAATGCCGAAACATGTCTGGGTTTGCTTGGTTTTCTGTGCAGAGGGGACCTGGCCTAGCAGTTCGGGCTGGGCTGCTACCATTGGTGGTGGCAGCTGACTGATTTGCACATGGCTGGATCCCTTTTGCAATGGCGCAGACGGGCTAAAAAACGGTGGTGTGGAAGGTTGCCCAGAGCAATTGCCAGTGGTTCAGATTCATTCAAAACCTTCCACCCATCACTTTTGTGGTCACAGTTTGTCTCTCCATGTGAGAAAGGGTATGCCCAGACGTGGGTCCCTTGCACGCTGCGTCATAGGGAACCAGGCTGCACCTCACTGAGGAGGTCCATCAAGGCCGAAAAATGTCTGGGGTTGCTTGGTTTTCTGTGCAGAGGGGACCTGGCCTAGCAATTCGGGCTGGGCTGCTACCATTGGTGGTGGCAGCTGACTGATTTGCACATGGCTGGACCCCTTTTGCAATGGCACAGACGGGCTAAGAAACGGTGGTGTGGAATGTTGCCCAGAGCAATTGCCAGTGGTTCAGATTCATTCGAAACCTTCCACCCATCACTTTTCTGGTCACAGTTTGTCTCTCCATGTGAGAGAGGGTATGCCCAGACCTGGGTCCCTTGCTCGCTGCGCCATAGGGAACCAGGCTGCAACTCACTGAGGAGGTCCATCAAGGCCGAAACATGTCTGGGGTTGCTTGGTTTTCTGTGCAGAGGGGACCTGGCCTAGCAGTTCGGGCTGGGCTGCTACCATTGGTGGCGGCAGCTGACTAATTTGCACATGGCTGGACCCCTTTTGCAATGGCGCAGACGGGCTAAAAAACAGTGGTGTGGAAGGTTGCCCAGAGCAATTGCCAGTGGTTCAGATTCATTCAAAACCTTCCACCCATCACTTTTGTGGTCACAGTTTGTCTCTCCATGTGCAAGAGGGTATGCCCAGACGTGGGTCCTTTGCTCGCTGCGCCATAGGGAACCAGGGTGCACCTCACTGAGGAGGTCCATCAAGGCCGAAACATGTCTGGGGTTGCTTGGTTTTCCGTGCAGAGGGGACCTGGCCTAGCAGTTCGGGTTGGGCTGCTACCATTGGTGGCGGCAGCTGACTGATTTGCACATGGCTGGACCCCTTTTGCAATGGCGCAGACGGGCTAAAAAACGGTGGTGTGGAAGGTTGCCCAGAGCAATTGCCAGTGGTTCAGATTCATTCGAAACCTTCCACCCATCACTTTTGTGGTCACAGTTTGTCTCTCCATGTGAGAGAGGGTATGCCCAGACGTGGGTCCCTTGCTCGCTGCGCCATAGGGAACCAGGCTGGACCTCACTGAGGAGGTCCATCAAGGCCGAAACATGTCTGGGGTTGCTTGGTTTTCTGTGCAGAGGGGACCTGGCCTAGCAGTTTGGGCTGGGCTTCTACCATTGGTGGCGGCAGCTAACTGATTTGCACATGACTGGACCCTTTTTGCAATGGCGCAGACGGGCTAAAAACGGTATTGTAGAAGGTTGCCCAGAGCAATTGCCAGTGGTTCAGATTCATTCGAAACCTTCCACCCAACACTTTTGTGGTCACAGTTTGTCTCTCCATGTGAGAGAGGGTATGCCCAGACGTGGGTCCCTTGCTCGCTGCGCCATAGGGAACCAGGCTGCACCTCACTGAGGAGGTCCATCAAGGCTTAAAAATTTCTGGGGTTGCTTGGTTTTCTGTGCAGAGGGGACCTGGCCTAGCAATTCGGGCTGGGCTGCTACCATTGGTGGTGGCAGCTGACTGATTTGCACATGGCTGGACCCCTTTTGCAATGGCACAGACGGGCTAAAAAACGGTGGTGTGGAAGGTTGCCCAGAGCAATTGCCAGTGGTTCAGATTCATTCGAAACCTTCCACCCATCTCTTTTCTGGTCACAGTTTGTCTCTCCATGTGAGAGAGGGTATGCCCAGACGTGGGTCCCTTGCTCGCTGCGCCATAGGGAACCAGGCTGCAACTCACTGAGGAGGTCCATCAAGGCCGAAACATGTCTGGGGTTGCTTGGTTTTCCGTGCAGAGGGGACCTGGCCTAGCAGTTCGGGCTGGGCTGATACCATTGGTGGCGGCAGCTGACTGATTTGCACATGGCTGGACCCCTTTTGCAATGGCGCAGACGGGCTAAAAAACGGTGGTGTGGAAGGTTGCCCAGAGCAATTGCCAGTGGTTCAGATTCATTCGAAACCTTCCACCCATCACTTTTGTGGTCACAGTTTGTCTCTCCATGTCAGAGAGGGTATGCCCAGACGTGGGTCCCTTGCTCGCTGCGCCATAGGGAACCAGGCTGCACCTCACTGAGGAGGTCCATCAAGGGCAAAACATGTCTGGGGTTGCTTGGTTTTCTGTGCAGAGGGGACCTGGCCTAGCAGTTCGGGCTGGGCTTCTACCATTGGTGGCGGCAGCTAACTGATTTGCACATGACTGGACCCTTTTTGCAATGGCGCAGACGGGCTAAAAACGGTATTGTAGAAGGTTGCCCAGAGCAATTGCCAGTGGTTCAGATTCATTCGAAACCTTCCACCCATCACTTTTGTGGTCACAGTTTGTCTCTCCATGTGAGAGAGGGTATGCCCAGACGTGGGTCCCTTGCTCGCTGCGCCATAGGGAACCAGGCTGCACCTCACTGAGGAGGTCCATCAAGGCCGAAAAATGTCTGGGGTTGCTTGGTTTTCTGTGCAGAGGGGACCTGGCCTAGCAATTCGGGCTGGGCTGCTACCATTGGTGGCGGCAGCTGACTGATTTGCACATGGCTGGACCCCTTTTGCAATGGCACAGACGGGCTAAAAAACAGTGGTGTGGAAGGTTGCCCAGAGCAATTGCCAGTGGTTCAGATTCATTCAAAACCTTCCACCCATGCCTTTTATGGTCAGAGTTTGTCTCTCCATGTGAGAGAGGGTATTGTGTATGTCCAGACCTGGGTCCCTTGCTCGATGCGCCTTAGGGAACCAGGCTGCACCTCACTGAGGAGCTCTATCAAGGCCGAAACATGTCTGAGGTTGCTTGGTTTTCTGTGCAGAGGGGACCTGGCCTAGCAGTTCGGGCTGGGCTGCTACCATTGGTGGCGGCAGCTGACTGATTTGCACATGGCTGGACCCCTTTTGCAATGGCACAGACGGGCTTAAAAACGGTGGTGTGGAAGGCTGCCCAGAGCAATTGCCAGTGGTTCAGATTCATTCAAAACCTTCCACCCATCACTTTTGTGGTCACAGTTTGTCTCTCCATGTGAGAGAGGGTATACCCAGACTTGGGTCCCTTGCTCGCTGCGCCATAGGGAACCAGGCTGCACCTCACTGAGGAGGTCCATCAAGGCCGAAACATGTCTGGGGTTGCTTGGTTTTCTGTGCAGAGGGGACCTGGCCTAGCAGTTCGGGTTGGGCTGCTATCATTGGTGGCAGCAGCTGACTGATTTGCACATGGCTGGATCCCTTTTGCAATGGCGCAGACGGGCTAAAAAACGGTGGTGTGGAAGGTTGCCCAGAGCAATTGCCAGTGGTTCAGATTCATTCAAAACCTTCCACCCATCACTTTTGTGGTCACAGTTTGTCTCTCCATGTGATAGAGGGTATGCCCAGACGTGGGTCCCTTGCTCGCTGGGTCATAGGGAACCAGGCTGCACCTCACTGAGGAGGTCCGTCAAGGCCGAAACATGTCTGGGGTTGCTTGGTTTTCTGTGCAGAGGGGACCTGGCCTAGCAGTTCGGGCTGGGCTGCCACCATTTGTGGCGGCAGCTGACTGATTTGCACATGGCTGGACTCCTTTTGCAATGGCGCAGACGGGCTAAAAAATGGTGGTGTGGAAGGTTGCCCAGAGCAATTGCCAGCGGTTCAGATTAATTCAAAACCTTCCACCCATCACTTTTATGGTCACAGTTTGTCTCTCCATGTGAGAGAGGGTATGCACAGACGTGGGTCCCTTGCTTGCTGCGCCATAGGGAACCAGGCTGCACCTCACAGAGGAGGTCCATCAAGGCCGAAACATGTCTGGGGTTGCTTGGTTTTCTGTGCAGAGGGGACCTGGCCTAGCAGTTCGGGCTGGGCTGCCACCATTTGTGGCGGCAGCTGACTGATTTGCACATGGCTGGACCCCTTTTGCAATGGTGCAGAAGGGCTAAAAAACGGTGGTGTGGAAGGTTGCCCAGAGCAATTGCCAGTGGTTCAGATTAATTCAAAACCTTCCACCCATCACTTTTGTGGTCACAGTTTGTCTCTCCATGTGAGAGAGGGTATGCCCAGACGTGGGTCTCTTGCTCGCTGCGTCATAGGGAACCAGGCTGCACCTCATTGAGGAGGTCCATCAAGGCCGAAACATGTCTGGGGTTGCTTGGTTTTCTGTGCAGAGGGGACCTGGTTTAGCAGTTCGGGCTCGGCTGCCACCATTGGTGGCGGCAGCTGACTTATTTGCACATGGCTGGACCCCTTTTGCAATGGCGCAGACGGGCTAAAAAACGGTGGTGTGGAAGGTTGCCCAGAGCAATTGCCAGTGGTTGAGATTCATTCGAAACCTTCCACCCATCACTTTTGTGTTCACAGTTTGTCTCTCCATGTGAGAGAGGGTATGCCCAGACGTGGGTCCCTTGCTCGCTGCGCCATAGGGAACCAGGCTGCACCTCACTGAGGAGGTCCATCAAGGCCGAAAAATGTCTGGGGTTGCTTGGTTTTCTGTGCAGAGGGGACCTGGCCTAGCAATTCGGGCTGGGCTGCTACCATTGGTGGCGGCAGCTGACTGATTTGCACATGGCTGGACCCCTTTTGCAATGCCACAGACGGGCTAAAAAACGGTGGTGTGGAAGGTTGCCCAGAGCAATTGCCAGTGTTTCAGATTCATTTGAAACCTTCCACCCATCACTTTTGTGGTCACAGTTTGTCTCTCCATGTGGGAGAGGGTATGCCCAGACGTGGGTCCCTTGCTCGCTGCGCCATAGGGAACAAGGCTGCACCTCACTGAGGCTTTCCATCAATGCTGAAACATGTCTCGGTTTGCTTGGTTTTCTGTGGTTCAGATTAATTCGAAACCTTCCACCCATCACTTTTCTCGTCACAGTTTGTCTCTCCATGTGCAAGAGGGTATGCCCAGACGTGGGTCCTTTGCTCGCTGCGCCATAGGGAACCAG
Source organism: Ambystoma mexicanum (assembly GCF_040938575.1). Lineage (NCBI taxonomy): Eukaryota > Metazoa > Chordata > Amphibia > Caudata > Ambystomatidae > Ambystoma > Ambystoma mexicanum. The sequence goes on along the minus strand of NC_090939.1, from coordinate 503,189,125 downwards.
GGTGCACCTCACTGAGGAGGTCCATCAAGGCCGAAACATGTCTGGGGTTGCTTGGTTTTCCGTGCAGAGGGGACCTGGCCTAGCAGTTCGGGCTGGGCTGCTACCATTGGTGGCGGCAGCTGACTGATTTGCACATGGCTGGACGCCTTTTGCAATGGCGCAGACGGGCTAAAAAACGGTGGTGTGGAAGGTTGCCCAGAGCAATTGCCAGTGGTTCAGATTCATTCGAAACCTTCCACCCATCACTTTTGTGGTCACAGTTTGTCTCTCCATGTGAGAGAGGGTATGCCCAGACGTGAGTCCCTTGCTCGCTGAGCCATAGGGAACCAGGCTGCACCTCACTGAGGAGGTCCATCAAGGCCGAAACATGTCTGGGGTTGCTTGGTTTTCTGTGCAGAGGGGACCTGGCCTAGCAGTTCGGGCTGGGCTTCTACCATTGGTGGCGGCAGCTAACTGATTTGCACATGACTGGACCCTTTTTGCAATGGCGCAGACGGGCTAAAAACGGTATTTTAGAAGGTTGCCCAGAGCAATTGCCAGTGGTTCAGATTCATTCTAAACCTTCCACCAATCACTTTTGTGGTCACAGTTTGTCTCTCCATGTGAGAGAGGGTATGCCCAGACGTGTGTCCCTTGCTCGCTGCGTCATAGGGAACCAGGCTGCACCTCACTGAGGAGGTCCATCAAGGCCGAAAAATGTCTGGGGTTGCTTGGTTTTCTGTGCAGAGGGGACCTGGCCTAGCAATTCGGGCTGGGCTGCTACCATTGGTGGCGGCAGCTGACTGATTTGCACATGGCTGGACCCCTTTTGCAATGGCACAGACGGGCTAAAAAACAGTGGTGTGGAAGGTTGCCCATAGCAATTGCCAGTGGTTCAGATTAATTCAAAACCTTCCACCCATCACTTTTGTGGTCACAGTTTGTCTCTCCATGTGGGAGAGGGTATGCCCAGACGTGGGTCCCTTGCTCGCTGCGCCATAGAGAACTAGGCTGCACCTCACTGAGGAGGTCCATTAAGGCCGAAACATGTCTGGGGTTGCTTGGTTTTCTGTGCAGAGGGGACCTGGCCTAGCAATTCGGGCTGGGCTGCTACCATTGGTGGCGGCAGCTGACTGATTGCCATGGCTGGCAATGGCGCAGACGGGCTAAAAAACAGTGGTGTGGAAGGTTGCCAAGAGCAATTGCCAGTGGTTCAGATTCATTCGAAACCTTCCACCCATCCCTTTTATGGTCCCAGTTTGTCTCTCCATGTGAGAGAGGGTATTGTGTATGTCCAGACCTGGGTCCCTTGCTCGATGTGCCATAGGGAACCAGGCTGCACCTCACTGAGGAGGTCCATCAAGGCCGAAACATGTCTGGGGTTGCTTGGTTTTCTGTGCAGAGGGGACCTGGCCTAGCAGTTCGGGCTGGGCTGCTACCATTGGTGGCGGCAGCTGACTGATTTGCACATGGCTGGACCCCTTTTGCAATGGCACAGACGGGCTTAAAAACGGTGGTGTGGAAGGCTGCCCAGAGCAATTGCCAGTGGTTCAGATTCATTCAAAACCTTCCACCCATCACTTTTGTGGTCACAGTTTGTCTCTCCATGTGAGAGAGGGTATACCCAGACTTCGGTCCCTTGCTCGCTGCACCATAGGGAACCAGGCTGCACCTCACTGAGGAGGTCCAGCAAGGCCGAAACATGTCTGGGGTTGCTTGGTTTTCTGTGCAGAGGGGACCTGGCCTAGCAGTTCGGGCTGGGCTGCTATCATTGGTGGCGGCAGCTGACTGATTTGCACATGGCTGGATCCCTTTTGCAATGGCGCAGACGGGCTAAAAAACGGTGGTGTGGAAGGTTGCCCAGAGCAATTGCCAGTGGTTCAGATTCATTCAAAACCTTCCACCCATCACTTTTGTGGTCACAGTTTGTCTCTCCTTGTGATAGAGGGTATGCCCAGAGGTGGGTCCCTTGCTCGCTGCGTCATAGGGAACCAGGCTGCACCTCACTGAGGAGGTCCGTCAAGGCCGAAACATGTCTGGGGTTGCTTGGTTTTCTGTGCAGAGGGGACCTGGCCTAGCAGTTCGGGCTGGGCTGCTACCATTGGTGGCGCTAGCTGACTGATTTGCACATTCCTGGACCCCTTTTGCAATGGCGCAGACGGGCTAAAAAATGGTGGTGTGGAAGGTTGCCCAGAGCAATTGCAAGTGGTTCAGATTCATTCGAAACCTTCCACCCATCCCTTTTATGGTCACAGTTTGTCTCTCCATGAGAGAGAGGGTATTGTGTATGTCCAGACTTGGGTCCCTTGCTCGCTGCACCATAGGGAACCAGGCTGCACCTCACTGAGGAGGTCCATCAAGGCCGAAACATGTCTGAGGTTGCTTGGTTTTCTGTGCAGAGGGGACCTGGCCTAGCAGTTCGGGCTGGGCTGCTACCATTGGTGGTGGCAGCTGACTGATTTGCACATGGCTGGATCCCTTTTGCAATGGCGCAGACGGGCTAAAAAACGGTGGTGTGGAAGGTTGCCCAGAGCAATTGCCAGTGGTTCAGATTCATTCAAAACCTTCCACCCATCACTTTTGTGGTCACAGTTTGTCTCTCCATGTGAGAGAGGGTATGCCCAGACGTGGGTCCCTTGCTCGCTGCGCCATAGGGAACCAGGCTGCACCTCACTGAGGAGGTCCATCAAGGCCGAAAAATGTCTGGGGTTGCTTGGTTTTCTGTGCAGAGGGGACCTGGCCTAGCAATTCGGGCTGGGCTGCTACCATTGGTGGCGGCAGCTGACTGATTTGCACATGGCTGGACCCCTTTTGCAATGGCACAGATGGGCTAAAAAACAGTGGTGTGGAAGGTTGCCCAGAGCAATTGCCAGTGGTTCAGATTCATTCAAAACCTTCCACCCATGCCTTTTATGGTCACAGTTTGTCTCTCCATGTGAGAGAGGGTATTGTGTATGTCCAGACCTGGGTCCCTTGCTCGATGCGCCTTAGGGAACCAGGCTGCACCTCACTGAGGAGCTCCATCAAGGCCGAAACATGTCTGAGGTTGCTTGGTTTTCTGTGCAGAGGGGACCTGGCCTAGCAGTTCGGGCTGGGCTGCTACCATTGGTGGCGGCAGCTGACTGATTTGCACATGGCTGGACCCCTTTTGCAATGGCACAGACGGGCTTAAAAACGGTGGTGTGGAAGGCTGCCCAGAGCAATTGCCAGTGGTTCAGATTCATTCAAAACCTTCCACCCATCACTTTTGTGGTCACAGTTTGTCTCTCCATGTGAGAGAGGGTATACCCAGACTTGGGTCCCTTGCTCGCTGCGCCATAGGGAACCAGGCTGCACCTCACTGAGGAGGTCCATCAAGGCCGAAACATGTCTGGGGTTGCTTGGTTTTCTGTGCAGAGGGGACCTGGCCTAGCAGTTCGGGTTGGGCTGCTATCATTGGTGGCAGCAGCTGACTGATTTGCACATGGCTGGATCCCTTTTGCAATGGCGCAGACGGGCTAAAAAACGGTGGTGTGGAAGGTTGCCCAGAGCAATTGCCAGTGGTTCAGATTCATTCAAAACCTTCCACCCATCACTTTTGTGGTCACAGTTTGTCTCTCCATGTGGGAGAGGGTATGCCCAGACGTGGGTCCCTTGCTCGCTGCGCCATAGAGAACTAGGCTGCACCTCACTGAGGAGGTCCATTAAGGCCGAAACATGTCTGGGGTTGCTTGGTTTTCTGTGCAGAGGGGACCTGGCCTAGCAATTCGGGCTGGGCTGCTACCATTGGTGGCGGCAGCTGACTGATTGCCATGGCTGGCAATGGCGCAGACGGGCTAAAAAACAGTGGTGTGGAAGGTTGCCAAGAGCAATTGCCAGTGGTTCAGATTCATTCGAAACCTTCCACCCATCCCTTTTATGGTCCCAGTTTGTCTCTCCATGTGAGAGAGGGTATTGTGTATGTCCAGACCTGGGTCCCTTGCTCGATGCGCCATAGGGAACCAGGCTGCACCTCACTGAGGAGGTCCATCAAGGCCGAAACATGTCTGGGGTTGCTTGGTTTTCTGTGCAGAGGGGACCTGGCCTAGCAGTTCGGGCTGGGCTGCTACCATTGGTGGCGGCAGCTGACTGATTTGCACATGGCTGGACCCCTTTTGCAATGGCACAGACGGGCTTAAAAACGGTGGTGTGGAAGGCTGCCCAGAGCAATTGCCAGTGGTTCAGATTCATTCAAAACCTTCCACCCATCACTTTTGTGGTCACAGTTTGTCTCTCCATGTGAGAGAGGGTATACCCAGACTTCGGTCCCTTGCTCGCTGCACCATAGGGAACCAGGCTGCACCTCACTGAGGAGGTCCAGCAAGGCCGAAACATGTCTGGGGTTGCTTGGTTTTCTGTGCAGAGGGGACCTGGCCTAGCAGTTCGGGCTGGGCTGCTATCATTGGTGGCGGCAGCTGACTGATTTGCACATGGCTGGATCCCTTTTGCAATGGCGCAGACGGGCTAAAAAACGGTGGTGTGGAAGGTTGCCCAGAGCAATTGCCAGTGGTTCAGATTCATTCAAAACCTTCCACCCATCACTTTTGTGGTCACAGTTTGTCTCTCCTTGTGATAGAGGGTATGCCCAGAGGTGGGTCCCTTGCTCGCTGCGTCATAGGGAACCAGGCTGCACCTCACTGAGGAGGTCCGTCAAGGCCGAAACATGTCTGGGGTTGCTTGGTTTTCTGTGCAGAGGGGACCTGGCCTAGCAGTTCGGGCTGGGCTGCTACCATTGGTGGCGCTAGCTGACTGATTTGCACATTCCTGGACCCCTTTTGCAATGGCGCAGACGGGCTAAAAAATGGTGGTGTGGAAGGTTGCCCAGAGCAATTGCAAGTGGTTCAGATTCATTCGAAACCTTCCACCCATCCCTTTTATGGTCACAGTTTGTCTCTCCATGAGAGAGAGGGTATTGTGTATGTCCAGACTTGGGTCCCTTGCTCGCTGCACCATAGGGAACCAGGCCTCACCTCACTGAGGAGGTCCATCAAGGCCGAAACATGTCTGAGGTTGCTTGGTTTTCTGTGCAGAGGGGACCTGGCCTAGCAGTTCGGGCTGGGCTGCTACCATTGGTGGTGGCAGCTGACTGATTTGCACATGGCTGGATCCCTTTTGCAATGGCGCAGACGGGCTAAAAAACGGTGGTGTGGAAGGTTGCCCAGAGCAATTGCCAGTGGTTCAGATTCATTCAAAACCTTCCACCCATCACTTTTGTGGTCACAGTTTGTCTCTCCATGTGAGAGAGGGTATGCCCAGACGTGGGTCCCTTGCTCGCTGCGCCATAGGGAACCAGGCTGCACCTCACTGAGGAGGTCCATCAAGGCCGAAAAATGTCTGGGGTTGCTTGGTTTTCTGTGCAGAGGGGACCTGGCCTAGCAATTCGGGCTGGGCTGCTACCATTGGTGGCGGCAGCTGACTGATTTGCACATGGCTGGACCCCTTTTGCAATGGCACAGACGGGCTAAAAAACAGTGGTGTGGAAGGTTGCCCAGAGCAATTGCCAGTGGTTCAGATTCATTCAAAACCTTCCACCCATGCCTTTTATGGTCACAGTTTGTCTCTCCATGTGAGAGAGGGTATTGTGTATGTCCAGACCTGGGTCCCTTGCTCGATGCGCCTTAGGGAACCAGGCTGCACCTCACTGAGGAGCTCCATCAAGGCCAAAACATGTCTGAGGTTGCTTGGTTTTCTGTGCAGAGGGGACCTGGCCTAGCAGTTCGGGCTGGGCTGCTACCATTGGTGGCGGCAGCTGACTGATTTGCACATGGCTGGACCCCTTTTGCAATGGCACAGACGGGCTTAAAAACGGTGGTGTGGAAGGCTGCCCAGAGCAATTGCCAGTGGTTCAGATTCATTCAAAACCTTCCACCCATCACTTTTGTGGTCACAGTTTGTCTCTCCATGTGAGAGAGGGTATACCCAGACTTGGGTCCCTTGCTCGCTGCGCCATAGGGAACCAGGCTGCACCTCACTGAGGAGGTCCATCAAGGCCGAAACATGTCTGGGGTTGCTTGGTTTTCTGTGCAGAGGGGACCTGGCCTAGCAGTTCGGGTTGGGCTGCTATCATTGGTGGCAGCAGCTGACTGATTTGCACATGGCTGGATCCCTTTTGCAATGGCGCAGACGGGCTAAAAAACGGTGGTGTGGAAGGTTGCCCAGAGCAATTGCCAGTGGTTCAGATTCATTCAAAACCTTCCACCCATCACTTTTGTGGTCACAGTTTGTCTCTCCATGTGATAGAGGGTATGCCCAGACGTGGGTCCATTGCTCGCTGGGTCATAGGGAACCAGGCTGCACCTCACTGAGGAGGTCCGTCAAGGCCGAAACATGTCTGGGGTTGCTTGGTTTTCTGTGCAGAGGGGACCTGGCCTAGCAGTTCGGGCTGGGCTGCCACCATTTGTGGCGGCAGCTGACTGATTTGCACATGGCTGGACTCCTTTTGCAATGGCGCAGACGGGCTAAAAAATGGTGGTGTGGAAGGTTGCCCAGAGCAATTGCCAGCGGTTCAGATTAATTCAAAACCTTCCACCCATCACTTTTATGGTCACAGTTTGTCTCTCCATGTGAGAGAGGGTATGCACAGACGTGGGTCCCTTGCTTGCTGCGCCATAGGGAACCAGGCTGCACCTCACAGAGGAGGTCCATCAAGGCCGAAACATGTCTGGGGTTGCTTGGTTTTCTGTGCAGAGGGGACCTGGCCTAGCAGTTCGGGCTGGGCTGCCACCATTTGTGGCGGCAGCTGACTGATTTGCACATGGCTGGACCCCTTTTGCAATGGTGCAGAAGGGCTAAAAAACGGTGGTGTGGAAGGTTGCCCAGAGCAATTGCCAGTGGTTCAGATTAATTCAAAACCTCCACCCATCACTTTTGTGGTCACAGTTTGTCTCTCCATGTGAGAGAGGGTATGCCCAGACGTGGGTCTCTTGCTCGCTGCGTCATAGGGAACCAGGCTGCACCTCATTGAGGAGGTCCATCAAGGCCGAAACATGTCTGGGGTTGCTTGGTTTTCTGTGCAGAGGGGACCTGGTTTAGCAGTTCGGGCTGGGCTGCCACCATTGGTGGCGGCAGCTGACTTATTTGCACATGGCTGGACCCCTTTTGCAATGGCGCAGATGGGCTAAAAAACGGTGGTGTGGAAGGTTGCCCAGAGCAATTGCCAGTGGTTGAGATTCATTCGAAACCTTCCACCCATCACTTTTGTGTTCACAGTTTGTCTCTCCATGTGAGAGAGGGTATGCCCAGACGTGGGTCCCTTGCTCGCTGCGCCATAGGGAACCAGGCTGCACCTCACTGAGGAGGTCCATCAAGGCCGAAAAATGTCTGGGGTTGCTTGGTTTTCTGTGCAGAGGGGACCTGGCCTAGCAATTCGGGCTGGGCTGCTACCATTGGTGGCGGCAGCTGACTGATTTGCACATGGCTGGACCCCTTTTGCAATGCCACAGACGGGCTAAAAAACGGTGGTGTGGAAGGTTGCCCAGAGCAATTGCCAGTGTTTCAGATTCATTTGAAACCTTCCACCCATCACTTTTGTGGTCACAGTTTGTCTCTCCATGTGAGAGAGGGTATGCCCAGACGTGGGTCCCTTGCTCGCTGCGCCATAGGGAACAAGGCTGCACCTCACTGAGGCTTTCCATCAATGCTGAAACATGTCTGGGTTTGCTTGGTTTTCTGTGCAGAGGGGACCTGGCCTAGCAGTTCGGGCTGGGCTGCTACCATTGGTGGTGGCAGCTGACTGATTTGCACATGGCTGGATCCCTTTTGCAATGGCGCAGACAGGCTAAAAAACGGTGGTGTGGAAGGTTGCCCAGAGCAATTGCCAGTGGTTCAGATTCATTCAAAACCTTCCACCCATCACTTTTGTGGTCACAGTTTGTCTCTCCATGTGAGAGAGGGTATGCCCAGACGTGGGTCCCTTGCTCGCTGCGCCATAGGGAACCAGGCTGCACCTCACTGAGGAGGTCCATCAAGGCCGAAAAATGTCTGGGGTTGCTTGGTTTTCTGTGCAGAGGGGACCTGGCCTAGCAATTCGGGCTGGGCTGCTACCATTGGTGGTGGCAGCTGACTGATTTGCACATGGCTGGACCCCTTTTGCAATGGCACAGACGGGCTAAAAAACGGTGGTGTGGAAGGTTGCCCAGAGCAATTGCCAGTGGTTCAGATTAATTCGAAACCTTCCACCCATCACTTTTCTGGTCACAGTTTGTCTCTCCATGTGCAAGAGGGTTTGCCCAGACGTGGGTCCTTTGCTCGCTGCGCCATAGGGAACCAGGGTGCACCTCACTGAGGAGGTCCATCAAGGCTGAAACATGTCTGGGGTTGCTTGGTTTTCCGTGCAGAGGGGACCTGGCCTAGCAGTTCGGGCTGGGCTGCTACCATTGGTGGCGGCAGCTGACTGATTTGCACATGGCTGGACGCCTTTTGCAATGGCGCAGACGGGCTAAAAAACGGTGGTGTGGAAGGTTGCCCAGAGCAATTGCCAGTGGTTCAGATTCATTCGAAACCTTCCACCCATCACTTTTGTGGTCACAGTTTGTCTCTCCATGTGAGAGAGGGTATGCCCAGACGTGAGTCCCTTGCTCGCTGCGCCATAGGGAACCAAGCTGCACCTCACTGAGGAGGTCCATCAAGGCCGAAACATGTCTGGGGTTGCTTGGTTTTCTGTGCAGAGGGGACCTGGCCTAGCAGTTCGGGCTGGGCTTCTACCATTGGTGGCGGCAGCTAACTGATTTGCACATGACTGGACCCTTTTTGCAATGGCACAGACGGGCTAAAAAACAGTGGTGTGGAAGGTTGCCCATAGCAATTGCCAGTGGTTCAGATTAATTCAAAACCTTCCACCCATCACTTTTGTGGTCACAGTTTGTCTCTCCATGTGGGAGAGGGTATGCCCAGACGTGGGTCCCTTGCTCGCTGCGCCATAGAGAACTAGGCTGCACCTCACTGAGGAGGTCCATTAAGGCCGAAACATGTCTGGGGTTGCTTGGTTTTCTGTGCAGAGGGGACCTGGCCTAGCAATTCGGGCTGGGCTGCAACCATTGGTGGCGGCAGCTGACTGATTTGCACATGGCTGGACCCCTTTTGCAATGGCGCAGACGGGCTAAAAAACAGTGGTGTGGAAGGTTGCCAAGAGCAATTGCCAGTGGTTCAGATTCATTCGAAACCTTCCACCCATCCCTTTTATGGTCCCAGTTTGTCTCTCCATGTGAGAGAGGGTATTGTGTATGTCCAGACCTGGGTCCCTTGCTCGATGCGCCATAGGGAACCAGGCTGCACCTCACTGAGGAGGTCCATCAAGGCCGAAACATGTCTGGGGTTGCTTGGTTTTCTGTGCAGAGGGGACCTGGCCTAGCAGTTCGGGCTGGGCTGCTACCATTGGTGGCGGCAGCTGACTGATTTGCACATGGCTGGACCCCTTTTGCAATGGCACAGACGGGCTTAAAAACGGTGGTGTGGAAGGCTGCCCAGAGCAATTGCCAGTGGTTCAGATTCATTCAAAACCTTCCACCCATCACTTTTGTGGTCACAGTTTGTCTCTCCATGTGAGAGAGGGTATACCCAGACTTGGGTCCCTTGCTCGCTGCACCATAGGGAACCAGGCTGCACCTCACTGAGGAGGTCCAGCAAGGCCGAAACATGTCTGGGGTTGCTTGGTTTTCTGTGCAGAGGGGACCTGGCCTAGCAGTTCGGGCTGGGCTGCTATCATTGGTGGCGGCAGCTGACTGATTTGCACATGGCTGGATCCCTTTTGCAATGGCGCAGACGGGCTAAAAAACGGTGGTGTGGAAGGTTGCCCAGAGCAATTGCCAGTGGTTCAGATTCATTCAAAACCTTCCACCCATCACTTTTGTGGTCACAGTTTGTCTCTCCTTGTGATAGAGGGTATGCCCAGAGGTGGGTCCCTTGCTCGCTGCGTCATAGGGAACCAGGCTGCACCTCACTGAGGAGGTCCGTCAAGGCCGAAACATGTCTGGGGTTGCTTGGTTTTCTGTGCAGAGGGGACCTGGCCTAGCAGTTCGGGCTGGGCTGCTACCATTGGTGGCACTAGCTGACTGATTTGCACATTCCTGGACCCCTTTTGCAATGGCGCAGACGGGCTAAAAAATGGTGGTGTGGAAGGTTGCCCAGAGCAATTGCAAGTGGTTCAGATTCATTCGAAACCTTCCACCCATCCCTTTTATGGTCACAGTTTGTCTCTCCATGAGAGAGAGGGTATTGTGTATGTCCAGACTTGGGTCCCTTGCTCGCTGCACCATAGGGAACCAGGCTGCACCTCACTGAGGAGGTCCATCAAGGCCGAAACATGTCTGAGGTTGCTTGGTTTTCTGTGCAGAGGGGACCTGGCCTAGCAGTTCGGGCTGGGCTGCTACCATTGGTGGGGGCAGCTGACTGATTTGCACATGGCTGGACCCTTTTGCAATGGCGCAGACGGGCTAAAAAACGGTGGTGTGGAAGGTTGCCCAGAGCAATTGCCAGTGGTTCAGATTCATTCAAAACCTTCCACCCATCACTTTTGTGGTCACAGTTTGTCTCTCCATGTGATAGAGGGTATGCCCAGACGTGGGTCCCTTGCTCGCTGCGTCATAGGGAACCAGGCTGCACCTCACTGAGGAGGTCCGTCAAGGCAGAAACATGTCTGGGGTTGCTTGGTTTTCTGTGCAGAGGGGACCTGGCCTAGCAGTTCGGGCTGGGTTGCTACCATTGGTGGCGCTAGCTGACTGATTTGCACATTCCTGGACTCCTTTTGCAATGGCGCAGACGGGCTAAAAAATGGTGGTGTGGAAGGTTGCCCAGAGCAATTGCCAGTGGTTCAGATTAATTCAAAACCTTCCACCCATCACTTTTATGGTCACAGTTTGTCTCTCCATGTGAGAGAGGGTATGCACAGACGTGGGTCCCTTGCTTGCTGCGCCATAGGGAACCAGGCTGCACCTCACAGAGGAGGTCCATCAAGGCTGAAACATGTCTGGGGTTGCTTGGTTTTCTGTGCAGAGGGGACCTGGCCTAGCAGTTCGGGCTGGGCTGCCACCATTTGTGGCGGCAGCTGACTGATTTGCACATGGCTGGACCCCTTTTGCAATGGTGCAGAAGGGCTAAAAAACGGTGGTGTGGAAGGTTGCCCAGAGCAATTGCCAGTGGTTCAGATTCATTCAAAACCTTCCACCCATCACTTTTGTGGTCACAGTTTGTCTCTCCATGTGATAGAGGGTATGCCCAGACGTGGGTCCATTGCTCGCTGGGTCATAGGGAACCAGGCTGCACCTCACTGAGGAGGTCCGTCAAGGCCGAAACATGTCTGGGGTTGCTTGGTTTTCTGTGCAGAGGGGACCTGGCCTAGCAGTTCGGGCTGGGCTGCCACCATTTGTGGCGGCAGCTGACTGATTTGCACATGGCTGGACTCCTTTTGCAATGGCGCAGACGGGCTAAAAAATGGTGGTGTGGAAGGTTGCCCAGAGCAATTGCCAGCGGTTCAGATTAATTCAAAACCTTCCACCCATCACTTTTATGGTCACAGTTTGTCTCTCCATGTGAGAGAGGGTATGCACAGACGTGGGTCCCTTGCTTGCTGCGCCATAGGGAACCAGGCTGCACCTCACAGAGGAGGTCCATCAAGGCCGAAACATGTCTGGGGTTGCTTGGTTTTCTGTGCAGAGGGGACCTGGCCTAGCAGTTCGGGCTGGGCTGCCACCATTTGTGGCGGCAGCTGACTGATTTGCACATGGCTGGACCCCTTTTGCAATGGTGCAGAAGGGCTAAAAAACGGTGGTGTGGAAGGTTGCCCAGAGCAATTGCCAGTGGTTCAGATTAATTCAAAACCTCCACCCATCACTTTTGTGGTCACAGTTTGTCTCTCCATGTGAGAGAGGGTATGCCCAGACGTGGGTCTCTTGCTCGCTGCGTCATAGGGAACCAGGCTGCACCTCATTGAGGAGGTCCATCAAGGCCGAAACATGTCTGGGGTTGCTTGGTTTTCTGTGCAGAGGGGACCTGGTTTAGCAGTTCGGGCTGGGCTGCCACCATTGGTGGCGGCAGCTGACTTATTTGCACATGGCTGGACCCCTTTTGCAATGGCGCAGATGGGCTAAAAAACGGTGGTGTGGAAGGTTGCCCAGAGCAATTGCCAGTGGTTGAGATTCATTCGAAACCTTCCACCCATCACTTTTGTGTTCACAGTTTGTCTCTCCATGTGAGAGAGGGTATGCCCAGACGTGGGTCCCTTGCTCGCTGCGCCATAGGGAACCAGGCTGCACCTCACTGAGGAGGTCCATCAAGGCCGAAAAATGTCTGGGGTTGCTTGGTTTTCTGTGCAGAGGGGACCTGGCCTAGCAATTCGGGCTGGGCTGCTACCATTGGTGGCGGCAGCTGACTGATTTGCACATGGCTGGACCCCTTTTGCAATGCCACAGACGGGCTAAAAAACGGTGGTGTGGAAGGTTGCCCAGAGCAATTGCCAGTGTTTCAGATTCATTTGAAACCTTCCACCCATCACTTTTGTGGTCACAGTTTGTCTCTCCATGTGAGAGAGGGTATGCCCAGACGTGGGTCCCTTGCTCGCTGCGCCATAGGGAACAAGGCTGCACCTCACTGAGGCTTTCCATCAATGCTGAAACATGTCTGGGTTTGCTTGGTTTTCTGTGCAGAGGGGACCTGGCCTAGCAGTTCGGGCTGGGCTGCTACCATTGGTGGTGGCAGCTGACTGATTTGCACATGGCTGGATCCCTTTTGCAATGGCGCAGACAGGCTAAAAAACGGTGGTGTGGAAGGTTGCCCAGAGCAATTGCCAGTGGTTCAGATTCATTCAAAACCTTCCACCCATCACTTTTGTGGTCACAGTTTGTCTCTCCATGTGAGAGAGGGTATGCCCAGACGTGGGTCCCTTGCTCGCTGCGCCATAGGGAACCAGGCTGCACCTCACTGAGGAGGTCCATCAAGGCCGAAAAATGTCTGGGGTTGCTTGGTTTTCTGTGCAGAGGGGACCTGGCCTAGCAATTCGGGCTGGGCTGCTACCATTGGTGGTGGCAGCTGACTGATTTGCACATGGCTGGACCCCTTTTGCAATGGCACAGACGGGCTAAAAAACGGTGGTGTGGAAGGTTGCCCAGAGCAATTGCCAGTGGTTCAGATTAATTCGAAACCTTCCACCCATCACTTTTCTGGTCACAGTTTGTCTCTCCATGTGCAAGAGGGTTTGCCCAGACGTGGGTCCTTTGCTCGCTGCGCCATAGGGAACCAGGGTGCACCTCACTGAGGAGGTCCATCAAGGCTGAAACATGTCTGGGGTTGCTTGGTTTTCCGTGCAGAGGGGACCTGGCCTAGCAGTTCGGGCTGGGCTGCTACCATTGGTGGCGGCAGCTGACTGATTTGCACATGGCTGGACGCCTTTTGCAATGGCGCAGACGGGCTAGAAAACGGTGGTGTGGAAGGTTGCCCAGAGCAATTGCCAGTGGTTCAGATTCATTCGAAACCTTCCACCCATCACTTTTGTGGTCACAGTTTGTCTCTCCATGTGAGAGAGGGTATGCCCAGACGTGAGTCCCTTGCTCGCTGCGCCATAGGGAACCAAGCTGCACCTCACTGAGGAGGTCCATCAAGGCCGAAACATGTCTGGGGTTGCTTGGTTTTCTGTGCAGAGGGGACCTGGCCTAGCAGTTCGGGCTGGGCTTCTACCATTGGTGGCGGCAGCTAACTGATTTGCACATGACTGGACCCTTTTTGCAATGGCACAGACGGGCTAAAAAACAGTGGTGTGGAAGGTTGCCCATAGCAATTGCCAGTGGTTCAGATTAATTCAAAACCTTCCACCCATCACTTTTGTGGTCACAGTTTGTCTCTCCATGTGGGAGAGGGTATGCCCAGACGTGGGTCCCTTGCTCGCTGCGCCATAGAGAACTAGGCTGCACCTCACTGAGGAGGTCCATTAAGGCCGAAACATGTCTGGGGTTGCTTGGTTTTCTGTGCAGAGGGGACCTGGCCTAGCAATTCGGGCTGGGCTGCAACCATTGGTGGCGGCAGCTGACTGATTTGCACATGGCTGGACCCCTTTTGCAATGGCGCAGACGGGCTAAAAAACAGTGGTGTGGAAGGTTGCCAAGAGCAATTGCCAGTGGTTCAGATTCATTCGAAACCTTCCACCCATCCCTTTTATGGTCCCAGTTTGTCTCTCCATGTGAGAGAGGGTATTGTGTATGTCCAGACCTGGGTCCCTTGCTCGATGCGCCATAGGGAACCAGGCTGCACCTCACTGAGGAGGTCCATCAAGGCCGAAACATGTCTGGGGTTGCTTGGTTTTCTGTGCAGAGGGGACCTGGCCTAGCAGTTCGGGCTGGGCTGCTACCATTGGTGGCGGCAGCTGACTGATTTGCACATGGCTGGACCCCTTTTGCAATGGCACAGACGGGCTTAAAAACGGTGGTGTGGAAGGCTGCCCAGAGCAATTGCCAGTGGTTCAGATTCATTCAAAACCTTCCACCCATCACTTTTGTGGTCACAGTTTGTCTCTCCATGTGAGAGAGGGTATACCCAGACTTGGGTCCCTTGCTCGCTGCACCATAGGGAACCAGGCTGCACCTCACTGAGGAGGTCCAGCAAGGCCGAAACATGTCTGGGGTTGCTTGGTTTTCTGTGCAGAGGGGACCTGGCCTAGCAGTTCGGGCTGGGCTGCTATCATTGGTGGCGGCAGCTGACTGATTTGCACATGGCTGGATCCCTTTTGCAATGGCGCAGACGGGCTAAAAAACGGTGGTGTGGAAGGTTGCCCAGAGCAATTGCCAGTGGTTCAGATTCATTCAAAACCTTCCACCCATCACTTTTGTGGTCACAGTTTGTCTCTCCTTGTGATAGAGGGTATGCCCAGAGGTGGGTCCCTTGCTCGCTGCGTCATAGGGAACCAGGCTGCACCTCACTGAGGAGGTCCGTCAAGGCCGAAACATGTCTGGGGTTGCTTGGTTTTCTGTGCAGAGGGGACCTGGCCTAGCAGTTCGGGCTGGGCTGCTACCATTGGTGGCACTAGCTGACTGATTTGCACATTCCTGGACCCCTTTTGCAATGGCGCAGACGGGCTAAAAAATGGTGGTGTGGAAGGTTGCCCAGAGCAATTGCAAGTGGTTCAGATTCATTCGAAACCTTCCACCCATCCCTTTTATGGTCACAGTTTGTCTCTCCATGAGAGAGAGGGTATTGTGTATGTCCAGACTTGGGTCCCTTGCTCGCTGCACCATAGGGAACCAGGCTGCACCTCACTGAGGAGGTCCATCAAGGCCGAAACATGTCTGAGGTTGCTTGGTTTTCTGTGCAGAGGGGACCTGGCCTAGCAGTTCGGGCTGGGCTGCTACCATTGGTGGGGGCAGCTGACTGATTTGCACATGGCTGGACCCTTTTGCAATGGCGCAGACGGGCTAAAAAACGGTGGTGTGGAAGGTTGCCCAGAGCAATTGCCAGTGGTTCAGATTCATTCAAAACCTTCCACCCATCACTTTTGTGGTCACAGTTTGTCTCTCCATGTGATAGAGGGTATGCCCAGACGTGGGTCCCTTGCTCGCTGCGTCATAGGGAACCAGGCTGCACCTCACTGAGGAGGTCCGTCAAGGCAGAAACATGTCTGGGGTTGCTTGGTTTTCTGTGCAGAGGGGACCTGGCCTAGCAGTTCGGGCTGGGTTGCTACCATTGGTGGCGCTAGCTGACTGATTTGCACATTCCTGGACTCCTTTTGCAATGGCGCAGACGGGCTAAAAAATGGTGGTGTGGAAGGTTGCCCAGAGCAATTGCCAGTGGTTCAGATTAATTCAAAACCTTCCACCCATCACTTTTATGGTCACAGTTTGTCTCTCCATGTGAGAGAGGGTATGCACAGACGTGGGTCCCTTGCTTGCTGCGCCATAGGGAACCAGGCTGCACCTCACAGAGGAGGTCCATCAAGGCTGAAACATGTCTGGGGTTGCTTGGTTTTCTGTGCAGAGGGGACCTGGCCTAGCAGTTCGGGCTGGGCTGCCACCATTTGTGGCGGCAGCTGACTGATTTGCACATGGCTGGACCCCTTTTGCAATGGTGCAGAAGGGCTAAAAAACGGTGGTGTGGAAGGTTGCCCAGAGCAATTGCCAGTGGTTCAGATTAATTCAAAACCTTCCACCCATCACTTTTGTGGTCACAGTTTGTCTCTCCATGTGAGAGAGGGTATGCCCAGACGTGGGTCCCTTGCTCGCTGCGTCATAGGGAACCAGGCTGCACCTCATTGAGGAGGTCCATCAAGGCCGAAACATGTCTGGGGTTGCTTGGTTTTCTGTGCAGAGGGGACCTGGTTTAGCAGTTCGGGCTGGGCTGCCACCATTGGTGGCGGCAGCTGACTTATTTGCACATGGCTGGACCCCTTTTGCAATGGCGCAGACGGGCTAAAAAACGGTGGTGTGGAAGGTTGCCCAGAGCAATTGCAAGCGGTTCAGATTCATTCGAAACCTTCCACCCATCCCTTTTATGGTCACAGTTTGTCTCTCCATGAGAGAGAGGGTATTGTGTATGTCCAGACTTGGGTCCCTTGCTCGCTGCACCATAGGGAACCAGGCTGCACCTCACTGAAGAGGTCCATCAAGGCCGAAACATGTCTGAGGTTGCTTGGTTTTCTGTGCAGAGGGGACCTGGCCTAGCAGTTCGGGCTGGGCTGCTACCATTGGTGGGGGCAGCTGACTGATTTGCACATGGCTGGACCCTTTTGCAATGGCGCAGACGGGCTAAAAAACGGTGGTGTGGAAGGTTGCCCAGAGCAATTGCCAGTGGTTCAGATTCATTCAAAACCTTCCACCCATCACTTTTGTGGTCACAGTTTGTCTCTCCATGTGATAGAGGGTATGCCCAGACGTGGGTCCCTTGCTCGCTGCGTCATAGGGAACCAGGCTGCACCTCACTGAGGAGGTCCGTCAAGGCAGAAACATGTCTGGGGTTGCTTGGTTTTCTGTGCAGAGGGGACCTGGCCTAGCAGTTCGGGCTGGGTTGCTACCATTGGTGGCGCTAGCTGACTGATTTGCACATTCCTGGACTCCTTTTGCAATGGCGCAGACGGGCTAAAAAATGGTGGTGTGGAAGGTTGCCCAGAGCAATTGCCAGTGGTTCAGATTAATTCAAAACCTTCCACCCATCACTTTTATGGTCACAGTTTGTCTCTCCATGTGAGAGAGGGTATGCCCAGACGTGGGTCCCTTGCTCGCTGCGTCATAGGGAACCAGGCTGCACCTCATTGAGGAGGTCCATCAAGGCCGAAACATGTCTGGGGTTGCTTGGTTTTCTGTGCAGAGGGGACCTGGTTTAGCAGTTCGGGCTGGGCTGCCACCATTGGTGGCGGCAGCTGACTTATTTACACATGGCTGGACCCCTTTTGCAATGGCGCAGACGGGCTAAAAAACGGTGGTGTGGAAGGTTGCCCAGAGCAATTGCCAGTGGTTGAGATTCATTCGAAACCTTCCACCCATCACTTTTGTGTTCACAGTTTGTCTCTCCATGTGAGAGAGGGTATGCCCAGACGTGGGTCCCTTGCTCGCTGCGCCATAGGGAACCAGGCTGCACCTCACTGAGGAGGTCCATCAAGGCCGAAAAATGTCTGGGGTTGCTTGGTTTTCTGGGCAGAGGGGACCTGGCCTAGCAATTCGGACTGGGCTGCTACCATTGGTGGCGGCAGCTGACTGATTTGCACATGGCTGGACCCCTTTTGCAATGCCACAGACGGGCTAAAAAACGGTGGTGTGGAAGGTTGCCCAGAGCAATTGCCAGTGGTTGAGATTCATTTGAAACCTTCCACCCATCACTTTTGTGGTCACAGTTTGTCTCTCCATGTGGGAGAGGGTATGCCCAGATGTGGGTCCCTTGCTCGCTGCGCCATAGGGAACCAGGCTGCACCTCACTGAGGAGGTCCATCAAGGCCGAAACATGTCTGGGGTTGCTTGGTTTTCTGTGCAGAGGGGACCTGGCCTAGCTGTTTGGGCTGGGCTGCTACCATTGGTGGCGGCAGCTGACTGATTTGCACATGGCTGGACCCCTTTTGCAATGGCGCAGACGGGCTAAAAAACAGTGGTGTGGAAGGTTGCCCAGAGCAATTGCCAGTGGTTCAGATTCATTCGGAACCTTCCACCCATACCTTTTATGGTCACAGTTTGTCTCTCCATGTGAGAGAGAGTATTGTGTATGTCCAGACGTGGGTCCCTTGCTCGCTGCGCCATAGCGAACCAGGCTGCACCTAACTGAGGAGGTCCATCAAGGCCGAAACATGTCTGGGGTTGCTTGGTTTTCTGTGCAGAGGGGACCTGGCCTAGCAATTCGGGCTGGGCTGCTACCATTGGTGGCGGCAGCTGACTGATTTGCACATGGCTGGACCCCTTTTGCAATGCCACAGACGGGCTAAAAAACGGTGGCGTGGAAGGTTGCCCAGAGCAATTGCCAGTGTTTCAGATTCATTTGAAACCTTCCACCCATCACTTTTGTGGTCACAGTTTGTCTCTCCATGTGGGAGAGGGTATGCCCAGACGTGGGTCCCTTGCTCGCTGCGCCATAGGGAACAAGGCTGCATCTCACTGAGGCTTTCCATCAATGCTGAAACATGTCTGGGTTTGCTTGGTTTTCTGTGCATAGGGGACCTGGCCTAGCAGTTCGGGCTGGGCTGCTACCATTGGTGGTGGCAGCTGACTGATTTGCACATGGCTGGATCCCTTTTGCAATGGCGCAGACGGGCTAAAAAACGGTGGTGTGGAAGGTTGCCCAGAGCAATTGCCAGTGGTTCAGATTCATTCAAAACCTTCCACCCATCACTTTTGTGGTCACAGTTTGTCTCTCCATGTGAGAGAGGGTATGCCCAGACGTGGGTCCCTTGCTCGCTGCGCCATAGGGAACCAGGCTGCACCTCACTGAGGAGGTCCATCAAGGCCGAAAAATGTCTGGGGTTGCTTGGTTTTCTGTGCAGAGGGGACCTGGCCTAGCAATTCGGGCTGGGCTGCTACCATTGGTGGTGGCAGCTGACTGATTTGCACATGGCTGGACCCCTTTTGCAATGGCACAGACGGGCTAAAAAACGGTGGTGTGGAAGGTTGCCCAGAGCAATTGCCAGTGGTTCAGATTAATTCGAAACCTTCCACCCATCACTTTTCTGGTCACAGTTTGTCTCTCCATGTGCAAGAGGGTTTGCCCAGACGTGGGTCCTTTGCTCGCTGCGCCATAGGGAACCAGAGTGCACCTCACTGAGGAGGTCCATCAAGGCCGAAACATGTCTGGGGTTGCTTGGTTTTCCGTGCAGAGGGGACCTGGCCTAGCAGTTCGGGCTGGGCTGCTACCATTGGTGGCGGCAGCTGACTGATTTGCACATGGCTGGACGCCTTTTGCAATGGCGCAGACGGGCTAAAAAACGGTGGTGTGGAAGGTTGCCCAGAGCAATTGCCAGTGGTTCAGATTCATTCGAAACCTTCCACCCATCACTTTTGTGGTCACAGTTTGTCTCTCCATGTGAGAGAGGGTATGCCCAGACGTGAGTCCCTTGCTCGCTGCGCCATAGGGAACCAGGCTGCAACTCACTGAGGAGGTCCATCAAGGCCGAAACATGTCTGGGGTTGCTTGGTTTTCTGTGCAGAGGGGACCTGGCCTAGCAGTTCGGGCTGGGCTTCTACCATTGGTGGCGGCAGCTAACTGATTTGCACATGACTGGACCCTTTTTGCAATGGCGCAGACGGGCTAAAAACGGTATTTTAGAAGGTTGCCCAGAGCAATTGCCAGTGGTTCAGATTCATTCTAAACCTTCCACCAATCACTTTTGTGGTCACAGTTTGTCTCTCCATGTGAGAGAGGGTATGCCCAGACGTGTGTCCCTTGCTCGCTGCGTCATAGGGAACCAGGCTGCACCTCACTGAGGAGGTCCATCAAGGCCGAAAAATGTCTGGGGTTGCTTGGTTTTCTGTGCAGAGGGGACCTGGCCTAGCAATTCGGGCTGGGCTGCTACCATTGGTGGCGGCAGCTGACTGATTTGCACATGGCTGGACCCCTTTTGCAATGGCACAGACGGGCTAAAAAACAGTGGTGTGGAAGGTTGCCCATAGCAATTGCCAGTGGTTCAGATTAATTCAAAACCTTCCACCCATCACTTTTGTGGTCACAGTTTGTCTCTCCATGTGGGAGAGGGTATGCCCAGACGTGGGTCCCTTGCTCGCTGCGCCATAGAGAACTAGGCTGCACCTCACTGAGGAGGTCCATTAAGGCCGAAACATGTCTGGGGTTGCTTGGTTTTCTGTGCAGAGGGGACCTGGCCTAGCAATTCGGGCTGGGCTGCTACCATTGGTGGCGGCAGCTGACTGATTTGCACATGGCTGGACCCCTTTTGCAATGGCGCAGACGGGCTAAAAAACAGTGGTGTGGAAGGTTGCCAAGAGCAATTGCCAGTGGTTCAGATTCATTCGAAACCTTCCACCCATCCCTTTTATGGTCCCAGTTTGTCTCTCCATGTGAGAGAGGGTATTGTGTATGTCCAGACCTGGGTCCCTTGCTCGATGCGCCATAGGGAACCAGGCTGCACCTCACTGAGGAGGTCCATCAAGGCCGAAACATGTCTGGGGTTGCTTGGTTTTCTGTGCAGAGGGGACCTGGCCTAGCAGTTCGGGCTGGGCTGCTACCATTGGTGGCGGCAGCTGACTGATTTGCACATGGCTGGACCCCTTTTGCAATGGCACAGACGGGCTTAAAAACGGTGGTGTGGAAGGCTGCCCAGAGCAATTGCCAGTGGTTCAGATTCATTCAAAACCTTCCACCCATCACTTTTGTGGTCACAGTTTGTCTCTCCATGTGAGAGAGGGTATACCCAGACTTGGGTCCCTTGCTCGCTGCACCATAGGGAACCAGGCTGCACCTCACTGAGGAGGTCCAGCAAGGCCGAAACATGTCTGGGGTTGCTTGGTTTTCTGTGCAGAGGGGACCTGGCCTAGCAGTTCGGGCTGGGCTGCTATCATTGGTGGCGGCAGCTGACTGATTTGCACATGGCTGGATCCCTTTTGCAATGGCGCAGACGGGCTAAAAAACGGTGGTGTGGAAGGTTGCCCAGAGCAATTGCCAGTGGTTCAGATTCATTTAAAACCTTCCACCCATCACTTTTGTGGTCACAGTTTGTCTCTCCATGTGATAGAGGGTATGCCCAGACGTGGGTCCCTTGCTCGCTGCGTCATAGGGAACCAGGCTGCACCTCACTGAGGAGGTCCGTCAAGGCAGAAACATGTCTGGGGTTGCTTGGTTTTCTGTGCAGAGGGGACCTGGCCTAGCAGTTCGGGCTGGGCTGCTACCATTGGTGGCGCTAGCTGACTGATTTGCACATTCCTGGACCCCTTTTGCAATGGCGCAGACGGGCTAAAAAATGGTGGTGTGGAAGGTTGCCCAGAGCAATTGCAAGTGGTTCAGATTCATTCGAAACCTTCCACCCATCCCTTTTATGGTCACAGTTTGTCTCTCCATGAGAGAGAGGGTATTGTCTATGTCCAGACTTGGGTCCCTTGCTCGCTGCACCATAGGGAACCAGGCTGCACCTCACTGAGGAGGTCCATCAAGGCCGAAACATGTCTGAGGTTGCTTGGTTTTCTGTGCAGAGGGGACCTGGCCTAGCAGTTCGGGCTGGGCTGCTACCATTGGTGGGGGCAGCTGACTGATTTGCACATGGCTGGACCCTTTTGCAATGGCGCAGACGGGCTAAAAAACGGTGGTGTGGAAGGTTGCCCAGAGCAATTGCCAGTGGTTCAGATTCATTCAAAACCTTCCACCCATCACTTTTGTGGTCACAGTTTGTCTCTCCATGTGATAGAGGGTATGCCCAGACGTGGGTCCCTTGCTCGCTGCGTCATAGGGAACCAGGCTGCACCTCACTGAGGAGGTCCGTCAAGGCAGAAACATGTCTGGGGTTGCTTGGTTTTCTGTGCAGAGGGGACCTGGCCTAGCAGTTCGGGCTGGGTTGCTACCATTGGTGGCGCTAGCTGACTGATTTGCACATTCCTGGACTCCTTTTGCAATGGCGCAGACGGGCTAAAAAATGGTGGTGTGGAAGGTTGCCCAGAGCAATTGCCAGTGGTTCAGATTAATTCAAAACCTTCCACCCATCACTTTTATGGTCACAGTTTGTCTCTCCATGTGAGAGAGGGTATGCACAGACGTGGGTCCCTTGCTTGCTGCGCCATAGGGAACCAGGCTGCACCTCACAGAGGAGGTCCATCAAGGCTGAAACATGTCTGGGGTTGCTTGGTTTTCTGTGCAGAGGGGACCTGGCCTAGCAGTTCGGGCTGGGCTGCCACCATTTGTGGCGGCAGCTGACTGATTTGCACATGGCTGGACCCCTTTTGCAATGGTGCAGAAGGGCTAAAAAACGGTGGTGTGGAAGGTTGCCCAGAGCAATTGCCAGTGGTTCAGATTAATTCAAAACCTTCCACCCATCACTTTTGTGGTCACAGTTTGTCTCTCCATGTGAGAGAGGGTATGCCCAGACGTGGGTCCCTTGCTCGCTGCGTCATAGGGAACCAGGCTGCACCTCATTGAGGAGGTCCATCAAGGCCGAAACATGTCTGGGGTTGCTTGGTTTTCTGTGCAGAGGGGACCTGGTTTAGCAGTTCGGGCTGGGCTGCCACCATTGGTGGCGGCAGCTGACTTATTTGCACATGGCTGGACCCCTTTTGCAATGGCGCAGACGGGCTAAAAAACGGTGGTGTGGAAGGTTGCCCAGAGCAATTGCCAGTGGTTGAGATTCATTCGAAACCTTCCACCCATCACTTTTGTGTTCACAGTTTGTCTCTCCATGTGAGAGAGGGTATGCCCAGACGTGGGTCCCTTGCTCGCTGCGCCATAGGGAACCAGGCTGCACCTCACTGAGGAGGTCCATCAAGGCCGAAAAATGTCTGGGGTTGCTTGGTTTTCTGTGCAGAGGGGACCTGGCCTAGCAATTCGGGCTGGGCTGCTACCATTGGTGGCGGCAGCTGACTGATTTGCACATGGCTGGACCCCTTTTGCAATGCCACAGACGGGCTAAAAAATGGTGGTGTGGAAGGTTGCCCAGAGCAATTGCCAGTGGTTCAGATTCATTTGAAACCTTCCACCCATCACTTTTGTGGTCACAGTTTGTCTCTCCATGTGGGAGAGGGTATGCCCAGATGTGGGTCCCTTGCTCGCTGCGCCATAGGGAACCAGGCTGCACCTCACTGAGGAGGTCCATCAAGGCCGAAACATGTCTGGGGCTGCTTGGTTTTCTGTGCAGAGGGGACCTGGCCTAGCAGTTTGGGCTGGGCTGCTACCATTGGTGGCGGCAGCTGACTGATTTGCACATGGCTGGACCCCTTTTGCAATGGCGCAGACGGGCTAAAAAACAGTGGTGTGGAAGGTTGCCCAGAGCAATTGCCAGTGGTTCAGATTCATTCGGAACCTTCCACCCATACCTTTTATGGTCACAGTTTGTCTCTCCATGTGAGAGAGAGTATTGTGTATGTCCAGACGTGGGTCCCTTGCTCGCTGCGCCATAGCGAACCAGGCTGCACCTAACTGAGGAGGTCCATCAAGGCCGAAACATGTCTGGGGTTGCTTGGTTTTCTGTGCAGAGGGGACCTGGCCTAGCAGTTCGGGCTGGGCTGCTACCATTGGTGGCGGCAGCTGACTGATTTGCACATGGCTGGACCCCTTTTGCAATGGTGCAGAAGGGCTAAAAAACGGTGGTGTGGAAGGTTGCCCAGAGCAATTGCCAGTGGTTCAGATTAATTCAAAACCTTCCACCCATCACTTTTGTGGTCACAGTTTGTCTCTCCATGTGAGAGAGGGTATGCCCAGACGTGGGTCCCTTGCTCGCTGCGCCATAGGGAACCAGGCGGAACCTCACTGAGGAGGTCCATCAAGGCCGAAAAATGTCTGGGGTTGCTTGGTTTTCTGTGCAGAGGGGACCTGGCCTAGCAATTCGGGCTGGGCTGCTACCATTGGTGGCAGCAGCTGACTGATTTGCACATGGCTGGACCCCTTTTGCAATGCCACAGACGGGCTAAAAAACGGTGGTGTGGAAGGTTGCCCAGAGCAATTGCCAGTGGTTCAGATTCATTTGAAACCTTCCACCCATCACTTTTGTGGTCACAGTTTGTCTCTCCATGTGGGAGAGGGTATGCCCAGACGTGGGTCCCTTGCTCGCTGCGCCATAGGGAACCAGGCTGCACCTCACTGAGGAGGTCCATCAAGGCCGAAACATGTCTGGGGTTGCTTGGTTTTCTGTGCAGAGGGGACCTGGCCTAGCAGTTTGGGCTGGGCTGCTACCATTGGTGGCAGCAGCTGACTGATTTGCACATGGCTGGACCCCTTTTGCAATGGCGCAGACGGGCTAAAAAACAGTGGTGTGGAAGGTTGCCCAGAGCAATTGCCAGTGGTTCAGATTCATTCGGAACCTTCCACCCATCCCTTTTATGGTCACAGTTTGTCTCTCCATGTGAGAGAGAGTATTGTGTATGTCCAGACGTGGGTCCCTTGCTCGCTGCGCCATAGTGAACCAGGCTGCACCTAACTGAGGAGGTCCATCAAGGCCGAAACATGTCTGGGGTTGCTTGGTTTTCTGTGCAGAGGGGACCTGGCCTAGCAGTTCGGGCTGGGCTGCTACCATTGGTGGCGGCAGCTGACTGATTTGCACATGGCTGGACCCCTTTTGCAATGGCGCAGACGGGCTAAAAAACGGTTGTGTGGAAGGTTGCCCAGAGCAACTGCCAGTGGTTCATATTAATTTGAAACCTTCCACCCATCACTTTTGTGGTCACAGTTTGTCTCTCCATGTGAGAGAGGGTAAGCCCAGACGTGGGTCCCTTGCTCGCTGCGCCATAGGGAACAAGGCTGCACCTCACTGAGGCTTTCCATCAATGCCGAAACATGTCTGGGTTTGCTTGGTTTTCTGTGCAGAGGGGACCTGGCCTAGCAGTTCGGGCTGGGCTGCTACCATTGGTGGTGGCAGCTGACTGATTTGCACATGGCTGGATCCCTTTTGCAATGGCTCAGACGGGCTAATAAACAGTGGTGTGGAAGGTTGCCCAGAGCAATTGCCAGTGGTTCAGATTCATTCAAAACCTTCCACCCATCACTTTTGTGGTCACAGTTTGTCTCTCCATGTGAGAAAGGGTATGCCCAGACGTGGGTCCCTTGCTCGCTGCGCCATAGGGAACCAGGCTGCACCTCACTGAGGAGGTCCATCAAGGCCGAAACATGTCTGGGGTTGCTTGGTTTTCTGTGCAGAGGGGACCTGGCCTAGCAATTCGGGCTGGGCTGCTACCATTGGTGGTGGCAGCTGACTGATTTGCACATGGCTGGACCCCTTTTGCAATGGCACAGACGGGCTAAGAAACGGTGGTGTGGAATGTTGCCCAGAGCAATTGCCAGTGGTTCAGATTCATTCGAAACCTTCGACCCATCACTTTTCTGGTCACAGTTTGTCTCTCCATGTGAGAGAGGGTATGCCCAGACGTGGGTCCTTTGCTCGCTGCGCCATAGGGAACCAGGCTGCAACTCACTGAGGAGGTCCATCAAGGCCGAAACATGTCTGGGGTTGCTTGGTTTTCTGTGCAGAGGGGACCTGGCCTAGCAGTTCGGGCTGGGCTGCTACCATTGGTGGCGGCAGCTGACTAATTTGCACATGGCTGGACCCCTTTTGCAATGGCGCAGACGGGCTAAAAAACAGTGGTGTGGAAGGTTGCCCAGAGCAATTGACAGTGGTTCAGATTCATTCAAAACCTTCCACCCATCACTTTTGTGGTCACAGTTTGTCTCTCCATGTGCAAGAGGGTATGCCCAGACGTGGGTCCTTTGCTCGCTGCGCCATAGGGAACCAGGGTGCACCTCACTGAGGAGGTCCATCAAGGCCGAAACATGTCTGGGGTTGCTTGGTTTTCCGTGCAGAGGGGACCTGGCCTAGCAGTTCGGGCTGGGCTGCTACCATTGGTGGCGGCAGCTGACTGATTTGCACATGGCTGGACCCCTTTTGCAATGGCGCAGACGGGCTAAAAAACGGTGGTGTGGAAGGTTGCCCAGAGCAATTGCCAGTGGTTCAGATTCATTCGAAACCTTCCACCCATTACTTTTGTGGTCACAGTTTGTCTCTCCATGTGCGAGAGGGTATGCCCAGACGTGGGTCCCTTGCTCGCTGCGCCACAGGGAACCAGGCTGCACCTCACTGAGGAGGTCCATCAAGGCCGAAACATGTCTGGGGTTGCTTGGTTTTCTGTGCAGAGGGGACCTGGCCTAGCAGTTCGGCCTGGGCTTCTACCATTGGTGGCGGCAGCTAACTGATTTGCACATGACTGGACCCTTTTTGCAATGGCGCAGACGGGCTAAAAACGGTATTGTAGAAGGTTGCCCAGAGCAATTGCCAGTGGTTCAGATTCATTCGAAACCTTCCACCCAACACTTTTGTGGTCAAAGTTTGTCTCTCCATGTGAGAGAGGGTATGCCCAGACGTGGGTCCCTTGCTCGCTGCGCCATAGGGAACCAGGCTGCACCTCACTAAGGATGTCCATTAAGGCCGAAATATGTCTGGGGTTGCTTGATTTTCTGTGCAGAGGGGACCTGGCGTAGCAGTTCGGGCTGGGCTGCTACCATTGGTGGCGGCCGCTGACTGATTTGCACATGGCTGGACCCCTTTTGCAATGGCGCAGACGGGCTAAAAAACGGTGGTGTGGAAGGTTGCCCAGAGCAATTGCCAGTGGTTCAGATTCATTCGAAACCTTCCACCAATCACTTTTGTGGTCACAGTTTGTCTCTCCATGTGAGAGAGGGTATGCCCAGACATGGGTCCCTTGCTCGCTGCGCCATAGGGAGTCAGGCTGCACCTCACTGAGGAGGTCCATCAAGGCCGAAACATGTCTGGGGTTGCTTGGTTTTCTGTGCAGAGGGGACCTGGCCTAGCAGTTCGGGCTGGGCTGCTACCATTGGTGGCGGCAGCTGACTGATTTGCACATGGCTGAATCCCTTTTGCAATGCCACAGACGGGCTAAAAAACAGTGGTGTGGAAGGTTGCCCAGAGCAATTGCCAGTGGTTCAGATTCATTCAAAACC
This sequence comes from Ambystoma mexicanum, assembly GCF_040938575.1. NCBI lineage: Eukaryota > Metazoa > Chordata > Amphibia > Caudata > Ambystomatidae > Ambystoma > Ambystoma mexicanum. Next base: position 503,162,083 of record NC_090939.1, on the reverse strand, counting down.
TTCCACCCATCACTTTTGTGGTCACAGTTTGTCTCTCCATGTGAGAGAGGGTATGCCCAGACGTGGGTCCCTTGCTCGCTGCGCCATAGGGAACCAGGCTGCACCTCACTGAGGAGGTCCATCAAGGCCGAAACATGTCTGGGGTTGCTTGGTTTTCTGTGCAGAGGGGACCTGGCCTAGCAGTTCGGCCTGGGCTTCTACCATTGGTGGCGGCAGCTAACTGATTTGCACATGACTGGAGCCCTTTTGCAATGGCACAGACGGGCTAAAAAATAGTGGTGTGGAAGGTTGCCCAGAGCAATTGCCAGTGGTTCAGATTCATTCAAAACCTTCCACCCATCACTTTTGTGGTCACAGTTTGTCTCTCCATGTGGGAGAGGGTATGCCCAGACGTGGGTCCCTTGCTCGCTGCGCCATAGGGAACCAGGCTGCACTTCACTGAGGAGGTCCATCAAGGCCGAAACATGTCTGGGGTTGCTTGGTTTTCTGTGCAGAGGGGACCGGGCCTAGCAGTTCGGGCTGGGCTGCTACCATTGGTGGCGGCAGCTGACTGATTTGCCCATGGCTGGACTCCTTTTGCAATGGCGCAGACGGGCTAAAAAACAGTGGTGTGGAAGGTTGCCCAGAGCAATTGCCAGTGGTTCAGATTCATTCGAAACCTTCCACCCATCCCTTTTATGGTCACAGTTTGTCTCTCCATGTGAGAGAGGGTATTGTGTATGTCCAGACCTGGGTCCCTTGCTCGATGCGCCATAGGGAACCAGGCTGCACCTCACTGAGGAGGTCCATCAAGGCCGAAACATGTCTGGGGTCGATTGGTTTTCTGTGCAGAGGGGACCTGGCCTAGCAGTTCGGGCTGGGCTGCTACCATTGGTGGCGGCAGCTGACTGATTTGCACATGGCTGGACCCCTTTTGCAATGGCGCAGACGGGCTAAAAAACGGTGGTGTGGAAGGTTGCCCAGAGCAATTGCCAGTGGTTCAGATTCATTCGGAACCTTCCACCCATCCCTTTTATGGTCACAGTTTGTCTCTCCATGTGAGAGAGGGTATGCCCAGACGTGGGTCCCTTGCTCGCTGCGCCATAGGGAACCAGGCTGCACCTCACTGAGGAGGTCCATCAAGGCCGAAAAATGTCTGGGGTTGCTTGGTTTTCTGTGCAGAGGGGACCTGGCCTAGCAATTCAGGCTGGGCTGCTACCATTGGTGGTGGCAGCTGACTGATTTGCACATGGCTGGACCCCTTTTGCAATGGCACAGACGGGCTAAAAAACGGTGGTGTGGAAGGTTGCCCAGAGCAATTGCCAGTGGTTCAGATTAATTCGAAACCTTCCACCCATCACTTTTCTGGTCACAGTTTGTCTCTCCATGTGCAAGAGAGTATGCCCAGACGTGGGTCCTTTGCTCGCTGCGCCATAGGGAACCAGGGTGCACCTCACTGAGGAGGTCCATCAAGGCCGAAACATGTCTGGGGTTGCTTGGTTTTCCGTGCAGAGGGGACCTGGCTTAGCAGTTCGGGCTGGGCTGCTACCATTGGTGGCGGCAGCTGACTGATTTGCACATGGCTGGACGCCTTTTGCAATGGCGCAGACGGGCTAAAAAACGGTGGTGTGGAAGGCTGCCCAGAGCAATTGCCAGTGGTTCAGATTCATTCGAAACCTTCCACCCATCACTTTTGTGGTCACAGTTTGTCTCTCCATTTGAGAGAGGGTATGCCCAGACGTGGGTCCCTTGCTCGCTGCGCCATAGGGAACCAGGCTGCACCTCACTGAGGAGGTCCATCAAGGCCGAAACATGTCTGGGGTTGCTTGGTTTTCTGTGCAGAGGGGCCCTGGCCTAGCAGTTCGGGCTGGGCTTCTACCATTGGTGGTGGCAGCTAACTGATTTGCACATGACTGGACCCTTTTTGCAATGGCGCAGACGGGCTAAAAACGGTATTTAAGAAGGTTGCCCAGAGCAATTGCCAGTGGTTCAGATTCATTCTAAACCTTCCACCAATCACTTTTGTGGTCACAGTTTGTCTCTCCATGTGAGAGAGGGTATGCCCAGACGTGTGTCCCTTGCTCGCTGCGTCATAGGGAACCAGGCTGCACCTCACTGAGGAGGTCCATCAAGGCCGAAAAATGTCTGGGGTTGCTTGGTTTTCTGTGCAGAGGGGACCTGGCCTAGCAATTCGGGCTGGGCTGCTACCATTGGTGGCGGCAGCTGACTGATTTGCACATGGCTGGACCCCTTTTGCAATGGCGCAGACGGGCTAAAAAACAGTGGTGTGGAAGGTTGCCCAGAGCAATTGCCAGTGGTTCAGATTCATTCGAAACCTTCCACCCATCCCTTTTATGGTCCCAGTTTGTCTCTCCATGTGAGAGAGGGTATTGTGTATGTCCAGACCTGGGTCCCTTGCTCGATGCGCCATAGGGAACCAGGCTGCACCTCACTGAGGAGGTCCATCAAGGCCGAAACATGTCTGGGGTTGCTTGGTTTTCTGTGCAGAGGGGACCTGGCCTAGCAGTTCGGGCTGGGCTTCTACCATTGGTGGTGGCAGCTGACTGATTTGCACATGGCTGGACCCCTTTTGCAATGGCACAGACGGGCTTAAAAACGGTGGTGTGGAAGGCTGCCCAGAGCAATTGCCAGTGGTTCAGATTCATTCAAAACCTTCCACCCATCACTTTTGTGGTCACAGTTTGTCTCTCCATGTGAGAGAGGGTATACCCAGACTTGGGTCCCTTGCTCGCTGCACCATAGGGAACCAGGCTGCACCTCACTGAGGAGGTCCAGCAAGGCCGAAACATGTCTGGGGTTGCTTGGTTTTCTGTGCAGAGGGGACCTGGCCTAGCAGTTCGGGCTGGGCTGCTATCATTGGTGGCGGCAGCTGACTGATTTGCACGTGGCTGGATCCCTTTTGCAATGGCGCAGACGGGCTAAAAAACGGTGGTGTGGAAGGTTGCCCAGAGCAATTGCCAGTGGTTCAGATTCATTCAAAACCTTCCACCCATCACTTTTGTGGTCACAGTTTGTCTCTCCTTGTGATAGAGGGTATGCCCAGAGGTGGGTCCCTTGCTCGCTGCGTCATAGGGAACCAGGCTGCACCTCACTGAGGAGGTCCGTCAAGGCCGAAACATGTCTGGGGTTGCTTGGTTTTCTGTGCAGAGGGGACCTGGCCTAGCAGTTCGGGCTGGGCTGCTACCATTGGTGGCGCTAGCTGACTGATTTGCACATTCCTGGACCCCTTTTGCAATGGCGCAGACGGGCTAAAAAATGGTGGTGTGGAAGGTTGCCCAGAGCAATTGCAAGTGGTTCAGATTCATTCGAAACCTTCCACCCATCCCTTTTATGGTCACAGTTTGTCTCTCCATGAGAGAGAGGGTATTGTGTATGTCCAGACTTGGGTCCCTTGCTCGCTGCACCATAGGGAACCAGGCTGCACCTCACTGAGGAGGTCCATCAAGGCCGAAACATGTCTGAGGTTGCTTGGTTTTCTGTGCAGAGGGGACCTGGCCTAGCAGTTCGGGCTGGGCTGCTACCATTGGTGGGGGCAGCTGACTGATTTTCACATGGCTGGACCCCTTTTGCAATGGCGCAGACGGGCTAAAAAACGGTGGTGTGGAAGGTTGCCCAGAGCAATTGCCAGTGGTTCAGATTCATTCAAAACCTTCCACCCATCACTTTTGTGGTCACAGTTTGTCTCTCCATGTGATAGAGGGTATGCCCAGACGTGGGTCCCTTGCTCGCTGCGTCATAGGGAACCAGGCTGCACCTCACTGAGGAGGTCCGTCAAGGCAGAAACATGTCTGGGGTTGCTTGGTTTTCTGTGCAGAGGGGACCTGGCCTAGCAGTTCGGGCTGGGTTGCTAACATTGGTGGCGCTAGCTGACTGATTTGCACATTCCTGGACTCCTTTTGCAATGGCGCAGACGGGCTAAAAAATCGTGGTGTGGAAGGTTGCCCAGAGCAATTGCCAGCAGTTCAGATTAATTCAAAACCTTCCACCCATCACTTTTATGGTCACAGTTTGTCTCTCCATGTGAGAGAGGGTATGCACAGACGTGGGTCCCTTGCTCGCTGCGTCATAGGGAACCAGGCTGCACCTCATTGAGGAGGTCCATCAAGGCCGAAACATGTCTGGGGTTGCTTGGTTTTCTGTGCAGAGGGGACCTGGTTTAGCAGTTCGGGCTGGGCTGCCACCATTGGTGGCGGCAGCTGACTTATTTGCACATGGCTGGACCCCTTTTGCAATGGCGCAGACGGGCTAAAAAACGGTGGTGTGGAAGGTTGCCCAGAGCAATTGCAAGTGGTTCAGATTCATTCGAAACCTTCCACCCATCCCTTTTATGGTCACAGTTTGTCTCTCCATGAGAGAGAGGGTATTGTGTATGTCCAGACTTGGGTCCCTTGCTCGCTGCACCATAGGGAACCAGGCTGCACCTCACTGAAGAGGTCCATCAAGGCCGAAACATGTCTGAGGTTGCTTGGTTTTCTGTGCAGAGGGGACCTGGCCTAGCAGTTCGGGCTGGGCTGCTACCATTGGTGGGGGCAGCTGACTGATTTGCACATGGCTGGACCCTTTTGCAATGGCGCAGACGGGCTAAAAAACGGTGGTGTGGAAGGTTGCCCAGAGCAATTGCCAGTGGTTCAGATTCATTCAAAACCTTCCACCCATCACTTTTGTGGTCACAGTTTGTCTCTCCATGTGATAGAGGGTATGCCCAGACGTGGGTCCCTTGCTCGCTGCGTCATAGGGAACCAGGCTGCACCTCACTGAGGAGGTCCGTCAAGGCAGAAACATGTCTGGGGTTGCTTGGTTTTCTGTGCAGAGGGGACCTGGCCTAGCAGTTCGGGCTGGGTTGCTACCATTGGTGGCGCTAGCTGACTGATTTGCACATTCCTGGACTCCTTTTGCAATGGCGCAGACGGGCTAAAAAATGGTGGTGTGGAAGGTTGCCCAGAGCAATTGCCAGTGGTTCAGATTAATTCAAAACCTTCCACCCATCACTTTTATGGTCACAGTTTGTCTCTCCATGTGAGAGAGGGTATGCCCAGACGTGGGTCCCTTGCTCGCTGCGTCATAGGGAACCAGGCTGCACCTCATTGAGGAGGTCCATCAAGGCCGAAACATGTCTGGGGTTGCTTGGTTTTCTGTGCAGAGGGGACCTGGTTTAGCAGTTCGGGCTGGGCTGCCACCATTGGTGGCGGCAGCTGACTTATTTACACATGGCTGGACCCCTTTTGCAATGGCGCAGACGGGCTAAAAAACGGTGGTGTGGAAGGTTGCCCAGAGCAATTGCCAGTGGTTGAGATTCATTCGAAACCTTCCACCCATCACTTTTGTGTTCACAGTTTGTCTCTCCATGTGAGAGAGGGTATGCCCAGACGTGGGTCCCTTGCTCGCTGCGCCATAGGGAACCAGGCTGCACCTCACTGAGGAGGTCCATCAAGGCCGAAAAATGTCTGGGGTTGCTTGGTTTTCTGGGCAGAGGGGACCTGGCCTAGCAATTCGGACTGGGCTGCTACCATTGGTGGCGGCAGCTGACTGATTTGCACATGGCTGGACCCCTTTTGCAATGCCACAGACGGGCTAAAAAACGGTGGTGTGGAAGGTTGCCCAGAGCAATTGCCAGTGGTTGAGATTCATTTGAAACCTTCCACCCATCACTTTTGTGGTCACAGTTTGTCTCTCCATGTGGGAGAGGGTATGCCCAGATGTGGGTCCCTTGCTCGCTGCGCCATAGGGAACCAGGCTGCACCTCACTGAGGAGGTCCATCAAGGCCGAAACATGTCTGGGGTTGCTTGGTTTTCTGTGCAGAGGGGACCTGGCCTAGCTGTTTGGGCTGGGCTGCTACCATTGGTGGCGGCAGCTGACTGATTTGCACATGGCTGGACCCCTTTTGCAATGGCGCAGACGGGCTAAAAAACAGTGGTGTGGAAGGTTGCCCAGAGCAATTGCCAGTGGTTCAGATTCATTCGGAACCTTCCACCCATACCTTTTATGGTCACAGTTTGTCTCTCCATGTGAGAGAGAGTATTGTGTATGTCCAGACGTGGGTCCCTTGCTCGCTGCGCCATAGCGAACCAGGCTGCACCTAACTGAGGAGGTCCATCAAGGCCGAAACATGTCTGGGGTTGCTTGGTTTTCTGTGCAGAGGGGACCTGGCCTAGCAATTCGGGCTGGGCTGCTACCATTGGTGGCGGCAGCTGACTGATTTGCACATGGCTGGACCCCTTTTGCAATGCCACAGACGGGCTAAAAAACGGTGGCGTGGAAGGTTGCCCAGAGCAATTGCCAGTGTTTCAGATTCATTTGAAACCTTCCACCCATCACTTTTGTGGTCACAGTTTGTCTCTCCATGTGGGAGAGGGTATGCCCAGACGTGGGTCCCTTGCTCGCTGCGCCATAGGGAACAAGGCTGCATCTCACTGAGGCTTTCCATCAATGCTGAAACATGTCTGGGTTTGCTTGGTTTTCTGTGCATAGGGGACCTGGCCTAGCAGTTCGGGCTGGGCTGCTACCATTGGTGGTGGCAGCTGACTGATTTGCACATGGCTGGATCCCTTTTGCAATGGCGCAGACGGGCTAAAAAACGGTGGTGTGGAAGGTTGCCCAGAGCAATTGCCAGTGGTTCAGATTCATTCAAAACCTTCCACCCATCACTTTTGTGGTCACAGTTTGTCTCTCCATGTGAGAGAGGGTATGCCCAGACGTGGGTCCCTTGCTCGCTGCGCCATAGGGAACCAGGCTGCACCTCACTGAGGAGGTCCATCAAGGCCGAAAAATGTCTGGGGTTGCTTGGTTTTCTGTGCAGAGGGGACCTGGCCTAGCAATTCGGGCTGGGCTGCTACCATTGGTGGTGGCAGCTGACTGATTTGCACATGGCTGGACCCCTTTTGCAATGGCACAGACGGGCTAAAAAACGGTGGTGTGGAAGGTTGCCCAGAGCAATTGCCAGTGGTTCAGATTAATTCGAAACCTTCCACCCATCACTTTTCTGGTCACAGTTTGTCTCTCCATGTGCAAGAGGGTTTGCCCAGACGTGGGTCCTTTGCTCGCTGCGCCATAGGGAACCAGAGTGCACCTCACTGAGGAGGTCCATCAAGGCCGAAACATGTCTGGGGTTGCTTGGTTTTCCGTGCAGAGGGGACCTGGCCTAGCAGTTCGGGCTGGGCTGCTACCATTGGTGGCGGCAGCTGACTGATTTGCACATGGCTGGACGCCTTTTGCAATGGCGCAGACGGGCTAAAAAACGGTGGTGTGGAAGGTTGCCCAGAGCAATTGCCAGTGGTTCAGATTCATTCGAAACCTTCCACCCATCACTTTTGTGGTCACAGTTTGTCTCTCCATGTGAGAGAGGGTATGCCCAGACGTGAGTCCCTTGCTCGCTGCGCCATAGGGAACCAGGCTGCAACTCACTGAGGAGGTCCATCAAGGCCGAAACATGTCTGGGGTTGCTTGGTTTTCTGTGCAGAGGGGACCTGGCCTAGCAGTTCGGGCTGGGCTTCTACCATTGGTGGCGGCAGCTAACTGATTTGCACATGACTGGACCCTTTTTGCAATGGCGCAGACGGGCTAAAAACGGTATTTTAGAAGGTTGCCCAGAGCAATTGCCAGTGGTTCAGATTCATTCTAAACCTTCCACCAATCACTTTTGTGGTCACAGTTTGTCTCTCCATGTGAGAGAGGGTATGCCCAGACGTGTGTCCCTTGCTCGCTGCGTCATAGGGAACCAGGCTGCACCTCACTGAGGAGGTCCATCAAGGCCGAAAAATGTCTGGGGTTGCTTGGTTTTCTGTGCAGAGGGGACCTGGCCTAGCAATTCGGGCTGGGCTGCTACCATTGGTGGCGGCAGCTGACTGATTTGCACATGGCTGGACCCCTTTTGCAATGGCACAGACGGGCTAAAAAACAGTGGTGTGGAAGGTTGCCCATAGCAATTGCCAGTGGTTCAGATTAATTCAAAACCTTCCACCCATCACTTTTGTGGTCACAGTTTGTCTCTCCATGTGGGAGAGGGTATGCCCAGACGTGGGTCCCTTGCTCGCTGCGCCATAGAGAACTAGGCTGCACCTCACTGAGGAGGTCCATTAAGGCCGAAACATGTCTGGGGTTGCTTGGTTTTCTGTGCAGAGGGGACCTGGCCTAGCAATTCGGGCTGGGCTGCTACCATTGGTGGCGGCAGCTGACTGATTTGCACATGGCTGGACCCCTTTTGCAATGGCGCAGACGGGCTAAAAAACAGTGGTGTGGAAGGTTGCCAAGAGCAATTGCCAGTGGTTCAGATTCATTCGAAACCTTCCACCCATCCCTTTTATGGTCCCAGTTTGTCTCTCCATGTGAGAGAGGGTATTGTGTATGTCCAGACCTGGGTCCCTTGCTCGATGCGCCATAGGGAACCAGGCTGCACCTCACTGAGGAGGTCCATCAAGGCCGAAACATGTCTGGGGTTGCTTGGTTTTCTGTGCAGAGGGGACCTGGCCTAGCAGTTCGGGCTGGGCTGCTACCATTGGTGGCGGCAGCTGACTGATTTGCACATGGCTGGACCCCTTTTGCAATGGCACAGACGGGCTTAAAAACGGTGGTGTGGAAGGCTGCCCAGAGCAATTGCCAGTGGTTCAGATTCATTCAAAACCTTCCACCCATCACTTTTGTGGTCACAGTTTGTCTCTCCATGTGAGAGAGGGTATACCCAGACTTGGGTCCCTTGCTCGCTGCACCATAGGGAACCAGGCTGCACCTCACTGAGGAGGTCCAGCAAGGCCGAAACATGTCTGGGGTTGCTTGGTTTTCTGTGCAGAGGGGACCTGGCCTAGCAGTTCGGGCTGGGCTGCTATCATTGGTGGCGGCAGCTGACTGATTTGCACATGGCTGGATCCCTTTTGCAATGGCGCAGACGGGCTAAAAAACGGTGGTGTGGAAGGTTGCCCAGAGCAATTGCCAGTGGTTCAGATTCATTTAAAACCTTCCACCCATCACTTTTGTGGTCACAGTTTGTCTCTCCATGTGATAGAGGGTATGCCCAGACGTGGGTCCCTTGCTCGCTGCGTCATAGGGAACCAGGCTGCACCTCACTGAGGAGGTCCGTCAAGGCAGAAACATGTCTGGGGTTGCTTGGTTTTCTGTGCAGAGGGGACCTGGCCTAGCAGTTCGGGCTGGGCTGCTACCATTGGTGGCGCTAGCTGACTGATTTGCACATTCCTGGACCCCTTTTGCAATGGCGCAGACGGGCTAAAAAATGGTGGTGTGGAAGGTTGCCCAGAGCAATTGCAAGTGGTTCAGATTCATTCGAAACCTTCCACCCATCCCTTTTATGGTCACAGTTTGTCTCTCCATGAGAGAGAGGGTATTGTGTATGTCCAGACTTGGGTCCCTTGCTCGCTGCACCATAGGGAACCAGGCTGCACCTCACTGAGGAGGTCCATCAAGGCCGAAACATGTCTGAGGTTGCTTGGTTTTCTGTGCAGAGGGGACCTGGCCTAGCAGTTCGGGCTGGGCTGCTACCATTGGTGGGGGCAGCTGACTGATTTGCACATGGCTGGACCCTTTTGCAATGGCGCAGACGGGCTAAAAAACGGTGGTGTGGAAGGTTGCCCAGAGCAATTGCCAGTGGTTCAGATTCATTCAAAACCTTCCACCCATCACTTTTGTGGTCACAGTTTGTCTCTCCATGTGATAGAGGGTATGCCCAGACGTGGGTCCCTTGCTCGCTGCGTCATAGGGAACCAGGCTGCACCTCACTGAGGAGGTCCGTCAAGGCAGAAACATGTCTGGGGTTGCTTGGTTTTCTGTGCAGAGGGGACCTGGCCTAGCAGTTCGGGCTGGGTTGCTACCATTGGTGGCGCTAGCTGACTGATTTGCACATTCCTGGACTCCTTTTGCAATGGCGCAGACGGGCTAAAAAATGGTGGTGTGGAAGGTTGCCCAGAGCAATTGCCAGTGGTTCAGATTAATTCAAAACCTTCCACCCATCACTTTTATGGTCACAGTTTGTCTCTCCATGTGAGAGAGGGTATGCACAGACGTGGGTCCCTTGCTTGCTGCGCCATAGGGAACCAGGCTGCACCTCACAGAGGAGGTCCATCAAGGCTGAAACATGTCTGGGGTTGCTTGGTTTTCTGTGCAGAGGGGACCTGGCCTAGCAGTTCGGGCTGGGCTGCCACCATTTGTGGCGGCAGCTGACTGATTTGCACATGGCTGGACCCCTTTTGCAATGGTGCAGAAGGGCTAAAAAACGGTGGTGTGGAAGGTTGCCCAGAGCAATTGCCAGTGGTTCAGATTAATTCAAAACCTTCCACCCATCACTTTTGTGGTCACAGTTTGTCTCTCCATGTGAGAGAGGGTATGCCCAGACGTGGGTCCCTTGCTCGCTGCGTCATAGGGAACCAGGCTGCACCTCATTGAGGAGGTCCATCAAGGCCGAAACATGTCTGGGGTTGCTTGGTTTTCTGTGCAGAGGGGACCTGGTTTAGCAGTTCGGGCTGGGCTGCCACCATTGGTGGCGGCAGCTGACTTATTTGCACATGGCTGGACCCCTTTTGCAATGGCGCAGACGGGCTAAAAAACGGTGGTGTGGAAGGTTGCCCAGAGCAATTGCCAGTGGTTGAGATTCATTCGAAACCTTCCACCCATCACTTTTGTGTTCACAGTTTGTCTCTCCATGTGAGAGAGGGTATGCCCAGACGTGGGTCCCTTGCTCGCTGCGCCATAGGGAACCAGGCTGCACCTCACTGAGGAGGTCCATCAAGGCCGAAAAATGTCTGGGGTTGCTTGGTTTTCTGTGCAGAGGGGACCTGGCCTAGCAATTCGGGCTGGGCTGCTACCATTGGTGGCGGCAGCTGACTGATTTGCACATGGCTGGACCCCTTTTGCAATGCCACAGACGGGCTAAAAAAATGGTGGTGTGGAAGGTTGCCCAGAGCAATTGCCAGTGGTTCAGATTCATTTGAAACCTTCCACCCATCACTTTTGTGGTCACAGTTTGTCTCTCCATGTGGGAGAGGGTATGCCCAGATGTGGGTCCCTTGCTCGCTGCGCCATAGGGAACCAGGCTGCACCTCACTGAGGAGGTCCATCAAGGCCGAAACATGTCTGGGGCTGCTTGGTTTTCTGTGCAGAGGGGACCTGGCCTAGCAGTTTGGGCTGGGCTGCTACCATTGGTGGCGGCAGCTGACTGATTTGCACATGGCTGGACCCCTTTTGCAATGGCGCAGACGGGCTAAAAAACAGTGGTGTGGAAGGTTGCCCAGAGCAATTGCCAGTGGTTCAGATTCATTCGGAACCTTCCACCCATACCTTTTATGGTCACAGTTTGTCTCTCCATGTGAGAGAGAGTATTGTGTATGTCCAGACGTGGGTCCCTTGCTCGCTGCGCCATAGCGAACCAGGCTGCACCTAACTGAGGAGGTCCATCAAGGCCGAAACATGTCTGGGGTTGCTTGGTTTTCTGTGCAGAGGGGACCTGGCCTAGCAGTTCGGGCTGGGCTGCTACCATTGGTGGCGGCAGCTGACTGATTTGCACATGGCTGGACCCCTTTTGCAATGGTGCAGAAGGGCTAAAAAACGGTGGTGTGGAAGGTTGCCCAGAGCAATTGCCAGTGGTTCAGATTAATTCAAAACCTTCCACCCATCACTTTTGTGGTCACAGTTTGTCTCTCCATGTGAGAGAGGGTATGCCCAGACGTGGGTCCCTTGCTCGCTGCGTCATAGGGAACCAGGCTGCACCTCATTGAGGAGGTCCATCAAGGCCGAAACATGTCTGGGGTTGCTTGGTTTTCTGTGCAGAGGGGACCTGGTTTAGCAGTTCGGGCTGGGCTGCCACCATTGGTGGCGGCAGCTGACTTATTTGCACATGGCTGGACCCCTTTTGTAATGGCGCAGACGGGCTAAAAAACGGTGGTGTGGAAGGTTGCCCAGAGCAATTGCCAGTGGTTGAGATTCATTCGAAACCTTCCACCCATCACTTTTGTGTTCACAGTTTGTCTCTCCATGTGAGAGAGGGTATGCCCAGACGTGGGTCCCTTGCTCGCTGCGCCATAGGGAACCAGGCGGAACCTCACTGAGGAGGTCCATCAAGGCCGAAAAATGTCTGGGGTTGCTTGGTTTTCTGTGCAGAGGGGACCTGGCCTAGCAATTCGGGCTGGGCTGCTACCATTGGTGGCAGCAGCTGACTGATTTGCACATGGCTGGACCCCTTTTGCAATGCCACAGACGGGCTAAAAAACGGTGGTGTGGAAGGTTGCCCAGAGCAATTGCCAGTGGTTCAGATTCATTTGAAACCTTCCACCCATCACTTTTGTGGTCACAGTTTGTCTCTCCATGTGGGAGAGGGTATGCCCAGACGTGGGTCCCTTGCTCGCTGCGCCATAGGGAACCAGGCTGCACCTCACTGAGGAGGTCCATCAAGGCCGAAACATGTCTGGGGTTGCTTGGTTTTCTGTGCAGAGGGGACCTGGCCTAGCAGTTTGGGCTGGGCTGCTACCATTGGTGGCAGCAGCTGACTGATTTGCACATGGCTGGACCCCTTTTGCAATGGCGCAGACGGGCTAAAAAACAGTGGTGTGGAAGGTTGCCCAGAGCAATTGCCAGTGGTTCAGATTCATTCGGAACCTTCCACCCATCCCTTTTATGGTCACAGTTTGTCTCTCCATGTGAGAGAGAGTATTGTGTATGTCCAGACGTGGGTCCCTTGCTCGCTGCGCCATAGTGAACCAGGCTGCACCTAACTGAGGAGGTCCATCAAGGCCGAAACATGTCTGGGGTTGCTTGGTTTTCTGTGCAGAGGGGACCTGGCCTAGCAGTTCGGGCTGGGCTGCTACCATTGGTGGCGGCAGCTGACTGATTTGCACATGGCTGGACCCCTTTTGCAATGGCGCAGACGGGCTAAAAAACGGTTGTGTGGAAGGTTGCCCAGAGCAACTGCCAGTGGTTCATATTAATTTGAAACCTTCCACCCATCACTTTTGTGGTCACAGTTTGTCTCTCCATGTGAGAGAGGGTATGCCCAGACGTGGGTCCCTTGCTCGCTGCGCCATAGGGAACAAGGCTGCACCTCACTGAGGCTTTCCATCAATGCCGAAACATGTCTGGGTTTGCTTGGTTTTCTGTGCAGAGGGGACCTGGCCTAGCAGTTCGGGCTGGGCTGCTACCATTGGTGGTGGCAGCTGACTGATTTGCACATGGCTGGATCCCTTTTGCAATGGCTCAGACGGGCTAATAAACGGTGGTGTGGAAGGTTGCCCAGAGCAATTGCCAGTGGTTCAGATTCATTCAAAACCTTCCACCCATCACTTTTGTGGTCACAGTTTGTCTCTCCATGTGAGAAAGGGTATGCCCAGACGTGGGTCCCTTGCTCGCTGCGCCATAGGGAACCAGGCTGCACCTCACTGAGGAGGTCCATCAAGGCCGAAACATGTCTGGGGTTGCTTGGTTTTCTGTGCAGAGGGGACCTGGCCTAGCAATTCGGGCTGGGCTGCTACCATTGGTGGTGGCAGCTGACTGATTTGCACATGGCTGGACCCCTTTTGCAATGGCACAGACGGGCTAAGAAACGGTGGTGTGGAATGTTGCCCAGAGCAATTGCCAGTGGTTCAGATTCATTCGAAACCTTCGACCCATCACTTTTCTGGTCACAGTTTGTCTCTCCATGTGAGAGAGGGTATGCCCAGACGTGGGTCCTTTGCTCGCTGCGCCATAGGGAACCAGGCTGCAACTCACTGAGGAGGTCCATCAAGGCCGAAACATGTCTGGGGTTGCTTGGTTTTCTGTGCAGAGGGGACCTGGCCTAGCAGTTCGGGCTGGGCTGCTACCATTGGTGGCGGCAGCTGACTAATTTGCACATGGCTGGACCCCTTTTGCAATGGCGCAGACGGGCTAAAAAACAGTGGTGTGGAAGGTTGCCCAGAGCAATTGACAGTGGTTCAGATTCATTCAAAACCTTCCACCCATCACTTTTGTGGTCACAGTTTGTCTCTCCATGTGCAAGAGGGTATGCCCAGACGTGGGTCCTTTGCTCGCTGCGCCATAGGGAACCAGGGTGCACCTCACTGAGGAGGTCCATCAAGGCCGAAACATGTCTGGGGTTGCTTGGTTTTCCGTGCAGAGGGGACCTGGCCTAGCAGTTCGGGCTGGGCTGCTACCATTGGTGGCGGCAGCTGACTGATTTGCACATGGCTGGACCCCTTTTGCAATGGCGCAGACGGGCTAAAAAACGGTGGTGTGGAAGGTTGCCCAGAGCAATTGCCAGTGGTTCAGATTCATTCGAAACCTTCCACCCATTACTTTTGTGGTCACAGTTTGTCTCTCCATGTGCGAGAGGGTATGCCCAGACGTGGGTCCCTTGCTCGCTGCGCCACAGGGAACCAGGCTGCACCTCACTGAGGAGGTCCATCAAGGCCGAAACATGTCTGGGGTTGCTTGGTTTTCTGTGCAGAGGGGACCTGGCCTAGCAGTTCGGCCTGGGCTTCTACCATTGGTGGCGGCAGCTAACTGATTTGCACATGACTGGACCCTTTTTGCAATGGCGCAGACGGGCTAAAAACGGTATTGTAGAAGGTTGCCCAGAGCAATTGCCAGTGGTTCAGATTCATTCGAAACCTTCCACCCAACACTTTTGTGGTCAAAGTTTGTCTCTCCATGTGAGAGAGGGTATGCCCAGACGTGGGTCCCTTGCTCGCTGCGCCATAGGGAACCAGGCTGCACCTCACTAAGGATGTCCATTAAGGCCGAAATATGTCTGGGGTTGCTTGATTTTCTGTGCAGAGGGGACCTGGCGTAGCAGTTCGGGCTGGGCTGCTACCATTGGTGGCGGCCGCTGACTGATTTGCACATGGCTGGACCCCTTTTGCAATGGCGCAGACGGGCTAAAAAACGGTGGTGTGGAAGGTTGCCCAGAGCAATTGCCAGTGGTTCAGATTCATTCGAAACCTTCCACCAATCACTTTTGTGGTCACAGTTTGTCTCTCCATGTGAGAGAGGGTATGCCCAGACATGGGTCCCTTGCTCGCTGCGCCATAGGGAGTCAGGCTGCACCTCACTGAGGAGGTCCATCAAGGCCGAAACATGTCTGGGGTTGCTTGGTTTTCTGTGCAGAGGGGACCTGGCCTAGCAGTTCGGGCTGGGCTGCTACCATTGGTGGCGGCAGCTGACTGATTTGCACATGGCTGAATCCCTTTTGCAATGCCACAGACGGGCTAAAAAACAGTGGTGTGGAAGGTTGCCCAGAGCAATTGCCAGTGGTTGAGATTCATTTGAAACCTTCCACCCATCACTTTTGTGGTCACAGTTTGTCTCTCCATGTGGGAGAGGGTATGCCCAGATGTGGGTCCCTTGCTCGCTGCGCCATAGGGAACCAGGCTGCACCTCACTGAGGAGGTCCATCAAGGCCGAAACATGTCTGGGGTTGCTTGGTTTTCTGTGCAGAGGGGACCTGGCCTAGCTGTTTGGGCTGGGCTGCTACCATTGGTGGCGGCAGCTGACTGATTTGCACATGGCTGGACCCCTTTTGCAATGGCGCAGACGGGCTAAAAAACAGTGGTGTGGAAGGTTGCCCAGAGCAATTGCCAGTGGTTCAGATTCATTCGGAACCTTCCACCCATACCTTTTATGGTCACAGTTTGTCTCTCCATGTGAGAGAGAGTATTGTGTATGTCCAGACGTGGGTCCCTTGCTCGCTGCGCCATAGCGAACCAGGCTGCACCTAACTGAGGAGGTCCATCAAGGCCGAAACATGTCTGGGGTTGCTTGGTTTTCTGTGCAGAGGGGACCTGGCCTAGCAATTCGGGCTGGGCTGCTACCATTGGTGGCGGCAGCTGACTGATTTGCACATGGCTGGACCCCTTTTGCAATGCCACAGACGGGCTAAAAAACGGTGGCGTGGAAGGTTGCCCAGAGCAATTGCCAGTGGTTCAGATTCATTCGAAACCTTCCACCCATCCCTTTTATGGTCACAGTTTGTCTCTCCATGTGAGAGAGGGTATTGTGTATGTCCAGACCTGGGTCCCTTGCTCGATGCGCCATAGGGAACCAGGCTGCACCTCACTGAGGAGGTCCATCAAGGCCGAAACATGTCTGGGGTCGATTGGTTGTCTGTGCAGAGGGGACCTGGCCTAGCAGTTCGGGCTGGGCTGCTACCATTGGTGGCGGCAGCTGACTGATTTGCACATGGCTGGACCCCTTTTGCAATGGCGCAGACGGGCTAAAAAACGGTGGTGTGGAAGGTTGCCCAGAGCAATTGCCAGTGGTTAAGATTCATTCGGAACCTTCCACCCATCCCTTTTATGGTCACAGTTTGTCTCTCCATGTGAGAGAGGGTATGCCCAGACGTGGGTCCCTTGCTCGCTGCGCCATAGGGAACCAGGCTGCACCTCACTGAGGAGGTCCATCAAGGCCGAAAAATGTCTGGGGTTGCTTGGTTTTCTGTGCAGAGGGGACCTGGCCTAGCAATTCAGGCTGGGCTGCTACCATTGGTGGTGGCAGCTGACTGATTTGCACATGGCTGGACCCCTTTTGCAATGGCACAGACGGGCTAAAAAACGGTGGTGTGGAAGGTTGCCCAGAGCAATTGCCAGTGGTTCAGATTAATTCGAAACCTTCCACCCATCACTTTTCTGGTCACAGTTTGTCTCTCCATGTGCAAGAGGGTATGCCCAGACGTGGGTCCTTTGCTCGCTGCGCCATAGGGAACCAGGGTGCACCTCACTGAGGAGGTCCATCAAGGCCGAAACATGTCTGGGGTTGCTTGGTTTTCCGTGCAGAGGGGACCTGGCCTAGCAGTTCGGGCTGGGCTGCTACCATTGGTGGCGGCAGCTGACTGATTTGCACATGGCTGGACGAATTTTGCAATGGAGCAGACGGGCTAAAAAACGGTGGTGTGGAAGGCTGCCCAGAGCAATTGCCAGTGGTTCAGATTCATTCGAAACCTTCCACCCATCACTTTTGTGGTCACAGTTTGTCTCTCCATTTGAGAGAGGGTATGCCCAGACGTGGGTCCCTTGCTCGCTGCGCCATAGGGAACCAGGCTGCACCTCACTGAGGAGGTCCATCAAGGCCGAAACATGTCTGGGGTTGCTTGGTTTTCTGTGCAGAGGGGACCTGGCCTAGCAGTTCGGGCTGGGCTTCTACCATTGGTGGCGGCAGCTAACTGATTTGCACATGACTGGACCCTTTTTGCAATGGCGCAGACGGGCTAAAAACGGTATTTAAGAAGGTTGCCCAGAGCAATTGCCAGTGGTTCAGATTCATTCTAAACCTTCCACCAATCACTTTTGTGGTCACAGTTTGTCTCTCCATGTGAGAGAGGGTATGCCCAGACGTGTGTCCCTTGCTCGCTGCGTCATAGGGAACCAGGCTGCACCTCACTGAGGAGGTCCATCAAGGCCGAAAAATGTCTGGGGTTGCTTGGTTTTCTGTGCAGAGGGGACCTGGCCTAGCAATTCGGGCTGGGCTGCTACCATTGGTGGCGGCAGCTGACTGATTTGCACATGGCTGGACCCCTTTTGCAATGGCGCAGACGGGCTAAAAAACAGTGGTGTGGAAGGTTGCCCAGAGCAATTGCCAGTGGTTCAGATTCATTCGAAACCTTCCACCCATCCCTTTTATGGTCCCAGTTTGTCTCTCCATGTGAGAGAGGGTATTGTGTATGTCCAGACCTGGGTCCCTTGCTCGATGCGCCATAGGGAACCAGGCTGCACCTCACTGAGGAGGTCCATCAAGGCCGAAACATGTCTGGGGTTGCTTGGTTTTCTGTGCAGAGGGGACCTGGCCTAGCAGTTCGGGCTGGGCTTCTGCCATTGGTGGTGGCAGCTGACTGATTTGCACATGGCTGGACCCCTTTTGCAATGGCACAGACGGGCTTAAAAACGGTGGTGTGGAAGGCTGCCCAGAGCAATTGCCAGTGGTTCAGATTCATTCAAAACCTTCCACCCATCACTTTTGTGGTCACAGTTTGTCTCTCCATGTGAGAGAGGGTATACCCAGACTTGGGTCCCTTGCTCGCTGCACCATAGGGAACCAGGCTGCACCTCACTGAGGAGGTCCAGCAAGGCCGAAACATGTCTGGGGTTGCTTGGTTTTCTGTGCAGAGGGGACCTGGCCTAGCAGTTCGGGCTGGGCTGCTACCATTGGTGGCGGCCGCTGACTGATTTGCACATGGCTGGACCCCTTTTGCAATGGCGCAGACGGGCTAAAAAACGGTGGTGTGGAAGGTTGCCCAGAGCAATTGCCAGTGGTTCAGATTCATTCGAAACCTTCCACCCATCACTTTTGTGGTCACAGTTTGTCTCTCCATGTGAGAGAGGGTATGCCCAGACATGGGTCCCTTGCTCGCTGCGCCATAGGGAGTCAGGCTGCACCTCACTGAGGAGGTCCATCAAGGCCGAAACATGTCTGGGGTTGCTTGGTTTCTGTGCAGAGGGGACCTGGCCTAGCAGTTCGGGCTGGGCTGCTACCATTGGTGGCGGCAGCTGACTGATTTGCACATGGCTGAATCCCTTTTGCAATGCCACAGACGGGCTAAAAAACAGTGGTGTGGAAGGTTGCCCAGAGCAATTGCCAGTGGTTCAGATTCATTCAAAACCTTCCACCCATCACTTTTGTGGTCACAGTTTGTCTCTCCATGTGAGAGAGGGTATGCCCAGACGTGGGTCCCTTGCTCGCTGCGCCATAGGGAACCAGGCTGCACCTCACTGAGGAGGTCCATCAAGGCCGAAACATGTCTGGGGTTGCTTGGTTTTCTGTGTAGAGGGGACCTGGCCTAGCAGTTCGGCCTGGGCTTCTACCATTGGTGGCGGCAGCTAACTGATTTGCACATGACTGGAGCCCTTTTGCAATGGCACAGACGGGCTAAAAAATAGTGGTGTGGAAGGTTGCCCAGAGCAATTGCCAGTGGTTCAGATTCATTCAAAACCTTCCACCCATCACTTTTGTGGTCACAGTTTGTCTCTCCATGTGGGAGAGGGTATGCCCAGACGTGGGTCCCTTGCTCGCTGCGCCATAGGGAACCAGGCTGCACTTCACTGAGGAGGTCCATCAAGGCCGAAACATGTCTGGGGTTGCTTGGTTTTCTGTGCAGAGGGGACCGGGCCTAGCAGTTCGGGCTGGGCTGCTACCATTGGTGGCGGCAGCTGACTGATTTGCCCATGGCTGGACTCCTTTTGCAATGGCGCAGACGGGCTAAAAAACAGTGTTGTGGAAGGTTGCCCAGAGCAATTGCCAGTGGTTCAGATTCATTCGAAACCTTCCACCCATCCCTTTTATGGTCACAGTTTGTCTCTCCATGTGAGAGAGGGTATTGTGTATGTCCAGACCTGGGTCCCTTGCTCGATGCGCCATAGGGAACCAGGCTGCACCTCACTGAGGAGGTCCATCAAGGCCGAAACATGTCTGGGGTCGATTGGTTTTCTGTGCAGAGGGGACCTGGCCTAGCAGTTCGGGCTGGGCTGCTACCATTGGTGGCGGCAGCTGACTGATTTGCACATGGCTGGACCCCTTTTGCAATGGCGCAGACGGGCTAAAAAACGGTGGTGTGGAAGGTTGCCCAGAGCAATTGCCAGTGGTTCAGATTCATTCGGAACCTTCCACCCATCCCTTTTATGGTCACAGTTTGTCTCTCCATGTGAGAGAGGGTATGCCCAGACGTGGGTCCCTTGCTCGCTGCGCCATAGGGAACCAGGCTGCACCTCACTGAGGAGGTCCATCAAGGCCGAAAAATGTCTGGGGTTGCTTGGTTTTCTGTGCAGAGGGGACCTGGCCTAGCAATTCAGGCTGGGCTGCTACCATTGGTGGTGGCAGCAGACTGATTTGCACATGGCTGGACCCCTTTTGCAATGGCACAGACTGGCTAAAAAACGGTGGTGTGGAAGGTTGCCCAGAGCAATTGCCAGTGGTTCAGATTAATTCGAAACCTTCCACCCATCACTTTTCTGGTCACAGTTTGTCTCTCCATGTGCAAGAGGGTATGCCCAGACGTGGGTCCTTTGCTCGCTGCGCCATAGGGAACCAGGGTGCACCTCACTGAGGAGGTCCATCAAGGCCGAAACATGTCTGGGGTTGCTTGGTTTTCCGTGCAGAGGGGACCTGGCCTAGCAGTTCGGGCTGGGCTGCTACCATTGGTGGCGGCAGCTGACTGATTTGCACATGGCTGGACGCCTTTTGCAATGGCGCAGACGGGCTAAAAAACGGTGGTGTGGAAGGCTGCCCAGAGCAATTGCCAGTGGTTCAGATTCATTCGAAACCTTCCACCCATCACTTTTGTGGTCACAGTTTGTCTCTCCATTTGAGAGAGGGTATGCCCAGACGTGGGTCCCTTGCTCGCTGCGCCATAGGGAACCAAGCTGCACCTCACTGAGGAGGTCCATCAAGGCCGAAACATGTCTGGGGTTGCTTGGTTTTCTGTGCAGAGGGGACCTGGCCTAGCAGTTCGGGCTGGGCTTCTACCATTGGTGGCGGCAGCTAACTGATTTGCACATGACTGGACCCTTTTTGCAATGGCGCAGACGGGCTAAAAACGGTATTTAAGAAGGTTGCCCAGAGCAATTGCCAGTGGTTCAGATTCATTCTAAACCTTCCACCAATCACTTTTGTGGTCACAGTTTGTCTCTCCATGTGAGAGAGGGTATGCCCAGACGTGTGTCCCTTGCTCGCTGCGTCATAGGGAACCAGGCTGCACCTCACTGAGGAGGTCCATCAAGGCTGAAAAATGTCTGGGGTTGCTTGGTTTTCTGTGCAGAGGGGACCTGGCCTAGCAATTCGGGCTGGGCTGCTACCATTGGTGGCGGCAGCTGACTGATTTGCACATGGCTGGACTCCTTTTGCAATGGCGCAGACGGGCTAAAAAACAGTGGTGTGGAAGGTTGCCCAGAGCAATTGCCAGTGGTTCAGATTCATTCGAAACCTTCCACCCATCCCTTTTATGGTCCCAGTTTGTCTCTCCATGTGAGAGAGGGTATTGTGTATGTCCAGACCTGGGTCCCTTGCTCGATGCGCCATAGGGAACCAGGCTGCACCTCACTGAGGAGGTCCATCAAGGCCGAAACATGTCTGGGGTTGCTTGGTTTTCTGTGCAGAGGGGACCTGGCCTAGCAGTTCGGGCTGGGCTTCTACCATTGGTGGTGGCAGCTGACTGATTTGCACATGGCTGGACCCCTTTTGCAATGGCACAGACGGGCTTAAAAACGGTGGTGTGGAAGGCTGCCCAGAGCAATTGCCAGTGGTTCAGATTCATTCAAAACCTTCCACCCATCACTTTTGTGGTCACAGTTTGTCTCTCCATGTGAGAGAGGGTATACCCAGACTTGGGTCCCTTGCTCGCTGCACCATAGGGAACCAGGCTGCACCTCACTGAGGAGGTCCAGCAAGGCCGAAACATGTCTGGGGTTGCTTGGTTTTCTGTGCAGAGGGGACCTGGCCTAGCAGTTCGGGCTGGGCTGCTATCATTGGTGGCGGCAGCTGACTGATTTGCACGTGGCTGGATCCCTTTTGCAATGGCGCAGACGGGCTAAAAAACGGTGGTGTGGAAGGTTGCCCAGAGCAATTGCCAGTGGTTCAGATTCATTCAAAACCTTCCACCCATCACTTTTGTGGTCACAGTTTGTCTCTCCTTGTGATCGAGGGTATGCCCAGAGGTGGGTCCCTTGCTCGCTGCGTCATAGGGAACCAGGCTGCACCTCACTGAGGAGGTCCGTCAAGGCCGAAACATGTCTGGGGTTGCTTGGTTTTCTGTGCAGAGGGGACCTGGCCTAGCAGTTCGGGCTGGGCTGCTACCATTGGTGGCGCTAGCTGACTGATTTGCACATTCCTGGACCCCTTTTGCAATGGCGCAGACGGGCTAAAAAATGGTGGTGTGGAAGGTTGCCCAGAGCAATTGCAAGTGGTTCAGATTCATTCGAAACCTTCCACCCATCCCTTTTATGGTCACAGTTTGTCTCTCCATGAGAGAGAGGGTATTGTGTATGTCCAGACTTGGGTCCCTTGCTCGCTGCACCATAGGGAACCAGGCTGCACCTCACTGAGGAGGTCCATCAAGGCCGAAACATGTCTGAGGTTGCTTGGTTTTCTGTGCAGAGGGGACCTGGCCTAGCAGTTCGGGCTGGGCTGCTACCATTTGTGGGGGCAGCTGACTGATTTGCACATGACTGGACCCTTTTTGCAATGGCGCAGACGGGCTAAAAACGGTATTTAAGAAGGTTGCCCAGAGCAATTGCCAGTGGTTCAGATTCATTCTAAACCTTCCACCAATCACTTTTGTGGTCACAGTTTGTCTCTCCATGTGAGAGAGGGTATGCCCAGACGTGTGTCCCTTGCTCGCTGCGTCATAGGGAACCAGGCTGCACCTCACTGAGGAGGTCCATCAAGGCTGAAAAATGTCTGGGGTTGCTTGGTTTTCTGTGCAGAGGGGACCTGGCCTAGCAATTCGGGCTGGGCTGCTACCATTGGTGGCGGCAGCTGACTGATTTGCACATGGCTGGACTCCTTTTGCAATGGCGCAGACGGGCTAAAAAACAGTGGTGTGGAAGGTTGCCCAGAGCAATTGCCAGTGGTTCAGATTCATTCGAAACCTTCCACCCATCCCTTTTATGGTCCCAGTTTGTCTCTCCATGTGAGAGAGGGTATTGTGTATGTCCAGACCTGGGTCCCTTGCTCGATGCGCCATAGGGAACCAGGCTGCACCTCACTGAGGAGGTCCATCAAGGCCGAAACATGTCTGGGGTTGCTTGGTTTTCTGTGCAGAGGGGACCTGGCCTAGCAGTTCGGGCTGGGCTTCTACCATTGGTGGTGGCAGCTGACTGATTTGCACATGGCTGGACCCCTTTTGCAATGGCACAGACGGGCTTAAAAACGGTGGTGTGGAAGGCTGCCCAGAGCAATTGCCAGTGGTTCAGATTCATTCAAAACCTTCCACCCATCACTTTTGTGGTCACAGTTTGTCTCTCCATGTGAGAGAGGGTATACCCAGACTTGGGTCCCTTGCTCGCTGCACCATAGGGAACCAGGCTGCACCTCACTGAGGAGGTCCAGCAAGGCCGAAACATGTCTGGGGTTGCTTGGTTTTCTGTGCAGAGGGGACCTGGCCTAGCAGTTCGGGCTGGGCTGCTATCATTGGTGGCGGCAGCTGACTGATTTGCACGTGGCTGGATCCCTTTTGCAATGGCGCAGACGGGCTAAAAAACGGTGGTGTGGAAGGTTGCCCAGAGCAATTTCCAGTGGTTCAGATTCATTCAAAACCTTCCACCCATCACTTTTGTGGTCACAGTTTGTCTCTCCTTGTGATCGAGGGTATGCCCAGAGGTGGGTCCCTTGCTCGCTGCGTCATAGGGAACCAAGCTGCACCTCACTGAGGAGGTCCGTCAAGGCCGAAACATGTCTGGGGTTGCTTGGTTTTCTGTGCAGAGGGGACCTGGCCTAGCAGTTCGGGCTGGGCTGCTACCATTGGTGGCGCTAGCTGACTGATTTGCACATTCCTGGACCCCTTTTGCAATGGCGCAGACGGGCTAAAAAATGGTGGTGTGGAAGGTTGCCCAGAGCAATTGCCAGCAGTTCAGATTAATTCAAAACCTTCCACCCATCACTTTTATGGTCACAGTTTGTCTCTCCATGTGAGAGAGGGTATGCACAGACGTGGGTCCCTTGCTTGCTGCGCCATAGGGAACCAGGCTGCACCTCACAGAGGAGGTCCATCAAGGCTGAAACATGTCTGGGGTTGCTTGGTTTTCTGTGCAGAGGGGACCTGGCCTAGCAGTTCGGGCTGGGCTGCCACCATTTGTGGCGGCAGCTGACTGATTTGCACATGGCTGGACCCCTTTTGCAATGGTGCAGAAGGGCTAAAAAACGGTGGTGTGGAAGGTTGCCCAGAGCATTTGCCAGTGGTTCAGATTAATTCAAAACCTTCCACCCATCACTTTTGTGGTCACAGTTTGTCTCTCCATGTGAGAGAGGGTATGCCCAGACGTGGGTCCCTTGCTCGCTGCGTCATAGGGAACCAGGCTGCACCTCACTGAGGAGGTCCATCAAGGCCGAAACATGTCTGGGGTTGCTTGGTTTTCTGTGCAGAGGGGACCTGGTTTAGCAGTTCGGGCTGGGCTGCCACCATTGGTGGCGGCAGCTGACTTATTTGCACATGGCTGGACCCCTTTTGCAATGGCGCAGACGGGCTAAAAAACGGTGGTGTGGAAGGTTGCCCAGAGCAATTGCCAGTGGTTGAGATTCATTCGAAACCTTCCACCCATCACTTTTGTGTTCACAGTTTGTCTCTCCATGTGAGAGAGGGTATGCCCAGACGTGGGTCCCTTGCTCGCTGCGCCATAGGGAACCAGGCTGCACCTCACTGAGGAGGTCCATCAAGGCCGAAAAATGTCTGGGGTTGCTTGGTTTTCTGTGCAGAGGGGACCTGGCCTAGCAATTCGGGCTGGGCTGCTACCATTGGTGGCGGCAGCTGACTGATTTGCACATGGCTGGACCCCTTTTGCAATGCCACAGACGGGCTAAAAAACGGTGGTGTGGAAGGTTGCCCAGAGCAATTGCCAGTGTTTCAGATTCATTTGAAACCTTCCACCCATCACTTTTGTGGTCACAGTTTGTCTCTCCATGTGGGAGAGGGTATGCCCAGACGTGGGTCCCTTGCTCGCTGCGCCATAGGGAACCAGGCTGCACCTCACTGAGGAGGTCCATCAAGGCCGAAACATGTCTGGGGTTGCTTGGTTTTCTGTGCAGAGGGGACCTGGCCTAGCAGTTTGGGCTGGGCTGCTACCATTGGTGGCGGCAGCTGACTGATTTGCACATGGCTGGACCCCTTTTGCAATGGCGCAGACGGGCTAAAAAACAGTGGTGTGGAAGGTTGCCCAGAGCAATTGCCAGTGGTTCAGATTCATTCGGAACCTTCCACCCATCCCTTTTATGGTCACAGTTTGTCTCTCCATGTGAGAGAGAGTATTGTGTATGTCCAGACGTGGGTCCCTTGCTCGCTGCGCCATAGCGAACCAGGCTGCACCTAACTGAGGAGGTCCATCAAGGCCGAAACAAGTCTGGGGTTGCTTGGTTTTCTGTGCAGAGGGGACCTGGCCTAGCAGTTCGGGCTGGGCTGCTACCATTGGTGGCGGCAGCTGACTGATTTGCACATGGCTGGACCCCTTTTGCAATGGCGCAGACGGGCTAAAAAACGGTTGTGTGGAAGGTTGCCCAGAGCAACTGCCAGTGGTTCATATTAATTTGAAACCTTCCACCCATCACTTTTGTGGTCACAGTTTGTCTCTCCATGTGAGAGAGGGTATGCCCAGACGTGGGTTCCTTGCTTGCTGCGCCATAGGGAACCAGGCTGCACCTCACAGAGGAGGTCCATCAAGGCTGAAACATGTCTGGGGTTGCTTGGTTTTCTGTGCAGAGGGGACCTGGCCTAGCAGTTCGGGCTGGGCTGCCACCATTTGTGGCGGCAGCTGACTGATTTGCACATGGCTGGACCCCTTTTGCAATGGTGCAGAAGGGCTAAAAAACGGTGGTGTGGAAGGTTGCCCAGAGCAATTGCCAGTGGTTCAGATTAATTCAAAACCTTCCACCCATCACTTTTGTGGTCACAGTTTGTCTCTCCATGTGAGAGAGGGTATGCCCAGACTGGGTCCCTTGCTCGCTGCGTCATAGGGAACCAGGCTGCACCTCATTGAGGAGGTCCATCAAGGCCGAAACATGTCTGGGGTTGCTTGGTTTTCTGTGCAGAGGGGACCTGGTTTAGCAGTTCGGGCTGGGCTGCCACCATTGGTGGCGGCAGCTGACTTATTTGCACATGGCTGGACCCCTTTTGCAATGGCGCAGACGGGCTAAAAAACGGTGGTGTGGAAGGTTGCCCAGAGCAATTGCCAGTGGTTGAGATTCATTCGAAACCTTCCACCCATCACTTTTGTGTTCACAGTTTGTCTCTCCATGTGAGAGAGGGTATGCCCAGACGTGGGTCCCTTGCTCGCTGCGCCATAGGGAACCAGGCTGCACCTCACTGAGGAGGTCCATCAAGGCCGAAAAATGTCTGGGGTTGCTTGGTTTTCTGTGCAGAGGGGACCTGGCCTAGCAATTCGGGCTGGGCTGCTACCATTGGTGGCGGCAGCTGACTGATTTGCACATGGCTGGACCCCTTTTGCAATGCCACAGACGGGCTAAAAAACGGTGGTGTGGAAGGTTGCCCAGAGCAATTGCCAGTGGTTCAGATTCATTTTAAACCTTCCACCCATCACTTTTGTGGTCACAGTTTGTCTCTCCATGTGGAAGAGGGTATGCCCAGACGTGGGTCCCTTGCTCGCTGCGCCATAGGGAACCAGGCTGCACCTCACTGAGGAGGTCCATCAAGGCCGAAACATGTCTGGGGTTGCTTGGTTTTCTGTGCAGAGGGGACCTGGCCTAGCAGTTTGGGCTGGGCTGCTACCATTGGTGGCGGCAGCTGACTGATTTGCACATGGCTGGACCCCTTTTGCAATGGCGCAGACGGGCTAAAAAACAGTGGTCTGGAAGGTTGCCCAGAGCAATTGCCAGTGGTTCAGATTCATTCGGAACCTTCCACCCATCCCTTTTATGGTCACAGTTTGTCTCTCCATGTGAGAGAGAGTATTGTGTATGTCCAGACGTGGGTCCCTTGCTCGCTGCCCCATAGCGAACCAGGCTGCACCTAACTGAGGAGGTCCATCAAGGCCGAAACATGTCTGGGGTTGCTTGGTTTTCTGTGCAGAGGGGACCTGGCCTAGCAGTTCGGCTGGGCTGCTACCATTGGTGGCGGCAGCTGACTGATTTGCACATGGCTGGACCCCTTTTGCAATGGCGCAGACGGGCTAAAAAACGGTTGTGTGGAAGGTTGCCCAGAGCAACTGCCAGTGGTTCATATTAATTTGAAACCTTCCACCCATCACTTTTGTGGTCACAGTTTGTCTCTCCATGTGAGAGAGGGTATGCCCAGACGTGGGTCCCTTGCTCGCTGCGCCATAGGGAACAAGGCTGCACCTCACTGAGGCTTTCCATCAATGCCGAAACATGTCTGGGTTTGCTTGGTTTTCTGTGCAGAGGGGACCTGGCCTAGCAGTTCGGGCTGGGCTGCTACCATTGGTGGTGGCAGCTGACTGATTTGCACATGGCTGGATCCCTTTTGCAATGGCTCAGACGGGCTAAAAAACGGTGGTGTGGAAGGTTGCCCAGAGCAATTGCCAGTGGTTCAGATTCATTCGAAACCTTCGACCCATCACTTTTCTGGTCACAGTTTGTCTCTCCATGTGAGAGAGGGTATGCCCAGACGTGGGTCCCTTGCTCGCTGCGCCATAGGGAACCAGGCTGCAACTCACTGAGGAGGTCCATCAAGGCCGAAACATGTCTGGGGTTGCTTGGTTTTCTGTGCAGAGGGGACCTGGCCTAGCAGTTCGGGCTGGGCTGCTACCATTGGTGACGGCAGCTGACTGATTTGCACATGGCTGGACCCCTTTTGCAATGGCGCAGACGGGCTAAAAAAGGGTGGTGTGGAAGGTTGCCCAGAGCAATTGCCAGTGGTTCAGATTCATTCGAAACCTTCCACCCATCACTTTTGTGGTCACAGTTTGTCTCTCCATGTGCGAGAGGGTATGCCCAGACGTGGGTCCCTTGCTCGCTGCGCCACAGGGAACCAGGCTGCACCTCACTGAGGAGGTCCATCAAGGCCGAAACATGTCTGGGGTTGCTTGGTTTTCTGTGCGGAGGGGACCTGGCCTAGCAGTTCGGCCTGGGCTTCTACCATTGGTGGCGGCAGCTAACTGATTTGCACATGACTGGACCCTTTTTGCAATGGCGCAGACGGGCTAAAAACGGTATTGTAGAAGGTTGCCCAGAGCAATTGCCAGTGGTTCAGATTCATTCGAAACCTTCCACCCAACACTTTTGTGGTCACAGTTTGTCTCTCCATGTGAGAGAGGGTATGCCCAGACGTGGGTCCCTTGCTCGCTGCGCCATAGGGAACCAGGCTGCACCTCACTAAGGACGTCCATTAAGGCCGAAATATGTCTGGGGTTGCTTGATTTTCTGTGCAGAGGGGACCTGGCGTAGCAGTTCGGGTTGGGCTGCTACCATTGGTGGCGGCCGCTGACTGATTTGCACATGGCTGGACCCCTTTTGCAATGGCGCAGACGGGCTAAAAAATGGTGGTGTGGAAGGTTGCCCAGAGCAATTGCCAGTGGTTCAGATTCATTCGAAACCTTCCACCCATCACTTTTGTGGTCACAGTTTGTCTCTCCATCTGAGAGAGGGTATGCCCAGACATGGGTCCCTTGCTCGCTGCGCCATAGGGAGTCAGGCTGCACCTCACTGAGGAGGTCCATCAAGGCCGAAACATGTCTGGGGTTGCTTGGTTTTCTGTGCAGAGGGGACCTGGCCTAGCAGTTCGGGCTGGGCTGCTACCATTGGTGGCGGCAGCTGACTGATTTGCACATGGCTGAATCCCTTTTGCAATGCCACAGACGGGCTAAAAAACAGTGGTGTGGAAGGTTGCACAGAGCAATTGCCAGTGGTTCAGATTCATTCAAAACCTTCCACCCATCACTTTTGTGGTCACAGTTTGTCTCTCCATGTGAGAGAGGGTATGCCCAGACGTGGGTCCCTTGCTCGCTGCGCCATGGGGAACCAGGCTGCACCTCACTGAGGAGGTCCATCAAGGCCGAAACATGTCTGGGTTGCTTGGTTTTCTGTGCAGAGGGGACCTGGCCTAGCAGTTCGGCCTGGGCTTCTACCATTGGTGGCGGCAGCTAACTGATTTGCACATGACTGGAGCCCTTTTGCAATGGCACAGACAGGCTAAAAAATAGTGGTGTGGAAGGTTGCCCAGAGCAATTGCCAGTGGTTCAGATTCATTCAAAACCTTCCACCCATCACTTTTATGGTCACAGTTTGTCTCTCCATGTGGGAGAGGGTATGCCCAGACGTGGGTCCCTTGCTCGCTGCGCCATAGGGAACCAGGCTGCACTTCACTGAGGAGGTCCATCAAGGCCGAAACATGTCTGGGGTTGCTTGGTTTTCTGTGCAGAGGGGACCGGGCCTAGCAGTTCGGGCTGGGCTGCTACCATTGGTGGTGGCAGCTGACTGATTTGCCCATGGCTGGACCCCTTTTGCAATGGCGCAGACGGGCTAAAAAACAGTGGTGTGGAAGGTTGCCCAGAGCAATTGCCAGTGGTTCAGATTCATTCGAAACCTTCCACCCATCCCTTTTATGGTCACAGTTTGTCTCTCCATGTGAGAGAGGGTATTGTGTATGTCCAGACCTGGGTCCCTTGCTCGATGCGCCATAGGGAACCAGGCTGCACCTCACTGAGGAGGTCCATCAAGGCCGAAACATGTCTGGGGTCGATTGGTTTTCTGTGCAGAGGGGACCTGGCCTAGCAGTTCGGGCTGGGCTGCTACCATTGGTGGCGGCAGCTGACTGATTTGCACATGGCTGGACCCCTTTTGCAATGGCGCAGACGGGCTAAAAAACGGTGGTGTGGAAGGTTGCCCAGAGCAATTGCCAGTGGTTCAGATTCATTCGGAACCTTCCACCCATCCCTTTTATGGTCACAGTTTGTCTCTCCATGTGAGAGAGGGTATGCCCAGACGTGGGTCCCTTGCTCGCTGCGCCATAGGGAACCAGGCTGCACCTCACTGAGGAGGTCCATCAAGGCCGAAAAATGTCTGGGGTTGCTTGGTTTTCTGTGCAGAGGGGACCTGGCCTAGCAATTCGGGCTGGGCTGCTACCATTGGTGGTGGCAGCTGACTGATTTGCACATGGCTGGACCACTTTTGCAATGGCACAGACGGGCTAAAAAACGGTGGTGTGGAAGGTTGCCCAGAGCAATTGCCAGTGGTTCAGATTAATTCGAAACCTTCCACCCATCACTTTTCTGGTCACAGTTTGTCTCTCCATGTGCAAGAGGGTATGCCCAGACGTGGGTCCTTTGCTCGCTGCGCCATAGGGAACCAGGGTGCACCTCACTGAGGAGGTCCATCAAGGCCGAAACATGTCTGGGGTTGCTTGGTTTTCCGTGCAGAGGGGACCTGGCCTAGCAGTTCGGGCTGGGCTGCTACCATTGGTGGCGGCAGCTGACTGATTTGCACATGGCTGGACGCCTTTTGCAATGGCGCAGACGGGCTAAAAAACGGTGGTGTGGAAGGTTGCCCAGAGCAATTGCCAGTGGTTCAGATTCATTCGAAACCTTCCACCCATCACTTTTGTGGTCACAGTTTGTCTCTCCATTTGAGAGAGGGTATGCCCAGACGTGGGTCCCTTGCTCACTGCGCCATAGGGAACCAGGCTGCACCTCACTGAGGAGGTCCATCAAGGCCGAAACATGTCTGGGGTTGCTTGATTTTCTGTGCAGAGGGGACCTGGCCTAGCAGTTCGGGCTGGGCTTCTACCATTGGTGGCGGCAGCTAACTGATTTGCACATGACTGGACCCTTTTTGCAATGGCGCAGACGGGCTAAAAATGGTATTTTAGAAGGTTGCCCAGAGCAATTGCCAGTGGTTCAGATTCATTCTAAACCTTCCACCAATCACTTTTGTGGTCACAGTTTGTCTCTCCATGTGAGAGAGGGTATGCCCAGACGTGTGTCCCTTGCTCGCTGCGTCATAGGGAACCAGGCTGCACCTCACTGAGGAGGTCCATCAAGGCCGAAAAATGTCTGGGGTTGCTTGGTTTTCTGTGCAGAGGGGACCTGGCCTAGCAATTCGGGCTGGGCTGCTACCATTGGTGGCGGCAGCTGACTGATTTGCACATGGCTGGACCCCTTTTGCAATGGCACAGACGGGCTAAAAAACAGTGGTGTGGAAGGTTGCCCAGAGCAATTGCCAGTGGTTCAGATTAATTCAAAACCTTCCACCCATCACTTTTGTGGTCACAGTTTGTCTCTCCATGTGGGAGAGGGTATGCCCAGACGTGGGTCCCTTGCTCGCTGCGCCATAGAGAACTAGGCTGCACCTCACTGAGGAGGTCCATTAAGGCCGAAACATGTCTGGGGTTGCTTGGTTTTCTGTGCAGCGGGGACCGGGCCTAGCAGTTCGGGCTGGGCTGCTACCATTGGTGGCGGCAGCTGACTGATTTGCACATGGCTGGACCCCTTTTGCAATGGCGCAGACGGGCTAAAAAACAGTGGTGTGGAAGGTTGCCCAGAGCAATTGCCAGTGGTTCAGATTCATTCGAAACCTTCCACCCATCCCTTTTATGGTCCCAGTTTGTCTCTCCATGTGAGAGAGAGTATTGTGTATGTCCAGACGTGGGTCCCTTGCTCGCTGCGCCATAGCGAACCAGGCTGCACCTAACTGAGGAGGTCCATCAAGGCCGAAACATGTCTGGGGTTGCTTGGTTTTCTGTGCAGAGGGGACCTGGCCTAGCAGTTCGGGCTGGGCTGCTACCATTGGTAGCGGCAGCTGACTGATTTGCACATGGCTGCACCCCTTTTGCAATGGCACAGACGGGCTTAAAAACGGTGGTGTGGAAGGCTGCCCAGAGCAATTGCCAGTGGTTCAGATTCATTCAAAACCTTCCACCCATCACTTTTGTGGTCACAGTTTGTCTCTCCATGTGAGAGAGGGTATACCCAGACTTGGGTCCCTTGCTCGCTGCACCATAGGGAACCAGGCTGCACCTCACTGAGGAGGTCCAGCAAGGCCGAAACATGTCTGGGGTTGCTTGGTTTTCTGTGCAGAGGGGACCTGGCCTAGCAGTTCGGGCTGGGCTGCTATCATTGGTGGCGGCAGCTGACTGATTTGCACATGGCTGGATCCCTTTTGCAATGGCGCAGACGGGCTAAAAAACGGTGGTGTGGAAGGTTGCCCAGAGCAATTGCCAGTGGTTCAGATTCATTCAAAACCTTCCACCCATCACTTTTGTGGTCACAGTTTGTCTCTCCTTGTGATAGAGGGTATGCCCAGAGGTGGGTCCCTTGCTCGCTGCGTCATAGGGAACCAGGCTGCACCTCACTGAGGAGGTCCGTCAAGGCCGAAACATGTCTGGGGTTGCTTGGTTTTCTGTGCAGAGGGGACCTGGCCTAGCAGTTCGGGCTGGGCTGCTACCATTGGTGGCGCTAGCTGACTGATTTGCACATTCCTGGACCCCTTTTGCAATGGGGCAGACGGGCTAAAAAATGGTGGTGTGGAAGGTTGCCCAGAGCAATTGCCAGTGGTTCAGATTCATTCAAAACCTTCCACCCATCCCTTTTATGGTCCCAGTTTGTCTCTCCATGTGAGAGAGGGTATTGTGTATGTCCAGACCTGGGTCCCTTGCTCGATGCGCCATAGGGAACCAGGCTGCACCTCACTGAGGAGGTCCATCAAGGCCGAAACATGTCTGAGGTTGCTTGGTTTTCTGTGCAGAGGGGACCTGGCCTAGCAGTTCGGGCTGGGCTGCTACCATTGGTGGGGGCAGCTGACTGATTTGCACATGGCTGGACCCCTTTTGCAATGGCGCAGACGGGCTAAAAAACGGTGGTGTGGAAGGTTGCCCAGAGCAATTGCCAGTGGTTCAGATTCATTCAAAACCTTCCACCCATCACTTTTGTGGTCACAGTTTGTCTCTCCATGTGATAGAGGGTATGCCCAGACGTGGGTCCCTTGCTCGCTGCGTCATAGGGAACCAGGCTGCACCTCACTGAGGAGGTCCGTCAAGGCAGAAACATGTCTGGGGTTGCTTGGTTTTCTGTGCAGAGGGGACCTGGCCTAGCAGTTCGGGCTGGGTTGCTACCATTGGTGGCGCTAGCTGACTGATTTGCACATTCCTGGACTCCTTTTGCAATGGCGCAGACGGGCTAAAAAATGGTGGTGTGGAAGGTTGCCCAGAGCAATTGCCAGTGGTTCAGATTAATTCAAAACCTTCCACCCATCACTTTTATGGTCACAGTTTGTCTCTCCATGTGAGAGAGGGTATGCACAGACGTGGGTCCCTTGCTTGCTGCGCCATAGGGAACCAGGCTGCACCTCACTGAGGAGGTCCATCAAGGCTGAAACATGTCTGGGGTTGCTTGGTTTTCTTTGCAGAGGGGACCTGGCCTAGCAGTTCGGGCTGGGCTGCCACCATTTGTGGCGTCAGCTGACTGATTTGCACATGGCTGGACCCCTTTTGCAATGGTGCAGAAGGGCTAAAAAACGGTGGTGTGGAAGGTTGCCCAGAGCAATTGCCAGTGGTTCAGATTAATTCAAAACCTTCCACCCATCACTTTTGTGGTCACAGTTTGTCTCTCCATGTGAGAGAGGGTATGCCCAGACGTGGGTCCCTTGCTCGCTGCGTCATAGGGAACCAGGCTGCACCTCATTGAGGAGGTCCATCAAGGCCGAAACATGTCTGGGGTTGCTTGGTTTTCTGTGCAGAGGGGACCTGGTTTAGCAGTTCGGGCTGGGCTGCCACCATTGGTGGCGGCAGCTGACTTATTTCCACATGGCTGGACCCCTTTTGCAATGGCGCAGACGGGCTAAAAAACGGTGGTGTGGAAGGTTGCCCAGAGCAATTGCCAGTGGTTGAGATTCATTCGAAACCTTCCACCCATCACTTTTGTGTTCACAGTTTGTCTCTCCATGTGAGAGAGGGTATGCCCAGACGTGGGTCCCTTGCTCGCTGCGCCATAGGGAACCAGGCTGCACCTCACTGAGGAGGTCCATCAAGGCCAAAACATGTCTGGGGTTGCTTGGTTTTCTGTGCAGAGGGGACCTGGCCTAGCAGTTTGGGCTGGGCTGCTACCATTGGTGGCGGCAGCTGACTGATTTGCACATGGCTGGACCCCTTTTGCAATGGCGCAGACGGGCTAAAAAACAGTGGTGTGGAAGGTTGCCCAGAGCAATTGCCAGTGGTTCAGATTCATTCGGAACCTTCCACCCATCCCTTTTATGGTCACAGTTTGTCTCTCCATGTGAGAGAGAGTATTGTGTATGTCCAGACGTGGGTCCCTTGCTCGCTGCGCCATAGCGAACCAGGCTGCACCTAACTGAGGAGGTCCATCAAGGCCGAAACATGTCTGGGGTTGCTTGGTTTTCTGTGCAGAGGGGACCTGGCCTAGCAGTTCGGGCTGGGCTGCTACCATTGGTGGCGGCAGCTGACTGATTTGCACATGGCTGGACCCCTTTTGCAATGGCGCAGACGGGCTAAAAAACGGTTGTGTGGAAGGCTGCCCAGAGCAACTGCCAGTGGTTCATATTAATTTGAAACCTTCCACCCATCACTTTTGTGGTCACAGTTTGTCTCTCCATGTGAGAGAGGGTATGCCCAGACGTGGGTCCCTTGCTTGCTGCGCCATAGGGAACCAGGCTGCACCTCACAGAGGAGGTCCATCAAGGCTGAAACATGTCTGGGGTTGCTTGGTTTTCTGTGCAGAGGGGACCTGGTCTAGCAGTTCGGGCTGGGCTGCCACCATTTGTGGCGGCAGCTGACTGATTTGCACATGGCTGGACCCCTTTTACAATGGTGCAGAAGGGCTAAAAAACGGTGGTGTGGAAGGTTGCCCAGAGCAATTGCCAGTGGTTCAGATTAATTCAAAACCTTCCACCCATCACTTTTGTGGTCACAGTTTGTCTCTCCATGTGAGAGAGGGTATGCCCAGACGTGGGTCCCTTGCTCGCTGCGTCATAGGGAACCAGGCTGCACCTCATTGAGGAGGTCCATCAAGGCCGAAACATGTCTGGGGTTGCTTGGTTTTCTGTGCAGAGGGGACCTGGTTTAGCGTTTCGGGCTGGGCTGCCACCATTGGTGGCGGCAGCTGACTTATTTGCACATGGCTGGACCCCTTTTGCAATGGCGCAGACGGGCTAAAAAACGGTGGTGTGGAAGGTTGCCCAGAGCAATTGCCAGTGGTTGAGATTCATTCGAAAACTTCCACCCATCACTTTTGTGTTCACAGTTTGTCTCTCCATGTGAGAGAGGGTATGCCCAGACGTGGGTCCCTTGCTCGCTGTGCCATAGGGAACCAGGCTGCACCTCACTGAGGAGGTCCATCAAGGCCGAAAAATGTC
Organism: Ambystoma mexicanum; assembly: GCF_040938575.1. Lineage (NCBI taxonomy): Eukaryota > Metazoa > Chordata > Amphibia > Caudata > Ambystomatidae > Ambystoma > Ambystoma mexicanum. Next base: position 503,127,153 of record NC_090939.1, on the reverse strand, counting down.
TGGGGTTGCTTGGTTTTCTGTGCAGAGGGGACCTGGCCTAGCAATTCGGGCTGGGCTGCTACCATTGGTGGCGGCAGCTGACTGATTTGCACATGGCTGGACCCCTTTTGCAATGCCACAGACGGGCTAAAAAACGGTGGTGTGGAAGGTTGCCCAGAGCAATTGCCAGTGGTTCAGATTCATTTGAAACCTTCCACCCATCACTTTTGTGGTCACAGTTTGTCTCTCCATGTGGGAGAGGGTATGCCCAGACGTGGGTCCCTTGCTCGCTGCGCCATAGGGAACCAGGCTGCACCTCACTGAGGAGGTCCATCAAGGCCAAAACATGACTGGGGTTGCTTGGTTTTCTGTGCAGAGGGGACCTGGCCTAGCAGTTTGGGCTGGGCTGCTACCATTGGTGGCGGCAGCTGACTGATTTGCACATGGCTGGACCCCTTTTGCAATAGCGCAGACGGGCTAAAAAACAGCGGTGTGGAAGGTTGCCCAGAGCAATTGCCAGTGGTTCAGATTCATTCGGAACCTTCCACCCATCCCTTTTATGGTCACAGTTTGTCTCTCCATGTGAGAGAGAGTATTGTGTATGTCCAGACGTGGGTCCCTTGCTCGCTGCGCCATAGCGAACCAGGCTGCACCTAACTGAGGAGGTCCATCAAGGCCGAAACATGTCTGGGGTTGCTTGGTTTTCTGTGCAGAGGGGACCTGGCCTAGCAGTTCGGGCTGGGCTGCTACCATTGGTGGCGGCAGCTGACTGATTTGCACATGGCTGGACCCCTTTTGCAATGGCGCAGACGGGCTAAAAAACGGTTGTGTGGAAGGTTGCCCAGAGCAACTGCCAGTGGTTCATATTAATTTGAAACCTTCCACCCATCACTTTTGTGGTCACAGTTTGTCTCTCCATGTGAGAGAGGGTATGCCCAGACGTGGGTTCCTTGCTTGCTGCGCCATAGGGAACCAGGCTGCACCTCACAGAGGAGGTCCATCAAGGCTGAAACATGTCTGGGGTTGCTTGGTTTTCTGTGCAGAGGGGACCTGGCCTAGCAGTTCGGGCTGGGCTGCCACCATTTGTGGCGGCAGCTGACTGATTTGCACATGGCTGGACCCCTTTTGCAATGGTGCAGAAGGGCTAAAAAACGGTGGTGTGGAAGGTTGCCCAGAGCAATTGCCAGTGGTTCAGATTAATTCAAAACCTTCCACCCATCACTTTTGTGGTCACAGTTTGTCTCTCCATGTGAGAGAGGGTATGCCCAGACGTGGGTCCCTTGCTCGCTGCGTCATAGGGAACCAGGCTGCACCTCACTGAGGAGGTCCATCAAGGCTGAAACATGTCTGGGGTTGCTTGGTTTTCTTTGCAGAGGGGACCTGGCCTAGCAGTTCGGGCTGGGCTGCCACCATTTGTGGCGTCAGCTGACTGATTTGCACATGGCTGGACCCCTTTTGCAATGGTGCAGAAGGGCTAAAAAACGGTGGTGTGGAAGGTTGCCCAGAGCAATTGCCAGTGGTTCAGATTAATTCAAAACCTTCCACCCATCACTTTTGTGGTCACAGTTTGTCTCTCCATGTGAGAGAGGGTATGCCCAGACGTGGGTCCCTTGCTCGCTGCGTCATAGGGAACCAGGCTGCACCTCATTGAGGAGGTCCATCAAGGCCGAAACATGTCTGGGGTTGCTTGGTTTTCTGTGCAGAGGGGACCTGGTTTAGCAGTTCGGGCTGGGCTGCCACCATTGGTGGCGGCAGCTGACTTATTTCCACATGGCTGGACCCCTTTTGCAATGGCGCAGACGGGCTAAAAAACGGTGGTGTGGAAGGTTGCCCAGAGCAATTGCCAGTGGTTGAGATTCATTCGAAACCTTCCACCCATCACTTTTGTGTTCACAGTTTGTCTCTCCATGTGAGAGAGGGTATGCCCAGACGTGGGTCCCTTGCTCGCTGCGCCATAGGGAACCAGGCTGCACCTCACTGAGGAGGTCCATCAAGGCCAAAACATGTCTGGGGTTGCTTGGTTTTCTGTGCAGAGGGGACCTGGCCTAGCAGTTTGGGCTGGGCTGCTACCATTGGTGGCGGCAGCTGACTGATTTGCACATGGCTGGACCCCTTTTGCAATGGCGCAGACGGGCTAAAAAACAGTGGTGTGGAAGGTTGCCCAGAGCAATTGCCAGTGGTTCAGATTCATTCGGAACCTTCCACCCATCCCTTTTATGGTCACAGTTTGTCTCTCCATGTGAGAGAGAGTATTGTGTATGTCCAGACGTGGGTCCCTTGCTCGCTGCGCCATAGCGAACCAGGCTGCACCTAACTGAGGAGGTCCATCAAGGCCGAAACATGTCTGGGGTTGCTTGGTTTTCTGTGCAGAGGGGACCTGGCCTAGCAGTTCGGGCTGGGCTGCCACCATTGGTGGCGGCAGCTGACTGATTTGCACATGGCTGGACCCCTTTTGCAATGGCGCAGACGGGCTAAAAAACGGTTGTGTGGAAGGCTGCCCAGAGCAACTGCCAGTGGTTCATATTAATTTGAAACCTTCCACCCATCACTTTTGTGGTCACAGTTTGTCTCTCCATGTGAGAGAGGGTATGCCCAGACGTGGGTCCCTTGCTTGCTGCGCCATAGGGAACCAGGCTGCACCTCACAGAGGAGGTCCATCAAGGCTGAAACATGTCTGGGGTTGCTTGGTTTTCTGTGCAGAGGGGACCTGGCCTAGCAGTTCGGGCTGGGCTGCCACCATTTGTGGCGGCAGCTGACTGATTTGCACATGGCTGGACCCCTTTTACAATGGTGCAGAAGGGCTAAAAAACGGTGGTGTGGAAGGTTGCCCAGAGCAATTGCCAGTGGTTCAGATTAATTCAAAACCTTCCACCCATCACTTTTGTGGTCACAGTTTGTCTCTCCATGTGAGAGAGGGTATGCCCAGACGTGGGTCCCTTGCTCGCTGCGTCATAGGGAACCAGGCTGCACCTCATTGAGGAGGTCCATCAAGGCCGAAACATGTCTGGGGTTGCTTGGTTTTCTGTGCAGAGGGGACCTGGTTTAGCGGTTCGGGCTGGGCTGCCACCATTGGTGGCGGCAGCTGACTTATTTGCACATGGCTGCACCCCTTTTGCAATGGCGCAGACGGGCTAAAAAACGGTGGTGTGGAAGGTTGCCCCGAGCAATTGCCAGTGGTTGAGATTCATTCGAAAACTTCCACCCATCACTTTTGTGTTCACAGTTTGTCTCTCCATGTGAGAGAGGGTATGCCCAGACGTGGGTCCCTTGCTCGCTGTGCCATAGGGAACCAGGCTGCACCTCACTGAGGAGGTCCATCAAGGCCGAAAAATGTCTGGGGTTGCTTGGTTTTCTGTGCAGAGGGGACCTGGCCTAGCAATTCGGGCTGGGCTGCTACCATTGGTGGCGGCAGCTGACTGATTTGCACATGGCTGGACCCCTTTTGCAATGCCACAGACGGGCTAAAAAACGGTGGTGTGGAAGGATGCCCAGAGCAATTGCCAGTGGTTCAGATTCATTTGAAACCTTCCACCCATCACTTTTGTGGTCACAGTTTGTCTCTCCATGTGGGAGAGGGTATGCCCAGACGTGGGTCCCTTGCTCGCTGCGCCATAGGGAACCAGGCTGCACCTCACTGAGGAGGTCCATCAAGGCCGAAACATGACTGGGGTTGCTTGGTTTTCTGTGCAGAGGGGACCTGGCCTAGCAGTTTGGGCTGGGCTGCTACCATTGGTGGCGGCAGCTGACTGATTTGCACATGGCTGGACCCCTTTTGCAATAGCGCAGACGGGCTAAAAAACAGCGGTGTGGAAGGTTGCCCAGAGCAATTGCCAGTGGTTCAGATTCATTCGGAACCTTCCACCCATCCCTTTTATGGTCACAGTTTGTCTCTCCATGTGAGAGAGAGTATTGTGTATGTCCAGACGTGGGTCCCTTGCTCGCTGCGCCATAGCGAACCAGGCTGCACCTAACTGAGGAGGTCCATCAAGGCCGAAACATGTCTGGGGTTGCTTGGTTTTCTGTGCAGAGGGGACCTGGCCTAGCAGTTCGGGCTGGGCTGCTACCATTGGTGGCGGCAGCTGACTGATTTGCACATGGCTGGACCCCTTTTGCAATGGCGCAGACGGGCTAAAAAACGGTGGTGCGGAAGGTTGCCCAGAGCAACTGCCAGTGGTTCATATTAATTTGAAACCTTCCACCCATCACTTTTGTGGTCACAGTTTGTCTCTCCATGTGAGAGAGGGTATGCCCAGACGTGGGTTCCTTGCTTGCTGCGCCATAGGGAACCAGGCTGCACCTCACAGAGGAGGTCCATCAAGGCTGAAACATGTCTGGGGTTGCTTGGTTTTCTGTGCAGAGGGGACCTGGCCTAGCAGTTCGGGCTGGGCTGCCACCATTTGTGGCGGCAGCTGACTGATTTGCACATGGCTGGACCCCTTTTGCAATGGTGCAGAAGGGCTAAAAAACGGTGGTGTGGAAGGTTGCCCAGAGCAATTGCCAGTGGTTCAGATTAATTCAAAACCTTCCACCCATCACTTTTGTGGTCACAGTTTGTCTCTCCATGTGAGAGAGGGTATGCCCAGACGTGGGTCCCTTGCTCGCTGCATCATAGGGAACCAGGCTGCACCTCATTGAGGAGGTCCATCAAGGCCGAAACATGTCTGGGGTTGCTTGGTTTTCTGTGCAGAGGGGACCTGGTTTAGCAGTTCGGGCTGGGCTGCCACCATTGGTGGCGGCAGCTGACTTATTTGCACATGGCTGGACCCCTTTTGCAATGGCGCAGACGGGCTAAAAAACGGTGGTGTGGAAGGTTGCCCAGAGCAATTGCCAGTGGTTGAGATTCATTCGAAACCTACCACCCATCACTTTTGTGTTCACAGTTTGTCTCTCCATGTGAGAGAGGGTATGCCCAGACGTGGGTCCCTTGCTCGCTGCGCCATAGGGAACCAGGCTGCACCTCACTGAGGAGGTCCATCAAGGCCGAAAAATGTCTGGGGTTGCTTGGTTTTCTGTGCAGAGGGGACCTGGCCTAGCAATTCGGGCTGGGCTGCTACCATTGGTGGCGGCAGCTGACTGATTTGCACATGGCTGGACCCCTTTTGCAATGCCACAGACGGGCTAAAAAACGGTGGTGTGGAAGGTTGCCCAGAGCAATTGCCAGTGGTTCAGATTCATTTGAAACCTTCCACCCATCACTTTTGTGGTCACAGTTTGTCTCTCCATGTGGGAGAGGGTATGCCCAGACGTGGGTCCCTTGCTCGCTGCGCCATAGGGAACCAGGCTGCACCTCACTGAGGAGGTCCATCAAGGCCGAAACATGTCTGGGGTTGCTTGGTTTTCTGTGCAGAGGGGACCTGGCCTAGCAGTTCGGGCTGGGCTGCTACCATTGGTGGCGGCAGCTGACTGATTTGCACATGTCTGGACCCCTTTTGCAATGGCGCAGACGGGCTAAAAAACGGTTGTGTGGAAGGTTGCCCAGAGCAACTGCCAGTGGTTCAGATTCATTCGGAACCTTCCACCCATCCCTTTTATGGTCACCGTTTGTCTCTCCATGTGAGAGAGAGTATTGTGTATGTCCAGACGTGGGTCCCTTGCTCGCTGCGCCATAGCGAACCAGGCTGCACCTCACTGAGGAGGTCCATCAAGGCCGAAAAATGTCTGGGGTTGCTTGGTTTTCTGTGCAGAGGGGACCTGGCCTAGCAATTCGGGCTGGGCTGCTACCATTGGTGGAGGCAGCTGACTGATTTGCACATGGCTGGACCCCTTTTGCAATGGCACAGACGGGCTAAAAAACGGTGGTGTGGAAGGTTGCCCAGAGCAATTGCCAGTGGTTCAGATTAATTCGAAACCTTCCACCCATCACTTTTCTGGTCACAGTTTGTCTCTCCATGTGCAAGAGGGTATGCCCAGACGTGGGTCCTTTGCTCGCTGCGCCATAGGGAACCAGGGTGCACCTCACTGAGGAGGTCCATCAAGGCCGAAACATGTCTGGGGTTGCTTGGTTTTCCGTGCAGAGGGGACCTGGCCTAGCAGTTCGGGCTGGGCTGCTACCATTGGTGGCGGCAGCTGACTGATTTGCACATGGCTGGACGCCTTTTGCAATGGCGCAGACGGGCTAAAAAACGGTGGTGTGGAAGGTTGCCCAGAGCAATTGCCAGTGGTTCAGATTCATTCTAAACCTTCCACCAATCACTTTTGTGGTCACAGTTTGTCTCTCCATGTGAGAGAGGGTATGCCCAGACGTGTGTCCCTTGCTCGCTGCGTCATAGGGAACCAGGCTGCACCTCACTGAGGAGGTCCATCAAGGCCGAAAAATGTCTGGGGTTGCTTGGTTTTCTGTGCAGAGGGGACCTGGCCTAGCAATTCGGGCTGGGCTGCTACCATTGGTGGCGGCAGCTGACTGATTTGCACATGGCTGGACCCCTTTTGCAATGGCACAGACGGGCTAAAAAACAGTGGTGTGGAAGGTTGCCCAGAGCAATTGCCAGTGGTTCAGATTAATTCAAAACCTTCCACCCATCACTTTTGTGGTCACAGTTTGTCTCTCCATGTGGGAGAGGGTATGCCCAGACGTGGGTCCCTTGCTCGCTGCGCCATAGGGAACTAGGCTGCACCTCACTGAGGAGGTCCATTAAGGCCGAAACATGTCTGGGGTTGCTTGGTTTTCTGTGCAGCGGGGACCGGGCCTAGCAGTTCGGGCTGGGTTGCTACCATTGGTGGCGGCAGCTGACTGATTTGCACATGGCTGGACCCCTTTTGCAATGGCGCAGACGGGCTAAAAAACAGTGGTGTGGAAGGTTGCCCAGAGCAATTGCCAGTGGTTCAGATTCATTCGAAACCTTCCACCCATCCCTTTTATGGTCCCAGTTTGTCTCTCCATGTGAGAGAGGGTATTGTGTATGTCCAGACCTGGGTCCCTTGCTCGATGCGCCATAGGGAACCAGGCTGCACCTAACTGAGGAGGTCCATCAAGGCCGAAACATGTCTGGGGTTGCTTGGTTTTCTGTGCAGAGGGGACCTGGCCTAGCAGTTCGGGCTGGGCTGCTACCATTGGTGGCGGCAGCTGACTGATTTGCACATGGCTGCACCCCTTTTGCAATGGCACAGACGGGCTTAAAAACGGTGGTGTGGAAGGCTGCCCAGAGCAATTGCCAGTGGTTCAGATTCATTCAAAACCTTCCACCCATCACTTTTGTGGTCACAGTTTGTCTCTCCATGTGAGAGAGGGTATACCCAGACTTGGGTCCCTTGCTCGCTGCACCATAGGGAACCAGGCTGCACCTCACTGAGGAGGTCCAGCAAGGCCGAAACATGTCTGGGGTTGCTTGGTTTTCTGTGCAGAGGGGACCTGGCCTAGCAGTTCGGGCTGGGCTGCTATCATTGGTGGCGGCAGCTGACTGATTTGCACATGGCTGGATCCCTTTTGCAATGGCGCAGACGGGCTAAAAAACGGTGGTGTGGAAGGTTGCCCAGAGCAATTGCCAGTGGTTCAGATTCATTCAAAACCTTCCACCCATCACTTTTGTGGTCACAGTTTGTCTCTCCTTCTGATAGAGGGTATGCCCAGAGGTGGGTCCCTTGCTCGCTGCGTCATAGGGAACCAGGCTGCACCTCACTGAGGAGGTCCGTCAAGGCCGAAACATGTCTGGGGTTGCTTGGTTTTCTGTGCAGAGGGGACCTGGCCTAGCAGTTCGGGCTGGGCTGCTACCATTGGTGGCGCTAGCTGACTGATTTGCACATTCCTGGACCCCTTTTGCAATGGGGCAGATGGGCTAAAAAATGGTGGTGTGGAAGGTTGCCCAGAGCAATTGCCAGTGGTTCAGATTCATTCGAAACCTTCCACCCATCCCTTTTATGGTCCCAGTTTGTCTCTCCATGTGAGAGAGGGTATTGTGTATGTCCAGACCTGGGTCCCTTGCTCGATGCGCCATAGGGAACCAGACTGCACCTCACTGAGGAGGTCCATCAAGGCCGAAACATGTCTGAGGTTGCTTGGTTTTCTGTGCAGAGGGGACCTGGCCTAGCAGTTCGGGCTGGGCTGCTACCATTGGTGGGGGCAGCTGACTGATTTGCACATGGCTGGACCCCTTTTGCAATGGCGCAGACGGGCTAAAAAACGGTGGTGTGGAAGGTTGCCCAGAGCAATTGCCAGTGGTTCAGATTCATTCAAAACCTTCCACCCATCACTTTTGTGGTCACAGTTTGTCTCTCCATGTGATAGAGGGTATGCCCAGACGTGGGTCCCTTGCTCGCTGCGTCATAGGGAACCAGGCTGCACCTCACTGAGGAGGTCCGTCAAGGCAGAAACATGTCTGGGGTTGCTTGGTTTTCTGTGCAGAGGGGACCTGGCCTAGCAGTTCGGGCTGGGTTGCTACCATTGGTGGCGCTAGCTGACTGATTTGCACATTCCTGGACTCCTTTTGCAATGGCGCAGACGGGCTAAAAAATGGTGGTGTGGAAGGTTGCCCAGAGCAATTGCCAGTGGTTCAGATTAATTCAAAACCTTCCACCCATCACTTTTATGGTCACAGTTTGTCTCTCCATGTGAGAGAGGGTATGCACAGACGTGGGTCCCTTGCTTGCTGCGCCATAGGGAACCAGGCTGCACCTCACTGAGGAGGTCCATCAAGGCTGAAACATGTCTGGGGTTGCTTGGTTTTCTTTGCAGAGGGGACCTGGCCTAGCAGTTCGGGCTGGGCTGCCACCATTTGTGGCGGCAGCTGAGTGATTTGCCCATGGCTGGACCCCTTTTGCAATGGTGCAGAAGGGCTAAAAAACGGTGGTGTGGAAGGTTGCCCAGAGCAATTGCCAGTGGTTCAGATTAATTCAAAACCTTCCACCCATCACTTTTGTGGTCACAGTTTGTCTCTCCATGTGAGAGAGGGTATGCCCAGACGTGGGTCCCTTGCTCGCTGCGTCATAGGGAACCAGGCTGCACCTCATTGAGGAGGTCCATCAAGGCCGAAACATGTCTGGGGTTGCTTGGTTTTCTGTGCAGAGGGGACCTGGTTTAGCAGTTCGGGCTGGGCTGCCACCATTGGTGGCGGCAGCTGACTTATTTGCACATGGCTGGACCTCTTTTGCAATGGCGCAGACGGGCTAAAAAACGGTGGTGTGGAAGGTTGCCCAGAGCAATTGCCAGTGGTTGAGATTCATTCGAAACCTTCCACCCATCACTTTTGTGTTCACAGTTTGTCTCTCCATGTGAGAGAGGGTATGCCCAGACGTGGGTCCCTTGCTCGCTGCGCCATAGGGAACCAGGCTGCACCTCACTGAGGTGGTCCATCAAGGCCGAAAAATGTCTGGGGTTGCTTGGTTTTCTGTGCAGAGGGGACCTGGCCTAGCAATTCGGGCTGGGCTGCTACCATTGGTGGCGGCAGCTGACTGATTTGCACATGGCTGGACCCCTTTTGCAATGCCACAGACGGGCTAAAAAACGGTGGTGTGGAAGGTTGCCCAGAGCAATTGCCAGTGGTTCAGATTCATTTGAAACCTTCCACCCATCACTTTTGTGGTCACAGTTTGTCTCTCCATGTGGGAGAGGGTATGCCCAGACGTGGGTCCCTTGCTCGCTGCGCCATAGGGAACCAGGCTGCACCTCACTGAGGAGGTCCATCAAGGCCGAAACATGTCTGGGGTTGCTTGGTTTTCTGTGCAGAGGGGACCTGGCCTAGCAGTTCGGGCTGGGCTGCTACCATTGGTGGCGGCAGCTGACTGATTTGCACATGTCTGGACCCCTTTTGCAATGGCGCAGACGGGCTAAAAAACGGTTGTGTGGAAGGTTGCCCAGAGCAACTGCCAGTGGTTCAGATTCATTCGGAACCTTCCACCCATCCCTTTTATGGTCACCGTTTGTCTCTCCATGTGAGAGAGAGTATTGTGTATGTCCAGACGTGGGTCCCTTGCTCGCTGCGCCATAGCGAACCAGGCTGCACCTCACTGAGGAGGTCCATCAAGGCCGAAAAATGTCTGGGGTTGCTTGGTTTTCTGTGCAGAGGGGACCTGGCCTAGCAATTCGGGCTGGGCTGCTACCATTGGTGGTGGCAGCTGACTGATTTGCACATGGCTGGACCCCTTTTGCAATGGCACAGACGGGCTAAAAAACGGTGGTGTGGAAGGTTGCCCAGAGCAATTGCCAGTGGTTCAGATTAATTCGAAACCTTCCACCCATCACTTTTCTGGTCACAGTTTGTCTCTCCATGTGCAAGAGGGTATGCCCAGACGTGGGTCCTTTCCTCGCTGCGCCATAGGGAACCAGGGTGCACCTCACTGAGGAGGTCCATCAAGGCCGAAACATGTCTGGGGTTGCTTGGTTTTCCGTGCAGAGGGGACCTGGCCTAGCAATTCGGGCTGGGCTGCTACCATTGGTGGTGGCAGCTGACTGATTTGCACATGGCTGGACCCCTTTTGCAATGGCACAGACGGGCTAAAAAACGGTGGTGTGGAAGGTTGCCCAGAGCAATTGCCAGTGGTTCAGATTCATTCAAAACCTTCCACCCATCACTTTTGTGGTCACAGTTTGTCTCTCCTTGTGATAGAGGGTATGCCCAGAGGTGGGTCCCTTGCTCGCTGCGTCATAGGGAACCAGGCTGCACCTCACTGAGGAGGTCCGTCAAGGCCGAAACATGTCTGGGGTTGCTTGGTTTTCTGTGCAGAGGGGACCTGGCCTAGCAGTTCGGGCTGGGCTGCTACCATTGGTGGCGCTAGCTGACTGATTTGCACATTCCTGGACCCCTTTTGCAATGGGGCAGACGGGCTAAAAAATGGTGGTGTGGAAGGTTGCCCAGAGCAATTGCCAGTGGTTCAGATTCATTCAAAACCTTCCACCCATCCCTTTTATGGTCCCAGTTTGTCTCTCCATGTGAGAGAGGGTATTGTGTATGTCCAGACCTGGGTCCCTTGCTCGATGCGCCATAGGGAACCAGGCTGCACCTCACTGAGGAGGTCCATCAAGGCCGAAACATGTCTGAGGTTGCTTGGTTTTCTGTGCAGAGGGGACCTGGCCTAGCAGTTCGGGCTGGGCTGCTACCATTGGTGGGGGCAGCTGACTGATTTGCACATGGCTGGACCCCTTTTGCAATGGCGCAGACGGGCTAAAAAACGGTGGTGTGGAAGGTTGCCCAGAGCAATTGCCAGTGGTTCAGATTCATTCAAAACCTTCCACCCATCACTTTTGTGGTCACAGTTTGTCTCTCCATGTGATAGAGGGTATGCCCAGACGTGGGTCCCTTGCTCGCTGCGTCATAGGGAACCAGGCTGCACCTCACTGAGGAGGTCCGTCAAGGCAGAAACATGTCTGGGGTTGCTTGGTTTTCTGTGCAGAGGGGACCTGGCCTAGCAGTTCGGGCTGGGTTGCTACCATTGGTGGCGCTAGCTGACTGATTTGCACATTCCTGGACTCCTTTTGCAATGGCGCAGACGGGCTAAAAAATGGTGGTGTGGAAGGTTGCCCAGAGCAATTGCCAGTGGTTCAGATTAATTCAAAACCTTCCACCCATCACTTTTATGGTCACAGTTTGTCTCTCCATGTGAGAGAGGGTATGCACAGACGTGGGTCCCTTGCTTGCTGCGCCATAGGGAACCAGGCTGCACCTCACTGAGGAGGTCCATCAAGGCTGAAACATGTCTGGGGTTGCTTGGTTTTCTTTGCAGAGGGGACCTGGCCTAGCAGTTCGGGCTGGGCTGCCACCATTTGTGGCGTCAGCTGACTGATTTGCACATGGCTGGACCCCTTTTGCAATGGTGCAGAAGGGCTAAAAAACGGTGGTGTGGAAGGTTGCCCAGAGCAATTGCCAGTGGTTCAGATTAATTCAAAACCTTCCACCCATCACTTTTGTGGTCACAGTTTGTCTCTCCATGTGAGAGAGGGTATGCCCAGACGTGGGTCCCTTGCTCGCTGCGTCATAGGGAACCAGGCTGCACCTCATTGAGGAGGTCCATCAAGGCCGAAACATGTCTGGGGTTGCTTGGTTTTCTGTGCAGAGGGGACCTGGTTTAGCAGTTCGGGCTGGGCTGCCACCATTGGTGGCGGCAGCTGACTTATTTCCACATGGCTGGACCCCTTTTGCAATGGCGCAGACGGGCTAAAAAACGGTGGTGTGGAAGGTTGCCCAGAGCAATTGCCAGTGGTTGAGATTCATTCGAAACCTTCCACCCATCACTTTTGTGTTCACAGTTTGTCTCTCCATGTGAGAGAGGGTATGCCCAGACGTGGGTCCCTTGCTCGCTGCGCCATAGGGAACCAGGCTGCACCTCACTGAGGAGGTCCATCAAGGCCAAAACATGTCTGGGGTTGCTTGGTTTTCTGTGCAGAGGGGACCTGGCCTAGCAGTTTGGGCTGGGCTGCTACCATTGGTGGCGGCAGCTGACTGATTTGCACATGGCTGGACCCCTTTTGCAATGGCGCAGACGGGCTAAAAAACAGTGGTGTGGAAGGTTGCCCAGAGCAATTGCCAGTGGTTCAGATTCATTCGGAACCTTCCACCCATCCCTTTTATGGTCACAGTTTGTCTCTCCATGTGAGAGAGAGTATTGTGTATGTCCAGACGTGGGTCCCTTGCTCGCTGCGCCATAGCGAACCAGGCTGCACCTAACTGAGGAGGTCCATCAAGGCCGAAACATGTCTGGGGTTGCTTGGTTTTCTGTGCAGAGGGGACCTGGCCTAGCAGTTCGGGCTGGGCTGCTACCATTGGTGGCGGCAGCTGACTGATTTGCACATGGCTGGACCCCTTTTGCAATGGCGCAGACGGGCTAAAAAACGGTTGTGTGGAAGGCTGCCCAGAGCAACTGCCAGTGGTTCATATTAATTTGAAACCTTCCACCCATCACTTTTGTGGTCACAGTTTGTCTCTCCATGTGTGAGAGGGTATGCCCAGACGTGGGTCCCTTGCTTGCTGCGCCATAGGGAACCAGGCTGCACCTCACAGAGGAGGTCCATCAAGGCTGAAACATGTCTGGGGTTGCTTGGTTTTCTGTGCAGAGGGGACCTGGTCTAGCAGTTCGGGCTGGGCTGCCACCATTTGTGGCGGCAGCTGACTGATTTGCACATGGCTGGACCCCTTTTACAATGGTGCAGAAGGGCTAAAAAACGGTGGTGTGGAAGGTTGCCCAGAGCAATTGCCAGTGGTTCAGATTAATTCAAAACCTTCCACCCATCACTTTTGTGGTCACAGTTTGTCTCTCCATGTGAGAGAGGGTATGCCCAGACGTGGGTCCCTTGCTCGCTGCGTCATAGGGAACCAGGCTGCACCTCATTGAGGAGGTCCATCAAGGCCGAAACATGTCTGGGGTTGCTTGGTTTTCTGTGCAGAGGGGACCTGGTTTAGCGTTTCGGGCTGGGCTGCCACCATTGGTGGCGGCAGCTGACTTATTTGCACATGGCTGGACCCCTTTTGCAATGGCGCAGACGGGCTAAAAAACGGTGGTGTGGAAGGTTGCCCAGAGCAATTGCCAGTGGTTGAGATTCATTCGAAAACTTCCACCCATCACTTTTGTGTTCACAGTTTGTCTCTCCATGTGAGAGAGGGTATGCCCAGACGTGGGTCCCTTGCTCGCTGTGCCATAGGGAACCAGGCTGCACCTCACTGAGGAGGTCCATCAAGGCCGAAAAATGTCTGGGGTTGCTTGGTTTTCTGTGCAGAGGGGACCTGGCCTAGCAATTCGGGCTGGGCTGCTACCATTGGTGGCGGCAGCTGACTGATTTGCACATGGCTGGACCCCTTTTGCAATGCCACAGACGGGCTAAAAAACGGTGGTGTGGAAGGTTGCCCAGAGCAATTGCCAGTGGTTCAGATTCATTTGAAACCTTCCACCCATCACTTTTGTGGTCACAGTTTGTCTCTCCATGTGGGAGAGGGTATGCCCAGACGTGGGTCCCTTGCTCGCTGCGCCATAGGGAACCAGGCTGCACCTCACTGAGGAGGTCCATCAAGGCCAAAACATGACTGGGGTTGCTTGGTTTTCTGTGCAGAGGGGACCTGGCCTAGCAGTTTGGGCTGGGCTGCTACCATTGGTGGCGGCAGCTGACTGATTTGCACATGGCTGGACCCCTTTTGCAATAGCGCAGACGGGCTAAAAAACAGCGGTGTGGAAGGTTGCCCAGAGCAATTGCCAGTGGTTCAGATTCATTCGGAACCTTCCACCCATCCCTTTTATGGTCACAGTTTGTCTCTCCATGTGAGAGAGAGTATTGTGTATGTCCAGACGTGGGTCCCTTGCTCGCTGCGCCATAGCGAACCAGGCTGCACCTAACTGAGGAGGTCCATCAAGGCCGAAACATGTCTGGGGTTGCTTGGTTTTCTGTGCAGAGGGGACCTGGCCTAGCAGTTCGGGCTGGGCTGCTACCATTGGTGGCGGCAGCTGACTGATTTGCACATGGCTGGACCCCTTTTGCAATGGCGCAGACGGGCTAAAAAACGGTTGTGTGGAAGGTTGCCCAGAGCAACTGCCAGTGGTTCATATTAATTTGAAACCTTCCACCCATCACTTTTGTGGTCACAGTTTGTCTCTCCATGTGAGAGAGGGTATGCCCAGACGTGGGTTCCTTGCTTGCTGCGCCATAGGGAACCAGGCTGCACCTCACAGAGGAGGTCCATCAAGGCTGAAACATGTCTGGGGTTGCTTGGTTTTCTGTGCAGAGGGGACCTGGCCTAGCAGTTCGGGCTGGGCTGCCACCATTTGTGGCGGCAGCTGACTGATTTGCACATGGCTGGACCCCTTTTGCAATGGTGCAGAAGGGCTAAAAAACGGTGGTGTGGAAGGTTGCCCAGAGCAATTGCCAGTGGTTCAGATTAATTCAAAACCTTCCACCCATCACTTTTGTGGTCACAGTTTGTCTCTCCATGTGAGAGAGGGTATGCCCAGACGTGGGTCCCTTGCTCGCTGCGTCATAGGGAACCAGGCTGCACCTCACTGAGGAGGTCCATCAAGGCTGAAACATGTCTGGGGTTGCTTGGTTTTCTTTGCAGAGGGGACCTGGCCTAGCAGTTCGGGCTGGGCTGCCACCATTTGTGGCGTCAGCTGACTGATTTGCACATGGCTGGACCCCTTTTGCAATGGTGCAGAAGGGCTAAAAAACGGTGGTGTGGAAGGTTGCCCAGAGCAATTGCCAGTGGTTCAGATTAATTCAAAACCTTCCACCCATCACTTTTGTGGTCACAGTTTGTCTCTCCATGTGAGAGAGGGTATGCCCAGACGTGGGTCCCTTGCTCGCTGCGTCATAGGGAACCAGGCTGCACCTCATTGAGGAGGTCCATCAAGGCCGAAACATGTCTGGGGTTGCTTGGTTTTCTGTGCAGAGGGGACCTGGTTTAGCAGTTCAGGCTGGGCTGCCACCATTGGTGGCGGCAGCTGACTTATTTCCACATGGCTGGACCCCTTTTGCAATGGCGCAGACGGGCTAAAAAACGGTGGTGTGGAAGGTTGCCCAGAGCAATTGCCAGTGGTTGAGATTCATTCGAAACCTTCCACCCATCACTTTTGTGTTCACAGTTTGTCTCTCCATGTGAGAGAGGGTATGCCCAGACGTGGGTCCCTTGCTCGCTGCGCCATAGGGAACCAGGCTGCACCTCACTGAGGAGGTCCATCAAGGCCAAAACATGTCTGGGGTTGCTTGGTTTTCTGTGCAGAGGGGACCTGGCCTAGCAGTTTGGGCTGGGCTGCTACCATTGGTGGCGGCAGCTGACTGATTTGCACATGGCTGGACCCCTTTTGCAATGGCGCAGACGGGCTAAAAAACAGTGGTGTGGAAGGTTGCCCAGAGCAATTGCCAGTGGTTCAGATTCATTCGGAACCTTCCACCCATCCCTTTTATGGTCACAGTTTGTCTCTCCATGTGAGAGAGAGTATTGTGTATGTCCAGACGTGGGTCCCTTGCTCGCTGCGCCATAGCGAACCAGGCTGCACCTAACTGAGGAGGTCCATCAAGGCCGAAACATGTCTGGGGTTGCTTGGTTTTCTGTGCAGAGGGGACCTGGCCTAGCAGTTCGGGCTGGGCTGCTACCATTGGTGGCGGCAGCTGACTGATTTGCACATGGCTGGACCCCTTTTGCAATGGCGCAGACGGGCTAAAAAACGGTTGTGTGGAAGGCTGCCCAGAGCAACTGCCAGTGGTTCATATTAATTTGAAACCTTCCACCCATCACTTTTGTGGTCACAGTTTGTCTCTCCATGTGAGAGAGGGTATGCCCAGACGTGGGTCCCTTGCTTGCTGCGCCATAGGGAACCAGGCTGCACCTCACAGAGGAGGTCCATCAAGGCTGAAACATGTCTGGGGTTGCTTGGTTTTCTGTGCAGAGGGGACCTGGCCTAGCAGTTCGGGCTGGGCTGCCACCATTTGTGGCGGCAGCTGACTGATTTGCACATGGCTGGACCCCTTTTACAATGGTGCAGAAGGGCTAAAAAACGGTGGTGTGGAAGGTTGCCCAGAGCAATTGCCAGTGGTTCAGATTAATTCAAAACCTTCCACCCATCACTTTTGTGGTCACAGTTTGTCTCTCCATGTGAGAGAGGGTATGCCCAGACGTGGGTCCCTTGCTCGCTGCGTCATAGGGAACCAGGCTGCACCTCATTGAGGAGGTCCATCAAGGCCGAAACATGTCTGGGGTTGCTTGGTTTTCTGTGCAGAGGGGACCTGGTTTAGCGGTTCGGGCTGGGCTGCCACCATTGGTGGCGGCAGCTGACTTATTTGCACATGGCTGCACCCCTTTTGCAATGGCGCAGACGGGCTAAAAAACGGTGGTGTGGAAGGTTGCCCCGAGCAATTGCCAGTGGTTGAGATTCATTCGAAAACTTCCACCCATCACTTTTGTGTTCACAGTTTGTCTCTCCATGTGAGAGAGGGTATGCCCAGACGTGGGTCCCTTGCTCGCTGTGCCATAGGGAACCAGGCTGCACCTCACTGAGGAGGTCCATCAAGGCCGAAAAATGTCTGGGGTTGCTTGGTTTTCTGTGCAGAGGGGACCTGGCCTAGCAATTCGGGCTGGGCTGCTACCATTGGTGGCGGCAGCTGACTGATTTGCACATGGCTGGACCCCTTTTGCAATGCCACAGACGGGCTAAAAAACGGTGGTGTGGAAGGATGCCCAGAGCAATTGCCAGTGGTTCAGATTCATTTGAAACCTTCCACCCATCACTTTTGTGGTCACAGTTTGTCTCTCCATGTGGGAGAGGGTATGCCCAGACGTGGGTCCCTTGCTCGCTGCGCCATAGGGAACCAGGCTGCACCTCACTGAGGAGGTCCATCAAGGCCGAAACATGACTGGGGTTGCTTGGTTTTCTGTGCAGAGGGGACCTGGCCTAGCAGTTTGGGCTGGGCTGCTACCATTGGTGGCGGCAGCTGACTGATTTGCACATGGCTGGACCCCTTTTGCAATAGCGCAGACGGGCTAAAAAACAGCGGTGTGGAAGGTTGCCCAGAGCAATTGCCAGTGGTTCAGATTCATTCGGAACCTTCCACCCATCCCTTTTATGGTCACAGTTTGTCTCTCCATGTGAGAGAGAGTATTGTGTATGTCCAGACGTGGGTCCCTTGCTCGCTGCGCCATAGCGAACCAGGCTGCACCTAACTGAGGAGGTCCATCAAGGCCGAAACATGTCTGGGGTTGCTTGGTTTTCTGTGCAGAGGGGACCTGGCCTAGCAGTTCGGGCTGGGCTGCTACCATTGGTGGCGGCAGCTGACTGATTTGCACATGGCTGGACCCCTTTTGCAATGGCGCAGACGGGCTAAAAAACGGTGGTGCGGAAGGTTGCCCAGAGCAACTGCCAGTGGTTCATATTAATTTGAAACCTTCCACCCATCACTTTTGTGGTCACAGTTTGTCTCTCCATGTGAGAGAGGGTATGCCCAGACGTGGGTTCCTTGCTTGCTGCGCCATAGGGAACCAGGCTGCACCTCACAGAGGAGGTCCATCAAGGCTGAAACATGTCTGGGGTTGCTTGGTTTTCTGTGCAGAGGGGACCTGGCCTAGCAGTTCGGGCTGGGCTGCCACCATTTGTGGCGGCAGCTGACTGATTTGCACATGGCTGGACCCCTTTTGCAATGGTGCAGAAGGGCTAAAAAACGGTGGTGTGGAAGGTTGCCCAGAGCAATTGCCAGTGGTTCAGATTAATTCAAAACCTTCCACCCATCACTTTTGTGGTCACAGTTTGTCTCTCCATGTGAGAGAGGGTATGCCCAGACGTGGGTCCCTTGCTCGCTGCATCATAGGGAACCAGGCTGCACCTCATTGAGGAGGTCCATCAAGGCCGAAACATGTCTGGGGTTGCTTGGTTTTCTGTGCAGAGGGGACCTGGTTTAGCAGTTCGGGCTGGGCTGCCACCATTGGTGGCGGCAGCTGACTTATTTGCACATGGCTGGACCCCTTTTGCAATGGCGCAGACGGGCTAAAAAACGGTGGTGTGGAAGGTTGCCCAGAGCAATTGCCAGTGGTTGAGATTCATTCGAAACCTACCACCCATCACTTTTGTGTTCACAGTTTGTCTCTCCATGTGAGAGAGGGTATGCCCAGACGTGGGTCCCTTGCTCGCTGCGCCATAGGGAACCAGGCTGCACCTCACTGAGGAGGTCCATCAAGGCCGAAAAATGTCTGGGGTTGCTTGGTTTTCTGTGCAGAGGGGACCTGGCCTAGCAATTCGGGCTGGGCTGCTACCATTGGTGGCGGCAGCTGACTGATTTGCACATGGCTGGACCCCTTTTGCAATGCCACAGACGGGCTAAAAAACGGTGGTGTGGAAGGTTGCCCAGAGCAATTGCCAGTGGTTCAGATTCATTTGAAACCTTCCACCCATCACTTTTGTGGTCACAGTTTGTCTCTCCATGTGGGAGAGGGTATGCCCAGACGTGGGTCCCTTGCTCGCTGCGCCATAGGGAACCAGGCTGCACCTCACTGAGGAGGTCCATCAAGGCCGAAACATGTCTGGGGTTGCTTGGTTTTCTGTGCAGAGGGGACCTGGCCTAGCAGTTCGGGCTGGGCTGCTACCATTGGTGGCGGCAGCTGACTGATTTGCACATGTCTGGACCCCTTTTGCAATGGCGCAGACGGGCTAAAAAACGGTTGTGTGGAAGGTTGCCCAGAGCAACTGCCAGTGGTTCAGATTCATTCGGAACCTTCCACCCATCCCTTTTATGGTCACCGTTTGTCTCTCCATGTGAGAGAGAGTATTGTGTATGTCCAGACGTGGGTCCCTTGCTCGCTGCGCCATAGCGAACCAGGCTGCACCTCACTGAGGAGGTCCATCAAGGCCGAAAAATGTCTGGGGTTGCTTGGTTTTCTGTGCAGAGGGGACCTGGCCTAGCAATTCGGGCTGGGCTGCTACCATTGGTGGAGGCAGCTGACTGATTTGCACATGGCTGGACCCCTTTTGCAATGGCACAGACGGGCTAAAAAACGGTGGTGTGGAAGGTTGCCCAGAGCAATTGCCAGTGGTTCAGATTAATTCGAAACCTTCCACCCATCACTTTTCTGGTCACAGTTTGTCTCTCCATGTGCAAGAGGGTATGCCCAGACGTGGGTCCTTTGCTCGCTGCGCCATAGGGAACCAGGGTGCACCTCACTGAGGAGGTCCATCAAGGCCGAAACATGTCTGGGGTTGCTTGGTTTTCTGTGCAGAGGGGACCTGGTTTAGCAGTTCGGGCTGGGCTGCCACCATTGGTGGCGGCAGCTGACTTATTTCCACATGGCTGGACCCCTTTTGCAATGGCGCAGACGGGCTAAAAAACGGTGGTGTGGAAGGTTGCCCAGAGCAATTGCCAGTGGTTGAGATTCATTCGAAACCTTCCACCCATCACTTTTGTGTTCACAGTTTGTCTCTCCATGTGAGAGAGGGTATGCCCAGACGTGGGTCCCTTGCTCGCTGCGCCATAGGGAACCAGGCTGCACCTCACTGAGGAGGTCCATCAAGGCCAAAACATGTCTGGGGTTGCTTGGTTTTCTGTGCAGAGGGGACCTGGCCTAGCAGTTTGGGCTGGGCTGCTACCATTGGTGGCGGCAGCTGACTGATTTGCACATGGCTGGACCCCTTTTGCAATGGCGCAGACGGGCTAAAAAACAGTGGTGTGGAAGGTTGCCCAGAGCAATTGCCAGTGGTTCAGATTCATTCGGAACCTTCCACCCATCCCTTTTATGGTCACAGTTTGTCTCTCCATGTGAGAGAGAGTATTGTGTATGTCCAGACGTGGGTCCCTTGCTCGCTGCGCCATAGCGAACCAGGCTGCACCTAACTGAGGAGGTCCATCAAGGCCGAAACATGTCTGGGGTTGCTTGGTTTTCTGTGCAG
The DNA here is from genome assembly GCF_040938575.1 of Ambystoma mexicanum. Lineage (NCBI taxonomy): Eukaryota > Metazoa > Chordata > Amphibia > Caudata > Ambystomatidae > Ambystoma > Ambystoma mexicanum. Next base: position 503,106,900 of record NC_090939.1, on the reverse strand, counting down.
AGGGGACCTGGCCTAGCAGTTCGGGCTGGGCTGCTACCATTGGTGGCGGCAGCTGACTGATTTGCACATGGCTGGACCCCTTTTGCAATGGCGCAGACGGGCTAAAAAACGGTTGTGTGGAAGGCTGCCCAGAGCAACTGCCAGTGGTTCATATTAATTTGAAACCTTCCACCCATCACTTTTGTGGTCACAGTTTGTCTCTCCATGTGAGAGAGGGTATGCCCAGACGTGGGTCCCTTGCTTGCTGCGCCATAGGGAACCAGGCTGCACCTCACAGAGGAGGTCCATCAAGGCTGAAACATGTCTGGGGTTGCTTGGTTTTCTGTGCAGAGGGGACCTGGCCTAGCAGTTCGGGCTGGGCTGCCACCATTTGTGGCGGCAGCTGACTGATTTGCACATGGCTGGACCCCTTTTACAATGGTGCAGAAGGGCTAAAAAACGGTGGTGTGGAAGGTTGCCCAGAGCAATTGCCAGTGGTTCAGATTAATTCAAAACCTTCCACCCATCACTTTTGTGGTCACAGTTTGTCTCTCCATGTGAGAGAGGGTATGCCCAGACGTGGGTCCCTTGCTCGCTGCGTCATAGGGAACCAGGCTGCACCTCATTGAGGAGGTCCATCAAGGCCGAAACATGTCTGGGGTTGCTTGGTTTTCTGTGCAGAGGGGACCTGGTTTAGCGGTTCGGGCTGGGCTGCCACCATTGGTGGCGGCAGCTGACTTATTTGCACATGGCTGCACCCCTTTTGCAATGGCGCAGACGGGCTAAAAAACGGTGGTGTGGAAGGTTGCCCCGAGCAATTGCCAGTGGTTGAGATTCATTCGAAAACTTCCACCCATCACTTTTGTGTTCACAGTTTGTCTCTCCATGTGAGAGAGGGTATGCCCAGACGTGGGTCCCTTGCTCGCTGTGCCATAGGGAACCAGGCTGCACCTCACTGAGGAGGTCCATCAAGGCCGAAAAATGTCTGGGGTTGCTTGGTTTTCTGTGCAGAGGGGACCTGGCCTAGCAATTCGGGCTGGGCTGCTACCATTGGTGGCGGCAGCTGACTGATTTGCACATGGCTGGACCCCTTTTGCAATGCCACAGACGGGCTAAAAAACGGTGGTGTGGAAGGATGCCCAGAGCAATTGCCAGTGGTTCAGATTCATTTGAAACCTTCCACCCATCACTTTTGTGGTCACAGTTTGTCTCTCCATGTGGGAGAGGGTATGCCCAGACGTGGGTCCCTTGCTCGCTGCGCCATAGGGAACCAGGCTGCACCTCACTGAGGAGGTCCATCAAGGCCGAAACATGACTGGGGTTGCTTGGTTTTCTGTGCAGAGGGGACCTGGCCTAGCAGTTTGGGCTGGGCTGCTACCATTGGTGGCGGCAGCTGACTGATTTGCACATGGCTGGACCCCTTTTGCAATAGCGCAGACGGGCTAAAAAACAGCGGTGTGGAAGGTTGCCCAGAGCAATTGCCAGTGGTTCAGATTCATTCGGAACCTTCCACCCATCCCTTTTATGGTCACAGTTTGTCTCTCCATGTGAGAGAGAGTATTGTGTATGTCCAGACGTGGGTCCCTTGCTCGCTGCGCCATAGCGAACCAGGCTGCACCTAACTGAGGAGGTCCATCAAGGCCGAAACATGTCTGGGGTTGCTTGGTTTTCTGTGCAGAGGGGACCTGGCCTAGCAGTTCGGGCTGGGCTGCTACCATTGGTGGCGGCAGCTGACTGATTTGCACATGGCTGGACCCCTTTTGCAATGGCGCAGACGGGCTAAAAAACGGTGGTGCGGAAGGTTGCCCAGAGCAACTGCCAGTGGTTCATATTAATTTGAAACCTTCCACCCATCACTTTTGTGGTCACAGTTTGTCTCTCCATGTGAGAGAGGGTATGCCCAGACGTGGGTTCCTTGCTTGCTGCGCCATAGGGAACCAGGCTGCACCTCACAGAGGAGGTCCATCAAGGCTGAAACATGTCTGGGGTTGCTTGGTTTTCTGTGCAGAGGGGACCTGGCCTAGCAGTTCGGGCTGGGCTGCCACCATTTGTGGCGGCAGCTGACTGATTTGCACATGGCTGGACCCCTTTTGCAATGGTGCAGAAGGGCTAAAAAACGGTGGTGTGGAAGGTTGCCCAGAGCAATTGCCAGTGGTTCAGATTAATTCAAAACCTTCCACCCATCACTTTTGTGGTCACAGTTTGTCTCTCCATGTGAGAGAGGGTATGCCCAGACGTGGGTCCCTTGCTCGCTGCATCATAGGGAACCAGGCTGCACCTCATTGAGGAGGTCCATCAAGGCCGAAACATGTCTGGGGTTGCTTGGTTTTCTGTGCAGAGGGGACCTGGTTTAGCAGTTCGGGCTGGGCTGCCACCATTGGTGGCGGCAGCTGACTTATTTGCACATGGCTGGACCCCTTTTGCAATGGCGCAGACGGGCTAAAAAACGGTGGTGTGGAAGGTTGCCCAGAGCAATTGCCAGTGGTTGAGATTCATTCGAAACCTACCACCCATCACTTTTGTGTTCACAGTTTGTCTCTCCATGTGAGAGAGGGTATGCCCAGACGTGGGTCCCTTGCTCGCTGCGCCATAGGGAACCAGGCTGCACCTCACTGAGGAGGTCCATCAAGGCCGAAAAATGTCTGGGGTTGCTTGGTTTTCTGTGCAGAGGGGACCTGGCCTAGCAATTCGGGCTGGGCTGCTACCATTGGTGGCAGCAGCTGACTGATTTGCACATGGCTGGACCCCTTTTGCAATGCCACAGACGGGCTAAAAAACGGTGGTGTGGAAGGTTGCCCAGAGCAATTGCCAGTGGTTCAGATTCATTTGAAACCTTCCACCCATCACTTTTGTGGTCACAGTTTGTCTCTCCATGTGGGAGAGGGTATGCCCAGACGTGGGTCCCTTGCTCGCTGCGCCATAGGGAACCAGGCTGCACCTCACTGAGGAGGTCCATCAAGGCCGAAACATGTCTGGGGTTGCTTGGTTTTCTGTGCAGAGGGGACCTGGCCTAGCAGTTCGGGCTGGGCTGCTACCATTGGTGGCGGCAGCTGACTGATTTGCACATGTCTGGACCCCTTTTGCAATGGCGCAGACGGGCTAAAAAACGGTTGTGTGGAAGGTTGCCCAGAGCAACTGCCAGTGGTTCAGATTCATTCGGAACCTTCCACCCATCCCTTTTATGGTCACCGTTTGTCTCTCCATGTGAGAGAGAGTATTGTGTATGTCCAGACGTGGGTCCCTTGCTCGCTGCGCCATAGCGAACCAGGCTGCACCTCACTGAGGAGGTCCATCAAGGCCGAAAAATGTCTGGGGTTGCTTGGTTTTCTGTGCAGAGGGGACCTGGCCTAGCAATTCGGGCTGGGCTGCTACCATTGGTGGAGGCAGCTGACTGATTTGCACATGGCTGGACCCCTTTTGCAATGGCACAGACGGGCTAAAAAACGGTGGTGTGGAAGGTTGCCCAGAGCAATTGCCAGTGGTTCAGATTAATTCGAAACCTTCCACCCATCACTTTTCTGGTCACAGTTTGTCTCTCCATGTGCAAGAGGGTATGCCCAGACGTGGGTCCTTTGCTCGCTGCGCCATAGGGAACCAGGGTGCACCTCACTGAGGAGGTCCATCAAGGCCGAAACATGTCTGGGGTTGCTTGGTTTTCCGTGCAGAGGGGACCTGGCCTAGCAGTTCGGGCTGGGCTGCTACCATTGGTGGCGGCAGCTGACTGATTTGCACATGGCTGGACGCCTTTTGCAATGGCGCAGACGGGCTAAAAAACGGTGGTGTGGAAGGTTGCCCAGAGCAATTGCCAGTGGTTCAGATTCATTCTAAACCTTCCACCAATCACTTTTGTGGTCACAGTTTGTCTCTCCATGTGAGAGAGGGTATGCCCAGACGTGTGTCCCTTGCTCGCTGCGTCATAGGGAACCAGGCTGCACCTCACTGAGGAGGTCCATCAAGGCCGAAAAATGTCTGGGGTTGCTTGGTTTTCTGTGCAGAGGGGACCTGGCCTAGCAATTCGGGCTGGGCTGCTACCATTGGTGGCGGCAGCTGACTGATTTGCACATGGCTGGACCCCTTTTGCAATGGCACAGACGGGCTAAAAAACAGTGGTGTGGAAGGTTGCCCAGAGCAATTGCCAGTGGTTCAGATTAATTCAAAACCTTCCACCCATCACTTTTGTGGTCACAGTTTGTCTCTCCATGTGGGAGAGGGTATGCCCAGACGTGGGTCCCTTGCTCGCTGCGCCATAGGGAACTAGGCTGCACCTCACTGAGGAGGTCCATTAAGGCCGAAACATGTCTGGGGTTGCTTGGTTTTCTGTGCAGCGGGGACCGGGCCTAGCAGTTCGGGCTGGGTTGCTACCATTGGTGGCGGCAGCTGACTGATTTGCACATGGCTGGACCCCTTTTGCAATGGCGCAGACGGGCTAAAAAACAGTGGTGTGGAAGGTTGCCCAGAGCAATTGCCAGTGGTTCAGATTCATTCGAAACCTTCCACCCATCCCTTTTATGGTCCCAGTTTGTCTCTCCATGTGAGAGAGGGTATTGTGTATGTCCAGACCTGGGTCCCTTGCTCGATGCGCCATAGGGAACCACGCTGCACCTAACTGAGGAGGTCCATCAAGGCCGAAACATGTCTGGGGTTGCTTGGTTTTCTGTGCAGAGGGGACCTGGCCTAGCAGTTCGGGCTGGGCTGCTACCATTGGTGGCGGCAGCTGACTGATTTGCACATGGCTGCACCCCTTTTGCAATGGCACAGACGGGCTTAAAAACGGTGGTGTGGAAGGCTGCCCAGAGCAATTGCCAGTGGTTCAGATTCATTCAAAACCTTCCACCCATCACTTTTGTGGTCACAGTTTGTCTCTCCATGTGAGAGAGGGTATACCCAGACTTGGGTCCCTTGCTCGCTGCACCATAGGGAACCAGGCTGCACCTCACTGAGGAGGTCCAGCAAGGCCGAAACATGTCTGGGGTTGCTTGGTTTTCTGTGCAGAGGGGACCTGGCCTAGCAGTTCGGGCTGGGCTGCTATCATTGGTGGCGGCAGCTGACTGATTTGCACATGGCTGGATCCCTTTTGCAATGGCGCAGACGGGCTAAAAAACGGTGGTGTGGAAGGTTGCCCAGAGCAATTGCCAGTGGTTCAGATTCATTCAAAACCTTCCACCCATCACTTTTGTGGTCACAGTTTGTCTCTCCTTCTGATAGAGGGTATGCCCAGAGGTGGGTCCCTTGCTCGCTGCGTCATAGGGAACCAGGCTGCACCTCACTGAGGAGGTCCGTCAAGGCCGAAACATGTCTGGGGTTGCTTGGTTTTCTGTGCAGAGGGGACCTGGCCTAGCAGTTCGGGCTGGGCTGCTACCATTGGTGGCGCTAGCTGACTGATTTGCACATTCCTGGACCCCTTTTGCAATGGGGCAGATGGGCTAAAAAATGGTGGTGTGGAAGGTTGCCCAGAGCAATTGCCAGTGGTTCAGATTCATTCGAAACCTTCCACCCATCCCTTTTATGGTCCCAGTTTGTCTCTCCATGTGAGAGAGGGTATTGTGTATGTCCAGACCTGGGTCCCTTGCTCGATGCGCCATAGGGAACCAGACTGCACCTCACTGAGGAGGTCCATCAAGGCCGAAACATGTCTGAGGTTGCTTGGTTTTCTGTGCAGAGGGGACCTGGCCTAGCAGTTCGGGCTGGGCTGCTACCATTGGTGGGGGCAGCTGACTGATTTGCACATGGCTGGACCCCTTTTGCAATGGCGCAGACGGGCTAAAAAACGGTGGTGTGGAAGGTTGCCCAGAGCAATTGCCAGTGGTTCAGATTCATTCAAAACCTTCCACCCATCACTTTTGTGGTCACAGTTTGTCTCTCCATGTGATAGAGGGTATGCCCAGACGTGGGTCCCTTGCTCGCTGCGTCATAGGGAACCAGGCTGCACCTCACTGAGGAGGTCCGTCAAGGCAGAAACATGTCTGGGGTTGCTTGGTTTTCTGTGCAGAGGGGACCTGGCCTAGCAGTTCGGGCTGGGTTGCTACCATTGGTGGCGCTAGCTGACTGATTTGCACATTCCTGGACTCCTTTTGCAATGGCGCAGACGGGCTAAAAAATGGTGGTGTGGAAGGTTGCCCAGAGCAATTGCCAGTGGTTCAGATTAATTCAAAACCTTCCACCCATCACTTTTATGGTCACAGTTTGTCTCTCCATGTGAGAGAGGGTATGCACAGACGTGGGTCCCTTGCTTGCTGCGCCATAGGGAACCAGGCTGCACCTCACTGAGGAGGTCCATCAAGGCTGAAACATGTCTGGGGTTGCTTGGTTTTCTTTGCAGAGGGGACCTGGCCTAGCAGTTCGGGCTGGGCTGCCACCATTTGTGGCGGCAGCTGAGTGATTTGCCCATGGCTGGACCCCTTTTGCAATGGTGCAGAAGGGCTAAAAAACGGTGGTGTGGAAGGTTGCCCAGAGCAATTGCCAGTGGTTCAGATTAATTCAAAACCTTCCACCCATCACTTTTGTGGTCACAGTTTGTCTCTCCATGTGAGAGAGGGTATGCCCAGACGTGGGTCCCTTGCTCGCTGCGTCATAGGGAACCAGGCTGCACCTCATTGAGGAGGTCCATCAAGGCCGAAACATGTCTGGGGTTGCTTGGTTTTCTGTGCAGAGGGGACCTGGTTTAGCAGTTGGGCTGGGCTGCCACCATTGGTGGCGGCAGCTGACTTATTTGCACATGGCTGGACCCCTTTTGCAATGGCGCAGACGGGCTAAAAAACGGTGGTGTGGAAGGTTGCCCAGAGCAATTGCCAGTGGTTGAGATTCATTCGAAACCTTCCACCCATCACTTTTGTGTTCACAGTTTGTCTCTCCATGTGAGAGAGGGTATGCCCAGACGTGGGTCCCTTGCTCGCTGCGCCATAGGGAACCAGGCTGCACCTCACTGAGGTGGTCCATCAAGGCCGAAAAATGTCTGGGGTTGCTTGGTTTTCTGTGCAGAGGGGACCTGGCCTAGCAATTCGGGCTGGGCTGCTACCATTGGTGGCGGCAGCTGACTGATTTGCACATGGCTGGACCCCTTTTGCAATGCCACAGACGGGCTAAAAAACGGTGGTGTGGAAGGTTGCCCAGAGCAATTGCCAGTGGTTCAGATTCATTTGAAACCTTCCACCCATCACTTTTGTGGTCACAGTTTGTCTCTCCATGTGGGAGAGGGTATGCCCAGACGTGGGTCCCTTGCTCGCTGCGCCATAGGGAACCAGGCTGCACCTCACTGAGGAGGTCCATCAAGGCCGAAACATGTCTGGGGTTGCTTGGTTTTCTGTGCAGAGGGGACCTGGCCTAGCAGTTCGGGCTGGGCTGCTACCATTGGTGGCGGCAGCTGACTGATTTGCACATGTCTGGACCCCTTTTGCAATGGCGCAGACGGGCTAAAAAACGGTTGTGTGGAAGGTTGCCCAGAGCAACTGCCAGTGGTTCAGATTCATTCGGAACCTTCCACCCATCCCTTTTATGGTCACCGTTTGTCTCTCCATGTGAGAGAGAGTATTGTGTATGTCCAGACGTGGGTCCCTTGCTCGCTGCGCCATAGCGAACCAGGCTGCACCTCACTGAGGAGGTCCATCAAGGCCGAAAAATGTCTGGGGTTGCTTGGTTTTCTGTGCAGAGGGGACCTGGCCTAGCAATTCGGGCTGGGCTGCTACCATTGGTGGTGGCAGCTGACTGATTTGCACATGGCTGGACCCCTTTTGCAATGGCACAGACGGGCTAAAAAACGGTGGTGTGGAAGGTTGCCCAGAGCAATTGCCAGTGGTTCAGATTAATTCGAAACCTTCCACCCATCACTTTTCTGGTCACAGTTTGTCTCTCCATGTGCAAGAGGGTATGCCCAGACGTGGGTCCTTTCCTCGCTGCGCCATAGGGAACCAGGGTGCACCTCACTGAGGAGGTCCATCAAGGCCGAAACATGTCTGGGGTTGCTTGGTTTTCCGTGCAGAGGGGACCTGGCCTAGCAGTTCGGGCTGGGCTGCTACCATTGGTGGCGGCAGCTGACTGATTTGCACATGGCTGGACGCCTTTTGCAATGGCGCAGACGGGCTAAAAAACGGTGGTGTGGAAGGTTGCCCAGAGCAATTGCCAGTGGTTCAGATTCATTCGAAACCTTCCACCCATCACTTTTGTGGTCACAGTTTGTCTCTCCATTTGAGAGAGGGTATGCCCAGACGTGGGTCCCTTGCTCGCTGCGCCATAGGGAACCAGGCTGCACCTCACTGAGGAGGTCCATCAAGGCCGAAACATGTCTGGGGTTGCTTGGTTTTCCGTGCAGAGGGGACCTGGCCTAGCAGTTCGGGCTGGGCTGCTACCATTGGTGGCGGCAGCTGACTGATTTGCACATGGCTGGATGCCTTTTGCAATGGCGCAGACGGGCTAAAAAACGGTGGTGTGGAAGGTTGCCCAGAGCAATTGCCAGTGGTTCAGATTCATTCGAAACCTTCCACCCATCACTTTTGTGGTCACAGTTTGTCTCTCCATTTGAGAGAGGGTATGCCCAGACGTGGGTCCCTTGCTCGCTGCGCCATAGGGAACCAGGCTGCACCTCACTGAGGAGGTCCATCAAGGCCGAAACATGTCTGGGGTTGCTTGGTTTTCCGTGCAGAGGGGACCTGGCCTAGCAGTTCGGGCTGGGCTGCTACCATTGGTGGCGGCAGCTGACTGATTTGCACATGGATGGACGCCTTTTGCAATGGCGCAGACGGGCTAAAAAACGGTGGTGTGGAAGGTTGCCCAGAGCAATTGCCAGTGGTTCAGATTCATTCAAAACCTTCCACCCATCACTTTTGTGGTCACAGTTTGTCTCTCCATTTGAGAGAGGGTATGCCCAGACGTGGGTCCCTTGCTCGCTGCGCCATAGGGAACCAGGCTGCACCTCACTGAGGAGGTCCATCAAGGCCGAAACATGTCTGGGGTTGCTTGGTTTTCTGTGCAGAGGGGACCTGGCCTAGCAGTTCGGGCTGGGCTTCTACCATTGGTGGCGGCAGCTAACTGATTTGCACATGACTGGACCCTTTTTGCAATGGCGCAGACGGGCTAAAAACGGTATTTTAGAAGGTTGCCCAGAGCAATTGCCAGTGGTTCAGATTCATTCTAAACCTTCCACCAATCACTTTTGTGGTCACAGTTTGTCTCTCCATGTGAGAGAGGGTATGCCCAGACGTGTGTCCCTTGCTCGCTGCGTCATAGGGAACCAGGCTGCACCTCACTGAGGAGGTCCATCAAGGCCGAAAAATGTCTGGGGTTGCTTGGTTTTCTGTGCAGAGGGGACCTGGCCTAGCAATTCGGGCTGGGCTGCTACCATTGGTGGCGGCAGCTGACTGATTTGCACATGGCTGGACCCCTTTTGCAATGGCACAGACGGGCTAAAAAACAGTGGTGTGGAAGGTTGCCCAGAGCAATTGCCAGTGGTTCAGATTAATTCAAAACCTTCCACCCATCACTTTTGTGGTCACAGTTTGTCTCTCCATGTGGGAGAGGGTATGCCCAGACGTGGGTCCCTTGCTCGCTGCGCCATAGGGAACTAGGCTGCACCTCACTGAGGAGGTCCATTAAGGCCGAAACATGTCTGGGGTTGCTTGGTTTTCTGTGCAGCGGGGACCGGGCCTAGCAGTTCGGGCTGGGTTGCTACCATTGGTGGCGGCAGCTGACTGATTTGCACATGGCTGGACCCCTTTTGCAATGGCGCAGACGGGCTAAAAAACAGTGGTGTGGAAGGTTGCCCAGAGCAATTGCCAGTGGTTCAGATTCATTCGAAACCTTCCACCCATCCCTTTTATGGTCCCAGTTTGTCTCTCCATGTGAGAGAGGGTATTGTGTATGTCCAGACCTGGGTCCCTTGCTCGATGCGCCATAGGGAACCAGGCTGCACCTAACTGAGGAGGTCCATCAAGGCCGAAACATGTCTGGGGTTGCTTGGTTTTCTGTGCAGAGGGGACCTGGCCTAGCAGTTCGGGCTGGGCTGCTACCATTGGTGGCGGCAGCTGACTGATTTGCACATGGCTGCACCCCTTTTGCAATGGCACAGACGGGCTTAAAAACGGTGGTGTGGAAGGCTGCCCAGAGCAATTGCCAGTGGTTCAGATTCATTCAAAACCTTCCACCCATCACTTTTGTGGTCACAGTTTGTCTCTCCATGTGAGAGAGGGTATACCCAGACTTGGGTCCCTTGCTCGCTGCACCATAGGGAACCAGGCTGCACCTCACTGAGGAGGTCCAGCAAGGCCGAAACATGTCTGGGGTTGCTTGGTTTTCTGTGCAGAGGGGACCTGGCCTAGCAGTTCGGGCTGGGCTGCTATCATTGGTGGCGGCAGCTGACTGATTTGCACATGGCTGGATCCCTTTTGCAATGGCGCAGACGGGCTAAAAAACGGTGGTGTGGAAGGTTGCCCAGAGCAATTGCCAGTGGTTCAGATTCATTCAAAACCTTCCACCCATCACTTTTGTGGTCACAGTTTGTCTCTCCTTCTGATAGAGGGTATGCCCAGAGGTGGGTCCCTTGCTCGCTGCGTCATAGGGAACCAGGCTGCACCTCACTGAGGAGGTCCGTCAAGGCCGAAACATGTCTGGGGTTGCTTGGTTTTCTGTGCAGAGGGGACCTGGCCTAGCAGTTCGGGCTGGGCTGCTACCATTGGTGGCGCTAGCTGACTGATTTGCACATTCCTGGACCCCTTTTGCAATGGGGCAGATGGGCTAAAAAATGGTGGTGTGGAAGGTTGCCCAGAGCAATTGCCAGTGGTTCAGATTCATTCGAAACCTTCCACCCATCCCTTTTATGGTCCCAGTTTGTCTCTCCATGTGAGAGAGGGTATTGTGTATGTCCAGACCTGGGTCCCTTGCTCGATGCGCCATAGGGAACCAGACTGCACCTCACTGAGGAGGTCCATCAAGGCCGAAACATGTCTGAGGTTGCTTGGTTTTCTGTGCAGAGGGGACCTGGCCTAGCAGTTCGGGCTGGGCTGCTACCATTGGTGGGGGCAGCTGACTGATTTGCACATGGCTGGACCCCTTTTGCAATGGCGCAGACGGGCTAAAAAACGGTGGTGTGGAAGGTTGCCCAGAGCAATTGCCAGTGGTTCAGATTCATTCAAAACCTTCCACCCATCACTTTTGTGGTCACAGTTTGTCTCTCCATGTGATAGAGGGTATGCCCAGACGTGGGTCCCTTGCTCGCTGCGTCATAGGGAACCAGGCTGCACCTCACTGAGGAGGTCCGTCAAGGCAGAAACATGTCTGGGGTTGCTTGGTTTTCTGTGCAGAGGGGACCTGGCCTAGCAGTTCGGGCTGGGTTGCTACCATTGGTGGCGCTAGCTGACTGATTTGCACATTCCTGGACTCCTTTTGCAATGGCGCAGACGGGCTAAAAAATGGTGGTGTGGAAGGTTGCCCAGAGCAATTGCCAGTGGTTCAGATTAATTCAAAACCTTCCACCCATCACTTTTATGGTCACAGTTTGTCTCTCCATGTGAGAGAGGGTATGCACAGACGTGGGTCCCTTGCTTGCTGCGCCATAGGGAACCAGGCTGCACCTCACTGAGGAGGTCCATCAAGGCTGAAACATGTCTGGGGTTGCTTGGTTTTCTTTGCAGAGGGGACCTGGCCTAGCAGTTCGGGCTGGGCTGCCACCATTTGTGGCGGCAGCTGAGTGATTTGCCCATGGCTGGACCCCTTTTGCAATGGTGCAGAAGGGCTAAAAAACGGTGGTGTGGAAGGTTGCCCAGAGCAATTGCCAGTGGTTCAGATTAATTCAAAACCTTCCACCCATCACTTTTGTGGTCACAGTTTGTCTCTCCATGTGAGAGAGGGTATGCCCAGACGTGGGTCCCTTGCTCGCTGCGTCATAGGGAACCAGGCTGCACCTCATTGAGGAGGTCCATCAAGGCCGAAACATGTCTGGGGTTGCTTGGTTTTCTGTGCAGAGGGGACCTGGTTTAGCAGTTCGGGCTGGGCTGCCACCATTGGTGGCGGCAGCTGACTTATTTGCACATGGCTGGACCCCTTTTGCAATGGCGCAGACGGGCTAAAAAACGGTGGTGTGGAAGGTTGCCCAGAGCAATTGCCAGTGGTTGAGATTCATTCGAAACCTTCCACCCATCACTTTTGTGTTCACAGTTTGTCTCTCCATGTGAGAGAGGGTATGCCCAGACGTGGGTCCCTTGCTCGCTGCGCCATAGGGAACCAGGCTGCACCTCACTGAGGTGGTCCATCAAGGCCGAAAAATGTCTGGGGTTGCTTGGTTTTCTGTGCAGAGGGGACCTGGCCTAGCAATTCGGGCTGGGCTGCTACCATTGGTGGCGGCAGCTGACTGATTTGCACATGGCTGGACCCCTTTTGCAATGCCACAGACGGGCTAAAAAACGGTGGTGTGGAAGGTTGCCCAGAGCAATTGCCAGTGGTTCAGATTCATTTGAAACCTTCCACCCATCACTTTTGTGGTCACAGTTTGTCTCTCCATGTGGGAGAGGGTATGCCCAGACGTGGGTCCGTTGCTCGCTGCGCCATAGGGAACCAGGCTGCACCTCACTGAGGAGGTCCATCAAGGCCGAAACATGTCTGGGGTTGCTTGGTTTTCTGTGCAGAGGGGACCTGGCCTAGCAGTTCGGGCTGGGCTGCTACCATTGGTGGCGGCAGCTGACTGATTTGCACATGTCTGGACCCCTTTTGCAATGGCGCAGACGGGCTAAAAAACGGTTGTGTGGAAGGTTGCCCAGAGCAACTGCCAGTGGTTCAGATTCATTCGGAACCTTCCACCCATCCCTTTTATGGTCACCGTTTGTCTCTCCATGTGAGAGAGAGTATTGTGTATGTCCAGACGTGGGTCCCTTGCTCGCTGCGCCATAGCGAACCAGGCTGCACCTCACTGAGGAGGTCCATCAAGGCCGAAAAATGTCTGGGGTTGCTTGGTTTTCTGTGCAGAGGGGACCTGGCCTAGCAATTCGGGCTGGGCTGCTACCATTGGTGGTGGCAGCTGACTGATTTGCACATGGCTGGACCCCTTTTGCAATGGCACAGACGGGCTAAAAAACGGTGGTGTGGAAGGTTGCCCAGAGCAATTGCCAGTGGTTCAGATTAATTCGAAACCTTCCACCCATCACTTTTCTGGTCACAGTTTGTCTCTCCATGTGCAAGAGGGTATGCCCAGACGTGGGTCCTTTCCTCGCTGCGCCATAGGGAACCAGGGTGCACCTCACTGAGGAGGTCCATCAAGGCCGAAACATGTCTGGGGTTGCTTGGTTTTCCGTGCAGAGGGGACCTGGCCTAGCAGTTCGGGCTGGGCTGCTACCATTGGTGGCGGCAGCTGACTGATTTGCACATGGCTGGACGCCTTTTGCAATGGCGCAGACGGGCTAAAAAACGGTGGTGTGGAAGGTTGCCCAGAGCAATTGCCAGTGGTTCAGATTCATTCGAAACCTTCCACCCATCACTTTTGTGGTCACAGTTTGTCTCTCCATTTGAGAGAGGGTATGCCCAGACGTGGGTCCCTTGCTCGCTGCGCCATAGGGAACCAGGCTGCACCTCACTGAGGAGGTCCATCAAGGCCGAAACATGTCTGGGGTTGCTTGGTTTTCTGTGCAGAGGGGACCTGGCCTAGCAGTTCGGGCTGGGCTTCTACCATTGGTGGCGGCAGCTAACTGATTTGCACATGACTGGACCCTTTTTGCAATGGCGCAGACGGGCTAAAAACGGTATTTTAGAAGGTTGCCCAGAGCAATTGCCAGTGGTTCAGATTCATTCTAAACCTTCCACCAATCACTTTTGTGGTCACAGTTTGTCTCTCCATGTGAGAGAGGGTATGCCCAGACGTGTGTCCCTTGCTCGCTGCGTCATAGGGAACCAGGCTGCACCTCACTGAGGAGGTCCATCAAGGCCGAAAAATGTCTGGGGTTGCTTGGTTTTCTGTGCAGAGGGGACCTGGCCTAGCAATTCGGGCTGGGCTGCTACCATTGGTGGCGGCAGCTGACTGATTTGCACATGGCTGGACCCCTTTTGCAATGGCACAGACGGGCTAAAAAACAGTGGTGTGGAAGGTTGCCCAGAGCAATTGCCAGTGGTTCAGATTAATTCAAAACCTTCCACCCATCACTTTTGTGGTCACAGTTTGTCTCTCCATGTGGGAGAGGGTATGCCCAGACGTGGGTCCCTTGCTCGCTGCGCCATAGGGAACTAGGCTGCACCTCACTGAGGAGGTCCATTAAGGCCGAAACATGTCTGGGGTTGCTTGGTTTTCTGTGCAGCGGGGACCGGGCCTAGCAGTTCGGGCTGGGTTGCTACCATTGGTGGCGGCAGCTGACTGATTTGCACATGGCTGGACCCCTTTTGCAATGGCGCAGACGGGCTAAAAAACAGTGGTGTGGAAGGTTGCCCAGAGCAATTGCCAGTGGTTCAGATTCATTCGAAACCTTCCACCCATCCCTTTTATGGTCCCAGTTTGTCTCTCCATGTGAGAGAGGGTATTGTGTATGTCCAGACCTGGGTCCCTTGCTCGATGCGCCATAGGGAACCAGGCTGCACCTAACTGAGGAGGTCCATCAAGGCCGAAACATGTCTGGGGTTGCTTGGTTTTCTGTGCAGAGGGGACCTGGCCTAGCAGTTCGGGCTGGGCTGCTACCATTGGTGGCGGCAGCTGACTGATTTGCACATGGCTGCACCCCTTTTGCAATGGCACAGACGGGCTTAAAAACGGTGGTGTGGAAGGCTGCCCAGAGCAATTGCCAGTGGTTCAGATTCATTCAAAACCTTCCACCCATCACTTTTGTGGTCACAGTTTGTCTCTCCATGTGAGAGAGGGTATACCCAGACTTGGGTCCCTTGCTCGCTGCACCATAGGGAACCAGGCTGCACCTCACTGAGGAGGTCCAGCAAGGCCGAAACATGTCTGGGGTTGCTTGGTTTTCTGTGCAGAGGGGACCTGGCCTAGCAGTTCGGGCTGGGCTGCTATCATTGGTGGCGGCAGCTGACTGATTTGCACATGGCTGGATCCCTTTTGCAATGGCGCAGACGGGCTAAAAAACGGTGGTGTGGAAGGTTGCCCAGAGCAATTGCCAGTGGTTCAGATTCATTCAAAACCTTCCACCCATCACTTTTGTGGTCACAGTTTGTCTCTCCTTGTGATAGAGGGTATGCCCAGAGGTGGGTCCCTTGCTCGCTGCGTCATAGGGAACCAGGCTGCACCTCACTGAGGAGGTCCGTCAAGGCCGAAACATGTCTGGGGTTGCTTGGTTTTCTGTGCAGAGGGGACCTGGCCTAGCAGTTCGGGCTGGGCTGCTACCATTGGTGGCGCTAGCTGACTGATTTGCACATTCCTGGACCCCTTTTGCAATGGGGCAGATGGGCTAAAAAATGGTGGTGTGGAAGGTTGCCCAGAGCAATTGCCAGTGGTTCAGATTCATTCGAAACCTTCCACCCATCCCTTTTATGGTCCCAGTTTGTCTCTCCATGTGAGAGAGGGTATTGTGTATGTCCAGACCTGGGTCCCTTGCTCGATGCGCCATAGGGAACCAGACTGCACCTCACTGAGGAGGTCCATCAAGGCCGAAACATGTCTGAGGTTGCTTGGTTTTCTGTGCAGAGGGGACCTGGCCTAGCAGTTCGGGCTGGGCTGCTACCATTGGTGGGGGCAGCTGACTGATTTGCACATGGCTGGACCCCTTTTGCAATGGCGCAGACGGGCTAAAAAACGGTGGTGTGGAAGGTTGCCCAGAGCAATTGCCAGTGGTTCAGATTCATTCAAAACCTTCCACCCATCACTTTTGTGGTCACAGTTTGTCTCTCCATGTGATAGAGGGTATGCCCAGACGTGGGTCCCTTGCTCGCTGCGTCATAGGGAACCAGGCTGCACCTCACTGAGGAGGTCCGTCAAGGCAGAAACATGTCTGGGGTTGCTTGGTTTTCTGTGCAGAGGGGACCTGGCCTAGCAGTTCGGGCTGGGTTGCTACCATTGGTGGCGCTAGCTGACTGATTTGCACATTCCTGGACTCCTTTTGCAATGGCGCAGACGGGCTAAAAAATGGTGGTGTGGAAGGTTGCCCAGAGCAATTGCCAGTGGTTCAGATTAATTCAAAACCTTCCACCCATCACTTTTATGGTCACAGTTTGTCTCTCCATGTGAGAGAGGGTATGCACAGACGTGGGTCCCTTGCTTGCTGCGCCATAGGGAACCAGGCTGCACCTCACTGAGGAGGTCCATCAAGGCTGAAACATGTCTGGGGTTGCTTGGTTTTCTTTGCAGAGGGGACCTGGCCTAGCAGTTCGGGCTGGGCTGCCACCATTTGTGGCGGCAGCTGAGTGATTTGCCCATGGCTGGACCCCTTTTGCAATGGTGCAGAAGGGCTAAAAAACGGTGGTGTGGAAGGTTGCCCAGAGCAATTGCCAGTGGTTCAGATTAATTCAAAACCTTCCACCCATCACTTTTGTGGTCACAGTTTGTCTCTCCATGTGAGAGAGGGTATGCCCAGACGTGGGTCCCTTGCTCGCTGCGTCATAGGGAACCAGGCTGCACCTCATTGAGGAGGTCCATCAAGGCCGAAACATGTCTGGGGTTGCTTGGTTTTCTGTGCAGAGGGGACCTGGTTTAGCAGTTCGGGCTGGGCTGCCACCATTGGTGGCGGCAGCTGACTTATTTGCACATGGCTGGACCCCTTTTGCAATGGCGCAGACGGGCTAAAAAACGGTGGTGTGGAAGGTTGCCCAGAGCAATTGCCAGTGGTTGAGATTCATTCGAAACCTTCCACCCATCACTTTTGTGTTCACAGTTTGTCTCTCCATGTGAGAGAGGGTATGCCCAGACGTGGGTCCCTTGCTCGCTGCGCCATAGGGAACCAGGCTGCACCTCACTGAGGAGGTCCATCAAGGCCGAAAAATGTCTGGGGTTGCTTGGTTTTCTGTGCAGAGGGGACCTGGCCTAGCAATTCGGGCTGGGCTGCTACCATTGGTGGCGGCAGCTGACTGATTTGCACATGGCTGGACCCCTTTTGCAATGCCACAGACGGGCTAAAAAACGGTGGTGTGGAAGGTTGCCCAGAGCAATTGCCAGTGGTTCAGATTCATTTGAAACCTTCCACCCATCACTTTTGTGGTCACAGTTTGTCTCTCCATGTGGGAGAGGGTATGCCCAGACGTGGGTCCCTTGCTCGCTGCGCCATAGGGAACCAGGCTGCACCTCACTGAGGAGGTCCATCAAGGCCGAAACATGTCTGGGGTTGCTTGGTTTTCTGTGCAGAGGGGACCTGGCCTAGCAGTTCGGGCTGGGCTGCTACCATTGGTGGCGGCAGCTGACTGATTTGCACATGTCTGGACCCCTTTTGCAATGGCGCAGACGGGCTAAAAAACGGTTGTGTGGAAGGTTGCCCAGAGCAACTGCCAGTGGTTCAGATTCATTCGGAACCTTCCACCCATCCCTTTTATGGTCACCGTTTGTCTCTCCATGTGAGAGAGAGTATTGTGTATGTCCAGACGTGGGTCCCTTGCTCGCTGCGCCATAGCGAACCAGGCTGCACCTCACTGAGGAGGTCCATCAAGGCCGAAAAATGTCTGGGGTTGCTTGGTTTTCTGTGCAGAGGGGACCTGGCCTAGCAATTCGGGCTGGGCTGCTACCATTGGTGGTGGCAGCTGACTGATTTGCACATGGCTGGACCCCTTTTGCAATGGCACAGACGGGCTAAAAAACGGTGGTGTGGAAGGTTGCCCAGAGCAATTGCCAGTGGTTCAGATTAATTCGAAACCTTCCACCCATCACTTTTCTGGTCACAGTTTGTCTCTCCATGTGCAAGAGGGTATGCCCAGACGTGGGTCCTTTGCTCGCTGCGCCATAGGGAACCAGGGTGCACCTCACTGAGGAGGTCCATCAAGGCCGAAACATGTCTGGGGTTGCTTGGTTTTCCGTGCAGAGGGGACCTGGCCTAGCAGTTCGGGCTGGGCTGCTACCATTGGTGGCGGCAGCTGACTGATTTGCACATGGCTGGACGCCTTTTGCAATGGCGCAGACGGGCTAAAAAACGGTGGTGTGGAAGGTTGCCCAGAGCAATTGCCAGTGGTTCAGATTCATTCGAAACCTTCCACCCATCACTTTTGTGGCCACAGTTTGTCTCTCCATTTGAGAGAGGGTATGCCCAGACGTGGGTCCCTTGCTCGCTGCGCCATAGGGAACCAGGCTGCACCTCACTGAGGAGGTCCATCAAGGCCGAAACATGTCTGGGGTTGCTTGGTTTTCTGTGCAGAGGGGACCTGGCCTAGCAGTTCGGGCTGGGCTTCTACCATTGGTGGCGGCAGCTAACTGATTTGCACATGACTGGACCCTTTTTGCAATGGCGCAGACGGGCTAAAAACGGTATTTTAGAAGGTTGCCCAGAGCAATTGCCAGTGGTTCAGATTCATTCTAAACCTTCCACCAATCACTTTTGTGGTCACAGTTTGTCTCTCCATGTGAGAGAGGGTATGCCCAGACGTGTGTCCCTTGCTCGCTGCGTCATAGGGAACCAGGCTGCACCTCACTGAGGAGGTCCATCAAGGCCGAAAAATGTCTGGGGTTGCTTGGTTTTCTGTGCAGAGGGGACCTGGCCTAGCAATTCGGGCTGGGCTGCTACCATTGGTGGCGGCAGCTGACTGATTTGCACATGGCTGGACCCCTTTTGCAATGGCACAGACGGGCTAAAAAACAGTGGTGTGGAAGGTTGCCCAGAGCAATTGCCAGTGGTTCAGATTAATTCAAAACCTTCCACCCATCACTTTTGTGGTCACAGTTTGTCTCTCCATGTGGGAGAGGGTATGCCCAGACGTGGGTCCCTTGCTCGCTGCGCCATAGGGAACTAGGCTGCACCTCACTGAGGAGGTCCATTAAGGCCGAAACATGTCTGGGGTTGCTTGGTTTTCTGTGCAGCGGGGACCGGGCCTAGCAGTTCGGGCTGGGTTGCTACCATTGGTGGCGGCAGCTGACTGATTTGCACATGGCTGGACCCCTTTTGCAATGGCGCAGACGGGCTAAAAAACAGTGGTGTGGAAGGTTGCCCAGAGCAATTGCCAGTGGTTCAGATTCATTCGAAACCTTCCACCCATCCCTTTTATGGTCCCAGTTTGTCTCTCCATGTGAGAGAGGGTATTGTGTATGTCCAGACCTGGGTCCCTTGCTCGATGCGCCATAGGGAACCAGGCTGCACCTAACTGAGGAGGTCCATCAAGGCCGAAACATGTCTGGGGTTGCTTGGTTTTCTGTGCAGAGGGGACCTGGCCTAGCAGTTCGGGCTGGGCTGCTACCATTGGTGGCGGCAGCTGACTGATTTGCACATGGCTGCACCCCTTTTGCAATGGCACAGACGGGCTTAAAAACGGTGGTGTGGAAGGCTGCCCAGAGCAATTGCCAGTGGTTCAGATTCATTCAAAACCTTCCACCCATCACTTTTGTGGTCACAGTTTGTCTCTCCATGTGAGAGAGGGTATACCCAGACTTGGGTCCCTTGCTCGCTGCACCATAGGGAACCAGGCTGCACCTCACTGAGGAGGTCCAGCAAGGCCGAAACATGTCTGGGGTTGCTTGGTTTTCTGTGCAGAGGGGACCTGGCCTAGCAGTTCGGGCTGGGCTGCTATCATTGGTGGCGGCAGCTGACTGATTTGCACATGGCTGGATCCCTTTTGCAATGGCGCAGACGGGCTAAAAAACGGTGGTGTGGAAGGTTGCCCAGAGCAATTGCCAGTGGTTCAGATTCATTCAAAACCTTCCACCCATCACTTTTGTGGTCACAGTTTGTCTCTCCTTGTGATAGAGGGTATGCCCAGAGGTGGGTCCCTTGCTCGCTGCGTCATAGGGAACCAGGCTGCACCTCACTGAGGAGGTCCGTCAAGGCCGAAACATGTCTGGGGTTGCTTGGTTTTCTGTGCAGAGGGGACCTGGCCTAGCAGTTCGGGCTGGGCTGCTACCATTGGTGGCGCTAGCTGACTGATTTGCACATTCCTGGACCCCTTTTGCAATGGGGCAGATGGGCTAAAAAATGGTGGTGTGGAAGGTTGCCCAGAGCAATTGCCAGTGGTTCAGATTCATTCGAAACCTTCCACCCATCCCTTTTATGGTCCCAGTTTGTCTCTCCATGTGAGAGAGGGTATTGTGTATGTCCAGACCTGGGTCCCTTGCTCGATGCGCCATAGGGAACCAGACTGCACCTCACTGAGGAGGTCCATCAAGGCCGAAACATGTCTGAGGTTGCTTGGTTTTCTGTGCAGAGGGGACCTGGCCTAGCAGTTCGGGCTGGGCTGCTACCATTGGTGGGGGCAGCTGACTGATTTGCACATGGCTGGACCCCTTTTGCAATGGCGCAGACGGGCTAAAAAACGGTGGTGTGGAAGGTTGCCCAGAGCAATTGCCAGTGGTTCAGATTCATTCAAAACCTTTCACCCATCACTTTTGTGGTCACAGTTTGTCTCTCCATGTGATAGAGGGTATGCCCAGACGTGGGTCCCTTGCTCGCTGCGTCATAGGGAACCAGGCTGCACCTCACTGAGGAGGTCCGTCAAGGCAGAAACATGTCTGGGGTTGCTTGGTTTTCTGTGCAGAGGGGACCTGGCCTAGCAGTTCGGGCTGGGTTGCTACCATTGGTGGCGCTAGCTGACTGATTTGCACATTCCTGGACTCCTTTTGCAATGGCGCAGACGGGCTAAAAAATGGTGGTGTGGAAGGTTGCCCAGAGCAATTGCCAGTGGTTCAGATTAATTCAAAACCTTCCACCCATCACTTTTATGGTCACAGTTTGTCTCTCCATGTGAGAGAGGGTATGCACAGACGTGGGTCCCTTGCTTGCTGCGCCATAGGGAACCAGGCTGCACCTCACTGAGGAGGTCCATCAAGGCTGAAACATGTCTGGGGTTGCTTGGTTTTCTTTGCAGAGGGGACCTGGCCTAGCAGTTCGGGCTGGGCTGCCACCATTTGTGGCGGCAGCTGAGTGATTTGCCCATGGCTGGACCCCTTTTGCAATGGTGCAGAAGGGCTAAAAAACGGTGGTGTGGAAGGTTGCCCAGAGCAATTGCCAGTGGTTCAGATTAATTCAAAACCTTCCACCCATCACTTTTGTGGTCACAGTTTGTCTCTCCATGTGAGAGAGGGTATGCCCAGACGTGGGTCCCTTGCTCGCTGCGTCATAGGGAACCAGGCTGCACCTCATTGAGGAGGTCCATCAAGGCCGAAACATGTCTGGGGTTGCTTGGTTTTCTGTGCAGAGGGGACCTGGTTTAGCAGTTCGGGCTGGGCTGCCACCATTGGTGGCGGCAGCTGACTTATTTGCACATGGCTGGACCCCTTTTGCAATGGCGCAGACGGGCTAAAAAACGGTGGTGTGGAAGGTTGCCCAGAGCAATTGCCAGTGGTTGAGATTCATTCGAAACCTTCCACCCATCACTTTTGTGTTCACAGTTTGTCTCTCCATGTGAGAGAGGGTATGCCCAGACGTGGGTCCCTTGCTCGCTGCGCCATAGGGAACCAGGCTGCACCTCACTGAGGAGGTCCATCAAGGCCGAAAAATGTCTGGGGTTGCTTGGTTTTCTGTGCAGAGGGGACCTGGCCTAGCAATTCGGGCTGGGCTGCTACCATTGGTGGCGGCAGCTGACTGATTTGCACATGGCTGGACCCTTTTTGCAATGCCACAGACCGGCTAAAAAACGGTGGTGTGGAAGGTTGCCCAGAGTAATTGCCAGTGGTTCAGATTCATTTGAAACCTTCCACCCATCACTTTTGTGGTCACAGTTTGTCTCTCCATGTGGGAGAGGGTATGCCCAGACGTGGGTCCCTTGCTCGCTGCGCCATAGGGAACCAGGCTGCACCTCACTGAGGAGGTCCATCAAGGCCGAAACATGTCTGGGGTTGCTTGGTTTTCTGTGCAGAGGGGACCTGGCCTAGCAGTTTGGGCTGGGCTGCTACCATTGGTGGCAGCAGCTGACTGATTTGCACATGGCTGGACCCCTTTTGCAATGGCGCAGACGGGCTAAAAAACAGTGGTGTGGAAGGTTGCCCAGAGCAATTGCCAGTGGTTCAGATTCATTCGGAACCTTCCACCCATCCCTTTTATGGTCACAGTTTGTCTCTCCATGTGAGAGAGAGTATTGTGTATGTCCAGACGTGGGTCCCTTGCTCGCTGCGCCATAGCGAACCAGGCTGCACCTAACTGAGGAGGTCCATCAAGGCCGAAACATGTCTGGGGTTGCTTGGTTTTCTGTGCAGAGGGGACCTGGCCTAGCAGTTCGGGCTGGGCTGCTACCATTGGTGGCGGCAGCTGACTGATTTGCACATGGCTGGACCCCTTTTGCAATGGCGCAGACGGGCTAAAAAACGGTTGTGTGGAAGGTTGCCCAGAGCAACTGCCAGTGGTTCATATTAATTTGAAACCTTCCACCCATCACTTTTGTGGTCACAGTTTGTCTCTCCATGTGAGAGAGGGTATGCCCAGACGTGGGTCCCTTGCTTGCTGCGCCATAGGGAACCAGGCTGCACCTCACAGAGGAGGTCCATCAAGGCTGAAACATGTCTGGGGTTGCTTGGTTTTCTGTGCAGAGGGGACCTGGCCTAGCAGTTCAGGCTGGGCTGCCACCATTTGTGGCGGCAGCTGACTGATTTGCACATGGCTGGACCCCTTTTACAATGGTGCAGAAGGGCTAAAAAACGGTGGTGTGGAAGGTTGCCCAGAGCAATTGCCAGTGGTTCAGATTAATTCAAAACCTTCCACCCATCACTTTTGTTGTCACAGTTTGTCTCTCCATGTGAGAGAGGGTATGCCCAGACGTGGGTCCCTTGCTCGCTGCGTCATAGGGAACCAGGCTGCACCTCATTGAGGAGGTCCATCAAGGCCGAAACATGTCTGGGGTTGCTTGGTTTTCTGTGCAGAGGGGACCTGGTTTAGCGGTTCGGGCTGGGCTGCCACCATTGGTGGCGGCAGCTGACTTATTTGCACATGGCTGGACCCCTTTTGCAATGGCGCAGACGGGCTAAAAAACGGTGGTGTGGAAGGTTGCCCAGAGCAATTGCCAGTGGTTGAGATTCATTCGAAACCTTCCACCCATCACTTTTGTGTTCACAGTTTGTCTCTCCATTTGAGAGAGGGTATGCCCAGACGTGGGTCCCTTGCTCGCTGTGCCATAGGGAACCACGCTGCACCTCACTGAGGAGGTCCATCAAGGCCGAAAAATGTCTGGGGTTGCTTGGTTTTCTGTGCAGAGGGGACCTGGCCTAGCAATTCGGGCTGGGCTGCTACCATTGGTGGCGGCAGCTGACTGATTTGCACATGGCTGGACCCCTTTTGCAATGCCACAGACGGGCTAAAAAACAGTGGTGTGGAAGGTTGCCCAGAGCAATTGCCAGTGGTTCAGATTCATTTGAAACCTTCCACCCATCACTTTTGTGGTCACAGTTTGTCTCTCCATGTGGGAGAGGGTATGCCCAGACGTGGGTCCCTTGCTCGCTGCGCCATAGGGAACCAGGCTGCACCTCACTGAGGAGGTCCATCAAGGCCGAAACATGACTGGGGTTGCTTGGTTTTCTGTGCAGAGGGGACCTGGCCTAGCAGTTTGGGCTGGGCTGCTACCATTGGTGGCGGCAGCTGACTGATTTGCACATGGCTGGACCCCTTTTGCAATGGCGCAGACGGGCTAAAAAACAGCGGTGTGGAAGGTTGCCCAGAGCAATTGCCAGTGGTTCAGATTCATTCGGAACCTTCCACCCATCCCTTTTATGGTCACAGTTTGTCTCTCCATGTGAGAGAGAGTATTGTGTATGTCCAGACGTGGGTCCCTTGCTCGCTGCGCCATAGCGAACCAGGCTGCACCTAACTGAGGAGGTCCATCAAGGCCGAAACATGTCTGGGGTTGCTTGGTTTTCTGTGCAGAGGGGACCTGGCCTAGCAGTTCGGGCTGGGCTGCTACCATTGGTGGCGGCAGCTGACTGATTTGCACATGGCTGGACCCCTTTTGCAATGGCGCAGACGGGCTAAAAAACGGTTGTGTGGAAGGTTGCCCAGAGCAACTGCCAGTGGTTCATATTAATTTGAAACCTTCCACCCATCACTTTTGTGGTCACAGTTTGTCTCTCCATGTGAGAGAGGGTATGCCCAGACGTGGGTCCCTTGCTCGCTGCGCCATAGGGAACAAGACTGCACCTCACTGACGCTTTCCATCAATGCCGAAACATGTCTGGGTTTGCTTGGTTTTCTGTGCAGAGGGGACCTGGCCTAGCAGTTCGGGCTGGGCTGCTACCATTGGTGGTGGCAGCTGACTGATTTGCACATGGCTGGGTCCCTTTTGCAATGGCGCAGACGGGCTAAAAAACGGTGGTGTGGAAGGTTGCCCAGAGCAATTGCCAGTGGTTCAGATTCATTCAAAACCTTCCACCCATCACTTTTGTGGTCACAGTTTGTCTCTCCATGTGAGAAAGGGTATGCCCAGACGTGGGTCCCTTGCTCGCTGCGCCATAGGGAACCAGGCTGCACCTCACTGAGGAGGTCCATCGAGGCCGAAAAATGTCTGGGGTTGCTTGGTTTTCTGTGCAGAGGGGACCTGGCCTAGCAATTCGGGCTGGGCTGCTACCATTGGTGGTGGCAGCTGACTGATTTGCACATGGCTGGACCCCTTTTGCAATGGCACAGACGGGCTAAGAAACGGTGGTGTGGAATGTTGCCCAGAGCAATTGCCAGTGGTTCAGATTCATTCGAAACCTTTCACCCATCACTTTTCTGGTCACAGTTTGTCTCTCCATGTGAGAGAGGGTATGCCCAGACGTGGGTCCCTTGCTCGCTGCGCCATAGGGAACCAGGCTGCAACTCACTGAGGAGGTCCATCAAGGCCGAAACATGTCTGGGGTTGCTTGGTTTTCTGTGCAGAGGGGACCTGGCCTAGCAGTTCGGGCTGGGCTGCTACCATTGGTGGCGGCAGCTGACTAATTTGCACATGGCTGGACCCCTTTTGCAATGGCGCAGACGGGCTAAAAAACAGTGGTGTGGAAGGTTGCCCAGAGCAATTGCCAGTGGTTCAGATTCATTCAAAACCTTCCACCCATCACTTTTGTGGTCACAGTTTGTCTCTCCATGTGCAAGAGGGTATGCCCAGACGTGGGTCCTTTGCTCGCTGCGCCATAGGGAACCAGGGTGCACCTCACTGAGGAGGTCCATCAAGGCCGAAACATGTCTGGGGTTGCTTGGTTTTCCGTGCAGAGGGGACCTGGCCTAGCAGTTCGGGCTGGGCTGCTACCATTGGTGACGGCAGCTGACTGATTTGCACATGGCTGGACCCCTTTTGCAATGGCGCAGACGGGCTAAAAAACGGTGGTGTGGAAGGTTGCCCAGAGCAATTGCCAGGGGTTCAGATTCATTCGAAACCTTCCACCCATCACTTTTGTGGTCACAGTTTGTCTCTCCATGTGCGAGAGGGTATGCCCAGACGTGGGTCCCTTGCTCGCTGCGCCACAGGGAACCAGGCTGCACCTCACTGAGGAGGTCCATCAAGGCCGAAACATGTCTGGGGTTGCTTGGTTTTCTGTGCAGAGGGGACCTGGCCTAGCAGTTCGGCCTGGGCTTCTACCATTGGTGGCTGCAGCTAACTGATTTGCACATGACTGGACCCTTTTTGCAATGGCGCAGACGGGCTAAAAACGGTATTGTAGAATGTTGCCCAGAGCAATTGCCAGTGGTTCAGATTCATTCGAAACCTTCCACCCAACACTTTTGTGGTCACAGTTTGTCTCTCCATGTGAGAGAGGGTATGCCCAGACGTGGGTCCCTTGCTCGCTGCGCCATAGGGAACCAGGCTGCACCTCACTAAGGACGTCCATTAAGGCCGAAATATGTCTGGGGTTGCTTGATTTTCTGTGCAGAGGGGACCTGGCGTAGCAGTTCGGGCTGGGCTGCTACCATTGGTGGCGGCCGCTGACTGATTTGCACATGGCTGGACCCCTTTTGCAATGGCGCAGACGGGCTAAAAAACGGTGGTGTGGAAGGTTGCCCAGAGCAATTGCCAGTGGTTCAGATTCATTCGAAACCTTCCACCCATCACTTTTGTGGTCACAGTTTGTCTCTCCATGTGAGAGAGGGTATGCCCAGACATGGGTCCCTTGCTCGCTGCGCCATAGGGAGTCAGGCTGCACCTCACTGAGGAGGTCCATCAAGGCCGAAACATGTCTGGGGTTGCTTGGTTTTCTGTGCAGAGGGGACCTGGCCTAGCAGTTCGGGCTGGGCTGCTACCATTGGTGGCGGCAGCTGACTGATTTGCACATGGCTGAATCCCTTTTGCAATGCCACAGACCGGCTAAAAAACAGTGGTGTGGAAGGTTGCCCAGAGCAATTGCCAGTGGTTCAGATTCATTCAAAACCTTCCACCCATCACTTTTGTGGTCACAGTTTGTCTCTCCATGTGAGAGAGGGTATGCCCAGACGTGGGTCCCTTGCTCGCTGCGCCATAGGGAACCAGGCTGCACCTCACTGAGGAGGTCCATCAAGGCCGAAACATGTCTGGGGTTGCTTGGTTTTCTGTGCAGAGGGGACCTGGCCTAGCAGTTCGGCCTGGGCTTCTACCATTGGTGGCGGCAGCTAACTGATTTGCACATGACTGGAGCCCTTTTGCAATGGCACAGACGGGATAAAAAATAGTGGTGTGGAAGGTTGCCCAGAGCAATTGCCAGTGGTTCAGATTCATTCAAAACCTTCCACCCATCACTTTTGTGGTCACAGTTTGTCTCTCCATGTGGGAGAGGGTATGCCCAGACGTGGGTCCCTTGCTCGCTGCGCCATAGGGAACCAGGCTGCACTTCACTGAGGAGGTCCATCAAGGCCGAAACATGTCTGGGGTTGCTTGGTTTTCTGTGCAGAGGGGACCGGGCCTAGCAGTTCGGGCTGGGCTGCTACCATTGGTGGCGGCAGCTGACTGAATTGCCCATGGCTGGACCCCTTTTGCAATGGCGCAGACGGGCTAAAAAACAGTGGTGTGGAAGGTTGCCCAGAGCAATTGCCAGTGGTTCAGATTCATTCGAAACCTTCCACCCATCCCTTTTATGGTCACAGTTTGTCTCTCCATGTGAGAGAGGGTATTGTGTATGTCCAGACCTGGGTCCCTTGCTCGATGCGCCATAGGGAACCAGGCTGCACCTCACTGAGGAGGTCCATCAAGGCCGAAACATGTCTGGGGTCGATTGGTTTTCTGTGCAGAGGGGACCTGGCCTAGCAGTTCGGGCTGGGCTGCTACCATTGGTGGCGGCAGCTGACTGATTTGCACATGGCTGGACCCCTTTTGCAATGGCACAGACGGGCTAAAAAACAGTGGTGTGGAAGGCTGCCCAGAGCAATTGCCAGTGGTTCAGATTCATTCAAAACCTTCCACCCATCACTTTTGTGGTCACAGTTTGTCTCTCCATGTGAGAGAGGGTATACCCAGACTTGGGTCCCTTGCTCGCTGCGCCATAGGGAACCAGGCTGCACCTCACTGAGGAGGTCCATCAAGGCCGAAACATGTCTGGGGTTGCTTGGTTTTCTGTGCAAAGGGAACCTGGCCTAGCAGTTCGGGCTGGGCTGCTATCATTGGTGGTGGCAGCTGACTGATTTGAACATGGCTGGATCCCTTTTGCAATGGCGCAGACGGGCTAAAAAACAGTGGTGTGGAAGGTTGCCCAGAGCAATTGCCAGTGGTTCAGATTCATTCAAAACCTTCCACCCATCACTTTTGTGGTCACAGTTTGTCTCTCCATGTGATAGAGGGTATGCCCAGACGTGGGTCCCTTGCTCGCTGCGCCATAGGGAACCAGGCTGCACCTCACTCAGGAGGTCCATCAAAGCCGAAAAATGTCTGGGGTTGCTTGGTTTTCTGTGCAGAGGGGACCTGGCCTAGCAATTCGGGCTGGGCTGCTACCATTGGTGGCGGCAGCTGACTGCTTTGCACATGGCTGGACCCCTTTTGCAATGGCACAGAGAGGCTAAAAAACGGTGGTGTGGAAGGTTGCCCAGAGCAATTGCCAGTGGTTCAGATTCATTTGAAACCTTCCACCCATCACTTTTGTGGTCACAGTTTGTCTCTCCATGTGGGAGAGGGTATGCCCAGACGTGGGTCCCTTACTCGCTGCGCCATAGGGAACCAGGCTGCACCTCACTGAGGAGGTCCATCAAGGCCGAAACATGTCTGGGGTTGCTTGTTTTTCTGTGCAGAGGGGACCGGGCCTAGCAGTTCGGGCTGGGCTGCTACCATTGGTGGCGGCAGCTGACTGATTTGCACATGGCTGGACCCCTTTTGCAATGGCGCAGACGGGCTAAAAAACAGTGGTGTGGAAGGTTGCCCAGAGCAATTTCCAGTCGTTCAGATTCATTCGAAACCTTCCACCCATCCCTTTTATGGTCACAGTTTGTGTCTTTTCATGTGAGAGAGGGTATTGTGTATGTCCAGACGTGGGTCCCTTGCTCGATGCGCCATAGGGAACCAGGCTGCACCTCACTGAGGAGGTCCATCAAGGCCCAAGCATGTCTGGGGTTGCTTGGTTTTCTGTGCAGAGGGGACCTGGCCTAGCAGTTCGGGCTGGGCTGCTACCATTGGTGGCGGCAGCTGACTGATTTGCACATGGCCGGACCCCTTTTGCAATGGCACAGACGGGCTAAAAAACGGTGGTGTGGAAGGCTGCCCAGAGCAATTGCCAGTGGTTCAGATTCCTTCAAAACCTTTCACCCATCACTTTTGTGGTCACAGTTTGTCTCTCCATGTGAGAGAGGGTATACCCAGACTTGGGTCCCTTGCTCGCTGCGCCATAGGGAACCAGGCTGCACCTCACTGAGGAGGTCCATCAAGGCCGAAACATGTCTGGGGTTGCTTGGTTTTCTGTGCAGAGGGGACCTGGCCTAGCAGTTCGGGCTGGGCTGCTATCATTGGTGGCGGCAGCTGACTGATTTGCACATGGCTGGATCGCTTTTGCAATGGCGCAGACGGGCTAAAAAACGGTGGTGTGGAAGGTTGCCCAGAGCAATTGCCAGTTGTTCAGATTCATTCGAAACCTTCCACCCATCACTTTTGTGGTCTCAACATAACCACAAATAACATGAGGAATCAAATTAAATGGTCCAGTACATCAGTGAGTGACTTCGACAAACATCTATCTTCATGTCCAGGACTGGACTATGTTGCATCTGTGCAAAAATATGTGCATGTAAAGAACAGTGTACAAGGTCAGAGCTATAAACAGACCTATGTTTTTGACATTGATGTTAAAATCAAAAAAGCCAACATGAGAAGGCAGACACGCCTGTTAAAATATTCAACACTGGAAGAGAAACTGACACAAATAAAGCATATACGTACAGTCTATAAAAATTGGCTAAGAGGAAGGAAGGCGATATGCTACCGGAGGGACAGCGAGGATATGTTGAACAAGATTGCATCCAAGTCCTCTGCCAAAATCTGGAATGTTTTGAACAAGGCCACATACAAAGATCAGGCCTCTGTTCAGATTAACTCTATTCCAGCTAAAACCTGGTGCGACTACTTTCAGAAAATATACTAGACTCCAATATTGAATTAACATGTGTCCATTAAGAGTGAAAATTGGGATCACATGATAAAATTTGATTAATAGGATGTGCTATTTTACATCTCAAAATGGAGCTCTTCTAGGGCCCCATGCCCGGACGGCCTTGATAATAGAATGATCAAGGAAAATGCAGGAGTCTGGGCGTCAATATTAATGAAATGATTTGAGGAAGTGATGCGTGCAGGAAAGTTACCTGAATCATGGAAAAAGTCTGTACTGATCCCGCTTTTTAAGAAAGGGAATAGACTCGATCCTGCTTCCTATAGGCTGATTGCTCTCCTAGACTGTCCGGGGAAGATATTTGCTCGATTGCTTCTCTGTGAGTTCAACGCCTGGCTAGATAGAGAGAACTTGAGGGATCCATGGCAGACGGGTTTTCTCAAAGGCTTGGGCACAGACATTCATTTATTGATGATAAATGCGATTATTGCTAAACAATCAAGCAAGAAACTACCTTTGTATGTCACATTTGTCGACTTCAAGACTTCCGAACCGGCTCATGCCTAGTAAGTTATATATTGCATCGATATGTCTGTTTTCCACTTGTTCTGCATATTATCTATAACTGTCGATTCTTAACAATGGCTGCTGATACTGTACCACTGAATGTATATGCTTAAAGCTGTCTTATACAGTGCCCGGATGCCTTTTGGTGCGGTGCGCTCTAGAAAAACAATAAACAAACAAACAAACTGCCTTTCACTCTATCCTAAGAGAACTGCTCTTCATGAAGCTAATGAGAAGCAATTGTCCCTGGAACATCTTAAAGTGGATCATTGAGTTTCATGAGGATACTTCCATGCAGATAAGGCTAGACAGTGATGGGTCGTTGACAAAAAATATGGGTGGCTACTAGACAACCAACAGCTAGAATCGGTGTTTGAGTACACCTACTTGGGTGTAAACATTAATAATAATCCAAATGACATCCCGTATGAGACCACTATGATGATGAAATGGAATGGTTTAACATCACAATCTAAAATTATTAGTGGTAAATATTGTAAATTCACCATTGCACCTCTGGTAACATATTATAAGCAAAAAGCTCTCCCTGTACTGCTATACGGAGCTGAAACAAGAGCATGCAAACCAAGCATATATTGGGATAAAAAAAGAAGGGGCTTATTGGAGAAACCTTTTGAAGCTCCCTAAATCCACACCTGTGGCCTTATAAGGCACGAACTAGGGCTCATATCAATACATGCCATTTATAAATGGAAAGTATGCATGCTGTATAGAAAATGTGCTCTAGTAAATCATCAGAATGGGTTGTTTACGCAGTTAGCAAATTATGTGAGAGAGCCAAGTGACAGCTTTATCAAGCAATGGAAGTCGCAGGCGCAGTAGTTCATGCAGGAGGATGATCTGCTGTTACAAAATCCAGAGAAAGCAAAGCAAAAAATGTGGGTAATGAACTGGAACGGGACCAGGGAATTGTGTCATCTTTATAAATGCATTAAACAAAATCCTTTCGCCTTAAAGTCTTTTGGAACCCCTGAAGCGTATCTCTTAAAATCACCAAATGTCATGCATCTGGCAGGACTGCTGCGCTTGAGGCTAAATCAGTGGAAAACTAGAGAAGTTAAATCGAAATGGGTTGTTTCTAATGAAGGAAATAACATTTGCCGATTCTGCAATATACACAAAGAATCTTTGGAACATACCATTACTGTTTGCTCGGAATTGGAGCCCTTAAGAATCAAATACTTTAAAAATCTTTTTAAACATCTAATACATACGGGGCCGGAAGATCTATGGAAATATGTATTTCATGTGTATTCGACAACAGTAGGTTATGCAACTATAAATTTTTTGAAAGAACTAAAACTAGAAAATGACGATAAGCAAGTGGGAAAAAGCTGAAATTGCAATGGTATAGCTTCGGTGTAAGTTGCCTCTTATGTTAAGCTTGAGGTTCGCTTTCATGCATTCTGTTGATCACACTTGTCATTTGCTTATTTTCATCATTTTAGGCCGTCTTTTTTACTTATTTTAGTCAGTATTTTTATTTAGGACACAAATGAATGTGCATGTAGATGTTGTTAATTGATTTTAAAGAAAATGACATTTTTGTTTAAATGTTTGCTCATATATGCTTATATATGTTTTATATTTGTGAATAATAGTAGAAACGATGTATTTTGTATTGAAAGGTTGAATTTCTCAGCCAAATCAAATAAAAAAGAAATAAAAAAACCCATGCATCGTTCTTGATGGGGCACCATACCTAGTGCTCCTTTCTTCATCAAATCCTACATTCCTTCAAGCAAAGCACTGACCTTTTGTTCATTCTTAGGAAATAGAGTTGCCCTGAAAGATGATTCCATCGAAACCAGTGAAAACTCAATTTCCATGTGATCCACTGGTAGTTTTGTGGGTGGGCAGTATGGCAGTGGAAGCACGCAGGCAGCAGCCTGGGGCTCAAGACTGTGTGATCTGTATTTTTCCCCAGAAGCTGACCATGCTCCCTATGCCTAAATCCTCATGCACTACTGATAATCCCCTCAAGTTGCAAGCCTTGGCATAACCTACAGTGGGGGTCTTCCTCTGAGTTTTCCAGCAGATCACATCTTCTCTCTCACTTATAACGAGAAGTGGGGGCACAGGGAACCCAGAAAGAGCCCTACTGCTCTTCATTGGTGGGTAGAGATGGATGCTGCATTGTCCCATATAGGGCTAAATGTACACACAAAATAACTGTTGCTATATAAAGCAACCAATATTAGCACCACCAGTTCTGCACATGCTTCCTGACCACCCCACCACCCAAGAGATGACGTACCGCAATCCAAGAGAAAGCAACACCATTCAGAATCTCTGGGTCTCAAGTGAAGGACACCAGCAAAAAATAGAAAAGCAAAACGCTAAAGAATGGGACCAGGCTCCTAAAGATGCAGTTTACGGATCCTGGGGACCACAAACCAACTGCAGTCTGCTCTCCAAAGAGGACATCTTTGAATGTATTGGGGGCAATGTTCCCTCTAAGCTGTGTGCATGTGTGTTTGCCCAGCATCCTGCTGGGTGCCACTCGGAAGAGTTTTAGCAGCGCTCACAAACAATTCCCACCTTCTCAAGAATTATCTGACATTTGCTTTCTCTCTTAATAAAACTAAATTATACTAACTAGTCTTGAAATGCCATTCTATCCTATTTACACTAACCTTCTATGCCAGCGTGATCTTAAAACCCTAAAAAACCCACAAAATTAATACACCATCAAGAGGTTATCAATGAATATGAAAAAGTGGCTCTATAAACAGAAACTCAAACTATGATATGCCTGCACACATTGACCAAATAATCTTCCCTTCCCACCCATGGCTCCTATACTTGACCCTACCACACTCATACCTTATGACTCATTTCCGCCCCAGACCGCATTTAGATATTACCAAACCTTCACTCTGCCTACCTTGGCTCTGAGAAAGGTTACCAGCCTTGTACCTACATCCACTTGGCTTATGTATGTTGTAATATGAATAACTTTCAAGCACCAGAATTTGTTTCTCATGGTGCCTTAGAAAAAGCATCACCCACATTATGTAAACCAAATACTACGGAGTCTACTTGGATGTGTTACTTCATCCCATGCTTCATATTCTTTTACACATGTCACACAGGTGCTTTGAAGCGCTACCCTTGCAAGTTAACACATTCATTTTCCCTGTATGGATTTTGAGTAGGAAAATGTCATGCTCAGCCTCTCCTGCTTTAGCATTGCTAACATTACCCTATAAGAGAAGAGCACCATTGCAATATCATTTACTAGGCCTGCATAATGGGTATGGACTATCCCTGGCATTACTTGTACATAGTGTTAGTTACATCAGATATACAGATAGCTAAAATGCTTGGCACACAATCTGCATTCTTTCAAAGTTTTCAGAGTTCCTTTGAGCATAGACAAAAAATGTTTCACTGAGCACTTGTATAATCTTGGTGTATATTGCAAACAATCTTGTATGTACTGTAGAATATATGTGTACATACAGATTCATTACATTTTCTTAAACTGCCCACAATATCATGGTGAGGCTTAACAAATATTTTTCTTGCAAAGTATTGTGGCAATGCAACTATCCCAGTGAGTGTTTACCTGCTAAAACCCCTCACTTCTTACAGAGCCCCGTCAACTAGTATTGGAGGTTAGTACAGGAACTGGGGAGACGTATGGGAGACGGGTACAGGAGAACACTCCTTAGGGGTGAAAAACAAATCAGCAACTTTCCAAAACCAAGTCAGATGTTTTGGCAGTACAGTATAGTGTAGGGCAGGGATCCCCAACGTGTAGCTCGGGAGCAACATGTTGCTCACAGCACCCTAAATTGTTGCTCGCCAGTTGTCCTGGGCCATGGTGTGAAGGCCTAGAAGGGGGTGCTGAATGGATGAGACCTCAGTAGCACTGTAGTCGGGACAGAGTCCTGGACTGTGCAAGAATGTTGGCCAATGAGCCACTGTGTTTCCAGCTGGATTATTTTTATACATGCAAGATTTGTTTGGTGCCACCATGCACATACTTCTTCAGTAAATGTCCTTACTTGTTATGGTAGTGTCATTGCTAAAACCCTGTCATCTCCAGTTACTTTGCCCAGCTGACAAATGTATTAATGAGTACAATATTTGAACCATGTTTGTGTCATGGAGAAAATTGGCATATTCTGTTCTTTGATACAACTAGTATGAGCATAATGGACAAGGAGGTGGTATGCATACCCAACTTTCCTTTATTAAATAATGTGCATGCACACTTTCTGTACAAGTCATGTTTGTGTTTGATCCCACCATGTATATTTATTTACAATATTCATTTTGGTGTCTCCTGTATTTATTATTACATAGTGTCCTAGCGGAAAAATGGTTTTCGTTTGATAACCTGCCCATCTAGCACATGGTTAATGGGCAGATACGGTAAATGCATGCCACATTTTTCATAATTAATTTGCCCTGTATTCCAATCCAATTAATTGATTGTTAATAGGTTTAAACTAACAAGTCAATTAATTGATTCAAATACTCAGTTAACACCACTACACCACTCTATGAAGTGGTCATCAAATGCTCAAAGGTTTGACCAATGTTTGCCACTAAGTCTTGTGTAAAATCCCTTTTGGGCAGAGTAAATAGGCTCCAAATAATTGAGAAAGGTATTATTTTTATTCCTAACCACTTTTTCACCAATGCAACAGCCTTCTGGAGCTTTAATACACACCATTTTCCATAACATTCCCAAATAATTCTCAGGAGGTAACCTCCAAAGGCCCAATGAAGTGATCTTTAAAGGCTACCATGTAATGACCTGAAGTACTAATTCATATTTATATTTCTCCATTAAGTCAGCAACATTTAAAAACATGTTTCATATTTTTCATACAATTCACACAGAACAAGCCCAAAATAAAAAGGCAACTTTAACACAATCAAACTTGCTATATATACAAGTCTGAACATTACAATTAATTATATATATATCATAGCTCCCATGCATTCCACGCTTATGCAAAACAGAGAAACAGCAAATGAACAGAAAAAGAACCAAATCTTTGACTCCTATTTTGCAAGCACACTTTGTGCTTCCTCCTGCACACGTTCTTAATTTATTGAGGAGTGGGTACATTTAAACGTACCATTACCACCAGCCTCCTGCATTCTGGGAATCTTATTTGACAGATTTCTCCTTGCCATCTTATATGTGTATGTAAGTCTGTATATAAGGCTCAAGTGGGCAGCCTGTGTAGATTTTGGACATCTGACTTTTTTTCCATCGGAAACGCTCTTGCTTTTGGAGATATTTTGAGGTGGCTTAATGCACCAAATGTAGTTATTTTGCATCCCTATTCAAATGGACAGTGATTTACAACCGCCCATAACCACAAGTATTTCTCATCATCAGGGGAGGCTACAATCGCACTTGCACTGAAATTCACTTTATGATTAGCAGAAAATCCCAGATGTGCTTTTAAAAAATAAGGAACATTCTTAACTGGCCTGACACTCAAATTGAACACCCCCAATTCGGCTCACAAGGGGCTAGCAGGTGTATCTGCAGGGAGACCTGCTATTTGGCACAGGAATTTATTTTGCAACCCCTCCAAGAAATGACAGGTCTAACCACCCTAGATTTTGCGGCCTTAAAATCATGGAGCAGACCTTTGTTTTATATACCTCCAACTTCTCCAATCAGAATGCCGCAAACCTGAAATAACAACGTAAAAAGCCATTTAATCATTAATGATGCCTTTTCAGCTATCTTATTAAAATTACTGACGCAAGCACTGCTCTTTCAGAAGAGTAGGCTCAGATAAAAATGAGACTGCCCCCTCATCTCTACATTCATTTAAAAACTATCTACAAGGTTTCACCCTTTGCCTGAACACCATCATTTTTATTTTTATTATATTTAATTTCAAACTGTAATTCCCAAAATAGTAACTTGTGTTTAGCAGGCCCTGTTGGAGACCTGCTGGGGGCAAGGCCAAATTAGTTGTCTTCTGCATAAGGGTGCATGCTATAAAATGAACCCTTCAGGTGGAGGGTGGAAAGTTAAGTACTAGAATCAACATCCAAAAGGAATACATTGGGACCAACTGACATCCCCAGGACTCGGACACAGTGGGCTCATGTTGATTGACATATACTTTTATTGAAAGGAAAAGGGTGGGGGACTGGGGAAACTCCTGCCTTTCCCTGAAGCTAAGAGGGGTTCCTCATCCTTAACCAAAACTAAGGAAACTGCCAGTATGTCTTGTCTAAAGTAAATAGTCCACTGTCTGTCACAAGTCCGAAGCCTATTTCCATCCCTCACACTATTTACTAACCTATAAAAACAAAATGTCTTCTTAACTCAGAAGAATAGGTTGTAGATCCAATCAAAGAGTTCCAAATAACACATGTTCCAAACCCAAAGTTCTTAAATATAAAACAAAGTTCCATAAAGTTCTTACACATTTCTCTGTTGCACAAACTTCGTAGCAACCTGGGCAACAACTCCCTTGTCCTGGTTCCTTCTCTTGGCAACTCTCTATTTATTGGAGCACAGCCAGGGGCAATGACTCCTTTGCCCTGGTTCCTTCTCTTGTAGGTCCCAGATCTCTGTCTTTCTCTCTTTCTGCTTGGGCCAACTTGGTTCACTTCCGTGCCAAGTGTGGTCCTTAGTAAATTACTCTGTGGTTTCCCTTCTCATGGGATTGTACCCCAGACCTCTCTTTATGTTTGGGAACTGGGAGCCCTCTTCTCCCAAGTACCACCACGAGGAAGAGGACTTGTGTGTTTCTCCTGTAGTGGGTCCCAAACCCCCCTTTTTGGTGAGGGTACTTGGAGCTCTCTTCTCCCATGTACCGCCACAAGGAAGAGGACTTGTGTTGCTTTCGTTTGGTGGGTCCCAGACCCTTAAGTTTCTCTTGTTGGGGGACAGGCATGGTTCACATGCCTGACAGGTACTGTGACTATTAAGATGCTGACTGCACCGTCTTAGTTTCCCACCAGCCAGCCTGAGTGCTCCCCTTTGTAGTGGGCTCTGGTCTGCCCAGGAACACTGCAGTGTCAATCTTTCCCAGGACAGGGTGGTCTTCCTTTCACGTGCTTCCGTCTCTGCAGGAACACCGGGAGCTTCTCTCTGCCAGCTCGCCTTTTGGTCCTTCCACTGTGGACTGGCCCTTGTCCTTCCAGCTCCTCTCTTGGCATCCTGGTGTGCTTCCTTGCACTTTCCTGCACCGTGCTGGCTCCTGCAGCTCCTTCATGAAGGACTAGACAACTTCTTCCTGAGTCCCTCATCCTTTTCTACTATGCATCGACCAATGAGCAGCCAGCAACAACTAAGCTGCTCATTGTGGTTCTTAGGAGAACTCTTCATGCCTCCGCTCTTCCTCTTCATCCCAGTACTTATTCCAAGTTGTCTAGAATGCTCATGTTGGTTATGCAGAACACTCTACATTCCTCCATGCATCTTATTTGTCTCAATGGTTGTCAATAACCTATCTTTCAACTCTTCCCCATTCTTCCTCGTCTCAGTATTTCTAACCTTGATCTCCCTTGGGTCAGTTGTGCTCTTCATAGTCCCAGTATGTATCTAGGGAAGGGGTTTTTCTTTGGGTTATAGGAATGGGGGGGAGGGGTCCTAGGGTCTGGTGATTGGCGAGTATATTGCGTTCTCAGGGTAGGGTTGTTCCTAGTCCCAGAAGGGGTTTCCTCTCCCATGTGATTCTCTCCCTGTGCACCACCCTCAGGGGAACTATTGTACCGAGGACGTACTGCCCTGGCCACATGGGAATGGTCTCCCCCATAGGGGAGGAGGGACAGCATCCACAGATTTGTCACAGACTCCAATAAAATGTAAATTCCGCCACATTATGTTTCTATCAATCAAATACCGACAAAATCCACCCTGGAGTGCTACAGACTCCATAATTGGGGACTAACACCGCCAAACCACCACTTGTAATCTGGCAGTGATACCACTGGACCAAGTAGCAGTAACGGTACCGTTGAGATGCCACCAAACTCGTAATAAGCCCCAATGTCCCGTAAGGGAATTGGCCTATAACCTTGAGGGGCTGGTGTTCCAAGAAATACTTGTCTAAGGGGATGGCATAATGCCTGTCTTGACAACAACAATGAACATAAAACGATTTGGTATCCTTCAAAAAAGCTTCCATTTTTTTCTCAAATTCTTTTTTTGTCTTGCCGCAATTTTTTATGCCATTTTGAAACTATAAATCTGACCAGCAGTGTACACACCCCTCATTAAATCATGGTTCAGTTTTCTTTTCGAGATTCTACATTCTGCATCGAACCATGGTGCATCCCTTTCTATAACCTGGAACTCCTGAACTTGGGGGCACGGTTTGCCAATAGCTCTGTCCTGGATAGTTTCTCCTAAAGACTCAGACAAACTGACACTTTCCTTTGTGGCCTCTGAATTGTTCAACAGTTTTAAGAGAATATGTGAATTAGTAATTCTTTCCAATGCCTCCTTTTCGAGCGTAGGCATCGCCAACCAGCCTCTCTGGCTGTCAGATATCTTCTTTGTGGTGCCTACCCTGGCCATTGGAAAATGAACTCAAGAGGATTGTGTTTACTCTTTGATCAATAAGAAATGTAACATTTCATAACATTCCTGAAGAAACAAAAATCCACAGTACAGTCATCAATGGCTGTGGAACAGTATTGCCGATCTTGCATGCTTAGGAATGCACCATTTGCCATTAAAGATCCCATAAAATCCTAGGCAGAATCTCATGCTCAGTTTGTGGCCATTTTTTACTGTCAATACATTTGCACTAATATTTTGCTCACCAACCTGAAACCCCTGGTAATGTTTATTTACTCCTACTCTATTTTTGAACAGCTGGACTGGTCCTATATGTCTATAAATGTACTACTGACCACTCAATTTCCTCAACATTCCTTGTAAAACAACCACCTAACGTCAAATTAAGTTAAAGGCCTTGCACGTTTCCTTGACTAGAATAACACGTGGTCTTAAGTACTGCAAATTAAATGTTCTATATGCAGTTTTAATTTTGTTACATTTCTAATTTGTGTTGCAAACAATTTGTCCGCCAACTGTGCGCCGATATATTCAGTCGAAAAATGGATGTTGCTCACCATTTAATTTGATATGCCAATGTTGCTCATTGCGCACAAAAGGTTGGGGAACCCTGCTTTAATTGGGGGCGTGGCTTGGAAGCCATGTGAAAGGACGTGTCTGTACGGGGGCTCCCGAAGATCCGCACATTATCCGACTGAAAACAGTGCAAGGACCGATGCAATTTTGCTGAGACCGATATGACTGCGCGCATGAAACTCAGGTGAACGTGAGGTTATGTTTCGACACGGGCCTGCACCGTGAGAGCGCAACAAAAAGTTAAAAGAAGATCTGGAGGCGAGAGTGCGTTGAACGAGAAAATGGCCGCCGCCGCCGCCGAACGAAGGAACAAAGGGGTGCTTGATCTGGGCGCCTGTCGGTCGCACTGGAGCATGGTGATGGTGTAGGTGCATGACGCGGGTGCATCGAGGTCATTAAGGACACCCAGTCCTGCGAGGCCGACGGCGTGGACCTGGGAAGGGAGCAGGGCCTGATCGAAGATACTTTATACCCGGATCGTGCGGTGTGACCGGGAACTGTGCCCCGGGCCCTTTGTGGCCTAAAGTGGACCTCAGAGGGTGAGACGCGACCTGGCCTAGCTAGGTAAACAGACAAGATGGCCGGGGGTGCCGGAGGACAGAGGAACTTAGTGTCAGAGAAGTGGTGATAACAACGGGGCACCCGCAGGGCGCACTGTGAAACCCTGCCCCAGATCCGAGCGGGGATTGAAGGACGTGAGACATGTCTAACAAGCCCCTGAGAGCGAAGACCAAACAGCACACGCTCGACGAATATGCTAAAACGCCTCCCGGCCCAGACAGAGCCAAAAGCAAGGACAAAACGCAAGCCAAGGAAATGGCCGCCGGGGGTGCGAACCACGAGGTCCTCGCTGCGATCGCAGACCTGAAAGCGACCTGGGAGACCAAGCTCCAGCTCGCTGTGGCTGAACTGAAGACCGCAATGGAACTCCAGGTCGGGGCAGTACAGGAGGACGTGAACCTCCTAAGGCAGGATGTGCGTACCCTGGCAGAGCGTACAGAGACTTTGGAGAAAGAATTGGGCCCTACCGCGGCGGACTGCGCTGTGCATAAGCGTGAACTCCATGCCCTGGTGCAACGCGTGGGCAACTTGGAGAGTAGGGCGGAGGAGGCAGAAGGGCGCGCCCGGAGGAACAACATTCGCATCGTAGGCCTGCCGGAGGGAACGGAGGGCCACAATCCAACGGAATTTATTGAAAACATGCTACTGCAGGAGATCACGGGAGGCACCCTGTCGCAGGGTTTTGCGGTTGAGAGAGCGCACAGGGCCTTAACTAGGAAGCCACCACCGGGAAACCCGCCCAGGCCAGTGATAGCTAAGATCCTTAATTACCGGGACCGAGAAAGGATCCTTGAACACTTTCGCAAGGGAGGCACAATACAACGAGGAGCGGCGAATATAACGGCCTATCCCGACTACACCCTGCAGGTACAGCGCAGTCGTATGAACTTCGGAACGGTGAAGAGGAGATTGCGGGAAGCGGGGCTTAAATACATGTTGCTCTATCCGGCCAAACTGAAGGTCTTCTTTCAGAGCAAGCTACTGTTCTTTGTCACCCCGGAGGATGCTATGGAGTGGTTGGATGCACACAACTGCCCTCAGGAGTCAGATGTTCAGACGGCCGGTGGAAAATAAGGGACGAGATAAGTAACGCTGTAGGCCCGGTCGGGCCATGAACATTGGGACTAGATTATAGTCACTGAACTCGCTTGAGAACATGCGCGCGTCAGGGGTTATGAAACGTGGTCCTTGCGCGGACATGGTTGCGAAGTTGTGGAGCCGCCTGAAGCCACCCTTTACACCCCCTTTTTGTGTTTAGTTTAGTCACTGTTAGTAGGGTGACACCCTGTCGGGTTCTCTATTTGGGTTACCAAGGAGGACCGAACACAGGGATGCCTGAGATCCAGGGATGAGCTGGGCAGTGGTTGGGGGTAGGGGTTTGGGGGGGAGTTTTAGTTTTTGTATGAGCCTGAGGGTGGAACCGGGAGTGGGGGTAAACAAAGTGGGGAGGGATTGCCTTGGATGGGGGGAGGAAACTACTGATAGGCCATGGGAGACCTTAGGATACTAACGTGGAACGTTAGGGGGCTTAACAGCTACCTTAAGCGAAATAAAGTCATGTTGTATCTCAAGAGGCAGAAGATAGACGTAGCCCTGCTACAGGAGACACATTTAAAGCGAGAGAAACTGGAGCTGGTAGGGAGGAAGTGGAAGGGAACAGTGGTAGGATCAACGTACTCCGCCTATGCCAGAGGAGTGCTGGTGTGGGTGGCGCCACACGTCCCATTCAAGCTAATTGAGGAGGTTGTGGGGGAGGATGGGAGGTTGGTTATGGTGAGGGGGCTGGTAGAGAACAAAGTAGTGTGCATTGTAAATACATACGCGCCTAACCAGGAAACGGCGACATATTTTAGGACGCTGTGCACCAAGCTCAGTGTCGGGATGGGGGGCACGGTGATATGGGGTGGTGACTTTAATTGCGTGTTGAACCCCAAGGAGGATAGGTCGGATGACAAGATGGCTGGGCCCGGTCCGGCGGCTAGGGTATTGCAGACGCTGCTGGCGAATTTTGGCCTAGTTGATGTGTGGAGAGCGAAACACCCGAGCGCGAGACAATACTCGCACTATTCGGCTCCGCATCTACTGCACACGAGGCTTGACTACTTTTTCACCACGCCAGACATAGTCGCGGAGTGCGACCATATAGAATACAGGGCGAGGGTCCTCTCTGACCACTCACCCCTGGTCATGCGATGGCAACTGTATCCCCCACGAGCGCGTATACCAACATGGCGCCTAAGGGCGGAGGCGCTCAAAGACCCCGCCTTCAGAGAGGATATCAGGGAAGAGATAATTGCTTATTTTGAGGTGAATAAAGGGAGCGTTAAGTCGGCTGGCACCTTATGGGAGGCCTTTAAGGTTGTAATGCGGGGGATCGCCATTGCGAAGTCTAAGGGATTGATGGGGGGAGTCCTGGCGGATTTGCATAGAGCTGAGACCGCGCTGGAGGAGGAGTTGAAAGGTGGTGGGACAGATGCAGAGGCGGTCTCTAAATTGCAGCAAGAGTGTGCGGAACATTGGGACAGGCTCTGTAATTTGAATTATAGAAAGTATACTGAGAGACTGCATGCGGGGGGAGATAAAACGGGCCGACTCTTGGCTTGGCTGTACAAGAGTGAGACCCCACGATCCCCGATCAGAACGGTAACCAATGAAAAGGGGGAGGAGGTAGACACCCAAGAAGGCGTGAACAGGGCATTCGTGGAATACTATAAGGTCCTATACGAAGATTGCGAGGGGGGCAGCCAGGAGGAGATAGACGAAGTGCTGGAAGATGTAGGCTTGCCCAAGGTCAGCGATGAGGAGCGAGAGGAGCTGGATGCTCCGATCACCCTGGAAGAGCTGAAGGAGATTGTGAGACAGTTGCCCACTAGTAAGACCCCAGGGGCAGATGGGTTCCCCAGTGAATTTTATAAAGTTTATGCAGAGGAAGTGCTCCCGCCCATGTTGGAAATGCTCAACGAAGCGTACGAGATGGGATGGTTGCCGGAGTCACTTAGGGAGGCGATTATAATACCGCTCCCCAAGCCAAATAAACCGGGACATGATTGTGGCTCCTACAGGCCCCTGTTGATGTTGAACCAAGATAGTAAGATCCTGACAGCTGTCCTGGCTACTAGAATGCGTAGAGTGATCGGCAAGTTGATCCACCCTGACCAGACGGGCTATGTCCCTAATAGGAACATCACTCACAACCACAGGCGCCTCCACAGGGTGGTCGAGTGGGGTGGTGGTGAGGACGGCGAAATGGCGATAGTAGCATTGGACGCGGTTAAAGGATAGTTCCGGGACTTTTTTTTTATTGTCCCTACGGGTCGGCCATGTGTTTGTAAGCATAAATCGGTAGATCGTAGGAAACTTTCCTATGGACCTTATCCGACTTTTCGCCCATTATCGCACTCGAAATCAGCCTCCATTTTGTGATAATCCTATCATTCCGCCGCATCGACCTGGCTCACCTGCCTTTGCGGCACTAAATCAAATCCCCCGCCCCTGAAACAGACTTTATCAAAACATTCATATTCCCCGCCTCTATCCGTGACGTGACTGAGCTGCGTAGGCAAACGCGCCCAGGCGTCTTCTACGCGACTCCACACAGACCCCGGAAATCAACACAGATCAGCTCACAATACAGCGCACCACAATTCGGAATATGAAACTGTACTTTGAAATCAAACCGCAAGATTGTAAATGTGGTAAAGTACATTTATTTGACATCAAATGTTTAGAGAATATTCAGCGATTTGCATTTTTATTTGCTCATGTTCCAAAAAGTTCGTATTGAGGAACGCGATGGTCCTTTGCTGTACACAGGGTCTTAGAGCATCTCACAATACAGCACCACAATTCGGAATGTGAAACCGTGGTTTAAAAGCAAACGGCAAGATTGTACATTTGGCAAAGTACGTTTATTGGACATCAAATGTTTAGAGAATATTCAGCGATTTGCATTTTTCTTTGCTCTCGATCCAAATTAGTTCGTCTTGAGGGAAGCGATGTTCGTGTGCAGTACACAGGGTGTTGGTTTACGATAAAAATAAGCTCTTCTGTCGCACTGATAATCGCATGGCTGTTCCAACAACGAGGCACTAGGCCACCACAACGGTAGGTATGTTGCATCTAACCGTTAGTACCGCGTAAGGGCATACTTGTACTTGGCGATCGTCCCATAAAATGGTCAGGGTGGTAACGTTGTTCACGCGGAGAAGCAACTGGCGGCTGTAGAAGTCGTCCGCCGGTGTCTGGTACTCGTGACACAGACAGTAGTGAATGATGTACCTAAAAACATAAAAAATGAAATTAGTCTCACCATCAGATCCTTATTAAAATTATTCATTTCATAGCGAGGACAGCGCTACTGGGTGTACACAAGTGTTTAAAGGCGTGGCGAGGCATGGAGGGGGGGGGGAGTGGAGTACAAGGTAAGTAGCATAAAATAATAAATAAATAGGGCCAGCTGGTGGCAAGTGCAAGGTAAGTGCAGAACAAGTGCTGGGAAGGGGGGGCTGTAGGATACTGAGACAGTCCCCCAGTGCAGGGGTTGACAGGGAGGCAGTGCAGGTGGAGAGTGGAAGTGCCCAGGACCGAGGTCGCAGACAGTGGACCAGTTGTAGCAGGGGAGAGGGAGAGAGAAAGCAGAAGCAAAGAGGAAGGTTTTGAGGTGCTTCAGTAAAAGCAGATGTTTCTCCTCCAGATAGTGCGCGGTAGAAAACACTATGCCACATAGAACGAACAAGTACAACTGAACCCGTCTTTAAAGCCACTGTATAGTAATGAAATTGCGGTATAAACTCATCAAAAGTTACTTACATTATATTTGCATTTTCCATTGTGTCTCTGTGTAGGGCAGACCCGAAACACCACTCCTTCTTTGCCGACGTTACTTCTTCTAATGAACGTGGCTCATCGTTTCGTTTCTGAAATTTTATTCATTATCTTTTCTTAGTCTTTCAGGATGGTCCCGGCCTGTCAAGGTCAAATCACAATAGAAC
Organism: Ambystoma mexicanum; assembly: GCF_040938575.1. Lineage (NCBI taxonomy): Eukaryota > Metazoa > Chordata > Amphibia > Caudata > Ambystomatidae > Ambystoma > Ambystoma mexicanum. The sequence goes on along the minus strand of NC_090939.1, from coordinate 503,062,199 downwards.
CTTATATTGGGTCGTGGGCCGTTCCGCCACCCGAGCAAAACATCAAAGCAGCTGACCTTCACTTTGAGCGAGCACACATTTCTAGTTAGCTCCAGTTAGTGTAAGGGCATCTTGTCTGCGTGCCTTTTTTTTTATTGTCCCTATGGGTCGGCCATGTGTTTGTAATACGGAAACATTCTATAATTTTTGTAAAAATGATTTATATTACTGTTTGGTTTAATTGCAATGGGCCTGCAACATGAGGAGACTCGAGAGAACAGACAATCGAATTACAATCATTTAAACCGTGATGTGTATTTCTCAATGAGCTCTGCTTTAGGTGGACATGGAACAGAGGCAATGTTGGGTGGCAATGCAGTTGTCCCCTGCATAGGTTCGTTCACCACTCCATGTATGTGCCTATCGAGGACATCTACGATAAGTCTCTCAATAAACTCATATTGCATATCCTCAAACACTGGTTTGATCACCCATTGTTTACTTCTTTTAGTGAAGGCCTTATTGTAGCGAAGCGTCCCTAAAGTTCCGGTCGTCCTACTTTGTTGACGGCCAACATTATGGTTATGTGCCAAGACCGCTAGAAGAGTCCGATTTATCATGCCTTCCATGCCAAAATGCAATCTTTTGGGCCTGTACTTTAGGCACATATTGTGGAACACCTCCAAATCTCCTGTGTGGCAGAATTCCGTGAGTCCCCTCAAATCTCTTGTTATAGTTTTATCAAATACAATCTTTTCAATGGCCTTGTGAGTGGGTGATGAAGGAATCAACCACTTCTTCTTCCGTGCCTCCTCTGTGGACAAATGGCCATGTTCACATTTGTGGAAATGCTCATTTGTCGACCATCGATGTACGTTGCTACAGTGCAACATTACTGACCGCCATTTTTCCAGTAGAATTTCCAACGACCCTTCACATGTTTTTGAGCTCCACCAAAGATGGTTGCTGATTGACTTGGACCACTGTGAAATACCTTGCATATCTTTTTTTTTTCCTGCAGCCGACAATTTTTTATTGATTGATTTTGCAAGATGCCAAACGTCAAATTGGTGATTTATATTTTTGTACTGTTCTCTCATTGTCTTGGCAATTGAAACGTGTCTGTCCGTGGCTATCAGGTCGATCACCATTCCCCGCGATTGTAGTTCTTGCAATGATGCTACAAAGCCAACTTTCTCCATGGCCACTGAGGATGTACTTTGTGACACCTGCACGACCACCGAACTCACAATTTTCTTACTTTCCATGTCCTGAAAGTGGTAGGTGCAGTACTTGGCTGAAAATCCTGGACTGTCGCATTGTCCATCACCGGCTAGCCTGAAGCGTTTGCCCGCGAATGTACTTTCCATTGACATTTTTTCCATTCTCCAAGCTTCGCTGATGGCTGGAAATAGATAATCGGTTTGGTATTTGTAGAACTGACTTTTCGCAATGAAATGGATTCCCACAAACTGAAAGAAATACTGTAACTTTTTAAAACTTGAACCACTAAAAAGTGCGGCCGCTGCACAAAGTAGATTGCCTGCTGGCAGTTGCCCCAGCATGGGTTGTGCAGACCATGCGAACGGATGATATTGTGTACAGGTGGCATGTATTTTAAGGTTAGTGCCTCGAATTGCACGAGTCACATTAATCAATGGCTCCCCACATACTTCCCCACCAACCCAATGCCCACATTTCATCATCATAATAATATCCATCAAACAGCTATCGAATACAATGAATTTGGCCTCTTTCCTTATACTGTCACTCTGCATCCCAGCTGGTTCGGCCTGTAACGTTGAGGACATGTCACTCGCATGAAAGGTACAATCTCTGATATCGTCTTCCGCTATGCTGAGTGATATTGATGGTGTTTCATTGTCGTCCACTTCATTCTCTTCCATTGCAACATCTGTTCCTTGTCCGGAGATGGGAGAAAAAAACAATGTCTTCAACTTTCGCGTGCTCTTATTTTTTGCGGGTGTGGATTCTGTGAATTGATCTACGACTGCATCCAAACTACCAGGAGGACATTCACTATCAATGGCTGGTGGTGGTATAGCTCCGTTGTCAATCACTTCATATTCTTCCCATTGGCACGATGCATCTCCAGTCTCAAGTCCCTGCCAAAAGGTTTGACAAGCAACATCTCTCGTTCGCTTCACTGTCTGTGTAGATCTAGTTCTTACACCCACTCGCAACTAGAGGACAGATTAGAAAAGGGATGTTCAGTTTAAACACAACTTACAGTATTGAACTATTGACAGTGAAAGACAACATAATATAGTGAACAGGACACTAACCTTCTTTTGCTTTCTTTTCTTTGAAACTTTCTTTCCTCGAACTTCAACATCTGGACGCTGTTGCTCCGACTCGTGTGTGCATGTCTCCACTTCCTCTCGCGCTGCAACGACTATACTTTCATGATAAGCACATCCATCACTCACTGAGGCTCCATCGACTCGCTGAAACATAGAACTTTCATTAGTATGTATAATAATATTGAAAACACAAAATGTACTTGGGGACCAATACCCATACGTACATCTCAATAGCAAAACACGAATGAACGCATTGTGTAGAACATTCAAACGACAATAGTTCACGCATTGTTGATCTAGTTAGATTGAACTGTCAAGATCCATACCTCGGGCTCCGCATAGACTTCCATTGATGATATTATTGAAGATGACGCTTCAGCAACTCCCTGAAACACAGTAATTGCATTAGTATGGTTTTCTATTTTGTTTAAAAGAACATAAACTTTCTGCAGGCGTCAACGGCTCATCTAAATAGACCTGCACAAATGATCAGTTGTCTAAAATAAATAATGGATATCCAAATATGATTCGATTTGCTCCATCGTTGGAAGTGTCACCACCCAGAGATCTGCATCAACTACTAGGGGTGATGTTCTTGTTGAAGAAGCTCCGTCAGCTCCCTGAAACATAGTACTTGCGTTAATAAAGAAGGAAGTATAGCGGATGTAATCACGTCATTTGATCTCGCATGATTGATCTGTCAGTATCCATACCTCGAAATGCATAAGAACATCAAGGGACGCTGTAACTGCGGTGCACACTTCTGCAAGCTGTTGCGCCGACCCGTAACTGCATGCTCCCCCTTCCTCTTGGACTAATGCTCCATCGACTCCCTGAAACATAGGACTTTCATTAGTAATGAACACAATATTGAAAAAAGAAGACACATAGGAGGGCGACGACAGAAGGACATACCAATGGCTAAAAACGAAAGAAACATTGTGTGTAACAATCACGCTACAAGAATGCAAGATCTGATGATCTCCATCGATGGAACTGTCCGGAAACGTACCTCGAGCATCTGAGTGACATCTACGGTTGTCGTCAATGCGTTGGACTCCTCAGCATCTCCCTGAAAGACAGTACTTGCATTATTTTGGATAACAATAATTATAACTGAAAACAAAGACTAGAGGACGAGTACTGTGGTGTACCATTAGGTAAAATAATTACACGATCAATTAAAACTATTGATTTACATGCCTAAAACAAGTCAGTGTCAGAATAGCTAAGTAAGATTACCCGATAGGCGCTTGAAGTGGCTGATGACTGCAATAACGACACGGATGGAGAATCTTCAGCCTTCATATTGAGTGGATACATAAATGGGGAAATTATTGTTAGCTAATGCTACACACTACCGCAATGCCGAGAGATAAATACGTAAACTTGACTCACCAGTGGAGGGATGTGGACGAATAGAGTGGGAATAGCGGTTGAGAGCAATTTTCGCCTCGCTCGCGGTGTTTTCGTCCTTATTAGCAATGATGTGGAGTACATGTCTGGGCTAAAGTGCCTGCTGCAGATGCGGTATCGATCACCCCTCTTGTCCGCAAAGACTTCTAGGACTCTACTTTCTATCTCAGAGGCTGGATATCCGCAATATCGGACCCATTCTCTTATCTGATCTATTGTCTTAGGGAAAACATGCATTATAGTACCTTCAGATTTGTTATGGGTCTTCGAAGGGCAACCGCCAATGGAACAGGCAGGCATTATGGAAAGTTCTGAAAAGTAAAGATCAACAATTCTCTATGAATACCAATGTGTTAAAACATTAAATGACACATAAAAGGTTCAATGCAAGGTCCGTTTTGGTTCTTGGAACTATACACGTTATTCACATGCGGATAAGTATTTCAATAACTTTCAAAAAATAGAAAAAGTAATTTGACTAAACTCAGAACATGTGACTAGTTCCTTGCATGTACTGTCGTGAACGAAAAGAAAACATGGATGCAATTTGATGACTACTAGCAAATAGATATAAATTAAAAAATTGGACGCAAAATGATTATGGTACATGGACTTACCTTGACGAACAAACAGTTAGATGCAGGGATCAGAGTAGTTTCTTGTCGTAGAACAGGGAGCAGTTCACAGGTTGCAAACTGACGAGTTTGCTCAAAGTGGTCACGGAAGTTCACAGAGACGAAGAGCAGATAACCAGCACCTTCACGGGTTGACTAGCAAAGCGCAAAGAAGTTCTCATTAGAAATATGAAGTGGGTTATAAAGAATTCGAAACAGGGGTGTGTTTGTGAATGAATGACGTGTATATGTCGTGGCATTATGCGGTCTGCTTGGGGCCGTCCAGCGTGAGGGGGGATGCTTGGCAGGAGACACGGGGTCTGTAGGTAGACATGGGAACAACAACCCATGCTCTATAGACCACTTTGAAGTGTACATGGTCTTTGGCACCTCTTGGCCTTTATCGCTCCCTGACAGCTCCACTTGCCAGCACAAGTACCCCGGTGCGAACTGCCTTTGATAGGGCGGGGGGTGGATCGGGGCGGTGGTCGTGCAGACAAGACACAGGAAGACTCGTGAATGGAGACACACTTATGTGGATTGCAGGGGGCCGTCCAGCGTGAGGGGGGATGCTTGGCAGGAGACACGGGGTCTGTAGGTAGACATGGGAACAACAACCCATGCTCTATAGACCACTTTGAAGTGTACATGGTCTTTGGCACCTCTTGGCCTTTATCGCTCCCTGACAGCTCCACTTGCCAGCACAAGTACCCCGGTGCGAACTGCCTTTGATAGGGCGGGGGGTGGATCGGGGCGGTGGTCGTGCAGACAAGACACAGGAAGACTCGTGAATGGAGACACACTTATGTGGATTGCAGGGGGCCGTCCAGCGTGAGGGGGGATGCTTGGCAGGAGACACGGGGTCTGTAGGTAGACATGGGAACAACAACCCATGCTCTATAGACCACTTTGAAGTGTACATGGTCTTTGGCACCTCTTGGCCTTTATCGCTCCCTGACAGCTCCACTTGCCAGCACAAGTACCCCGGTGCGAACTGCCTTTGATAGGGCGGGGGGTGGATCGGGGCGGTGGTCGTGCAGACAAGACCAGTTTGCCGCAGGGCCTCACCAAGGAGAGGCCATCTAACTGAATGTAAGAGGATGGCTGCAGGATCTACTACATGGAATGCAGGGGGGTGAGTTTATAAATACCTCACCCTCCCAGGAGAATATACACTAGATTCATTTAAAAAATCAAAACAACCATTGTTAAAATATATGTTGGGCTTTATTTTAGATTTTAATTAAACATAAATAATAAACATTACACATTGTAAAGTTGAGGTTGCAGCACATCGAGGGAAAATCCGCGGTATTGTCCACTGTCACTGGGGAAATGTTGTCTAATGGCAAGTACCGCACAGGCAGGTATTACTCTCCGAACGCGGTGTCCGAGCCTCCCGTGAAGCCACCAAGTGAAGCAACGATAGGCCACCAGCCTGTACCACCTGTGAAAAAAAAAGATGCAAACTGTATTAAACTGACCAAACTTTCTTATCAATGTCGATTCAGGTAACACATGTCATTTTTCTTAGAAAAAAATTATATCTAGAAAATGCACTATATGGAACAAATTTACATGCGTTCGAATGATATGTAAATGTAATTTTATATGTGGGAGACGACCATGAAATAGTGGTGGCATCACTGACATCACAAACAGAGTATACTTACTCGTTACTCGGATTACGCGGACGAACAGTGCCGCGAAGTTCGTGCATAAGCACCATCATCATCCTCAACACGGTCCGTGAGAGGCAGGCTTCCCTGAACTCTGGCAGCTCGGTGATGCATTGCGGACTTTGCTCGCCTTCCTGCAGACTTTGCTCGCTTTCCGAAATGTAGGCCAAGCACCCGGAATTTTCACGGCAGCAGCAGTTCTCCTCCTCAGTTGGCATTAGCTCGCACCGATTGCACGTGCACCAGGTGGAGACGCCGTCCATGCGACATGGTCCAGGCTCTTCATCCGTTGACTGGTCCTCCCAACTGCCGTCCGAATCCCCATCGTTTTCGCGTGCTTGACTTTCCAGTAGTTCTTCCTCGGTGTACTCGGGCTCGTACATATACGGCATTATTGTGGCCATTGTGCGGTAAAGATAGTAAAATAATTTACAGAGATGGTACAGGTGTTCACACGGGCTACAAGCGGCGAAGGTAGCTGACCAGAGCACTGAAACGAGTCACAGAATACTCAAAGTAACACAGAGAGAGGAATGGAATCGAAAATCTGCTGCTGTGTGTTGTGAAACGGTCTGTTTATACTTATTGGGGAAAGAGGCGTCCTGCCATTTCCATGGCAACACGTCAATAGCTGAGGCGCAGCGATTGTTGACACGAGACGTGCTTGAAATGGGCAGTACGCGTCTGCTGATGTCAGGCTCAGGGGCGGGGGATTTGATTTAGTGCCGCAAAGGCAGGTGAGCCAGGTCGATGCGGCGGAATGATAGGATTATCACAAAATGGAGGCTGATTTCGAGTGCGATAATGGGCGAAAAGTCGGGTAAGGTCCATAGGAAAGTTTCCTACGATCTACCGATTTATGCTTACAAACACATGGCCGACCCGTAGGGACAATAAAAAAAAAGTCCCGGAACTATCCTTTAAGGCGTTCGACTCTGTTCGATGGCCTTGGCTGCTAGCGGCTCTGAAAGGGTACGGGATGGGACCAGGTTATGTTAGGTGGGCCGAGATGTTATATAGTGCACCACTGGCCAGGGTCCGTACGGGCGCAGTGGTGTCAGAGAGATGGCAGTTGGGCAGAGGCACTAGACAAGGGTGTCCTTGGTCCCCTATGTTGTACATCCTGGCCCTAGAACCCTTGGCGATTTACCTCCGGCAGCAATATGACCCGGTCGGCATCGAGGTAGGAGGAGAGTGTCACCTTATATCCCTGTATGCGGATGATATGCTGTTATACCTAAGATACCCAGAAGAAAATTTGCAGTATGTCTTAGAGGTGATGGGGAGGTACGCCTGGTTGTCCGGTATAGCGGTGAACCCTCAGAAATCCACTCTATTTCCGCTGGGGGGCTATGTGGGGACTCCAGTGGAGAGGTTGCCAGTGTTGCAGATCCCGTGGGCGACGAGATCCTTTAGATATTTGGGGATTGATGTGTATCATACGACCGTGGAAGAGCACAAGTATAACACTGAACTTGCTGTGGGGAAGATCGAGAAATGTATGAGGTTCTGGGAAAGATTGCCACTAGCGATGATGGGCCGAGGAGCCATGCTTAAAATGGTGGTGCTGCCCAGGCTTCTGCATTATTTTAACAACATCCCCTACATGATTCCTAAGAAGTTTTTTGTGAGGCTACACAGTGTTTGCAGAGAATTCTTGTGGCACGGCATGCGCAACAGAGTCGCACTGTGGAAGCTGCAGAACTTCTATGAGAAGGGCGGAATCAAGCTGCCGAACTTTGAGGCATATTATGTAGCAGCGCAGCTACAATATGTGTCCAGGTGGCTCTCAGATGAAGAGACCCCTGAACACAGGCTGTTTGGGAGGGATTGCTCCCCTTTTTACTTGAGAGAGGTGATCTGGGTGGCTAATGCATGCATGAGGGAGCGGCCTAGTATGCTAGCTTTGGGACGGAACATGTGGAAACGGGCCTGCCGGATGATGGGCAACCCTCTGCCGTGTGTATTGCAGTTCCCATTGGTCGCACTGGCGAGGGGAGATGGGCAGCTCAGGGCAACCATTCGGATATACTGGGAGTCAGTGGGGTTGGTCACCATGGGAGATATTTGGCAGGATGGGATCATCTTGGAGTTTGAAGAATTAGAGGCAGGGTCGGGACTGCACAGGGGTCAATATATGACATATCACAGGATAGTGCAGGAGATCCGGAATAAGTGGCCCGAAACTACCCTGGCCGATGAACCGGATGCCCCGGTGGAGATACTATATGACACATCGGAGGGCGGGCACGAGGTCTCTAGGTTGTATGAGATGTTGATGATGAAGGCTGGGAGCGATTTAGGGCACTTGAGACTGGAATGGGAAACGGAGATGGGGGCCCCGATGACAGAGGGGTTGTGGGAGCGAGCCCTTGGGTATCATAAAAAAGTATCGAGAAATGCCAGGTTCAAGCAAATACAGCTTTATATAACGCACAGAGCATACCTGACCCCTTTGAGAATATCCAAATTTCGGGGTGTTGGACGCCAGGCGTGCCCCAAGTGCGACGAGGAGAATGCAGACATGATACACATGTTTTGGGCGTGCCCAGTAATTGCAAGCTATTGGGGCGAAGTGGCGCAGAAGCTGGCAGGAAAGGGTGTCACACTCAAAGTGGATTCAGCTTGGGCCTGCTTACTGGGGGGATATCCCAGAGCGCGTAAACTTAGACATGTCGATAAATTGAAAGATCTGGCTTATGTGCTTGCTAAACGTAGGATTGCCATGGGTTGGAAGGAGTGTCATAAACCACGAACGGAGGTCTGGTGGAGGGATCTCCAAAAATGGGCGGAGGCCGAGACGGCTGTGTGGCGAGATGCCAGTATCGCAGGGGAGGACGAGGAAATGTGCTCTCTTGCGGCATGGAAACTGTTGATAGCTGAACTGTTTGGAATGGGGTCAGCTTCAATTGACTCTGAGAGTGCTGACGCCCCCTCGCCCACAGCGGATACCAATGGCGAACACCATACAGGCTCATAGGGGGGAGGGATGGGGATTGCAGTGTTGTTTGTTGTTAAATGTGTTTATATATGTTCAAGTTGTAATGTTGTGTGGTTTATATATATAAAATAAAAATATATTTAAAAAAAAAAAAACCCTGCTTTAATTAATTCATTAAAACTGCACATGAACTTCTATTGGCATGTTTACTGGTGCATTCCTATATGCTTTTTGAAAAACAGCTTTAGTGTTTTTTTCAATGGTATAAAACACTGTAGAGGAGGAGCCAAGTACTCCCCCTCCAACTGCCCCACCCATATTACCTATAGAATGGGAACCAAAGTATGTGACGTATGCGGAAAAGTTGAACCAGCAAAGAGCAGAGCATGGTCTCTGTGCAGTACCCATAAGAGTACCATTACCTAAGAGAATCTGGGAGGCAAGGTACCATTGAGAAAACCGTACCTGCATGCAAGACAGTAAGATGGCCATTTGAATGAGATTCCTGAAGAAGCAGAATAGATGAAAGGCAAGGATGAATGGTGACGTCACACAGAAAAAGATGACGTACATAGAAGAGATGTAGAGACCAAAGAGAATGCAGATAGAAAGTTACAAGAATACGTGACCACTTGGGCTCAAGGTGAAGAAGCTTATGCCACAGAAATGGATGAAGATATTAAGTCATTTTACATACGTACAGATGCAGAAGAAACGCAAGCAGCAAAGTGATTGTGAAGCTAGCTCTAAGCTTATAATAGGTAGATCGCGGCAAGCACCAATATATATATATATATATATATATATATATATATATATATTTATATATATATATATATTTATATATATATATATAGATGCATATGGACAAATAAAAGATGAATGTTTCCACTATACGTTATGAAGCAGTGCTGAACATAAATAAGAAGGCCTCACTTCAGTGTGCCGCAGTTAAAAGCAAATTTAGTTGCAAAATGAATCTCAGCAGACGGAGTTGGATGAGCCAGGAAGCCAAAGTCTTATTAAACAGGAACTGGCCAACATTGGATACAAATTGTGTGAAGGAACACGAGGCTCCTGTTCAGCAGGCTTGAGCAAAACAAAATACGTCAGAGGACTATTAAAAAATAATATTAAATACACAAAAAGCTTGATTTAATGGTGTCCAGTCACGTGGAAAGAAGAAATTGGACGATCGAGGTGGTCACACCTATGCACAAGGACATGCTGTGCCTACACTCCTTAAAATTCTCAGAGCACAGTACAAACTCAAGGCCAAACTTCTAAGCACTAATTGACACTGGACCATCGAGGTGATGATGGATTGATATAATAATTGGTGGGAAGCTAGTTTCTAGATGAGCCCACTAACACCTGGTTCAGTCTGCGTGTTGCTAAATGTAGGTGGAAAAGTACTGAGGGGGGTTAGAAGCCAACCAATTGTAGAGGACTGTGTAATCAAGGGTCCTATAATTTGTGTAGCCAATGCAACGTTGTGTATTTAGTGACGTTCAGAGTGGCCATTTTGAGGGGAGGGCTTAGTTGCCCCACCTGATGTTAAGCACCCTATCACTTTCTTTCACTGTTCTATACTGATATGAAACTTACAGTTAGCTATTCACTTAGAGCCTATCACTTTCCCAGATAGGTTTTTGTAGTTTGCCACGTAGGTAGTGACGCAGGTCAACATAACCTCAGTTTCTATTAAAATGAGTCCAGTAAGAGGATCGAACGACTGCTGATGTTCGTTGTGCTCCCTGTTTTATATACTTGTTAATAATACGGACTCCCCTTTTGCTAAAATACCTGAGTCATTTTGATTATTGATGTATGAATAAAATCTGCATCCCCATCCATCTCCAGGGTATTGCTACTCATCTTAAAGGGCTGGGAAACACAGTTCAACACTTTCTGCATTGTCTCTTCTAAGCACTGCCGACAAATGAAAGGTGACAATCAAACTTATTGTTTATACTAAGCATACAGTGCTTTTTTGTGCAGACACATATTTTCCTCAATACAGCAGTACTTTTGCTAGGAAATGTGGCAAATCTGGAAGTCTTGGACTGGTCTTTATAATCACAGATAAAATATTTATTTTTAGTTTATACCTTCCAGAAAAGTGCTGTATGATGCACCTTTGACACTAATTTGTAATGAATTGTAGTGAATGGGAAGGGTAAATGTCCCTGCCAACTCTCTTCAGAGATGTTAGCTCACTAACTACTCATGCTCACAAAGTGGCTTACCTGGTTAGTCAGCTGTGCACAAGGAAAATAATGTGCGCACTACCATTTCCACACTTAGAGAAAAATAATTAGAGAGAAAATTGATTATGGGCCTGAAAAAGGATTTGGCCCTCAAATTCTCAGAGGAGATATAGGCATCCACCATAGAACTCTACAGGTTCTTTCGGGAAATAAAACATGAAGTTGATACCTTAGCAGAACACACTGATGATAACGAGCTGTAAATTTAGACACTCCAGATAAAAGTGGTTCAGACTGCGGTTGTCCCCATGGGTGCCAAGAAAACATGTAGGCTCCTGCTGAGAAGGGTTGTGAAAACTGTCAGGTGGTAGAACACCCACATCAATGGCCTAATCATGGAGGATTTTGATCTTATTACTTAGACTACACAGGGTGGGCCTGATGTAGACAAAGAAAGGCTGCGACCAGTGAACGTCACCATGAAGTTCCACTGACATGCCACAAAGGAGTAGATCTTGCAGAAGGCAAAAGAGTCATGCATGATCAGAAGGATTGCAGGATGTGTTGCTCTAGGCTTATCCTGATGATAGTGATTTCTACTTTTTATCCCATGCACACACTTCTTACTCTAAAATCAATATCAAAATTGTAGATGAAGCTCTTCTGAACTTGGTAGAGGCGGCATCTAAGGTACGTATTGCATTTTCGCATCATGCACTTATCTCCTAGATCATATACCTCGCCACCTGAGAACCCAGACCTAGGTCCTGGAAATGAAGCTCAGCCTTGCTGAGGGATGCTGTCACTTGTAAGAATGTGGGGTGATGGGCTAAGGGGGTGTCAATTGAGGAATTATAATAAAAACCCGGGGGGGCACTTTGGCAGTAGTCCACTGGAATCCTACAAAGGCCATGCTGAGAGACTTGTTTACCAGAAAGTACCCTCTCGTAAAACACTTAAAAAGGCAGAATTTAAGAAACTCACTACGGAGCTGAAGGATCTAAAGGGGTAGTATAGTGAAAATGGCTTGCAAAAGGCTTTTCAGAAATGACAGTTCACTGGAAAACAGATTGATACCATCAGCTACAACAGAGAAGAATTTTCCCTAAAGAGGGGACACCAAGAAGGGAGACCAGCCTCATCGCCTATTGTCAGTCAAGCTTAGAGCTAGGTTGAAAGCAAACCACAAACAGGGTATCATGGGTGGGAATGGACAAACCATATGTGGGGTATAGGAGAAGAGGGAAGTGTTTGTTAAATATTATAGTAATAGGTGTTTCTGAGAGGCACAAGGGGATTGCATTAAGACATTCTGCTGTCCTTGCTTTCTCCTGTGGATAGAGAATCCCTAGTCTAATAACTGATTCTTGTGATCTTGTCAATACAATTAAATAAAGCACCTAGTCCAGATGTTTTTGCCACATAACTTTACATAGCCTTTGTATTAAAGGGGCTACTTCAGCACTAGACAGGGGGCGCACCTACAACCTACGGGAGTAAGCAAGAAGGGGTTGGGGCACCTTCTTAGGGGGAAACACATGGGCACAGGTTTCCTGGGTGAGACCCAACCTGGGATTTTTCCATATCTCATAGTAATATAAATAAGCTCCCTGGGCCGATGGCATACCCAGTGTAACCCTACCCCTATATTTCATGCAAGGCCTTTATTCATGGCTTTACTACAATTTTGTTATCCCGCGCATGATGACTGCCATATAAGAATTGGAAGAAGACTATGACCATTCCGCCTCCTCTAGTGGCATTTAAGAAGAGCACTAATATCCGCAACTTAGTGATGAGAAATGATGTACAGAAGACACGTAGCACTGAATTGAGACAGAGTACATTATGGGAATTACCTAGGGTTGCAGGACATCATCCTTGTGGGGATTGTGTCATGTGCCCTCTCACACGAAAAATGACCTCGGTGAATTTGGTTTTGAAATCAGATTGGCAAATGAAAGAACACACTAACTGTCAAACGGATAACGTGATTTACATGATTAGATGCCCGTGTGCTTTATTGTACATAGGAAAGACCAACAGAAAATGCAAGACACGCATGATAGAGCACAGGAGCTGCCTTAAAAACCATGTTGAGAAAGCCCCTCTGGTGAAACATTATGAGGAAAGGGTCATTCATTTATGGAGTTTGAGTGGTGCATCCTGAAGAAAGTCAAAGGGAAAACACAGGAAGATATTAATAGAAAATTGATTCATTTAGAACAGAAACTCATTTTTCTAACTAATAGCCATATAACTGGGCTTAATGAAAATATTGAATGGCACAATATCAAATGAATTATTGTTGTATATTTGACAAATGTTTCTGGGCGAGTCATGCATCTTCTGTTGACATTTCCTATCGATGTGGAGTTACTGTTAAAAAGCATTCACATTTGTTATCCAACGGCGGGACATGATGTGAGTTCTATATCCCCTTTTTTGCTAGTGAGAATATACATCCCTAACCAGTTATAAGTCCTCTGAGTTTTACCTAGGAGAAGGAGGTATAGACTTGTCAATGCTGAGTGGTAAAATGAATAAGAAATTAAAAAATAATTTTTCTTACCTGCCGCTAGATGGGCGAGGGTAATGTAGTGGTAGTGATGCATCGCGGGTTGCCGAGGCAACGACGCATTTTTCCGTGACGTCATCGTGTTACGTTATACGTGATGACGTCATTGGTCTGCGCACGACCGCTATGTGCTAGAGGAATCTAAAAGCCTGCATGTCGAGCGGGTGAGTAGCACGAAACAGCAGACTGTGGACGGGACACAGAGAAATCAGTGAGAGAGGTAAGCTAGGGTGCCCTTAGAGGATGGACACTTGGCAGTTCTATCATTCTTCCTTTGAATAGATGGACAGGGTGTTTTTTCGTTTTTAATGTAGGGAAGACGCCTTCCTTTCCATTGAGTGGATCAGAAACCATGGTTTGGGAGCCTATTTGTAAGACTACAGATCCTAGAGAGTACAAACATCGTACAGCCTAGGGATACGAAGGTAGGATTTTAAAAGTAGTTATACTCTTCTATCCCCCTGTTTTGGCGTTTTCTCCTTCTTTCTGAATCACTAGAAACTTATAGATTGTTCTGTTTCTACTAGAGTCCATACCCAACCTGCATTGTGAATACATTGCCCCTGGGTGGGTCTGAGAAGATCCATTAAACCTTTCCCAAGAGAGAGAGAAACCACTATTGGGACCGAGGTGAGGCACGTTTCTGTAAGAATGTTGTCCTCCCCAGGTTATCAAAAATGGGGTCTGTGACTTATGGTTATAGTATACACAAGTAAGCATGATGAATTTTATAATGACATTAGAGAATGTGGTAAGATACTGGCTATCTCTTCAAACCACTGTTAAAGTGAAGGACAAAAAATTGTGATTGTCTAATAAACTTGAATGACATTTAGTTGCTACAAGTTTGAAGCACTAGTATTGTATACATTATATACTTGATGCATCCTAATGGTGATTAGGGTTGGCTAGGTTAAGTAAATCAACCAATTATGCCAATGTAGTAATATGTTGATGTGTTGTATGTACCCTCAGTTATAGGAACCGGGACCATAAAGAAAAGTCTACAGGAAGCACAAGACAATTTTCTGCCCCTGAAGAATGTCCAGTTAATAGTAACATCAAGGACAGAAACTTATATAAGTCGGGCTAATTTGTTGTACACAGTAGTAAGCAAGAGGAATTGAGTTGCTACTGTGTAGTGTTTTCAGGTATTTGTATAACTTGAGTTTGTGTGGTGAAATCACCACTTTTAATCATTGTATATTTTTTATGTGGTGTAAATGCATTTTTTAGAAAAATGTTTTTTGATACTTGTGCTGTTTAGCAAATGAATTAAAATATGATATTTTAAATTTTGGATACATGTCAATTATTAGACTGCATACAGCCCACATTTGCTGAGTGGCTGTTGGATCAGTTTTCAGATTTCTGAGAGTAACATGTTGTGTTAATTAGTATGTATATGTCCCTTCTTTTGATTAAATAGATATTATATCCCCACTTGGTAGGAGGGATTACCACCGCAGTGTGGGGCAACCCGCGAATGAAATAACGATGGTGTGCATAATGCCACGCATTTATTACACACGCATGGCCACACTCCTCTTGGCAATGCACGCTCAGGGCATCCTGAGAGCCCAGCCCATGTACCCGAGTATGGGGTCGAGATCCTACTGTTCTGGGTATACAAGGGAAGGTGTTCTGATTGGCCTCAGAATTTTTGTTCAGACCACAGTGCCAGTAAAACGACATGAAGGGTACTACACTCATGTTACAGCTAGAAGGGGTGGTGGTACACCAAGACATGGTGAGCCTGTGTGGGACAGACAATGACAGCATGGAATGACCACTGTGTTATGCATCGACCTGACACTGACAGTTACAGGAGTATGGGATGAACAATTGTTCTCCAATGAGATAGAGGAGGGAGAGATGGTGTTTCAGTTACATATACCTTGTCCAGTTCAAGTAGTGGAAAAAATGGTACCAATACTAATGCACTTAGTAAATAAAAGGGAACAAACACACAAAGGGAGATCATAAAAAAGGGCCAGAGAAATTATGGACCAAGGAACCCCATGACATAGGGGTACTGGAAGGAGTAGGGAAGGGGTAAAGATAAAACTAAAGGAAGAGGCACTATTTCCCCAAGAAAAACAATATCCTTTGTCCAGAGAAGCAGATGAGGGAATATACTCAACTCTACATGCACTTTGGCAGTAGGGCATTATCCAGACATCCTCATCACCATGCAACACAGCAATATACCCGATAAAGAAATCAAAGGGTGGATCATGGTAATTCATCCAGGATCTACCTCCTCTAAACGAAGTAGTTAAGGCAGATTTTCCATTGTTCCCGAAACCTGCCACAATATTGTGCAACATACCGACAAAGGCAAAGTACTTCACAGTCATTGACTTGAACAATGCCTTCTTCTGTATCCCATTGCACCCAGATTCAAGATACCTGACAGTGTTTACGTATTGCAGAACCTGATTTGAGCACACTAAGCTGCCTCAGGGGTACTGTGAGTCACCTAGCATTTTTGACCGAGTGATACAAATGGACCTGCGTAATTTACACATGCCAAGCACAGTGATCCAGTATGTTGACGATTTGCTGATATGCAGTGAGATGAAGGAAGAGTGTAGGGCAGATTTAGTGAACCTTCTAACACTGCTAGTAGACAAAGGGTACAAGGCGGACAAAGCAAAATTACAATATTGTCAGTAAGAGGGTGTGTACCTGGGACAGATAATATCAATCGAGGGACACAGAATAACCCCAGAAAGGGTACAGGCAATTCACTCCAACACACGTCCACGCACAGTGAAGAAAATACAGAGGTTCCTGGGGCTATGCAACTATTGCAGGGCATGGGTGTTCGATTATTCCACATTCACAAAGCCCCTATTCCAGGGCCTTAAGGCAGCACAAAAAGAGAAGAGGGAACTTAAATGGACATCAGAAATGAATGAGAGCTTCACAGAGCTAAAATACGCACTGGACCATGCGCCATTATTGGCCACCCCAAACTACAGCAAAAAATGTTATCTGTTCTCAAATTCAGAAAGCTCAGTGATGACAGCGGCCATTACACAAAAGAAGCCACAGAGACACAAGCCACTAGCATATTACAGTGCTATTCTAGACCCAGTGATGCAGGGACACTTCCCCTGTGAACAAGTGCTCACAGCTGCAGCTTTTGCCATAGAGAAGGCAGAGACAATTACCATGTGGTGCCCCGGAGGACTGTACATGGAGCACTCGTTATTTGCCATCCTTGAAAAATCAAGATGCACACTAGCAACAAAAAGGGCATCAGGTTATGAAGTTATACTGAGTAATCCAGCCATTGAAGTGGTGAGGTGCTGTGTGGTCAATCCAGCTACATACCTGGCAGAATCAGCAAAAGAAGGGCACGACATGCAAGGGAACATACAGGTTAAAGAAGAAGAGATATAAGGGGCAGACATGGTTTATATTGACGGTTCGTCAATATAGACTCAGATACTGGGAGGAGACACACTGGAGCAGTGGTAGTATGTTACAGGAATGGGAATATGTAATAGCATCCCAATAGCAATTACCATCACATTACTCAGCACAGGTGGCAGAGTTGGTAGCAATGATCAGTGCACTAAATATGATGGAAGGACATGCAGCTAACATATTTTCGGACCCTGCCTATGTTACATCGACAATAGATTTGGGTTTGGCATGATGGGAAAGAAGGGGGTTCAGGAGAAGAGACAGGTCCTCAGAGCAACACGCAGAGCTGCTTGCCCAACTAATTAGGGCACTGAAGGTGCCGGTAGAGGTGGCCATAATAAAATGTGCCACCCACACAGGAAAACAAGACCCAATATCAATAGGAAACAAAATGGACGACAGAGCAGCCAACGAAGCAGCCTTCTTACCAGAAGGAAGCATAAGGTGGTACCCAGGGGCGAAGGAAATAATCCCACTTTTGGCAGCAGAAATAAAGATGGGTCAAGAGGAAGAAAGAGGGAAGGGTTTCAACACAATACCCATTATTAAAATTATAAAGCTGCAAGAAGAGGCCCCAAAAGAGGAAAAAGACCTATGGATACAGCGTGGGTGCTCACTCTCACCAACTGGCTTAATCTGGAGGCAGGATAGCACAGGGAAGCCTGCAATTCCCAAACAATTGCTAAGTGTAGCACTAGAACAGCTTCACTTCCCCTCCCATATATCCAATGAAAATATAGTGGCATAAATAAATGAAGGATGGTACTTGCTAAATTTGCATGAGAGAGTGGCAGAGTTCATGGGAAACTATGTAACCTGTCAACAATTTCTGTCTGGTCATACTCTGAAAACCATCAAAGGACCCTTCTGGCACTTGCATATCGACTATGTTGACATACAAGACAGATGTGCCTATTATAGGTACATAATCACTGTCGTCTGTCCATTCTCACATTGGCTTGAGGCGGGACCTGGTGCAAAAAACAACGCCAAGTCAGCAGCCAAGTTCTTGGTAATGATGGTGTTTCCAAGATGGGAGTATGTGAGGAAATAATATCGGATAATGGCCAACAATTTGCCAACAATCGACTTGCGGAGGTTACCCGCCTCCTGGGAATAAAACATAAACTTTGCACAGTGTACCGACTGCAAGCAAATGGAATTGTCGAGAAATTAAACAGCTTCCTTAAAGCACGTATGGCGAAATTAACATTGTCACTGTGCCAAAATTGGCTTTATTGCCTCCCTTTAGCGCTTTCTGCCCTTCGTAACTCACCTAGTGTGGATCATCATTTGACTGCACAAAATTGTAAGGGGTAGCAGGATGTATGCACCTGTCCCTTCTGCACATTCAATTTCGGATGCTAACTCTAACTCAGAGATCCTCAGAGACGAAGTGAAACATTATTTAACAGAAATGACAAATGTCATCCTATGCATCTCCCACCAGGTCCAGAGACCTACATATCGGCCGACCAATGTTTAAGAGTGCACAAGTGCCCACTGGGAGGAGGACTTTTCTCGAGCCCAGCCCCTCTATCCCAGCAACAGAGTTATCATCAACAACATTGTAAGGAAATGGTAGGAACCCAGGTTTTGCAGTCCAATCGAAGTTGTCTACACTACCCCGACGGCGGTGGAGATCAAAGAAAGAAGGGCATGGATCCATATCACTGACGTTTGCAGAGACAACAGCAGCACAGCGGAAAGACAAGAGAGAAGCATCACCTAATGGGAAGTATAACCCAGTTATCATTGACCCTGTGTACTGCTATAATACTCTATAGATGGCCCATAAATGAAGGAGAAGATGGCCAAGACACCACTACGGGGAACAGGAGAAGAATAATACTTGGTGCAAATATAACAGGGGTTGGATTGTTCTGTTTCTCTGTCATCTGCCTTCTCTTTCTCATCTGGTTTCTAATTCATGGGGATGTGCAGGTACTCCATCTGATGATAGAAGGGAGACTCGCACCAAAAGTAGTATATCTAGTATTGAAGAATTCTACAGTGCTATTGAGGGGGGAGGAGACCCTGTGTCTGAAAATGTATGGTATAAAGAGATGAAGAGGGTGGGGCGAGGGAGCACCAACGGCACATGCTCTGTGTGCACACTCATCCAACACCATGCAGGACACCGAAACAATTCCTGCCACAAGAAGTGACAGTAGAGGAAGGAGGATGTCTGGTATATATGTCCCTGTGCAAAACAAGGGGGTTGGTCCAGGGGCACACCGTAGAAGTGAAATGGATACATATGGGGCAGGAAGTGTATGCAGACAACTATATGTAACTAGAAAGCATGGCCCAGGGAGAAGCTACCAATCACATGATATTAGAGTACACTGAAGGGGCACAGAAAGGAAAACTGTTGGTCACTGCACACAAAAGAATATTCTGTAAGAACCCAACAGGACATGACATATTGTGGTGCCACACCAGGCCCTTAATATGAATGCAGGGTTTGGGGTATCACAATAGAAAATGGGAAAAAGAGATCGTACAGTGCCGTGCAGAAGGGCTGGTGGAGTTTGAAGAGAAAGTGGCAAAGAAAATAGATGCTGGATGTAGGAAAATATGGAGTGCCAATGTAGATGCCTTAATATGGATAAATTAAAAGCATCACCCAGTTTGCATAAAACTGCTCACACAGTATTATTTGTGAAGAGAGGGTCGCTGGAATGGCCCTCCTGACCCCTATATGCATGACAGCCTGACGACTGAGAAACTAGAGATGCAAGTCACTGTTTGGCCAGCCCCCAGGAGGGCCAGTAAATCCTACATATGTGAGCAGACATTGCCCTCATTATGGGTCCAGCGGTAAAATGTTGATCCTCATTCCCATGGATTCCCATAGGACACTATGGGAGTGGGGACCACAGAAGCACCGGCACCGTTAATGGCGGTGCCGGTGCTTCCGTGAAAGTCTGCGGGTGGGTGCTGTTCCACCCACCAGGTCTGTCCCTGGCAGGTAGAACGGCACCCGCAAAATCATAGTTTGCCGGTCCGGAAACAATGGTGCCGGTAAGCTTACCGGCACCATTGTTTCTGGACTGGCAAACTCGTAATGAGGGCCATTCTCTTAGACAACCATTAAAACCCTATCCAGCTGACCTCTTTGCGGATACAGGTGCCTCAACACTGGACCAGGTTGACTAACGATAAAAATCGAGCTGTGCTGATGTCATTAGAGACACCATGACATAGTAACGTTAGCCACAAAGCAAACTCGTATCCCTGCACAAAGCTACACGGACACACACGTGCGTGCACACATGAGGAACATGCATACACAGTTCTATAGACAGACGACAGATACACGTACATACTGTCAGAAGTCTTTCTTATTTTCTTTCATTAGCCAAATGCAGAAACGTAAGAGAGCAAGAGTCACACAAAACAAGCTTGCAGCTGTTCATTGCAACTAACCATATGGAACTTCAAGGACATATAAGGAACCTGGAAGAACCGAATACTACTCTGCTAACCTCAAGAGAAAGCAATGCAATAACATATATAGACATAGAGAAACCATAGAACAACTGTAGTGAAAGTGCATTAAGCCACAGGCCTCAGAACAAGGAACGAAGACATGAAGACTCAGCAGCACGAAGCAAGGGGCCAGTGCTCGCAGCCAAGGACAAAGGTGGGTGGAACATTTTAGAATCCAGGGGAAGGGAGCACCCTGAAAATAGCAGAATAAATCCTCACTAATTGCAGACCAAAAGGCTGTCCTCGTGATGCGGCTGAGACGAACAATAGTAATTTACCCGTGGTGGGAAGAGAGGCTGTTCCCAGCAAAGCAGACAAGAACTGATACATGTGTTGCCCAACAAACATTGTAAGTTGCAGGTACTCTCTCAGGCTAGGTGGATGTACCAGTGGCAACAACTGGGACACACAGTCTTTCTCATCACCTTGAGAAGGTACACAGAGCACTGAGAACAGAGTGGGGACCCAGGCCTGAGGAGACGCAATCCAGCCAATCAGGGAACACAAATCCTAGTGTGGAGGGTAATGACAAGGACCAATGGTAGTCTTGTAAACCTGCAACAATGTAATAGATCGTTTTTGGGGAAGTCTCAGACGAGACCACCTGACATTAAAGGACCTGTTACCTAACACCTATAGGTGCCTTCTATAGGCTCTACCACCCCCTCTTAGGTTTTTGGGGAGAGGTCAACGGCTATGACGCCATTTGGTAACCCCTGCCATGGGCTCCGGAGCAGTGACTGCTGGAGATTTTTTGGTTTCCTGTATGATCCCTGTCTGTTATGGAAAATAAAGGGCAGTTCTAACTTGCCCTTGGCTGAGTCCTCCATCATTACCGGGGGAGGGCTCATTGGGCCTGGGCACTCTGCTGAATGGTAACTGTGTAGTACGAACCTTGGCCCTCTGGTATACCTTTACAAATTGGTAGCAGAGGCTGGTTCACTACGTTCATTCGGCACAAAGCCGCCTTTCCCGTTGCATCGCCTGGAGGACTGTGAGGTGACCCAAAGAGCACGAGAGTCACACGGAGGTGCACAGAAAATCCTGCCCATGGTCTGTGAGAAGCCCAGCAAACCAGAAGGGCAGAGTGGCAGTTTTGGGGAGAGCCGGTGGCCAAGCAGTGTCAGCGGCTCAGAGAGTGTAAGTATTGACTCAGAAACACAGCTATTGATGGTGGTGGTAAAACGATGGTGAGTGTGGGGTGGTGATGAGTATTGTTCAGTATTATTGAAGTATTGTTGAGTATTGTGAAGTATAATTGATAAAGGCGCAGAGGTAGATGTTATTTGTTCTTGGTTAGGGAACATTCGATCTTGAGGTAAAAGGTTCAGGCAGTTAGCCTAGACTATTGACTTAAGGGTACGGATGGCAGAAGTTATGTAAATAGTGGATTTCCTGTGGATTTGACCTTTTTAGCACAGGTCATGGATGATGGCATCCCTGTGTATAGGGCTTAGCAACTTAAGCTAGCTTGAACCTCGGAAGGTGTTCTTCGGGTTAATTCTCGCAGAGGCATTTTATCTACAAGGCGACGCTGTAGTTATAGATTGAGCATGTGAAATATTGGTATTCCCGGTTAGGGGCAGGACGACGGCCGTGGGTATATGTTGTCTGTATTGGAGAAAATAACGGTATAACTGGGAAATGGTATTGTGAGCTCTGTCAGTGGTCTGTTTCCTTCACTATGCATTTTAAGAGGTGACATCACCAGTGAGGTTTCTGTATAGGAAACTATGATATGATATGATATGATATGATATGATATGATATGATATTGCACAAGAAGGTGCGACAGCGTTGTGGTGATTTGAGACGGTGCATGGAATGCGCATGCGCAAGAATAGTGGGTGTGATCGAAAAGACAGAAGGTTGAGGAGAAGCTCACCAATGTATGAATGGCTCTGTCAATTGAAAATGTGAAGGAAGTGTATCTATTAAGTGACTGTGGAAGTATAGAAAGCCCTGAATCGGGGTCAAGTAAGTATAAAGAATAATGTATTGTGGAATTAATGTAGAGGCACACCTCTCCAGCACGTGTGCCGGTCCCTTCCACGATATAAGGACAAGATTTGTAAATATAGCACTGAATGGACACAGAGCACAGAAGGTAAATTACCGAAGCCATGGCCAAAGGGCAGGAGCTTCTCCAAATATGTGCAGCACCATTACATAAGCACATACAAGAAGTTTATAAGGGGAAAAAGTTTAGCAACAGTATGGTAATATTCGAGCTCTGGAAAATGTTCCAGGACGACGGAGGTGATATGGCGCGGCATCAATGGATGCTAAGCCAACAGGGGACCAGGGCGAAAAGCCCTCGGCCCCCACTTCCCCACCTCCTCCTGAACATGGGAACAAAGGGGCAGCAGCAGGGGTACAGGGAGTATACCCAATATGGGAATTGAGAACAGCGATGGGGTACACAGACCCAACATTTGCACCACCATACATGAAGGAGAAGGGGCAGAAAGGGGTCGGACAAGCAGGAAGGGGACAACAGGTACTTAAGGTGGAAAAGAGGGATGCAGCAAGACCCAGATAAAGGTAAAAGACAGTGAATCGGGAGCAGAGGGAAGTAGAGAGGGGCTGGAGAATATAGTGTCGAACAAATGGTTGGGAGGACAAATATCACTTAAACGGGAAGACATCGGAAGAAACAGGAGGGGCAAATAAGGAAGTAACAGGTTGCAAGGAGATGAGTGAGGCACCAGAATGGGCAGAGATAATGGATGAAGTGGAGAGACAGGAAAAACAGGAAAGGGAGGAACGCGAGAGAGTGCAAAGAAAAAAGAAAAAGGCAGAAGAATTAGAGCGGGAGCAGCAAGAGATGAGGAGAAAGAGAGAGCTCGAGGAGATAGTGAGGAAAAGGGAAGATGAAGAAAGCGAAAGGAAAGTATAGATAAGAAGGGAGAAGAGAAAGTTAGAAATAGAGCTGCATGTAAGAGAGTGAGGGCGCAAGGAGGAGGCAGAGCGCACAGTGAGAGAAGTAAGGATTAAGTATGGTTAAACACGTTTTGAGGATAACATGGAGAGGGAAGAGCAAGTAGAAAGAGAACCGAACCAGAAGTGTGACAGGGCAGCCATGCTGCCAGGCAAAATCAATACCGGGTCCTCCAGGGAGGCACCGTGTTGAGAAGGCTAAGCTTCCAAGACGATATTGACAGTGACAGCAGAGCCGCGGAGTCAGATGACAACTTCTGAGGAAGTGAGGACGAGGGACTAGGACGGCCTGCCCGAAGAAGCTTAGGGAAAGGCACAGACTGAGACACAGTAGGGGGATCAGGCAAGGATGGAGTGGATTGCGGGGCAACAAAGATGAAAGGTTACATCATTCTAGGTCTATATCGTGCAGCATCGACAGCGCTACCTCGTATAGACAGAGACTAAGGGACCTTCCAGCACGCAGGAGGGGATAATTATCAAGGGTGTTCACTGCCACCAAAAACACTGAGAGACTGAAGGGGGAGATTGGGCTGACACAATTCCCCTTACTGGACAAGGGGGGGGCAACATCAGTACATACCATGGCAACAAATAGACAAAGACAACCTGAGATGTAAGCTACCCTCATTGACTGCGTGGGCGGGGCAATGGATATACAAAATGGAAATAATAACAGCAGGGCAGCTAGGGGACTGTGAGAAACCTGAAGGTGTCTCACCCGCTAGCCCCCAGGGATCTGTCATCCAGGTGGCCAGGACATGGCCATCGTGGATCCAGTTCCTGGGGATGGACCAGTGCAGGAGGATCTCCTGGATGGGGGGTCATTCAGGGAGTGGAAGTGGGACACTGAAGGGTGAGATTTGGTATCCCCTTCCTTATGATACCTTTTCCCCATCCTACCAGGTAGGATATCTAGAAGCTCAACCACCCCTTTTTTCAACATGAACATTTTCTCATGGGCGGTTCATCGTGAGCGACAATGGACTAACATCAGAGCTGCATACCTGACATGACCCAACACAAGGGTCAGGCACAGTCAGGCAATTACTTATAACTACACACACTTGACTTACATCACACTTCCCCTCACAGATAAAAGGAGGAGCACAAAAGCACACTCTGAGCAAGGCCAGATACATGAGGGAGCAACTATTCCGGGATGGCAGTTTAATTTGAGGAGAAAGGTGGCGAGACCAGAGAGGATGACAAGGAGGGAGTTGTCCATGCCCTTTTCAAGAAAGGATCGCGACTTTCAAGAATCCTCAAGGAAAAGAAACATAAGACCAGGAATTACAGCTGACAAACGGTGTAGCATGTGTCAAAGATACACGGCGCCCTCCTGCATTGATAGCCAAGGCGGGGAGAAGCGATTGCCACCATGGTACTGTCCTTGACTCCGAGAGCAAAGCAATGCCGGCCAGTTCAGCACAGCCGTTGAGTCGGGAGAAACTGATAGCAGACCGAACTGTGTTATGCTCAAGGTTACAAGTGCAACATTGTATGAACAAAGAACTTGTGTGTGATTGAACTTTAGGAAACCAAAAAAGGTACCAGATACAGAGGTGCTCACTCGAAAGTCTCTGATTGGTACCCCCAGAACGTATACAGTACTACTGAACGTTGAAATCAAAGTGGTCCTGCAGCGGGTTAAGTTGAATCCTGTCCAAATTCGAAAGTCTTTGATTGCCTATGAACTGAAATTGGTCTGATACGGAAGAGGGGGACTAATTGTTTAAAAGGGGATCTGAGGCCGGAAGAGGGGGCGAACAGTAAAACTCACCCACAAAGATATTGTTGTGGCAAATGTGAACCCACCTGAGTAATGCTTGTGATTTAAAGTTGGTCCGAACCCGACTGAGGGAGGCTCATTGTGAAAGAAGGATCTGAGCCCGGCTCAGGGGGATCCCAGGTGAAGAGTAAATCGTCCGACTTGAATATTTGGAAAGGAACTTTTCTTTGTTGTTTCCAGTACATCAGGCCCTCTGAAGCAAGAGTCTTTGAACGAAAGAGACTTGGGCACAGAATGCCCCGATGTTGGTAAAAGGAAACTGTGACCTTGTGCTGAAGAATCCCAAGTGTGTGCTGTGCTCGAGTAACCCGGCTTGTCCCGTGCAAAAACGTGGGGAAGGGAGGCCAACGGCCTAAACATCCTGACTTATCATTTTGTGAACACTTCTTTCTTTTTGTGAACATTATCCAACACTATTTTGTAGCATAGGAGTAAGGATTGGCAATAGTTTTTTTTTTTAGTATAGGCCTATTTTATTATTTGACTAGACTCCACTAGGGCTGTATTATTATTTGATGGTTGTAGCTTGCTCCCATCTTAGATTTAATTTTAGAATAAGCATTTTTCACACCCCTGATGAAGTTCAATAAACACCCTTGAACTGTGATCACTTGTGACTGTCTTACTTTGATACCATGCCTTCCTTACATATGGTATCAGGGATGGGATGTGACTCAATTGAAACAAATTGGGAAACCCTACAATTTCAGAAGCTTAGTCATAAAGGTTCCAGCCCCTCAGTTGCCACAAAAGAATCGATATGCTTCAATATCTGTAGCAGTAGAGAGGCTATTATCCCCCCTGGGAAAAGAGGAATGATTCCTACAGATTTAGTTGTGATACCCTCTCCTGGGTGTTGCATAGGGCTGGCCCCAAAATCTGGCCTAGCTTGGAAGTTCGTTATAGACTTTCTAGCAGGCGTCATTGATCCCGACTTCCGGGGAGACGTAAAAGTTATCTTACAGAATCATGGTGAAATCCCATTTGAAGTACATCATGGGGACTAAATTGCTCAAGAAATTCTGGAAAAGGCTCTATTTCCTAATTTTAAAGAAAGTGAACCAGGCAAAATAGAAAGAGGTACATTAGGCTTTGGGGAAGCTGATAAACCTTCTAACATCGAACAAAAAAAGGGATAAGAGCCGACCATCTATCCCGACCTAGCCTTCGCCCAGCAAAACTATCCAGCTCTCGCTTGTCATGGCCACAGAGGAAGAACCACAACTGACATCCCATAAAGGGTCAAGCTGGACACAGTCCTGGTGCCTTTGGTGCCAGGCTCATGAAAAACTGTGCTCTGCACACTTATGTCCTAATGCACGTGCTTTCTCATCTCTTAATGAGCACCCAGGTGCACTCAGGCCGGGCGTGGCCATAGGAATGCATGGGGCTACACATGCAGCATCTTCTGTGAGTGGCAGGGTGGAGCCATCTAGCAGAGCAAGGAGGCATGGCCGGACCAGGCTATTTAAGCCTGCTCCGCCCGCTTGCCAGCACTTCGCGTTAATCTGCTCATGCGGCGTAACGCTCCCAGCCGCCTGAAGAAGCACCTTATCTGTTTTCCAGCAAGACCAGCAATACCATCGCTGAGGCGCATCTTACCTGTTTTCCAGCAAGACCAACAAAACCACTGCTGAGGTGCACCTTACCTGTTTTCTAGCAAGACCAGCAAAACCATTGCTGAGGCGCAGCTTACCTGTTTTTCCAGCTAGACCAGCAAAACCACCGCTGAGGCGCATCTTACCTGTTTCTAGCAAGCTCTTCGCCTGGAGCGCTTCCTACATACGCCTGAAGTGCCTCTTACCTGCTTTCAGCAACTCCATCTACCATCGCCTAGACCGCACTTACCTGGCTCCAGTAATCCTACCGCCGGCAGCGTTCCTTACCTGATCTGCAGTTCGGACACTGATACTGGAGTTCTACACGGCCAGCATCCTCGCAGTTACAGGCATCCATCACCCGCCGACAGATCTTCGGACCACTGCTCCTCGTCAAGCATCGCCAGGCTATACCTGCAGGAGAAAATGGACAGTTAAGGTTAGAAACCACATAAAGACCATTTGCTAAGGTTGCGTACTACATTACCTTTGCGCTTACCTTAAGGCTCCAACTTACCATCTATTTGGGGACATTTCGGACTCTTTACCAACATCGTGGCTCCGCTGGGCCTTCATCATCTATTGGGGAGAAAGAGAGACTTTACTAAGAATATGAACATTAATCATGTGAAAAGACATTACTAACAAGTACGGACAATAATCATTACGAAGAACTCTTATCTTAGAAGTGGATTAGTCACAACCGGTCTGGGCTACCACACACGTGGGCCAGTGAAGGAACTAGGCTCATTTAAGAACTCATTTAACTTGAGAAGCAAGACGGAGAGTTCATCCTCACATCATCACAGGTGACACTTTATGGGAAAACGCATGCTCACCACGTTCTGAGAAGGAGGGTTCAAACACTACAGCCATATCTCTGCATCCTCACAACCTCTCATATCCTTACAGGAGCAGAACCAACCAGCTGATCAGTTTTCAACACGAGAGCAGGGGAAGAGGTCTGATCCAGAGGAGTCGGAGCAAGGGAGCGCTGCAACCGTGCCCCAACGTCCCTGCAGAGACCAGGTGAGCGTAACATCGCTAAAGCTTTTTCACAAGCTATTCCGAAAGGAGAAGGCATAGAGAAGGAGAGCCCTTTTTTTCTTAAAGCAGGGGTTGCTATATAGAAAAGAAACATCTACAGAAGGCTTAGAAAAGACACAATTAGTAATCCCCAAAACTCACAGGAAAGGTTGTACTAGAGATTATGGATCCCTATCTGACAGGGGGACACTTGGGACAAACCAAAACCCAGGCACATATCAGTGGGAAGTTTTACTAGCCAGTTATCCACACTGGTATAAAGACCTTTATTGAGTTGTGTGAAATATGTCCAAAAACCAGCCCTCACATTCCATTACCTGCCCCTCTGATTCCTTTACCAATCATAGAAGTTCCTTTTACAAGACTCAGGATGGACATCATTGCACCTATAGAAACATCTAGACTGGGCAACAAATATGTCCTTGTGATTGTTGACTACGCAACCAGGTATTCCGAGGCATTCCCTTTACGGAATAATACCACTCAGCAAATTCTCAACCACCTCCTAACGTCTTTCTCCAGGGTTGGCTTTCCTAGAAATAATGACAGATGAAGGTTCAAATGTTATGAGCAAGCTCATGGCTGAAGTCAAAGAGCTACTCCATATTACCACATTGCGAACTTCTGTGTACCATCTCCAAACAGATGGTTTGGTAGAAAGATTCAATAAAACACTTAAATTGATCCTAAAAAAGTTAGTAGATAAGGACGGGAAGGACTGGGACCGAATGATCCCCTGGGCACTATTTGCAGGAAGGAAAACCGCTGAGGCCTCTACTTGATTCTCTCGTATTGAACTACTTTATGGCAGAGAACGTGGAGATGTCCTGGACATGCTCTGGGAAACCTGGGAAGAACGAGAAGAGGCACCCATTCCCCTCTCGCAGACCGCTACCAGATTGTGGGAGCATATGAGACTTGTTCGAGATCTAGTCTGTACCCATGTGTAAAAAGCCCAGATTCAACAAAAATCCACCTACGAGAAGAAGATGAGCTTAAGATAATTTCCAAAGGACAGAAATTACTCGTCCTCTACCCACCCCAGAAAACAAGCTTTTCTCCAAGTGGCATGGGCCATATGAAATATTGGAACGAACAGGAAGCTGTACTTATAAGGTAGCCCAACCGGACAGGAAACAGAAGTTTCATCTATATCATGTAAATCTCTTACAAGAGTGGAAGGAGAACCCGTCAGCCACCCATGCCACAATACTATCCTGTTTGGTTCCAGAAGAAATAGAAAACTTTGAATGAATTCCTCCAGAGCTATCTATTCAACAACGAGAAGATCTAAAAGATGTAGTCACATCGTTTACCCAAAGTATTCTCAGAAAAACCAGGAAGAGTAAAAGGCAGCTATAACTATATTAGAACACCTAAGGGAAAAGTGGTTCATCTAAAACCATTTAGACTCCTGGAAGCCCGTAAACAGATAGTGGTAGAGGAAGTGAATAAGATGTTGAGAGCAAATATTATTGAGCCCATGGTCCTCCGCTATCGTATTGGTCACCAAACCTGACCATTTGTGAAGGTTTTACATATATTTCCGTCAAGTTAATGCCATTTCCGACTTTGATACCTATCCCATGCCACGCATCGATGACCTAATTGATAAACTCGGAACCACCACTTTTCTCTCCACCCGACCCTTAAAAAAAGGGTACTGGTAGGTCCCAGTATATGGGCCTGATAAGGAAAAGACAGCTTTCTCAACACCCCTAAGACTATTTCAATTCAAAGTCATCCCTTTTGGGTTACACGGCAATCCAGCCACTTTCCAACGCCTCATGGACAAAATATTGCAGCCGTACTCCGATTTCTGTGGAGCTTATATTGACGACATCGTCATTTATAGTAAAACCTGGGAGGACCACCTTTTCCGTCTTTTTACTATTATGAGAGTCCTCCGAGAGGCAGGTTTAACTGCTAATCCATCCAAATGCAGATTGGCCAAGTCAGCCGTGAAATACCTTGGCTTCTTTGTAGGGAATGGTAATGTACAACCTCAACATGAGAAAGTGAAAGCCGACTTAGATACCCCCACACCTAAAACTAAAAGAGATCTCAGAGCCTTTCTAGGGTTCATACGGTATTACCGTAGGTTTATCCCAAACTTTTAGTACAAAACAGCTAGGATGACAGATAAACTTAAGAACGCCGTGCCCCAGCAACTTCATTGGACTGACGTGGATGATAAATGTTACAACACCTTAAAACAAACCCTGTGCTAGAGCCCAATCCTAAAGCTACTAGATTTCTCAAAGGAATTTGCATTGCAAACAGATGCCTCCCTTACAGGGTTAGGAGCAGTCCTATCACAAGCCTTCAACTGATTAGAACATCCCATCTTGTTTACGAGTCGCAAACTATTTCCACGTGAAAAATATTACTCAATGCTGGAATTAGAGGCCCTTGCCATTAAGTGGGCCACTCTCCACCTTAGATACTACCTCTTAGGAAGAAAGTTCACACTCGTCAAGGACCATTCTCCACTAGTTTGGATTAGCAGCGAAAAGACTCCAAACCTCGTGTCATCCAATGGTTATTAGGGTTCTACGTGTTTTCATCGAAGTACTTTTCATCGTGGGTCTTTTCATCGCCACTTTTTCATCGACCAAAACTCTTTTTTTTTATTTTTTTTTTATTTCAGGGGGGGTTCCCCCCCCAGACCCATCACTTAATTAAATAATCATACCCCAAGCCCAACAAAACACCCACCAAAAAGTATTTTTTTACAAAACGAGTTTTGGTTGATGAAAATGTTGGCAATGAAAAGTCCCACGATGAAAAGTACATCAATGAAATGCGTGTATACCGTTATTAGACCTGCATCCGGTGAGAAACCTGAGGGTATTCTCCCAGCAAGGCCTTGAGAATCCCTTATTTAGGTGGCCTGGAAAGGGCAAATGCTCTCAGACCCCAACTCTAGGGGCAGACGGGCGAGAGAGGATCACCTGGATGAGGGAGGCCAGGGTTGTACTTGGGGAAATACCCCAGGTGAGATGCAGTATCATACCAAAGAGGAAGGTGAGGAGGACGGAGTCCATAAGGCTCTGGAAGGCAATGTCACCTCAGCCTCACTCCCTCTAGTCCCATCTGTTTTACCCAAATATAATAAACCCTCCATATATAACAAATCCACTAGGATACCAAACCCCTGTACATACAGAAACTACCTGAATACTCCCAGTCATTCTCCTTCCCGTCCCTCTGCTTGGTATTTTCCATACTCCCAATCTACTCTCACAAAAACCACCGTTCCCACAATCCCCATGTTCCTTTCACGACAATAATCCCGGTCAATCCCGCGTATTTCACAAACCCTACCAAAATCCTTTTAAGTTTACCAACCCTCCCACTACGCAGGTTATAATTCCCTACAAACATCTTTTCCCCATCCTAGCCCGTAGAACATTTAGAAACAGCAACCACCCCCTTTTCTGATACGATTAATTTCGCACACCACAGACAACAGATTAACATCTGAGCCATTCACCTGACATGTCCCAATGCAAGGGTCAGGCAAATTCAGGCAATTCACCAGAACCACACACACCTGACAGCCCCTTCATTTCCCCACAGGGAGAAAAGGTGGAGCACGATAGCAGAAGATGAGCAAGGCAGCCCGCACAATGTGAGAGCTAACTCAGCACAGCATTTCAAGAAGAGTAGAAAGATGGCGCATACCAAGAGGGTGACCAGGAGAGAAGCGACTTTGCCCTTTCCGACCAAGGCCCGTGAACCCACGGGCCTTGGGTCTTACGATTCCTTATGCGGACATAAGGAATCGTAAGACCGGGAACAATAGCCAGCGTGTGTTGCAGCAGATGTGAATGGTACACAAGAGCTTCCTCTGCTGATAACCAAGCCGGGGAGAGATGCTTGTCTCTGTGGTACCAACCTTGACTCCAAAGAGAAGGAAAGCCAAGTGGTTCAACACAGCTGTTGAGTCGAGGGGAGAGTCGATAAGAAATCAAACTGTGCTGAATGAAAAGTAGCAAGCAGCTAATTGAACTGTGAAAGCATAAATAGCTATTGATGCTAGAAGGGGGAAAACCTGCAACAGAAGAGTCCAGCAGCACGTGGGTGCTCACGCAAGAAACTCTGGCGATTACTCGATTGTTGAAACTGCGATAACCAGAAAGCCTTGGTAAAAGGCAAAAAGGGGTCAAAGTGGTCCTAGAGGGGTCTTGTAAAACCCTCTGTACAGTCGAAAGTCTTTGACCGACAGATGATTGAGAAGGGCACGATTGATAAAGTTAGCAACAGTGAATCCGGAGGGATGCTGACAAAAAAGGGGCAAAGCCTGAAGTCCCTATGAACAGTGTGTTCACAGAAGTGAACCCGATCGAGGGATGTCCACAGTGAACTCTTTGAATTATGAAGCTAAGGGAAATGAGTCCCATATCGTAAGAGTTGAATGAGAAAGATACGATTGACAAGATTAGCAAGAGTGAACCCGAAGGAGGGATGACAATAAAAGGGGGTGAAGTCTAAAGGCCCGAAATACAGTGTCTTGACAGGAGTGAACCCGACCGAGGAATGTCCACAGTGAACTGTTTCGCAAAAGTTTGCAAGAGTGAACCCGGCAGAGGGATGCCGACAGAAAGGGGTGAAGCCTGAAGAATTGTTTAAAAAGACATTAAGATTTGTGAATGCAAGAAAAGCCAAAGTGAGCCTGAAGGAGGGAGGCTGACGTTTGAAAGGGGTCCCAGCCGAAAGAGGACGATCCAGGGGTGACAAGTCATCACACAAAGTCCATTGAGAAAGGAACTGTTTATTTGTTTGTTGAATATGATTCATGAGAAGTTTGCGCCCGGAAGAGGGGGATCCAAGGGTGACGCCATCGTCCAACGTATATATAGAACAGAAATGTTTTGTTTGTTTGTTGAATACATCAGGCCCTCGAAGGCAAGAGACTTTTGTTGAAAGAGACTTAACCATCGAAGAGCCTGATAGCTGGGACGGATCTGTCGACTCGTGCTGGGAAAGCTCGAGTGTGTGCTGTGCTCAGGAGATCCACCTTGTCCCGTGCTCAAAACGTGGGGAAGGGAGACTCCTGCCAATCAAATCATGACTTATTATTTGTGAACACTTCTTTCGTTATTGAAGACCCTATCCCACACTCTTTTTTGTAATTAGCATAAGGAATGGCGATAGGTTTTTCTTAGTCTGGGCCCTTTTATTTGACACAATGCCAATAGGGCTGACTTATTTTCATTTGATGGTTGTAGCTTGCTCCCATCTTAGCTTTAGGTTTAGATTAGATGTTTTTTCCAACCTGCAAACTCAGTGTAATAAACACCCTTGAACTGTGACCACTTGTGTCTGTGTTTACTGTTGCCACCATGAGTTCCTTACAAGCCCTACTGTTTCACTGTGGAACACTGAACAGGTAAAGAGCAGGAGAATGTAGACATCCTTTCCTGGTTCCCCTGTGAAGCAGATGCGGCTACATCGCATGGAGGAAGGGTGTGTGAGAAACCTGAAGGTGTCTCACCTGCTAGTCCCCGGGGGTCTGTCATCCAGGTGGCCAGGATGGTTCTATGTCCTTTCATTGCCAGGCATTTCTACGCCTGCATTTTAAACATGTATAAAATAACAGAAAAGTTAATCGAATGTTTTTTGGGGGGGTCCCACCCAAACCCCCTCCCCCACCTATTTTTAGATATACCCGACCCCCCGCCCCAAACCCCTTATCTGCCCTTTCAATGAACTTTTTCATTATTTTTTACACGTTTAAAATGCAGGCATAGAAATGCCAGACGCACAAGGAAGCAACTATTCCAGGATGTCAGTTTAATCCGAGGTGAAAGGCGGCGAGACAAGAGAGGACGACCAGGAAGGAGTTACCCATGCCCTTTTCAAGAAAGGACAGCGACTTTCAAGAATCCTCAAGGAAGAGAAACATAAGACCAGGAATTACAGATGATGAACGGTGTAGCGTGTGTCAAAGGTACACAGGGCCCTCCTGCATCAATAGCCAAGGCGGGGAGAAGTGATTTCCACCATGGTACCGTCCTTGACTCCGATAGCAAAGCAATGCCAATGAGTTCAGCAAAGCCGATGAGTTGGGAGAAACTGATAGCAGACCGGACTGTGTTATGCACAAGGTTGCAAGTGGCAACATTGTATGAACAAAGAACTTGTGTGCGATTGAACTTTAGGAAACCAAAATAGGGACCAGATATAGAGTGGTCCAGCGCCACGCGGGTGCTCACTCGAAGGTCTCTGTTTGGTACCCCCAGAGCTTGTAAAAGATGATTGAATATTGAAATCGAAGTGGTCCTGCACCGGGTTAAGTTGAATCCTGTGCACATTCGAAAGTCTTTGATTGCCTATGAACAAAAATGAGTCTGAGCCTGGAAGATGGGGACTCATTGTTTAAAAGGGGATGTGAGCCTGGAAGAGGGGGATCCAGAGTGAACAGTAAAATTCACCCACAAAGATATTGTTGTGGCAAATGTGAACCCAACTGAGGGATGCCGGCGGATTAAGGTTGGTCCGAACCCGACTGAGGGAGGCTAATTGCAAAAAAAGGAACTGAGCCCGGCTGAGGGGGATCCCAGACAAAGAGTAAATCACCCGACATCAATATTTGGAAAGGAACTTTTCTTTGTTGTTTCTGGTACATCAGGCCCTCTGAAGCAAGAGACTTTGAACGAAAGAGACTTGGACACAGAAGGCCACGATGTTTGTAAAAGGAACTGTGACCTCGTGCCGAAGAAGCCCATGAGTGTGCTGTGCTCGAGTGACCCGCCTTGTCCCGTGCTAAAAACGTTGGGGAGTGAAGCCAATGGACTAAACATCCTGACTTATCATTTTATGAACACTTCTTTCTTTTTGTGAACATTATCCCACACTATTTTGTAGCATAGCAGTAAGGATTAGCAATAGTTCTTTTTTTTTAGTACAGGCTTTTTTGATTTGACTACACTCCAGTAGGACTGTATTATTATTATTTGATGGCTATAGCTTGCTCCCATCTTAGATTTTGGTTGAGAATAGGTGTTTTTCTCACCCCTGATAAAGTTCAATAAACACCCTTGAACTGTGATCACTTGTGTCTGTCTTACTTTGATACCATGCCTTCCTTACAGGATATAAAAGGTTTATTAGCAGTGAACCTTGGAGACGCTGCCGATGATGTGTAGAAAATGGCCAGATACCCAGGAGTAACTACCCAGAACACGGCGCACTATGGTTCACCGTTTAACAACTGCCGAGTGACTATATGGCAAGCTCTACGGCTGCAGTTCCCAGACACATCAGATATTAGCGCTATCATGGCACGCAAGATGGGGGAAATGAAGACCGCCTACAATATATTGAGGCTGTTCAAGAGTTATGGAGACTTGAAACGCGAGAACCTTTGGACAAGACAGTGGGATGATTCTACCATATACTATGTCAAGTCAAGGGTTACCAGAGCAGGTGCAAAAGCAACTCAAGCCGTTGGTGGGGATGGAACAAAACCATGGTCAGAAATTCAACTCACTTTAGTACACTATCGCAGGCTAATGCAAGATAACGAGAGGAAAAGCGTGAGGAAAGAAAGCAGGATGAGGCGAATTTAGTGCAGAAGAAACAGTCTAAATACGCCATGGAAGGGGCGGGGTTAACAAGCATGGGGGGACAAAGCATACCACAGACACAGTATGCACCGCCACCCGCAGGAGGAAGGTTCATGGGGGGGGATGCGCAGCAGGGGTTCCGAGGAAAAAGGGGGGGACCTAGGGGACACAGGTATGGGCATCAAATGCAATAAAGCCAATAGGGGTTTTCAGGAGGGTATCGCAAATACGGTGCACCAGTACAACAAAGCCCAGAAGTGTTCTCTGGGGGGTACCCAGGGCAAATGAGAGGACCACCCCAGTTCCGGGTGTGCGGACAGGTAGGGCATAACTCTGGAGTGTGCAGAAGCAGAGGGGGAATGCAGCAGATTTGGGGAATGCAATATCAGGCAACATATCAGGGCGAACAGACTGAATACTATGCCCGAGACCAGACGCAACGACAAGGACAGACACTGAATGCCTACCCGGAAGCACACCAGCCCATGGCACAGACACCACAAATGCAGGCGCCAGCGCAACAGTATTCGCAGACACCCCAGATACCACAGGCACAAAATATCATGTAACCGCCACATACGGCACCACAAAACGATGGCACATTAGCACATAAAGAATCCACGGGAATGACTCCCACTCGGAAACTAGTGGGACTACTGTGGTTGGGGACAACCCATTTGCAGGGAATGGAATGTTATTATACCCTCAATAGGACAGCCCACTGACAGACCTGATGTGTTCCATCCTATTGATTACACCCAACCCGGCGGAGGAACCAAGCATAGTGGTGACAATATGTGACAAGACTTTCTCTTTTCTTGCAGACACAGGGGTGACTAGATCCTGCATCTGGGAGGGGAGGTATAGAATGTCAGGCAACACCATGAATGTTCAGGGATTATCTGGGATGACGGAATTGGCTCCTTTTACAGATGATTTCACACTTTCCATAGGGGGCATGACCTAGCTCTACCCTTACTGTATTCCTGACAGACACCTGTGAACATAATGGGCAGCGACATCATGAGCAAACTTAACATAACCATCTCATTCACTGACAAAGGGATAGGGTGTTCCACACCTGGGATCTACCTTCTAAACATGAGGGAAATCATTCAAGCTTATTGTGGACGCACGGTACAGAGGAGGAGCTGGTCCGGCATGGAAATGAAGTAATAATATCATGGCTCCCGGGAATACAGCGAAAATTGTGGCGCCTTCAGAATGAATAAGTCTCTCATAGAAGGTACAGACATGGTTTATATATACCGAAAGAACCAGATGTGTTTGACCCAGAGATTTTTAAGGTAAGATTTGGGGTCGACCCAACACGTTTATAATGATGTGACAGAGAAGCTTTGATCAAGATTGAGGTGGATGGTGAGCTTCCCCTCCTTATTCCCTTTACAGATAGGAAGATCCTATCCGGCTACTGTAACTACTAGAACCAAGTGCATCCCGTCCATGCCTGCAGCAATGGCAGCATAAGGTACGAATTAGTTTAAAAAAAAGAGGTTGTGTAACTTTAGGATATTTTGGTGTTTTGTAATATTGTGGACCCTACCATTAGGCTGATGGGTGTTCCATTTGCTTTCTGATGTCTTTATAGTGGCAGAAAAGCTATTGTGCTACACAAGAGTAATTTAGAGTGAACAGTCCCTATCAAATTGGAACGTGGAGAAAAACATTTTTTGGACGCAGTGGAAGAAATATCAGTTGCAGGTACTTTGTGTGGAATATAATGGGGTGTGCTATGGGTGCACACTCTGTCACTCCTCGATACTGTATAGATAAAGGTGGAGGTTTGCTAGATACATTATTCACATTTGTCTCAAGTGGGTGATTTAGGTGTTCTTTGTCTCTCTCTCTTAGGGTTTTAATCTGCACTGCATTTTTATGCAAACTACCCACAGCACAAAGTGTTCAAGAAATTAAAATCAAAAGAACATCCCCTGATGAATGTTCGACCAGCGTGGTGTTAGGAACAGAAACATGTTGGGAATCTAATGTAGGGACACTTTATAAGTGTTGAAGTTTACATTGTCATCATCTGTGTCTATTGTATTGTTTAATGTTGATGCATAATTTACCTTGTCTATGTGATGTTGTAATGAGTTACGACTCGCTTTGTGATTCTATGAGTTTTTAAGTTTTTTTTATATATGAACTAATAAATAGAATCAGTTTATAATCAATATTGTTTTATGGTTACTATGTCAATATTTTCAGGACAATTAGTATTGAGAGAGCTAGGGTTCCATCACCTTCTATGAGAGACTTATTTTGAATTTAAAGTATCTATCTCTCTTCTTATACATAGATTTAGGTCCACCCCAGACTGCAGAAATAGGTTGACCCTGTTCAGGAGTCAATTTATGGGGCTTGTGGTTTACCTGTTTTAGGTACACACGCCTTCCGAATGAATACATGTTTAGACCAGAACAACCGCTTGACGAGAAAGAAGGGACGATAGTACCACTAGAATTAGAGGCAGTAATACTGGGAGACGACAGGATAACAGTACATGGGACAGATAACACCGGACGAGCATGTAGGTCAGTGATCACGGTAGCCGAAGAGTACAGGTTAACTCCTATAACAGATGAAGAACTGTTCAAAGACAACCGCTCAGATCACGAAGTAGTGTTCGACATTAGCATTACATACTGGGTGAAAATATACTGCAGGGAGGTACCACAGAGGATGGCAATGATGCTACAAGCACTGCCAACATTTCTCGAGGAAGACCTGGCAAAGGTCTGCAGCGTTTTATGGACCAGAAGTCCCTATGACATGGGGCTTCTGAAAGGGATAGGAGCAGTGAAAATAAAACTGAAGCCAGGAGCAATTTTACCACGAGCTAGGCAGTATCCCCTGTCGAAGGAGGCAGACAAGGGTATTTATGAGACAATTGCAGCACTAGTGAAGCAAGGCATCTTAATATCATCAGAATCACCGTGCAACAGAGCGGTGTACTCTTGTCAAAAAGCCAACAGGGGGTCATGGTGTTTTATAAAGGACTTGCGCCCTCTGAACCATATTGTCGAGGCAGAATTTCCTTTTGTTCCAAATCCAGCGACAATTTTGAGTAGCATTCTTACGGAAGCTAATCCCTTCATGGTTATAGATTTGAAGAATGCTTTATTCTCTGCACCACTACACCCAGACTCACAAGACTTACCTTCGTTCCTATATAGAAATAAGAAGTGGAAACACACTAGAATTCCTCAAGGGTACTGCAAATCACCTTCAATATTCAACAGGGTCCTGCAATTGGACTTAGGAAATGCACAGTTAGAGAGCGTTGTTACACAGTACCTAGACGACATATTGATTTGCAGCAAAACAGAGGCACATTGTAGAGATGACTCCTTACACATGTTGACTGTGCTCGCAGAAAAAGGGTACAAGGTACAAGGTAGACAACCCAAAATTACAATTTAGCCAGAAAGTAGTCTTGTACATTGGGCAACTGATATCACAAGACAGGCGACAGGTGACACCAGAAAGAGCAGAGGCAATACGCAAGACTCCAAAACCCACAATCATAAGACAAATGCAGCAGTTTCTCGGACTATGCAATTACTGCAAAGCATGGGTGTTTGGCTACAGTGCATACACTAGGCCCTTGTTAAATGCACTGAAGGAAGCACAGAAAGGAGAGGGCACCTTGGAGCATGCTGTCTTTGCGTTACTGGAAAGACCCAAAAGTACATTTACAGCGCATAGAGCTTCGGGGTATGAGTTGTTACTGTCAAGCCCAGCCCTCAAGATAGTGAGGTGCGGACTTGTCAACCTGGCGTCTTTCGCTGCCGAACCCATACAGGATAAGGACTATGTGCATGACTGCACCGCCAACATAGAAAACTATGATGACATCTCAAAGGTACAGGAGAACTTACTTGATGGGGGAGACGTACTTTATATTGACGGGTCATCAACAATTGACCAGGCGACAGGGGAAAGACATACTGGGACAGCAGTAGTGATATTAAAGGAAGACGTGAGCAAGTTGGTGACCGGCGCACGTTTACCGTCACATTTTACATCACAGGCTGCGGAGCTAGTAGCCTTAATATTGGCACTGGAACATAGCAAAAGCAATGAAGTGGTGGCATATTCAGATTCAGCCTACGTGACTGCATCCACAGTGCATTCTGGGCTGTCGCATTGGCTGAGGAGGGGCTTCAGGCATGCTGATGGGTCACTGGTGCAGCACGCACCCCTGTTGGGCAGACTGATAGAGGCACTTCAGCTCCCACTGTGCATGGAAGTGGCGATGTGCCAGGCCCACACAAGGAAGAAGGATCCCACTCTATGGGCAAGGAGGCAGCGGATGCAGAAGCAAAACATGCCGCTTATTTTGGGGACATTTTGTAAATGGATGCCTTGTCCCGAGTACGCAAATATATACGAACAATGGTGTTGAAACAAGGGTATAACACATTATACCAGTGACACAGATTATGGAAATGCAGGGAGCTGCACTCATGGAAGAGAAAGAATTATGGTTAAAAAGTGGATGTACAGTATCTCCAACAGACGGCAAAACAACACAGGGAAAGTGGTAATACCATTCTCTCTATTGCACACTACAGTGACACAGTTACACCATCCTACCCACATGGGGAAGGATGTGTTTGCTGCTCATATTGGAGAAGACTAGTTCTGTCCTAATTTGGCAGACCATGTGGCAGAATTCATGACAAATTACCTTGTGTGTAAACAGTTTGCAGCAGGTCATACACTAAGGCTAGTGAGGGGAGCCATACCTAGCCCAATGGGTCCATTCCAACACCTTCATGTCGACTATGTGGACATGCTCCAAGTACGACAGGGCTACCGCTACAATTGTCCTCACTTCGCCAATGAGATGTTTCACCACATCACAACCTTGTTGGGAATACAACACAAATTCCTTGTGCCTATGACCTGCAAGCAAACAGGCTGTGTGAGCGCCTCAACAGGCTGCCCAAGTAAGGCATGGCCAAAATATAAAAGACGCTCAACAAAAGTTGGCTGCATTGTCTGCCTTTAGCATTATTCACGTTGCGCAATAAACCAGGGTCCGACCACCATTTAACCCCACATGAGATGTCCCCTGGCTCCTCCCACTAGGGCGTTATGTATTGGTGCAGGAAATGTATGAATACACCGCTTCCTTGATAACTAGTGCCTCTTTTATTTCTCGCCAACTGCAGGGAAAACGGGAGATGCCCGAAGCAAACAAGAGAAAACAACAACCCATAAGGAAACAAAGAACGTCTGAAACCTCCACAACTTTATCCCAGGGACCAGGTGCTTTTAAGAGACTTCACACGCAGGTGGTATAAGCCCCTGTTTACAGGACCATACACAGCGGAGCATGATACAGATTGGGCGATGAAATTGCAAGATAAGAAGGCTCCGAACTACCTTGGAGACATGAAGCCCTGTCCAGTGGTGGCCTATCCTAACACCAACAACCAAAGGGCCAACGATCCACAAACAGAAGAACAAAACGATCATCTCGGAACATCTCAGCCCAGCTGGGGCCAACCTATGATTACTCGCTCCAGAGCAAGAGAGATAGGGAAAGGACTTCGTACACATCCAGAGTGAAGGCACAGTGTCTGTTTATTTTTTTTCTTTCTGCACACTGACAGCATCCATCATGAAATTGGCGACTGTTATTATTGCATTGACTGATACTTCCCCATGATCCACATCCCACGACCTTCCAAGGCCACTTTGTCCAATTTTTTAGGAGATCCAACAGTGCTAGAAGACGCCATCCTAATGTATGTTTCCGTGTCTTCCTGGCCTATTTATCCCAAACGCACCCACAACTGAATAGGGGAAACCCTTCTGTGCTTGAAGTACTTCATGATCCTAGAATATGCACAGTTTGGGAACAATTATTTTTCCCTGCAATGACCCAACATCAAGTTCACGGGGCTTAAATTAAAAAAATACTAATAACAATAACGCCTTTTCTAGCGCATTGCAGGCAGTCAACATCTTCAAAACAACACAAGATTCCGAAGAGGAGTAGGTAATGGGTGATATTATTAAAAGAATGCTCATTGTGTCCCGTGCATTTTTCTCGTTTGGTATTTTTGCCTTCATCTTTTGGCGAATGTCATATGTTATTAGTAATACAGCTGTAACCCCAAAGTCGGCAAGAGGAACTGCCATGTCAGGTGGAGAGGCAAGCACTGTAAGTACAGTAAGCAGAGGAAGACGCAGTGCTGATGTAGACATGACAGGGTTGGATCTCTATCTCACTGATACTGCTCGAGTATCTAGTAACATGTGGTACAAGCAAATGACTAAAAGTAGGCAAAGAAACCACGGGGTGTAGCTGCTATGTCTGCTCTCTTATCCCCTATGCCATGAATGCATCCAGAAAGTTTGCGGCACCTGAAATACCAGCAGCAAGAGCACAATACCTTATGTACCTGTCCATGTGTACTACCCAAGGAAGATTCCAAGGCTGGACAGCAACATCGAGATGGATGTCCAGGACAACATTCCCATGCGAAGATAGCTATATCAAAACGCTTGAAATGATGCACAATTATTGAAAAAAACACCAGGCTATACAATACATAACTGACAGCCCACAAAAAGGAGAGACAAAAACGATAATATTGAAGGAATGATCGTGTCCTAAGAAGGGACCCAATGAAATAGGAGGAGAACCAGGATGCTCTGAACGACCACCGATGCTTGTGTATGTTCAAGTATACACAGCTGAAGAATGCAAAGACGGTGTAGTAGGGAATAAAGCACACACAGTCCTAACAGTTCCAGTAAGCACAGTACAGGCAGAAAATGACAAATGTCTAAAAGAAAAGGATGCAAGTGCAAAGTTACTGACCTGGGTGGAAAATTAGGCTGGTCCAATGCCCATAATATCACTGAAGAAAGCAGCATTATGTTTCCAGAATGATGGAGCAATAAAGGTTTGAGAAAACAAAGACTGCAAACAGAGAGTGTAATGGATCATTATTGGGCGTGCGGATCTAAGGCGTATGAAAAACTGCCACCCAACTGGGGAGGTGTATGCTCACTAGTGCACATCAATACGCCAGCACTAGTTGTTCCACAAAAATACATCAAAACAGATGATTTCCCTAAGATGGATGATGCCAGAAGAAAGAAGATGTCAGTAGAAGTGAGTAGGGTAAAGAGACAGAACTGTTGTCAGCATCTGAAGCATCTCTGGACGACATACCACCTGAGCGCCGATTTTTCAGTAGGACAGAAATGTTCTTTGCATCAATAGTTCTAGCTGTACATACATACACAAATGCAAAATGGCTCTGGATAATGAGGTGGGAGCTGATGCAGACAATAAACTGAACTGTCAACAGCTTCAGCGCCATCAAAGAAGATCTCCGAGCAGTAAGGTTGATGGCCCTCCAGAACTGACATGTTCTAGACCTACGCACAGCAATGGAAGGAGGTGTTTGCACCATGATCGGGTCTTCTTGCTGCACGTTCGTGCCAGCAAATGACAAAGCAAACGGAACACTAACTGAAGCAGTTGCCAGATTATCGAAAATGCATGCCAAGATGGAGGAGGAAGTCAAAGGTGCAGGAAAAGATGAAAGCTGGCCTTCAGATATATTCCCATGGATACCCACATGGATGGAGGATGGACCAAAGGTACTATTAGCAGCACTGATACTAATATTATTGACATTATGTGTGATAAAGATATGCATAAAACAATGCAAGGAGACGACAGAGAAAACAGTAGGGATGAAAATATAAGTAGACAATAATCGTGAGGAGTATAAGATAGTAGAAGCTTGAAATACAATAAGGGGTGCAGATAAAGGAGTGTCCACTGTTCCAGACTGAAATGATAGTATTCAATGATCCAAATGACTACAATAAATATTGGGCAAAATGGGTGTGGTGCAACCCAGAAGGAGAGTGCTGTTACATGACATGGAGTTTGGATGACCATGCAAATTACTATGGACATCTTGGAGGAGTAATGAAGATATGGCTGCCAAGAGCTAGGGTGAATAGATATGGTGATGTGGACGACAGGTCCACCAGAGAGGGCACGGAAGAAAGGGTCCCTGGAATGGCCCTTGTGACCCCTATATGCATGACAGCCGGAACACGGAGAAACAAGAGATGCCAGTCACTGTTTGGCCAGCCCCAAGGAGGGCCAGTAAATCCTGCATATGGGAGCAGACGACCATTCAAACCCTATCCAGCTGATGTCTTTGCGGATACAGGTGCTCAACACTGGACCAGGTTGACTAATGATAAATATCCAGCTGTACTGACGTCATTAGAAACACCACGACATAGTAATGTTAGCCACGAAGCAAACTTGCATCCCTGCACGAAGTTACACGCACCCACACGTGCACACACGAAGGACATGCATACACAGTTCTATAGACAAAGGAAACATACACGTACATACTGTCAGAAGTCTTTCTTATTTTCTTTCATTAGCCAAATGCAGAAACGCTGAAATGCAGTAGAGCAAGAGTCACACAAAAGAAGCTTGCAGCTGCTTATTGCAACAAACCATATGGAACTTCAGGGACATATAAGGAACCTGGAAGAACCGGATACTACTAACCTCAAGCGAAAGCAATACAATAACATACATAGACATAGAGAAACCATAGAAAAACTGTAGTGAAAGTGCATGAAGCCACAGGCCTCAAAACAAGGAACAAAGACATGCAGACTCTGCAGCACGAAGCAAGGGGCCAGTGCTCGCAGCCAAGGACAAAGGCGGATGGGCAATTCCGGACTCCAGGGACAAGAAGCCACCTGCAAAATAGAAGAATAAATCCCCACTAATTGCAGACCAAAAGGCTCCATTTTGCAGTCCTCACTCACGTGATGCGGCCGAGCCGAACAATGGCCATTTACCCGTGGTGGGTAGAGAGGCTGCATTGGGATATGGGAATGGGGAAGCTGCACAGAGTGGCATGCATGGGAGGACCAATCAGACATTACATTTCTATGTCGTTGGGAGGTGGCCAACCTTTAGAGTATCCAGCACAAGGCCTGCTGCAAAGGTGATTATTCAGAAGGTGCTGTGTGAATGTCTCCCTTCCCACCAAAAGCAGGGTGCCTCCTGTTTCTTCTGCAATGGTGCTGACCAATGGCCGAATAATAAAGCCCCAGCGGTCAGCACAAATGTTATTTTACTCATTGCAAATTGTTCCAGGAAGGTGTGAGAAGCAATGTGGCGCCACATGGGGAGGCAATGTTTTGGGATACCGTTGACCTGTTTGCTCCAATCACGTTCTACTAACATTAGCTCAGCACTAAAGATA
This sequence comes from Ambystoma mexicanum, assembly GCF_040938575.1. Classification (NCBI taxonomy): domain Eukaryota; kingdom Metazoa; phylum Chordata; class Amphibia; order Caudata; family Ambystomatidae; genus Ambystoma; species Ambystoma mexicanum. The sequence continues at coordinate 503,017,269 of NC_090939.1, read as the reverse complement.
TGACATGGTTTAGCCTATGAGTTTCATGGGCACGTTGGAGAATATGAACATTTGAGCTACAACTTTTTCTAATGCCTTGACCAATATATTTGAAGTATAAATCTAATGTTTGCTGCATGCCCAGATGTTAGCGCTCATCAATCAGTTCCAGTCTACTGTTCTGTTTGATTTCTGCTCGCCCAGCTGTAATAAACAGCATTGATTCTTGCCCGGTGTGTGCTCCTTTTTGAATTACGATTTTATACGGTGGGATCAGAGGAACCCTGATACACCTTTCAGAAAATGTTATTCCATCCACTGGTAGAGCAGTTTCCTGATATCATGAGACGTACTGAAATCTGTGGATGTAGCCACCATAGCAGTTCTGCCTAAGCCTTGTCGGGACCCCACATAGTGCTCTTTATGGTGTCCCATAGCCTCTATTCTAAGATTTGTAGCCACTAGATTAGAGCTGATCCTTGCCATGATTATCCAAAAAGGCTGTCAATGTTTGTTGTATGGAGGCAGATCGCAAACAATGTGAGGTGATTACTCAATTTAGTCGGCATAGTACACAAAAGGAAATCACTGGCCGCTCTAGTTTCACTGGCTGCTGAGAAGGCGTTTGACCACTTTACCTGTGGTGTCCCCTAGGGGTCTAACCTCTCTCCCTGGCTGTTCAACAAATAACTGGCACTCCTTGCCCACCGCATCGCCGCTCTCTGTGCCAACTTTCAGTGCTATGCGGATGACACCCAGCTCATTTCCAGGCTACCCTCGGCCTCCTCCTCTCCCTCTCTCATCTCTGACTGTCTGTCTGCTATCCAGGAGTGGTGTGCCGCCAATGGCCTCTGCCTTAATGCCAGTAAGACTGAGATTCTCCTCATCGGCACACCCGCTCCCTCCTTCCCTGCAGTTCTCTGGCTGGAATCTCTTGGCCCTCTTCCTGCTCCCACCTGCAAGGCTAAGAACCTTGGGGTCATCTTCGACTCCACACTCTCCTTCTCTCCTCACATCTCTGACGTCTCTAAGAAGTCACACTACCAGCTGCACCTCCTTAGAGGTATTCTTCCTTTCCTCTCCTTCCCCCAGAAGCTCACTGTTTCCAGAGCCCTGGTTCTCTCTAGGCTCGACTATTGCAACAGCCTCTTTCTAAATGTGCCTGCTTCCACTCTCCGACCTCTGCAACCTATCCAGAACAGGACTGCCAGACTTGTCCTTGGCCTCAAGCCCAGGGATCGTATCTCTCCAGGACTGAAATCTCTGCACTGGCTCCAAGTGGCTGCGAGGATTAAGTTCAAAACCCTCTGCATCCTCCACAAGGCCTTCTGGGGTCTGGGTCCTCAATACCTTCAACCCTCTCTTCCTAAATATCTCCCTTCTCGAGCTCTTCGTTCATCTGCTTCCAACTCCCTCAGGGTCAGTCGCTTCTCCAAACAACGAGTTGGTGGTAGATCTCTTTCCTCGGCTGGTGCCTCCCTCTGGAACAGCCTCCCTGCCTCCCTTAAACTCAAGGAGAACCATCTCTAGTTCCGGAAGCTCCTCAAAACCTTTCTCTTTATTTTTTATTTTTTTATTTGTGTTTGGTTATAATAAACCTTTACAAAATTACAACTTTACTTAACATCAAATTCATTTCATACAACATAAAACTTTAAAATATTCTTAAGCATCTTTGCATTCTTAACGGGCTATACAATAGCCCCATATATTCTCAAGAATTTTTAAAAATAAACATAAAACACATAAACCCATTAATACAAGACCCTTTGGCAGTTCTAGTTTTAAAACAACCGTTATATTCAATGACAATATAAAGATATATCAATGCCATCTTAACTTTCACATCGAGCATGCTCTTCTTCCACAATCTTTAAAAAATTGCCTAATGCTAGAATTAGAGGCTAATATGTTCCATTCATAAGTCTGTGCCATAAAAATTCAGTGCAATCAGCAAATTCAACAGTAACACATTTCATCAAAAAAAGTGAGCGCACATTTTTAAAATGTGGAAACTCGAGCACCAGATGTTTAAGGGTTTCATAGTGTTCCATACAACTGGGAAATCTACATTCCATAGATTGCATAGTAATTGACAGACCAGTCCATCGGTGACAACGTTCTTTAGTGTGAAATTGATTCATCCTAAAACGCATGAATAAACTTCTTATAATAGGACAAGGAAATATGGCAACATAGGGAATACCTGGTACACGTTTACGGAAGAATTTGGCACATTCACAATATGAAGAATAACGTTTCAGTTGATCTAAAGTGCATATCCAATCTTTTTCAAAGATTTTTTTTTTTAACAAAACCAGGTCGAAAACATAGATCATCATGTGATACCCCAAGTCGATCTAAAATCACTTGCATGCAGACCTTAAACTTATTAATAGAGCCTACTGATTGTTCTTCCATCAATACTTGCAGATCTTTAAATAAACAATCTTTCTCTTTGCTTCTGCTTTTTCTCCTCCCCTCCTCTGCTGACCTCCTAGTGCAACTGGAAACTGCACTGGCTACCTGGACACCATCTGATCTTGGGACCAGGTCCTCCCCACCAGTGTTTCACACTTGCACTGCCCACCTGGCAACCCCTGCACTTGGGGACTGTCTCTGTATCCCTACAGTCCCCCTCCCAGCCCTGACACCTGATGTCCGCACTTACTCATGCACTTGCCACATGCTGGCAGCTACTCATTATTGTTATCATCTTGCCATGTACTGCACTTTCTCTCCCCCTTCCCACGCACTTGTGCGATCTGAATGACACCTGGCCTAGTAGGATCGTTGTCCATCCTCCCTATGTTCCCCTCCCTTGCCTCGTCGCACCTTGAAACACTTGTGTAAAGGCGTGTTAAAAATGCCATATCATATCATATCATAGTCATGCAGAAATGTTGATTGGGTGAATCATTTCAGAAATGTTGTAATGGCGTTCTACGATAATCTGACCACCAATGTTTCGAGTAATCAGCTACTTCTCCAAAGGAGGTTCCACTTACAAAAGGCGCGTGGCACGGTTGCCCTGTCACCAGTGCTCTTTGCTATGCCGGTAGAGTCCTTGGCACTATGCATATATGGCGAAAATTGAATGACAGGAGCTACAGGTGATTCCCACCCACAAGGACTCCCTATTGGCTGACGATGTTAAGCAGACACTTCCAAACCTAGAATCATCTATAAATACGCTATTGACACTGCTGGGGGGATTTCAGGGGGTCTCCATATTTCAAATGAAATTTTGATCAATCTGAAGCCCTCAATCTTATAGTAGATAACGTGATACTAGGGAAATCTAATTCATGGACCACATTTTAATGGGTTAAATCTGGCCTGAAATACTTGCAGATATGAATCCTCAAAAAATGCACCAGGCTAGACGTACGAATTATGCGGGGGCTTCACACAAAATCAGGGGAGATCTGGACAAACCTTGCAATCTTTTGGCTAAGCAGACTGTAAAAATGCACATTGCCTAGATTATTGTACCTATTACAAAAGTTTCCAGTACACACCCCAAACACTGGCGTAACGGGGGCCCCCGCAGCCCCCACGGTGCGGGGGGACCCGCTAGCACATGTCCTGGACGGGGCCCCACGTTGCACACAAAAAAAAAAGGTCACTTTTTTTATTTATTTTTTTTACATTTTCTTTTTGAATTCACTCTGCCTTCATAAAGACACTATTTCTGTAACAGAAATAATTTCTTTATGAAGGCACAGTGACTTCAAAAATAAACTATTTTTGATTTTTGAAGTCACTGTGCCTTCATAACGAAATTATTTCCGTTATGGTTCGGTCCTTAATGGAAATAATTTCTTTATGAAGTCAGAGTGACTTCGAAAAGAAACAATGGGCTTCATTATAAGTATGCCGGTCCGGCATAAGTAAGCTTACCGGCACTGTTGTTTCCGGACCGGCATACTACAGGTCTGCCTGCCGGAGCCGCTGTGCCCAACAGGTCGGACCCTGCCGGGAACAGCAGCCACGGTAGGCAGATCGTCACAGAAGCACCTGCACCATTAACAATGGTGCCAGTGCTTCCGTGTTCCCCATTCCCATAGAGTCCTATAGAATTCTTTGGGAATGGGGAACTACAATTTACCAGCACCTGACTTTCCGGGACGCTGGGGCACCCGGGAAGTCAGGCGCCGGTAAATCATTTCGAGTCAGGCGGCAAGTAGTCGGTCGCACTCGGAATGAGGCCCAATTTCTTTTTGAAGTAATAGGGCTCCCCTCAACCTCATGACGTGTGCATGTGTGAGTGTATTGTGGAAAGGTGTACACTTAAATGTGTAGGTGGCTGCCTGTGTGATTTTATGGGGAAAGGGTGCACACAAATCTATGGGTGGCTGGGTGTGCGTGTGTGCGTGTACGGTGAAAGGGTGCACACTTTAATGTATGGGTGGGTGCCTGGGTGTATATGCTTCTATGGTGAAAGGGTGCACACTTAAATGTATGGATGGCTGGGTGGGCATGTGTGTATATGGTGAATGGTATGTGCGATTGTGTTCAGGGGCGCAACAAAACCTGCATTTCGGGAGGCTAATCCTTCAAATGTTGGGAGAGGCGCTCATTTCATGGGTGATGGGGGAGGGGCAAACTGATTTGTGTGGGAGCATCTAACTTCTTTACGCATTTTAATGAGACTATTCTAGTGCAGCTTCAATGTTACAGGAAGTTAACTCTCTCCTTTAAGTCGGAAAGCACCCACTTATGGACTGCTGTGAGATGAGCGATCTCCTGTTCCCTCTCTACCCTTCCAATCACTCCCCTGGCATGCAAGTACTAAACCAACACCACAATTTAAATTGCCTAAAAAATGGGGCATTTGAATGCAGGTAATAACAGTGAAATGCTTTAAGTTAGTAATTGCTGGGCCCTTGTTAACAGCGAAACCCAGTTGCCGTTTAACATCTGTGTCCTGTTCTGTCAAGCAACTACTCTGAAGGTCAGCCAGGTTGAGTCAACATAGCCCCCAAAATTTCGGGGGGGGGTGCTAAAGCCCAGTCAACTCAATGGTGTTATGCCACTACTTGTGTTTAATACCTTGATTACTTAATGGTAATCGGCATTACACCTAGCTCTATTCCTCCTCGTCCCTGTATTTGTGTATGAGGCACTCTGCATCATACACAAGTACTGGGATGAAGTAGAGGTACATGGAGGTAATGCCTGACTTAGCTACCTGTAATCTTCATTACTCCATGTCCCACTCGTTCTCATCCCAGTACTTACCTATGCGGTAAGGAGCCTCCTGGACCGTTGGTTTGCCCGGTAAAGCCCTGCTGCTGTGCTGAAGCTCCGAATTCGCCTCAACTAGAGAAAACCTCCAAAGGATGACTCCTCCCCTTGGGTTGGTGGGACCAATCAACCCCAACACAAGCTCATCTGGACATCCTCTCGGAGCTGGCTAAACCTCCATTGCTGCTGCAGGAACCGAGTGCCAGGAAGAGGAACATCGGAATCGAGTGAGTGTCTTTAAGTTGGACACTAGCTCCAGGAAGATCCTCCGGACTCCCAGGAAGCAGGAATTCAATGGAGTGCTGGACCCCAGATGCGAGGAAAGTCCAGAGTGGTATGCGAGAAGCGCAGTGGTGCTATTTGCGAGAGAAGCGAGGAGCTGAAACCGCGAAGTGCCACTGATCTGAAGTTTGCCCATTGCTGCCGCTGACCTTCCATTCATAGTGCAGGAGCCCCCAGACGTCCTCCCTCTTGTCTCCATTACTGGCACCCAGGAACACCAGGATCTGCAGACCTACACAGGAACAGAAGCCAGCTGGAACCACTTTCTTCTAACCAAAGGTACTGTAAACTAAGGGGTGGGTTACTTCTTGTCATGTAGCCGTGTAGGAGTATCGGAAGGATAGCTCAGGGGGCAACGTGCTCACATTGGAAGCAAGATGACACAGAGCAACACAGGTTCAATCCCCGGGTCTGTGCTTAGAAACCTCTGGGTATGAAGAGCGTTATAAATAACCTATCATATCATATCACACGTAATCTCTGGGACAAGGAAGAGGGACGTGAAGGTAATTCTGGGCTAATGAGCTGATTTTGGAGTTTGGGGTAGGTGGTAGGAGGGAGAGGGGATCTGTGGGGGGCGGGATTGTGCGAGAAACCATAATGGTTTTCCTTGTCCAGGCTAAGCAGGCATGATATGTGGTATTAGTGGCTAGAGAGGCCTTTTGGTGCAGCCAGTCTAGTCATTCCTCAGTTTAGTATGACTTTTTATAACTGCGCATTTCTGATAAAGCAGTCCTGCTAAGTGTAATTACCTGGCTTGACTGGCATTTGGGTGCTGCCAGTCTAGCCTTTTCTTACTGCTGCATTGTATCTTTTTCTGGGCATCTGTGATAAAAATGATATGTCATTTATAAAATGCCTGGACACAAGTGTTTCTAGGCGCGACAAGACAAGGGAGGGAAGATAGAGGGGAGGACAAGACAAACGATCTTACTACACCTTGTGTCATTCAGATCGTGTACGTGCAAGAACGAGAAATGCAAGGGGAAAGGGAGGGGGGAGTGCAAGGAAGAGGGGAGGGAAAAACAGGGCAGTAATGCTCCGAGTAAGTGCAGCCAGGTCAGCGCGGCTCTGGGTAGTGCACGGAGAACGAGGGACTGTAGGGTTACAGTTACAGCCCCTAAGTACATGGTAGGCCCGGAGGCAGTGCAAGGGTGATTGATCAAGAAATAGCCTGGACTCAGTGAGATTCTGAAGGTAGCCAAGCAACCAGTTGGTACAGAAGACAGGTAGGTCAGCAGGGGAGGGAGAGAGAGAAAGCAGAGGAGAAGAGGAAAGTTTTGAGCTGCTTCTGAAACTTCAGGTGGTCCGCTCAAGTTTGAGAAGGGCAGGGAGGCCATTCCAGAGAGAGGCACCTGGAGAGGAGAGAGATCTACCCCACCCCCTCTCTGCCTGGAGAAGTGTCTTACCCTTAGAGAGTTGGAGGTAGCTGCAGTAAGGCCTCGAGAAGGAAGGTATTTTGGAAGAAAGCGTTGGATGTAGTGTGGGGCACAACCCCAGAACGCCTTATGGACAATGCAAAGGGTCTTGAACTTGATCCTTGCAGCCACCGGGAGCCAGTGGAGAGATTCAGGGCTAGAAAATACGATCCCTGGGCTTGAGGCCAAGGATAAGTCTTGCAGTCATGTTCTGTATTAGTTGCAGAGGGCGGAGAGTAGAGGAAGGCAGATTGAGAAAGAGGCTGTTGCAGTAGTCCAGCCTAGAGAGAAACAGGGCTCGAGAGACAGTGAGCTTCTGGGGGAAAGTGAGAAAGGGAAAAGTCCCTTTGAGGAGGAGCAGCTGGTAGTGGGACTTCTTGGCAAAATCCGAGATGTGAGGAGAGAAAGAGAGAGTGGAGTCGAAGATGACTCCAAGGTTTTTAGCCTCGCAGAAGGACGAAGGAAGAGTGCGGGGAACACAGTTGGTCGTTACGGTGTAGCCGGGGTCCAGCAGTATTGCTGTAGCCAGGGTCCGCCGTTGGCGTCGGTGCAGGCTTCCTGCGCACTGATAGTGTCCAGTGGGTGGCGCTGCTCTGCGCGCCAAAAACGCAAATTTCAAGCTTTTCGTGAATTCCAGCGCAAGTAGTGGAGGGACTTCTCGTTTGTCTGATATGGAGGCTGAATCCAAGGATGGGTACTTGCTTGGGGAGCACAGTAACGTTAATGATCGTGTTCACTGAGGCGCATCCCAGGGACTTTCATCTCCAACATTGTTAATGGAAGGGCAATGTATGGACGGCAGTATGGAGCGGCCGATCGGCAGTATGGAGCGGCCAATTCACCAGAGTGGGCGTGATGCTCAACGCCTAGGAGACGCTGTTGGGTTCATTCATACGGCACGGAAGAGGGGTCCGGAGGTGGATAGCTGCGGAAAGTACTTTAAACATCCCAAGTGTGATCGTACATGTTTTTCGTGTGGATCGGAGGGGTGTTACGACGAAGGATGCTGTGATATATGTGTTTCCTTCCTCTCCATTTTGAAGGAGTTTGATCCTGATTTACGTGATTTCTATGTGGGGATCATTTGGTCTCACGTTATTTGAGCATTAATATAATTTGTCTAGGGTGAGGCCAGTATGAGTGCGTGATAGTGATGTTGTAGCCTCTGTTGTATTTGTTCTTGTATGGGCCTGTATGGTGTGAGTGACTGTGTGTATGTGTTGTGGCCCTGTCAAGTGTGCATTTCTGTTTGCAAGCTAACAACAATGTTTTTCCTGTTTTCCCTTGCCAGGGGGGAGGGGGTCTTATGATATTTGAGATTTATGGACTTTTGGAACTGTGTGCATTCCCTGAAATGCGTTTTGTTTCTTCACAGTGGACTTGGACTGCCTACGGATTGGGGGGCCATGGTCTTCCAGATTTGTTGGGTCATGTGATCGTTGGACAATGTTATGTTGTTTTCCTCGGGTGGGGTAAAGGGGTTTTGTCGTATTAGCGTCTGATGGTCTGTGCCTCAAATAGTGGACCCCAATTGGCGATAAGAACTCCCGTGTTTATGAGCCCGGCTGTGGCGTGTATCGTGCCTGGAGTTTGGCTGAGCAGCGGTTCCGAGCAGATTGGGAGCCCACGTGTTGTCGGCCGAGTGCAGAGCCGTTTGGAGGGGTGTTGAACAGGATTGTTGTGTTCCTATGACTCTTTCTTGAGTGGTCCAGTGAGCGGCCAGAAAACAACGAGGGATGGAGACCGACGTGGAAAGTAAGTCCAGACGTGACAGTTGCGTGCTCTGGACTTGAAGCGGCCAGCAGTGAGTCTCCTTGCGGTTGGGTCCAGCCATGGAGCGGAGGTGTGTGCGTTGTCGAGTCACTGAGGGCCGGCAGTTGTGGGTTTCTCGGTCGCCCCCGGGGGGCCGTCCGACCTTGGATGGTGACTTGATGGGTCATTGTACTGCGGGTGGCTCTGCGGAAGCAGGCGGTGTTGTGGATGGCTTGGAGGCAGCAGCTGGAATGATGACGTTGTTTCCTTCTGGGGTCCTGCACTCCAATATGCTGACATCACTAAGGGTGGAATGTGGTGATGTCACTATGTGTGGAACTTGATGATGTCAGTATGTGTGGAGTGTTCACTTGTTGTGCTGTGAATGCAAGTTCCATACTTTACAGTTGAGATCTAGCTGGCAAGGAGGGACGTGCCGATGTTTCATCCTGGCAACTTGTTGACTAATAAACCTACCAATATCTTACCTGCTGGTCTGGGTGTTACTTCAGGTACCAAGATATTACACTGGCGACGAGGATGGGATCCTGTTTTGGAGGGGACAGCTGTTGAAGTCCACGAGCATCGCCCTCCAATACTCACGTCCCAAAGTTGCAGCTAGCAGCCTTGGCCCCAGTGACAAGGATCTGGGTGCCACGCTCCAGCAGGCCGGGTGTTGCTGGAAGAGGCAGTCCTTGTTTTGTGCTGGATCGGAGCGCAGGAGCCACAGGTTGGCAGAGAGTTTGGTGGGCCGGAGGTGGCCCCCAGGCCTGAAATCAGCACACAGTTCGGTGTGCAGGTAGTTGGTGGTGCCCTTTCTGAGAGTAACCCAGCGGGGTGCTGCTCTCCACCTGGGTGTGCCCAAGCAAGCCGGGCAGTGCTGGAGGATGCTGGAGGTATGCAGCGGGTGGCGGTGAAGGGAGCAGTTCGATTTCCGCAGGCTGCGCGGAGCTGGGTCAGACACATTGCTGCCTGGAGGCGGTCCGTGGTTTGGAGGTCTGCCCTTCTTCGTGTTTCAGCGGGGCAGAGTTTGTGTGGCAGCGTAGTAGGAGCATGCCCGGAGTGAGAGTCCCTGTGCTGGGATAGGAGACGTGGAGTCCTAGGCGCATTGACCACAGACAGGAGTGGCGCAGTGGGCCACGGAGAGGACATGGCGAACGAGTGGAGATATTTTCCCTCCGATGCCCCTGGCAAAATGATGTCGTCGGGGGTTTGTCACGTGGCGTTCCGGCGTTATGAGCTGGAATGCGGAAGAGGTTGCGCGTTCCAGCATGGGCGGCTGGAATGCAGAAGAAGTTGTGGAAGCCCTGCCCAGCGTTATGAGCTGGAACGCGGAAGGGAGTGTGCGTTCCAGCATGGGCAGCTGGGACAGAGAAGAAGTTGCAGACGCCCTGTCCCAGCTGTTGATTTCGAGCCCCATACAATTGATGTTTATGAGCTGGAACGCGCAAGGGAGTGTGCGTTCCAGCATGGACGGCTGGGACAGAGAGGAAGTTGCAGACGTTCTGTCCCAGGTGTTGTTTTCGAGTCCCATACAATTGATGTTTCTGTGACGGTCTCAAGTAGGGCGTCGGGTGGGAGGACGTGGTGCTGTTTCATTAAATTGGCGGACATAAATTTAAGATTGGATAACTTTTGGTGCTGCGTATCCTTTGTGGAACTTTGGATGACTCGTGTTTTGCTTTCCATCAGCTGTGCAGCGTGAGGAGGACTACTCATTGCTGCGTGGAACATTAGGAAGCAGCAGTCGTGTTCAGGCCGGTTTTTATGCTGTCTAGTGTTTATGTTGTGGCCTGTTTTTCTCATGTCAGTCCTGCGGGCCGGTGTGCGTGAGTATGTGTTTATTTATGTTGTGGCCCAGTGGTATTTTGCAGTAATGTTTCCTGATGACATGTTATCAGTTGCTAAATTCATTTCTCTTGCGTAACGTTTTTTTTTGCAGGTGTATTGAGTGTGCGTACCTGGACTCGTGGTTTGCGGGTTCCAGTACTGTGCACCAGGTGATTTCAAACATGCAATTAAAGTTTTCTTTTACAGGAGGGGCCTAATGGTCGGGCTTTTGGACTCGCAGGTGGGTTTGGACTCGTGGGTTTGCTGGGTTCATTACAGTACTGAAGCTATCGTTGTCCAGTGCGTTCGCAGCTTTCGCTTTTTTCAAATGGCAGTGTTTGCATATCAATGCCTAAATTTCTTGTTATTATTGTCATCTGTCTCCTGCATTGCATGAGTTGTGTTTGCTTATGTATTAGGTTACCCTTAGTATGCGGTTGCGCATTCTGGCGGTGGCTTGGGGCCTAAAGGTGATATATAGTGTTTTTAGTTGCAGTTTGGATACTGTTGTGGTTAGGGTGGTGTGTTCCACTCACGCTTCCTCTGAGGGCAGCTCATGGGCTAAGGTGGTCCCATTGAAGTGTACTGTGTTGTTTTTATGGTGCGCTGCGGTGTTGCAGTTTGGCTGACTAGGGGTCCTGCAGTGTAGTGTTGGTGTGCTGCGGTGTTGCAGTTTGGCTGGACTAGGAGTCCTGCGGTGTAGTGTTGTGTGCTGCGTTAGTTCAGTTTGGAAAGGACTAGGGGTCCTGGGTTGTGTTGTTGGTGTGCTGCAGGGTTGCAGTTTGGCTGGAATAGGGGTCCTAGGTGGTGTGGTTGTACTGTCAATGGGGGTCCAAGGAGTCTGTATTGCGCAGTTTTAGTTTTGTTTGGACTGCATTTCTTAGGTGTTTTTGGTTGTGTTAGGTGTGCGCTGTACGGGTGCTGTTGTGAACTGATGTTGGGATGGTGTGCTTGTTGTTGATCTTGTTGGGCTGGGATCGTGCCCGGGGGTGGCAGCCCTGGTGCGCTAGGGTGCAGACTAGGGTGGTAGGTTGTTCGTGCACGGTTGGTTTGGTGTGTTAGGTAGTGTACTTTTGGGGAACGCTGAGGCATGGCAGGCCTTAGGTTCCAAGGGGCAGCTTGGAACAGGTGGTAGTGCTTAGTTTATTCTTTTTGTTTCTCAGTGGTTTTCTAGTTCTGTTTTAGGGGAGGAGTTAGCCCTTATTAGACTGTGTTGGGTTCCTCATTGTTGTGTTTTTAAGAGGGTGGAGTGGAGTTGGATTTGGATTGTTCTGGAGTTGGAGTTGGGGTGTCTCTGTAGACACGAGTTGGTTTTGTGTGTCCAATTGGTTGGTGGCACAGTTAGAGAGTATATTCTTGGGGTGCCATGTAGGTTTTGTTTGTCCCATGGTTTCTGGTTAAGCACATTTCCCTAGTGTCATAAAACTGGATTTGTTGAGGGTGATGATTAGCTCCAGGTGGCAGCTTTCTTGTTGTAAGTGGAGCAGGGTTAGTTTGTGTATTACGTGCTGGCCACACATGTATGTAGGGGTTTGTGTCAGTGGTGGTTTTAGTGTAATTCCTCCTTTTTCAAGAAATGAAGGGAGGGAGTGGTGTTGTAATGTGCATCTGAAATGCTGACATCAGTAAGGGTGAAATGTGGTGATGTCAGTATGTGTGGAACTTGATGATGTCAGTATGTGTGGAGTGTTCACTTGTTGTGCTGTCAATGCAAGTTCCATACTTTACAGTTGAGATCTAGCTGGCAAGGAGGGACGTGCCGATGTTTCATCCTGGCAACTTGTTGACTAATAAACCTACCAATATCTTACCTGCTGGTCCGGGTGTTCCTTCAGGTACCAAGATATTACAGATAAGATTTGCAGTCATGTTCTGTATTAGTTGCAGAGGGCTGAGAGTAGAGGAAGGCAGATTGAGAAAGAGGCTGTTGCAGTAGTCCAGCCTAGAGAGAAACAGGGCTCTGCAGACAGTGTGCTTCTGGGGCAAAGTGAGAAAGGGAAAAGTCCCTTTGAGGAGGAGCAGCAGGTAGTGGGACTTCTTGGCAATATCCGAGATGTGAGGAGAGAAAGAGAGAGTGTAGTCGAAGATGACTCCAAGGTTTTTAGCCTCGCAGGAAGACGAAGGAAGAGTGCCCAAGGTGGGCAGCCAGAGTGAGAGGGAAAGCAGGGGCATGGGTGCCAATGAGAAGGATCTCTGTCTTACTGGCATTAAGGCATAGATTGTTGGAGGTGCACCAATCCTGAATTGTGGATAGACAAGCAGTAATGAGCGAGAGAGGAGAGGAGCCAGAAGGAAGGCTAAGTGTCATCCGCATAACACTGACAGTCAGGGGAGATGGTAGAGATCAGGTGGGCAAAGGGGCCAAGTAGAGGTTGAAAAACCAGGGTGAGAGGATAGAGCCCTGCAGAACGCCACAGGTAGAGAGAGAGATGGTGGAGAGAAAGGGACCAAGTTGGACCTGGCAGGGGCAGTCCGAGAGGAAAGAGGTCAGCCGCTCCACGACCTGATCCATGATGCTCAGGTCCTCAGGTAGTCGACTGATCAGGATGGTGTGGTTGACTGTCAAAAGTAGAGGAAAGATCAAGGAGGATTAGGACAGAAGGAATGCTGGAATCAAGGTTAGAGAGTAGATCTTCACGGGTGTTCAGTAGAGCAGTTTCAGTGCCTCTGGCAGCTCTGGAGCCAGACTGATGGTAATGTAGAGAACCGATTCAGTGTGGAGATTAAGCTGGGAGAAGGCTAGCTTTTCTAAGAGTTTGTCCAGGAAAGGGGTGATGAAGATTAGGCGATAGTTTTACGGACAGGTAGGATCGGCAGACGGCTTCTTGAAGAGTGGATGCACAAGGGAGTGCTTAAGGGCAGAGGGGAACATTCCAATGGTGAAAGAGTGATTACAGGAATTGGCCAAGGCTGGAGCGAGGGTGTCAATATGGTCCTTGATGGTTCTGGAGGAGCAGGGAAGCACCTGTTTGGACGACACTTTCATAGATCGGACTTGTCTAGAAACCTCATCAGGTGTTGTCAGAGAGAAAGGAAGTGGAGGGGTAGACATGGCCAAAGGGGGGCCGAGAGAGGAAGAGGGAGAGGAAGAGGAGATGGAGGACAGGGTGTCCTGAGTTTTAGCAGAGAAGTGAGTGGCCAGAGCCATACAGGGGGTCTGGGAGGGTACAGGAGAGGTAGAGACTGCAACAGGATTGACCAGTTCCTTGCAGATTTTAAAGAGTTTGGCCGTTTTGTTAGAGGCTGAAGAAACCCGGGCTTGAATGTGTGTTCTCTTCTTGATGAGTTTTATTGCTTCGATTGGCATTTTGGTGCAACCAGTCTAGTTATGTCTAAATTTGACCTGGCATGCTTTACTGTAATGTTATTACGAGTCTACAGTGGTCTACATTGTGCAACCAGTGGGACATGTTTTCAACGTGGCATGGCATTTTTAATAGCAAAGCATTAATGTTCCTGTCCAGTGTTGGTTACTTGCATGTATTAGATTGGTGTTACCCCACAAAACAATTGCAAACACACTGGCTCTCAGAAAGAGTGCTGTATATTGCATTAAAACACGTATTTATATCTTTCTCTTAGTACAATGCACGGCTTACCCCTTCAGCAGCACGTTCGTGCGTATTGTGCAAGTGTGATAATCTGGGCCGGCCCAGAGTGTGGCACGACCCATGATTTGTTGCCGAGTTGGGGGGCAGGGGGCCTCAGCATGCTCGCAGGGGGGGCCCCACATTTTGTGTTACGCCACTGACCCCAAATAATATGCTAACAGCGCTACAACATAATTTCATGACGTTCATTTGGCAGGGCGCCTTGCCTGGCGTTTCTAAAGTATCTATTACATTCCAAGAGAGAGTTGCCTTGCTTGCCCCATACATGCCAACCCTTCCGATTTAGGAGGGAGACTCTCGATTTTTTGGTGAAAAATATTGCTCTTTTTCGCAGTCTCCCGCCTAAAATAACTGTAGCCCCAAAGCATTCCTATGGGGAAATATGCGTCTCCCAATTTCCCTGTGGAAATCTCCCTCCCAGGTGCATCTGAATGTTGGCATGTATGTTGCCCTTACACTGTGGCGTGGCCTGCAGTGGCACGTGCTAACCCTGGAATCTGCTTGGCCACCCCAGATGCCACCCCATTATCATAGCTCTCAACTCACCTGCCAAAAGCATCCAGACACCCATCCAACACGCCAGCTCCTCCGTTTCACGTGTCTTGGAGCAACAAACTCTGGAGCATACCTCACACATACTCAGTCTTACTAATGAGCCTGCACATCTGTCTGTGGGTACAGAAGAAAGCCAAAGGGAAATGTAGGGAACAGCCACAGAGACTCAAGTCTACCGAGTCAGCACTGATAAGCTTCCACTTTCTATGTTGTGTTTATTTAGCCTCATGTGAGACAGTATGTTTTAGTTTATAAATATAATACAATGATCATTTGTAACAAAAACGTCACCCTCCTTACAATCAGCTGTCTCACTTGCCAAGCCCCCTATACGCCCATTCACTTCAATGGGCTTTCACCCCACCCCAAAAAAAAACGGGTGTTTTCACCCGCCTTGGTGTCAAAAAAGATTGAGAGCTTTGCCATTATCCTAAACTATGATCATTATTGTGACGTCCCAGTCACTTATGGCGCATGCGCAAGCATCGTTTGGGCAGCGTGCATGCGCAGTTCAATAAAGTACGTCCGTGCGGGCAGTTGCCGCCGGGACGCGTAAGAGGCAACATCGCGTCCCGTGTCTCTGTGTGCGAATGCTTGTATGCATGTGTGAGTGTGGCCCACCCGAGGCAAGGGTGACTACACAACAACTGGCGACGAGGCGGGACGCCAGCAGAGCGTTCGCTTGACAAGCGCTGCATGTCAACATTAGCAACACTACACCGTGGCGAGTCACGGACCCGGCGGGAGCAGAATCATGGTGTTTTAACATCCGGTATGAAGCAGTAGCGGCCTGAAAAGGTGCTTGTGCGCTGCTCATACCACAAGCAAACAATTTTTGGAACTTTGGCAGTCCTCACCATCCCAGAGGACAGCCCACAACTGGTAGCTACCACACAAAGGGTGGCTGGAAAGCAAAGCAGGCACAAGGGAAGGCACTCAACATTGGAAGATCCTAAGGGTATGCTGAATTCCACTGTACAGTAACTCAAGTTACGTGCACTGCCCACCCAAGTCAGGTTTGCGGCCTCTGAGCCACAAGGATGTGCCTGTGCGACCTGTGAACATGGCGGAAAGTGAAGGAGAGGCAGAAACAGCGACAGTGGTGGTAAAGGCACAACAGGGGGCTTTGCTACCCATGCAAGAATTTGATACATCAGGCCCCCCTTCGAAACTGGGCCCAACATGGTTGCTGTGGATAAAAAAACTCAATATGTACTTTACGGCAACTGAGATAACCAACGACGATGCGAAGCGTGCCACCCTCCTGTACTCGGCGGGCATGGATGTTCTACGCATCTATGAGTCCCTTAACCTGCAGGTAGTCACCTACGATGCTGTCAAGACTGCTTTAGAAAATCACTTCATACCGCTCTCCAACATTGATTATGAGAGGTTTCTGTTCTGTGGTGAAAAACAGCGGGAAGAGGAGTTGCTTGATCAGTTTTGCGCTCGATTGCGACTAATGGCCACGACTTGTCGATGGGACAATGAAGAATCCATGATTAGGAATCAAGTCATCCAAGGGTGTGGCTCAGGCAAGCTACGTAGACATGTGTTGAGGGAACCGGGCTGGACCCTGCAACAGATCTTGGACAGTGGTAGAACTTATGAACTGGCGGAGTCGAGAGGTGCCAAAATGGACGCTGCAGTGCGTCCGGGAAAATCGGAGGAAGCGTTTGCGGTCGGTAAACAGATGACGTCGAAAGACAAGTGGTGTCAGAAACGGCAGGAAGCTCGTCCTCTGACTGGGACGTGATCTATTTGCCAGTAGTGCGGATATGACTTGCCGCACTCTGAAGAATGTCCGGCCAAATCGAGGTCATGTGGCAGATGTAACGGACCCGGACACTACGCCCGGATGTGTGGCGCCCCCGCTCCGGTGTCTGTGCAGAGGGGCCCGGCCAGGGTACGTGGTGGTGATTCAAGGAGGCAGAGGAGCATTGCGGCTTTGGAACAGGAGATACAGAGGCTTCAGATGGCTGAGGAGGAAGAGGAAGAGGAAGACGAAGTATTCTTCATTTCAAGCATCGCCACAGGGGCGAAGAGTAAGAGACAGCCCAAATGTGTTGTAGACATTCAAGGGGTGCCGACACAAGTGCTGATTGACACGGGGGCCTCAGTGTGCGTGCTTGCCTCTGAACATTACCAGCTGATTCCGGGACCACCCGCGCTGGACATTTCAACGGCGAAGATCTTTACTTTTGGCGGAGACACTCCGCTTCCCATCAAGGGCGGTTTTGTAGCGCCTGTGTCCAAGGGCGGAAAGACCATAAAGGCCCAATTTTTCGTCACAGACGTGAGCCCCCACTCTCTGCTCAGCTGTGCGGCATCCGAGGCCCTGAGCCTAGTACACTTTGCGTTGGAGGTCTACCAGGTGGACATTGAGAAGCTGTTGGACAAGTTTTCTGGCATTTTTGAAGGAGTTGGGAAATTGAAGGCTCCCCCGGTCCGTCTGCACATTGACGACACAATCAGGCCCACGGCTCTCAAGCATCGGCTCGATCCCATTTCACCTTCGAGAAAAGGTGGAGGAGGAGCTCCGTTCACTCGTTAGTATGGACATTATTGAGAGGGTGGAAGGCCCAACACCCTGGGTTTCACCCATCGTGGTTGCCCCCAAGCCAAAACAGCCCGGAGCGGTGCGCAGTTGTGTAGATATGCGCCTCCCCAATGCCGCCATTAAGAGGGAGAGACACATTACCCCGACCCTTGATGATATCATAGGAGAACTGCAGGGTGCGAAAGTCTTCTCGAAATTAGATCTACGAGCAGGCTATCACCAGCTTGAGCTCCACCCGGACTCTAGATTCATCACGACTTTCACAACGCACGAGGGCCTCTATCAATTTAAGCGTCTGAGCTTTGGCATTTCATCGGCTGCCAAAGTTTTCCAGAACACTATTAGGGGGGCGCTGGCAGGTCTCAAAGGCGTTTTGAATATGAGTGACGACATTTTAGTGTTTGCCGACTCGGAAGCAGAGCACATGAAGAGACTCGAGGGCACGCTGAAAAGGCTGAACGATCTGGGACTTACCCTGCACGGATCGGGTTTTTGGGATTTATTTTTCACGCCGCCGGTGTGTCGCCTGACCCGGCTAAGATCAAGGACATTCGTGAGGCTGCGGCGCCACTGTCCCCCACAGAGGTAAGGAGCTTCCTGGGGATGATGAATTACTGTGGGCGCTTCATCAAGGGTTTGGCTTCCTTGTCTGAACCCCTCAGGGTGTTGACCAGGAATGATGCCGTGTGGAGGTGGGAAAGTAAAGAACAGGAGGCATTTCAAGCCCTCAAGAATGCCCTGTCCGATGGGGACACCATGGCGTATTTTAACCCTTCAGTAGAATCGGAGATTGTTGTTGATGCCAGTCCCGTGGGTGTTGGGGCAGTGCTGCTGCAGCCAGATGAGAGGGGGGACATGCGACCCATCGCTTATGCGAGTAAGGCTCTCTCCAACACCGAAATGCGATACTCGCAAATTGAAAGAGAGGCTCTGGCCATTCTATGGGGCTGTCACCATTTTCGTCTCTACATCCTGGCAAGCCCGTTGTGGTGGTGACCGACCACAAGCCGCTGCTGCCCAAACTGGCGGGCGTGTCTTCAAAGCCGCTGCCCAGAATTGAGAGATGGATGTTGGCCCTAATGGAATGTGGGGTTCGGCTAATATATAGACCGGGAACCAACAACCCGGCGGACTATCTTTCACGACACCCCAACGCGGAGAACGCGGACAAGGACGAGGAAGTGTCGGATTGTCAAGGGCTGCTCTGTCATGTGGTAGATGGGGCATTACCAGTGGCGCTATCGAGGCTTGCCATAGCAACTGAATCATCCAAGGATGAGGTTTTCCACATCATCAAAGCAGCGGTGAGAAGTGGCGATTGGAGGGAGGTACTGCGAAACAACTCCCGGCGACAGTCTGATGCCCAAAAGGACCTTCAGGCACTCTGGAGGGTAAGGGATGAGCTATCCGTCTCTGATGATGGACTAATTCTAAGAGGGCGGCAGATTGTGATCCCGCAGGCATTAAGGATTCGTGTCCTGGAGCTGGCCCACATTGGGCATCAAGGGGTTGTTAAGACCAAAGCGAGACTCCGGCCCAAGGTCTGGTTTCCTGATCTGGAGGGGATGGTTGAGCGTTTTGTGAGAAAGTGTTTGTCATGTCAAGCGGCAACTCCATGGGACAAAGCCCCACTGATAAGCTCCATGGAGCGGAGCGAAAAGCCATGGGGAACTGTCCATGTAGACTTTGGCTCCACTGGTCGGGGCATATATTTCCTGGTTGCGGTGGACCAATGGTCAAGGTATCCCGAGGTGGAGGTGGTGGAATCCACAGCGACGGAGTTTGCCACGAGAGCCCTGGACAAAATGTTTGCGACACGTGGTTTCCCGGAAGTAATTTGCTCGGACAATGGACCTCCGTTTACTGGCAGCCAGTTTGCCCAATATCTCCGAGAAAGGGGGATCCATCACCGCCGAGTATCCCCGCTATGGCCTCGCACCAACGGAGAGGCCGAAAGGCTAATGAGTACTTTAAACAAAGTGCTAAGGATTTCCGCCAATGGGGGTGAAGATCTTCTGAAGAAGCTCGTAGAATTCCTGCGAGAGTACCGTACAACTCCCCACCAGTCAACGGGGGTTGCCCCCGCGGAAGCACTGTTTGGGCGCTGCCCTCGGGGCATGATACCAGAAATGGACGGCCGGGAACCAGGAGTCATAGACAACTAAAAAGTTCGAGAGGAGCGCGCCATGCGCAATCAGAAGGAGAGTGAGAGACGAGGTCTGCAAGACAAAGAGGTGTGTGTTGGCGACTCAATTGTCTTTGCCATACAAACCTCGCCCGTGGACGGTCGCCCACGTGAAAGGGACCATGGTGATGGCGGCCTGTGAACATGGCACGGTCACTCGCAACAGGTCTTTCTTTAAAAAAGTGGACACGTCAACAGAGACCGTTGATCAGGAGGAGATGCCCCACCATGAGGCGATTCCCGAAGTTCCAGTCGAGGCTACCACGAGGGCCGTCGTCCCTGCTGAAGACAGTCCCAGTAGAGCAACGCAAGGCACTTCGAGGTATCTAGTGCGAAGGGACCGTAGACTGCCTGCTCACCTCAAGGACTCACCTCACTTAATGCCAGTAAGACTGAGATTCTATTCATCGGCACACCCACTCCCTCCTTCCCTGCAGCTCTCTGGCCAACCTCTCTTGGCCCTCTTCCTGCTCCGACCTGCAAAGCGAAAAACCTCGGGGTCATCTTCGACTCCACAATCTCCTTCTCTCCTCACATTTCTGACGTTTCTAAGAAGTCACACTACCAGCTGCACCTCCTCAGAGGTATCCTTCCTTTCCTCTCCTTCCCCCAGAAGCTCACTGTCTCCAGAGCCCTGGTTCTCTCGAAGCTGGACTACTGTAACAGCCTCTATCTAAAACTGCCTGCCTCTACTCTCCGCCCTCTGCAACTCATCCAGAACAGGACTGCGAGACTTGTCCTTGGCCTCAAGCCCAGGGACCGTATCTCTCCAGGACTGAAATCGCTACACTGGCTCCCTGTGGCTGCGAGGATTAAGTTCAAAACCCTCTGCATTGTCCACAAGGCCTTCTGGGGCCTTGGGCCGAAATACCTTCAACTCTCTCTTCCTAAATATCTTCCTTCTCGAGCTCTTCGCTCTTCTTCCTCCAACTCCCTTAGGGTCAGCCGCTTCTCCAATCAACAAGTTGGGGGGAGATCTCTCTCTGCAGCAGGGGCCTCCCTCTGGAACAGCCTTCCTGCCTCCCTGAAACATGAGGAGAACCATCTACGGTTCCGGAAGCACCTCAAAAACGTCCTCTTTGCTTCTGCTTTCTCTCCTCCTCTCCCCTGCTAAATTACTGTAACTGTACTGAATCAGCAACTGGGCCACTCACCAATTTCGGTCCTTGGCCCAGCCACTCTCCCCTGCACTGTCTCCCTGGCAACCCCTGCACTGCGGGACTGTCTCTGTATCCCTACAGCCCCCTTTCCCAGCACTTGTCTGCACTTATCCTGCACTTGCCACCAGCTGGCCCTCATTATTTATCTTGTATTTTACAAATCACTTTGTACTGCACTTCCCCTCTCCCTTTCCCCCCTGCACTTTTCCCGCCCCCTTACCCCTACACTTGCGCGATCTGAATGACACCTGGCCTAGTAGGATCGTTTGTCTGTCTCCCCTGTTTCCCCCCTCCCTGCCTCGTCGCGCCTTGAAACACTTGTGTATAGGCGCGTTACAAATGCCATATCATATCCTATCATATCATAAGGACTACGTTCTGGACTCAGGAGACTGAGTCGAGGTCACAACGGACCCTCATTTGTGTTGGGGTAATCAGTTTATGTTTACCAGTTTGCATTGTTGTTGCACCATAATGTTGTGTTGTGTTGTCAATAAAGAAAAAAAGGGATGTGACGTCCCAGTCACTTATGGCGCATGCGCGAGCCTCGTTTGGGCAGCGCACATGCGCTGTTCAATAAAGTACGTCCGTGCGGGCAGTTGCCGCCGGGACGCGTAAGAGGCAACATCGCGTCCCGTGTCTCTGTGTGCGAATGCTTGTATGCATGCGTGAGTGTGGCCCACCCAAGGCACGGGTGACTACACAACAATTATGTTTTGTGCGCTCGTACTTCATACCACCCCTGAATAGGTCAGTGCCTGTTGTGTACGTGGTACACGAAGCGCGCATGCGCGGCCCAGCGGGCCGGCGCATGCGCGTTAGTTAATAAAGGCGGTGCACGGCAGTTCGCGCCGGAGCACCGGAACGAGCAGACGTCTCCGGCGTGTGTTCTTGCACGCCCGCCTACGCGCGCTGGTACCCTGACCCTGAGAGGCCCGCACACCACCACGGGGCTTCCCCCAGGGTACAACACTGGCGACGAGGAGGTACGGATGGCTTCCGTGCTCCGACAGCCTCGGAGAGACGGAAAGCTCTTCCGTATTACGGACCCGCGGAGTGCCGGCGGCCATTTTGATTTTGCTCGCTCCTCTCTTCACACGTAGCGGCAGTGGTTGCGGCCCGAAAGGGTGCTTGTGCGCCACCTACCAGCTGTGTTTGAAGGACACAATTTTTGGAAACCCCACAGTCCTGCAGGCGCAGGGCTGTGGCATTTAAGAAGAAAGAAGTGGGTTTCTACACCCCAACACTACTATGAGCCCAGGACAAGCCGCCCTTCTCTCTAAGAAAGATAACTGTGAGTATGTGACGCAGAAATGGGTGAAGAGACTGACGATGAGGGTGCCGCTGCCCCAATCCCACGCAGATCTCGCAGCTCCCTAGCCCCCATGCCTGAATTCGATACTACTGGCCCCCCTTCCAAGCTGGGCCCGAAGTGGCTACTATGGGTCAAGAGGCTAGATATGTTCTTCAGGGCATCTGGGGTGAACGACGATGACACCAAAATCGCGACTATGATCTACTCGGCAGGCGCAGAAGTCCACAAGATCTACGACTCCCTCGTCATCCCCGTGGTCACGTATGGCGCAGTCAAGCAGGCACTCAAAGACCACTTTCTCCCCATGGCTAACGTGGATTTCGATAGATTTGTCATGGGCGCCGAAAGACAACTAGACGACGAGCCCCTAGACAAATTTTGTGCCCGTCTGAGACACCTGGCGACCTCCTGCAGATGGGTCGATGAGGAAGAAATGGTCCGCAACCAGCTACTGCAGGGGTGCAGCTCCGGCAAACTTCGAAGGCAAGTACTGAGAGAACCTGGTCTGACCCTCCAGCAAATTTTGGACCTGGGAAGAGCACATGAGCTGGCGGAAGCCAGAGGTGCGAAAATGGACGCTGCCACACGACCGAAGAATGACAAAGACGCATTTGCTGTGGGACGGTCAGCAGCGGGAAGGTCAAAATGGGCGTCGAGAAGGCCTGATAACCCGCCCACGCCAGGCAACGCCTCATCGTGCTCCTACTGTGGGTATGACCACCCCCACGGAGGTGAATGCCCAGCAAAGTTGAGAACGTGCGGCCGTTGCGGCACACCGGGGCACTATGCTAGGATGTGCTGGGCTGCCGCCCCTGTTGCGGCGGGAAGAGGACCGGAGAGAGTTGGACGAGGAGGCGCTCGCAGAGTGAGAGGCATCTCTTCGATCGATCAGGGTCTGCAAGACCTGGACATCGCAGAAGAGGAGGAGGAGGAAGAGATTTTCGTCATCTCCAGCATTGTAAAAGGTCCTGGCACGAGGCGCCAACCCACATGCACTGTCAACATCGATGACGTCCCCACCCCCATTCTCATAGACACTGGGGCTTCGGTCTGTGTGCTAGCCACCAAACATTATGAGGCCCTGCCAGGCCCGCCGGAGCTGTCAGCGTCCATGGCGCGAATATATGCGTTCGGTGGGGAAACACCCCTACCCATCCAAGGTGTGTTCGTAGCCCCGGTTTCTCATGGACAAAACACCATCAAAGCAAGGTTCTTTGTCACCAGCGTCAGCCCACATTCCCTGTTGAGCTGTGCGGCGTCAGAAGCACTCGACATTGTCCACTTCACGTTTGGAGTATACCATGCCGATCTGAAAAGCATGCTACACAGGTTTGAAACTCTCTTCAAGGGCATTGGAAAGCTGAACGCAGAGCCCATTCACCTACACATCGACAAGTCCGTAAGGCCGACAGCCCTCAAACATTGCCGGATTCCTTTTCACTTAAGAGCCCAAGTGGAGGAGGAGTTGCAACAGCTGGTCGACCGGGACATCATTGAAAGAGTGGAAGGCCCCACCCCGTGGGTTTCGCCCATCGTAGTAGCCCCAAAGCCGAAACAGCCAGGGGCAGTACGCATCTGCGTGGACATGAGACTCCCAAATGCCGCCATCAAAAGGGAGCGTCACCTCACACCCACTCTAGATGACATCGTCGGAGAACTCCAAGGTGCCAAAGTCTTCTCCAAACTGGACCTCAGGTCTGGGTACCACCAGTTAGAGCTTCACCCCGAGTCGAGGTACATTACGACATTCACTACTCACGAGGGGTTGTACCAGTACAAGAGACTAAACTTCGGAATCTCGTCCGCGGCGGAGGTCTTCCAAAATGCCATCAGAGGAGCCCTGTCCGGACTGAAAGGTGTCATTAACATGTCCGACGACATCTTAGTCTTCGCCAGGTCGGAAATTGAACACCTCAAACGGCTAGAGAACACTTTTGAGAGACTACAGGCGGTGGGTCTGACCCTGCACCAAGAAAAGTGCAAATTCCTAAAGGACCGACAGGAATTCTTTGGGTTCACCTTCCATGCGGGGGGCATATCCCCGGACCCTGTAAAAGTGAAAGACATAAGAGATGCGCCTCCACCCACATCACCGGCGGAGGTCCGGAGCTTTTTAGGGATGGTCACCTACTGCGGCCGTTTCATCAAGGACCTGGCCTCTCTGTCGGAACCACTGAGGGCACTTACCAGGAACGATGTGGCTTGGCATTGGACTGAGATTGAACAACGATCCTTCAAAGCCATCAAAGAGGCCCTGTCAGAGCAGGAGACAATGGCCTATTTCAACCCCAGCCGGGAATCGGAGATTGTGGTCGATGCTAGCCCGGTGGGACTGGGGGCAGTCCTCATGCAGGCTGACGAACGAGGGGTCATGAGGCCCATAGCATATGCCAGCAAAGCCCTCACCGACACAGAAAGGAGATATTCCCAGATAGAAAGGGAAGCCCTCGCCATCCTGTGGGGCTGCAAACACTTTAGAATTTACATCCTCGGCAAACCTGTCGTCGTGATAACGGACCACAAACCCCTGATTCCTATCCTGTCAGGAACGTCAGCCAAGCCGCCTCCCCGCATCGAAAGATGGATGCTATCCCTCATTGAATACGGCGTCAAGCTAGTATACCGCCCAGGCACCCATAACCCAGCTGACTACCTTTCTCGTCACCCAGGTACGAGGGATATCCAGAGTCCCGTGGAGATAACAGACGCCGGGGACGCCATACATCTCGTCATTGAATCAGCCCTGCCAGTGGCCTTATCGAGACAGGACATTGCGGACGACTCGAACTCCGACGAGGCGTTCCTAAGAGTGAAAAGGTCGGTGGCCACAGGAGAGTGGCGGGACATCCTTTTGAACAATGCCAGGAGGAACCCAGAGGTACAAAGGGACCTACAACTGCTGTGGAAAGCTCGACACGAGCTCTCGGTGTCCACGGACGGCCTATTGCTTCGAGGGCACCAGATCGTGATCCCCAGGTCGTTGGTCATGAGAGTCCTCCAGTTGGCCCACACAGGGCACCAAGGCATGGCCAAGATGAAGGCACGCCTCAGGCTGAAGGTCTGGTTTCCCGATCTGGAGCACAGGGTGGCCGAGTTCGTGAGGACCTGCATTCCCTGCCAGGCCACGAGTCCTGTAGAAAGAGGCCCACCCATTCAGGCCATGGAACGGAGCGACGTGCCATGGGGAACGGTGCACGCAGATTTCGGCTCGACCGGAAGAGGCCTGTATTTCCTGGTGGTCACAGACCAGTGGTCGAGGTATCCGGAAGTGGAACTCGTGGAATCCACCGCCAGTGATCACACCATCCTGGCGATGGACAAAATTTTCGCCACCCACGGGTTCCCATTTGAGATCTGCTCAGACAATGGAGCGCCGTTCCAAGGACAGCAGTTTGCCAGATACTGCGAGGAACGAGGCATCAAGCACCGGAAGGTAACCCCGCTATGGCCAAGGGCCAATGGAGAGGTTGAGCGATTCATGCGGACACTAAACAAAATTTTTCGTATTTCTGTCAATGGGGGGGGGGGACCTACGACACAACCTAATCGACTTCCTTCGTGAGTACCGGTCCACCCCACATCGATCCACCGGAATCGCACCCGCCGAGGCGCTGTTCAGGCGAATACCCAGAGGGCTGATACCCGAAGCGGGAGACCGACGTCCAGGAGTGATCGATAGCGCACGGGTGACAGCAGATAGAGCAGCGAGAAACGAGAACGAAACAACAAGGCGGAGGCTGCCGGAAAAAGAGATAGCGGTAGGAGACACCGTCCTAGTCCGGAACAGGAAACCGGAAGGAAAACTCTCGATGACTTACGAAACCCAACCAACTGGAGTAACTCATGTCAAAGGGTCAATGGTCACAGCTGCGAATGCGCGAGGCACGGTAACCAGAAACGTGTCCTTCTTCAAGCGCATAGGACCCGTGGCAGCGGAGGAAGAAACCAATCCTGACCAAAGACAAGCAGCGGAGGCGCCGCATGAAGGCGGTGAGCCCGCGCAGGGAAGGACGTCGTCCACCGCAAAGATTCCAAGATTTCATCATGGACTCAGCAGCATGAGTAACAAAACCTGTTAAGTACAGTTTGATTTGAGCCACGTTGGCTCCCCTGTTTAATGTGTTTGTTGTTTGGGGGGAAAAAGAGGGATGTTGTGTACGTGGTACACGAAGCGTGCATGCGCGGCCCAGCGGGCCGGCGCATGCGCATTAGTTAATATAGGCGGTGCCCGGCAGTTCGCGCCGGAGCACCGGAACGAGCAGACGTCTCCGGCGTGTGTTCTTGCGCGCCCGCCTACGCGCGCTGGTACCCTGACCCTGGGAGGCCCGCACACCACCACGGGGCTTCCCTCAGGGTACAACAGTGCCCCACTTCAGCCACCCCAGTTAAAACAGTCTGGACACGCCACAGCCTTACACTAGATAAATAACCTACCTCAGCTAATAAGTGGAAGACCATAGAGGAAGACATCACGTTTCATGGCCTCAGGTATATGGTATGATGTGCCCCATGTCCTGTTCAATATAGCTTTTAATTTCTATAATATTGACCTGCACAGTGGCAGGTTCTAAAAAAATGTATATGCTATTTACTAAACTAACAATATTATTGTCAGTCAAAGCAAATTCGGAACGGTTTTTCAGTAGGAGGAAAAACACGGATACAGACCAGAAAATACTTTAAATGTGCACATCTGTTATGTGAAAATTTGTGTCAGTTCCCACCCTTACTCTTGAGATTCTTGACACACAGAAGATTGTCATTTTTGGTTGCAAATGCTGCTGGCTGTATTTGAAAAGTGAGGGATTCCGTTACTGCTTTACACCAGCATGGCTTCGAGAGCGGACCATGTTTCTAGTTGAACATTAGCCCTCTAGTTTTTTTATCAGAACTCTGGGCAACACAGGTACACTTCTGTTCCTCCATTGGTTCTTCCTACTTCCGGGTGCTAGCCACTGGCGCGGATTGGCTGCGTTGGTGTCATCGTTCTGGCTGGAGGCTGTCTGCCTACAGTAGCTGCTGTCGGCTGAAGGAGACGGCGGAATCAACAGCAGAGAGGAACCGAGAGCTACTGTGGCAATGGCGAAGCTCCTAATCCTCAGCATAGTGACTGCTTCGCTTGTGGCAGGTAAGTGGATACACGAGCGCAGCCATGACTGAACAGAGGGCGAGGCATATCACAAAAGGGTGGGAAAGGAGATCCTCTACATTCAATCATCCTTAGATCTACACATCCTTCCACCAATACCTGTAATGTCTGCGATCCATTATGGATAACTGAACCCATTGCGGATGCCAGTCCGTATCGGAAAAACGTGAACTGTCGAATGTAACAGTGTTACTGCCGCCACAATAACGGATGGATGTCGTGTGGATTTTTACAATTGCTCGTTTGACCCGAGAGCCTGTTTACATGGCTGACTGAAGCCGTGGAGCTGGGTAGCCTTTTTAAAGACATGGCTACGGTTTGCCGTGTATTATATCGTTATCCTACCTACTGGCATCAGCTGATCTGCCACAGTGATGGGGGTGGGGGAGGAGGAGGGACGCGCCCTCCTTCCCTTTTCCAGTTTAGCTTAGCTTCTGCTTTCCGTTCGCGGGCCTCACTTACTGCCTCGTTTAGTCATTCGGATTATCCGACGACGGTGCTTCCCTTTCCCCACATATATCGAAGAGGCTGTCCCGTGCCTTTTTCTATGAGTCCATGTCATGTGCTTTAGACCACAGCAGCTTCCTTCCTTCCAATGCATCAGATGCGAGTGTGTAAAGAAAGTGCGCTGCCTGTTTATACATTATTTATTGTGTTGTTAATTTGTAAGGCGACACAATGTGCTTCGTGTCCCATTAGCTATTCAATGGCATTAGAGCTTAACAGATCAGTCACGTGCCGAAGAGAAGGGTGCTCTTGGAGCAAGTGAAAATACTCCTTCAATAAGCGTATGGCTTTGAACCATAAAAACAAAGCCAGGACGTCTCCCACAAGAGTAAGAATACTTGTTTTTATTATATGGGATATATTTTCCCCGACCTTATCTAATTACCATATTGCAGGCAATTCACGAAGATATTATTCTGTAGTGGAGTGCCTTCATAATGTCACCGAACTGTGACTTGGCATGCCAGATGCCTTTTGTTTTGTGTTTTATGTCTTCTGGTATATGGTGTCCTGCTGCAACCTTTTCTCTAGCTTCGTAATATGCCAGATGTTCCTAGTTTGAGAGGGTGGAGTTTTGCGCATAGTCATTGCTTGCTCACCACTTGCCTTTACTTTTGGCCAGAGACAAGCGGCCCAGATTAATTCCCAATGTTCGAATAAGCTTTACATCCATCACTTGTGAAAGTAACACAGGTGCCAGCATACTGCAGTCATATAAGGCGTCTGCCCTAGAACGCTTTTGTATGTAAGTCACATATCTTAGTACCAGTAAAACAGCTTAATGTGCCTGTAGTAGGGCTGTGTTTTAACCTACAGAGACCCCTCACCCCACAAATACACGCACAGCGCTGACTTGCAACTCAAATAGTCTGTTCTGTGACAGCCCATCTCTCAGTCAACATAATTGCCCAAAAAGTGATGGAGCGAAAAATCCCTCTTTCAATACTCCTTTTCCCAAATCTGCTATAATTTGTGGTGCCCCTATAAATAAGTTATATTTTGGCAGTGACTATCAACAAATGAACTGGGCTCCATCATGGGGAGCACTTCCTTGGATTAAAAAGGCCCCGGTTCACTGCCTGCACCACCTCCAGATGTGACCTAGTAGGTTGGCTGTCAGCTTCGGGTCCTGATCACTTTATGAAATTGCGCAATCTTGGTCAAAGGTAAACAAAGGGGGACCGAAGACAGTACTGCTACTCGCCAAAACAGCCGCCCCCAACCCCCCTCCGCGACATCTCCACTTTTCCAGGCACTCCTACAAAATAGTGCACAACTCGTATGGTCGTGCTCAGCAGCCATAAGCTTTTCAGTGTATAAAAACAGAACTATTGCAGTTGTCCATGCTTGTTAGTGAAATATTCGTGGGGTCCACCGCTGTGTTTTCTGTAGTCAGAATGTCTTGAAGGGATCATACAGGTGTAACTTCTGATAATGGAAAAACGAGTGCACATTTTGTATCTGTCTCCCCACTGACATGCGTTTTGAAAGTAACAATGATGAACTGTAAGAGAATAAATTGTCATCACCAGCAGACTCAAGATCATAAAATTAAGTTGTCGACTACACGGAGTAGAAGCAGCAGTCGTTTCTATGAAACTAAGCATTACATGATTGGCAGAATTTTGAAAAGTCACAACCCTTTACCAATGTATGTCTTTAATCATATTCCAGGAAAGCTTCAGAAAAGAAAAATGCCTCTTACTTTTTCAAGGCAAATTGGATGACTGGCAGACAAATGCTGTGGAGGGCAGCTATCATTTGAGATGTGTTTTTTGTTTTTGTTTAAATCTTTTGCTCTTAGTGTTCTTTGTACCAGCTATAGCTAGTTCCTTCCAGTGTGGTAGGGTTCATTCAACTTCCCTGCAGTCTGTCAGCAGACGAGCCTGTGAAGGTCACTTTGAGATCCTTTTCTGGCTACCGTTGTTTTGTACACACCACTGTGTTGTGCAAATAAGACACACCGCCGCCTGCCCCTTCTAGGGGCACGGGTGAACTCTTTTCAGATTTGTTCACTTTGGTAAAGCGTGTACATTAGTGATATGTTTAAAGCATTGGTGCTACCAGGAGGTCAACGGGGTTAAAGTGCTATGTCTAGCTCCACGTTTTACATAATGATTGCTAAATTATGTCACATTTGACCTAAGGACATTATTCAGGTCTTCCTCACACATGTTTGTTCCTTTCAAGTATTAGTCGTTTGAGGGCCCTGAATGACAAGTGTAGAGGGGTGTGTGAAATCCCTTCATACCATGATCCAAATAGCTTTTTTAATAAATAAATGTCTCCACTTTGATAGTTCTTTTGAACCAGCGAGGCAACACATCTGACAAATAAATGTCCTCATGAGAAAATTAGATCAGACCATTATATATGGGATAACGTACCCCTACCGTACGTTATAAGGATATTGCAAGTCAACGGAGGAACAGGCTAAAGGCAGAGTACCTTCGGCCTGCTTCCTTCATAAGGTCATGGAACTTCAAGGTGACTTGCAAATATCCTTTTTACATACATACGTGGGTATTTTATTCCTTTATAATACATGGCCACGCACTGTCATTTCCTTTATTACCTTGCCTCTTGCTTAATCTAATGTAAGATCTTCCATTTGCTGTTCCATATAATTAATGTAGAATGTGTTTGGATTTAAAAAGGATAACACGCACCTTGTAATGTGTTGCAGAAAAATAGTTTGAGCAGTTTAATGCAATTTATTTACTTTCAAAAATAATTTTGTCTTAAGTAAAGTGTCACAGAAAACTATTTTACAAGCAGGAAATGTGGAAACATTGTTGCAGCTTTTAGTGCAGCAGTGACAGCTGGAGTTCTGCTCTGTGCTGGCTCATGCAGCAGGCATTGTGATATCACAACTGAAGCATAACTGATTGCAGAGCAGTTGTGATGTCATTTTCCTATTACTGGTTAGTTGTGATATCACAACTAGCCTGTAATAAGAAGAGTATTTTCAGGCTTTTTTATTGACAATGTGGCTTTCTTAACCCGTTCCACAGGCCGTACCGAGCATAACGATCCAGCAGCCTGAGTTACCACTGGTATGGCCCGTGGAATGGGTTAAGATCGCCATTAGCAACCTGGGTCCCGTTCAATAAATGAAAATGCTTTGCCAAGATGGCCACCATGGTAGTAGAGGGCAGAGTTCCATGCAGAGCCCCTCTTCCATTACCATGTCGACTGGAAAAGGAAGTGGCAGGGGAGCTGCGGCAGGCGTCTGTCGCCACAGTCACGTAAGGGGGGGGGTTGGGATAAAAAAAGGGAACGGAGGGTGGGGGGAAGATGGCAGACTGCTGAGCCGGCCATCGTGCGTCTTGGAACGCAGGCTACATCGCGAGTATCGGCCCACGTTTCCACCCTCCTGATTGGCCGGTTCCGACCCACAGGTTGCTAATTTCTAGAAATATAAAGGATAATGGACATAGAGAGAATATAAATGATAATGGACCTAGACAATAACAGTTGAAATACAGAGCAAGAGTAAAACATAAAAATAAACCATGCAATCGGATGTTGCAGTCTGCCATGCATTATTGATGTATAAGATCATGGTTTTGGGAATCACCACATGGGCACATTAGGTATTGGGTTCAGTCGTGCTACCCTCCACCTCCTTATTTGGTTTCTAGTAAGACCATTCCTGGTTTTAGTTTATGCTAATTTATGCTTTATGCTCAACATTCAACTCGCATGAATCTACCTCTCGTTCACACATTGGTGCTCCGTTACACCTGGTGCTCTTCTATTTCAAAATGAGTCCAGTTGGGATGGGATTCCACTCTAACCACTCACAGGCTCTGGGTGAGACACACACTACCCCTTTCCTCTACTCTATGCTAAAAAATGTGCACTGGCGACTGACCGTGTCCTGGCGATTAAGACATGGTTTACTGTGTGCACGTGGAGAACTGGCATGCATGCCAATTATCAATTGACTTTTATGTCTGCCCAGTAGCTTGTAACCTGACGTTTTACCCCTGAGTCTATTCACACAATCGATGAAGTGAGAGATACACCACTCCAAAACCTTTCAAACGTTCTGCTTGAAGAATTAGCTATACTGCTTACATTCACCTTTTACTGCCTCTTTGGGGAGGAAATAAAGGCTGACCCTCAATCATTAGTTGATTCACTATCCATTGTTCTTTGCTTTCCTGTTGTGTGTTATGCTGCTAACGTTTGTCTGTCTTGTGTTCTTTGTGCGCCTTGATGCCTACGGACTGCAGCACGTTATAAGCATTAAACAAACCTCTGCACTCCCAGTTCGTTTAAATGCGTTTGTGTGCGTGCCCACATTGAGTTTATGGAATCTTTCTGTTTCTAGTATCTGGAGTGTGATGCTGTGGATGGTTAGTACCCTGAGTGCAAACTCTGCTTTATTTATTAACCAATGACCTCGGACATTCCAACACATTCCAACATATAGAAGGCATGGGGGTGGGATTTCCTGCAGAGGCATGCAGCTGCTCCTCTACATTTCCCCCTCTCCTTGACCACCTCTTCAATGGTTTCCACATCCTGATATTTTCTTTTTAAGAAGTGCTTCAATGGAGTCCAAATCTTCATAGCCCACCCCCCCCCGCCCCTTCAGGGTGGCGGCTGATTTAACATTTTCATCTGCATTCCAGGTCATATAGTTTGGATTACAGTAAACCCATCCTCCCACATGCCTTTTGTGATTCTTGGGATACAGAAACTTTGTTTCTTCAGGTGCTACAATGCTAGACTCTATGTATTTTCTGACATCTTTATCCATCAATTCCTTGGGTCTAAACCCTGATTCGACATCGATCATGATCTAGGTTCCTACTGCCTTAGTTGCTGTCTTCTTGCATTGGGCAATTATTATCCTGATCACACAGAATCCAAACATCACCATGAATATTGTTCCAAGGATCTTAAATATGTTTGCCAACCTCTGCGGAATCCATGTGAATATGGAGGCAAAGCAACTGTCATCCATAATGTCCTCTGTCTCGTCTTCCATTTTGTTTTGCAGGTTTGTCAACAATGTTATGGCCTCTGTCAAGGTTCCCTTCTTGTCATCATAAGCAGCTGTGAATGTGCAACATGAAAGCCCGATTTTGGTGCAAACCTCTCCTTCCATCATTGTGATCATGTCAAGGACATATATATTTTGCAGGGTCATCAGTCATATGGCCCTCAACTCTTCCTTGATATCATTGAATCCCTTTATGGTAGTGTTGATCGTCTGCAGAAGCTCCCATCTTGTGATCTGCAACCACTTGACGTTGGCCATCGTTTGGATCCCAGGCATGAAGATGGCCCCATCAGCTTCCACTCGCTTGCCCACTCACTTCATGGTGAGATAGCGAGCTCCTACAGGAGTCGGGAGCCTTGTCAATTTTTATTAGATTAATTGTACGTTGGCTAGAGAAGCACTCTAACAGTGCAAACGATGCGTCTCAGCGTGTAAATGGGCACACATCCGGTGTTACAGCCATCCGATCTATCAGATGCCATTTCTGGCAACGTGTGCAATGGCCGCGCAAGGCATTCACACGGATTGAGGAGCATCTTCGAATACATGTGCCGCAGCCTCTGATTGACTGCTATTACTTCCGCTCACCGCCCGAACCGGGAGGCAGAAAGGGCCGGTCTGTGACGGGCCGTCGCTTGATCATTTTGCCACCGTCTCCTTCATTCTGTGAACTGTAAGTACATTGTGTGGGCTCCGCTCCATCTATTTGTAGCACCCATATTGTGCTTTCACTATCTTTCACTAACATTACGTAATATTTAGCATCCAACAATGCCTTTGTAAACAACTTTAATTAAAATATCCGGACCTCTACTACCCCTGCCACCCTTCACCTGTGTGCAATTTCCCCTCGTTGCCACCAGGCCTATCCAGCACCAATGACTCGTCATTAAGTAGTAAATCACTACCTGTTGTGATGAAACGGACCTTGACTTTTCAGCAGAACAAGAGGTCGAGACATTTTCAGGCGTATTGTATTGTATCGTATATAGGGAACCAAGATAGCACTGAATGTACCATCTTCCAGTCTATTGCCTCCATAAAGGTTCTTTCCAGCATACCTGTTTTATCCACACATGTATGGGCATTACTGTATACTGAACGGCTCTAGACATTAACACTGCCTCACACAACACCCACAGATTAATGTTCATTATCACAGAGCTAGCTTTGCCCAACTATAGCGCTAATGCATATGTTCTTTGTCTCACAATACTGCATGTTTATCATTTATGTTCTTCTGCACAATGCTCTATTACTAAGGCATCCCACTGGGAATCTGTAATGACTAACTTCTATCTGCTCCGTGCCAAACTGCATCATGCTAGCGCACTATTATAGATTTGACATGTGTCTGACGCTAGTGTTCTTATTTACTGTACATTGCAAACGAATGACTATTTGATCCCACCATATCTATGGTTTCCATCGCTGATAATTCGCAAGTACTGCACTGTATGTTCAATGTTTATCTGATGTGTTCTTAGCCGCACTATCTATGCGCAGCTCACCACAGATGCCATTGCAGAATCTAGCTTGGTCTAGTTGTTATAATGACCAATTATGAACCATACTTCTAACATTGCATAGCAGCTTCTTTCATAAAGGGCCTTAGACGCTATAAGTGCCCTAGGCTTTATAACGACTAGCCACACCCCACACTGAACACATTCATGTTAGGCTGGTTACTCGCCACCATGTTCTCGTTCTGTATTGTACAAAACTGCTTACCCTGTACAGGTAGCCCTTTCCTCAACTATAGAAATGGCCTTACTAGACTGGTTTGCTACCGGCATCACCCCACCCCCTGTCCCACACCATTCCTACCCCCCACACCACCATTTCCGTCCATTCAAAATCATACCTACATCTCTAGTTCCATTAGAAGCACTCCTATTTCAGAACCTACCACCATCTCACACACGACTCCCATTCACACTTCAAATACTACGAACAACCACTGTACTTTCCCTATACAGGGCAACCCTAGACGTTATCGTCTGAGATCACGTACCACAATACGCCCTCACTACTACACTCCAGCTCTGGTGGCACCTAAACTGCCCAAGCCTAAAGCTTACCTATACAATAAAAAGTACAAGACACCTGTGGCAGTGACCACCAAACAAGACCCTAGCACCCCACAAACACAGATTCCCACTACCTTGAATGCATCAGAACCTGATCCGCCTACTAACTTTAAATGTGCCCTTATCAACGCCCAGTCTCCAGGAGCCCACGCAATCGAGATATATGACCTCATTATTGAACAACAATTGGACCTCCTAGTAGTCACAGAATCCCTGCTTCACCAAGCATCTGGACCCTTGCTAGCTCTCGCCATCCCACCAGAATACACCATCTTTAGGACCGAAAGATCTAATATTCAAGGAGGTGGTGTAGACATAATATCTAAGACTGATCTACAATTTAGATCTTGCCCCCTCGAAGACATAGCAGGTTATGAACTCCTCTTAGTCAAATTTGCTACGAATAAGAAAACCACAATTAACCAAGTGGTGATCTACAGATCTCCCAATACCAACACTCATCCAGCCTTAGATATACCTCTGCTACTATCCCCACTCATTAAACCAAATACTAAATGCATTATCCTTGGTGACTTGAATTTAGGCTTCAATGACAACCAAGACCACAAAACAGAAGCCCTACACTCAGCTCTTAAAGATTTGAATTTCACACAACTTGTGAATGCCACCACTCATATTAAGGGAAGAACATTGGACTGAATTTGCTCACTGAACACCACGTTAGTTATTGAATCAATCACACCTCTTACCTGGATGGACCACCACAGTATATAATAGACCCTTATGTCCAGTGAAACATGCTCTCGTAAGACCAAAACTATGGACACCTACGAGCCAGAAACACTTGCAAGCTCTCCGCTGAGAATGTTGCCCCTATCCTTAGCAAAGCACTAGAAACTAATTTGGTCAACAGTGACAATCCATGCCTCTCAGCTGACTCCTACCACAATTGCCTCACGGCCACTATCGACGTGTTACCACCTCTAACAACTAAAACGAGACGTACTGATAAAAAATCTTGCTTCTGGTTCATTGAAGAGCTAAGGTGAACTAAACAATCTCTCGAACACTACCACAAGAAACTCCCCACTATAGATTCTGCGACTGCTTTTAAAGCTGCAAATAAAACATACAAAGCGGCAATTATTCCTCACAAAGCTAATGCATATAACACTTGCATCAGTAACGCTTCGTCAGACTCTAAAAGAGCTTTTCTTCATCTTCAGAAAATTGGAAAACCCCACCCTAGCCACGGCACCTGTAAATTCTAGCAAAGAATGGTGCACCACCATTCAAGAAGCCTTTATCCTCTAAAGTAGCCTTGTTACAAAATGAAATAATCTCTAAAAGACAAATATTGGCCAAAAAATGCCCCAAATAACACCATGATAAAATCTAATAAATACTCATTTGCTATTCCATTTCACCTCAGTCACCCAAGAATTACTGACTGATACTATCTCCAAACTAAAAGCTTGTAACTGTAAAGGGGATAACGTCCCAGCACATTTAGTTAAATTATGTGCGCCCACCCTCACACCTATCATAACCAATTTCATCAATGCCTCCTTCAACACTAATATGGTCCCGGGCAGTACTAATGGAGCTTGGGTCACTCCACTTCTAGAAAAACTAAATCTTGACCCAACCGTGCCTACGAATTACTGACCAATATCCACGGTCCAGTTTTTGCTTAAAATCATAGATAAAATAGCATATACACAAATCCTCAGCCCACCTCGAACAAAACTAGCTGTTTGGAGCTAGACAATCTGGATTCAGGCCTACCATAGCACAGAAACCGCACTCCTTGACCTGAAAATCCAGATGGATACTATCAGGGATTCAGGGAAACTCTGCATACTCCTGCTGTTAGACCTCTCTACAGCGTTCAACCTTGTAGATCACGATAAATTGTGCACTACCCTAGCTAATGATTTAAATTTTTCTAAAGAGGCCACACTCTGGGTGAAATCCTTCCTCGCCGAACATACGTCTAGAGTCTCGATGGGGAAAGAATCTGCCGATCCTATCCCAGTCCCCATTGGGGTTCCCCCAGAGGTCCTGCCTCTCACCGACCCTCTACAATGCCTACACAAAGCTTCTCCTCTCTGCATTAGATGACATGGGTGTCATCTACACCAACTTCGCAGATGACACCCGATCTTCATACCAATCTCAAGGGACTACGACCAGGACACACTGACCATCAATAAAATATAGGCCATAATCCAAAATTGGATGGTTTTGAACAGCCTCTGCCTCAACAATGAGAATACAGATTCTCATCGTGGGATCCCAAACTAAATTAGCTTCCCTCCATTCAGACTACTCCTCAATCAACATTGATGGTACGTTGATTCCAGTACTTAAACAAGTAAAAACTTAGGAGTATACTTAGACACTAATCTTACAATGGCTAAACACATAAGTGCACTCTCCTCGTCCACATCGTATACTTCTAAATGAATTGCCTTAAGCCGCCAATTTCTTAGACCCACCAATTGCATTACTCTAGCGAGGGCATTGATCCTGTCAAAGTTGTATTATTGTAATGCGTTATTACTAGGGACCTCCAATACTAACTTCAGTAAATTACAATTAATGCAACACAAAGCACTACGGGCAGCTTTAGGAATAAAAGTCCAGCCACATCTCTAACATTAGGAGGGAGGACCACTGGCTACCCATTAAAGCTAGAATCATCTTTAAAACATTGTGTATCGCCCACAAATGTCTCTCTAAAAAAGCCCCCATCTATCTTAATAAAGCCATAAACAAAAAAGAACCCATCAGATCGCTGAGATCCAACAACAACCTGCTCCTTGTGATCCCCCGCTACAAAAAATACTAGAGCTGGAGGTATCGGCTTCCAAGTCTTGGCCCCTAAACATTGGAACTCCCTCCCTTTTAACATTAAAAATGAGGAATCCTTCCACGGCTTCAAAAAACTACTAAACACTTGGTTATTTAACCAATTTTAGTATACTAACACGACGGCCACCACCAGTCTGTTTCAGGGCCAGAAAGTCGCCACCCAATTAGAGGCCCGCCCCCGAAAAATATTAATAAATATGATGCCTGCACTGTTTTAACTAATTTTTGTAAATATCTCTGTATTGTCATTGTGTAATACTGTTTAACCATAAGTAAGTACCTCTCTCTCTCTCTGCTTTTGGAAATTCTCCAATGTGCAGGTCACTCTGAGGAATCACTTATGCTGGAACATGAATGAGTACCAAGGAGGAACTTCTTCCCCAATCCTTGGGCAGCTTCATGTAGGCCCTAGACCCACAAGCCCAATATCGATCCTTCAGGACGGCTGTACCTGCTCCCGTCCTGGAACGTCAACTGTAGTTTTGCAGTATTTGTTGTCTCCCACATGCTTCTTTCCATATCTTCAGAAGCACAATGTTGCATTAGACATGGGGCCTGATTCATCGTCTACCCATGTCAGTAGTTTGACATGCTTAGCCCGTGAATTCAAACAACCATAGTTTACTCTCTGTACCTCTTGTACATATTCTAGCTTCAGTAGGAGCTGCACGGGACATAAGCCCTTCTTCCCATCCCTTCTTGGATTTCGCTCGTCTATAGACTAAGACTTGATTTTGCTCCCAACATCCAGGCGATCCAGCGATTTCTGTCATATCACGGCAATTCGTTTTCTTCATCTCTTCAATAACCATCCTGCCCTGTTGCAGGATACACAAGCGTATTGCTCTTCCACCCAGGTTCCTTTTCCATCTGTGTTGTCTTGATGTAGTCATCCTGGTATGGAAACAACTGTTGCAAAGTGGCCGCAACTTCCTTGAAATTGTCCTCTGGTCATGCATGCTGCAAGATGGCTGAGGCACCTAGCATTGTGTTCTGGAACTTCTCTGGCAATGAAAGTTTGCACTGTATTCATGGCATAGGGTATGAGAGCAGAAATAGCAACTCTCCTTAGATGTTCTCTCTCCCACTTTTCTCATGTGCTGATATCATACGTTATTCCCCAAATGTGCTGCATTATCTAGATGGGTATTTATCCCCTCACTCTCTTCTGCATTTCTCCTGTATCTCCCAAAAGGTCTGTAATACCCATGAAGCAAATCAAAAGTAGTTCTTGCAGTAGGGAAAGTAATAGGGACCTCTCCCTCAGCAGAAGTACAAACATTAGAGGGTGTGAAAGATGAGGAAGAGAAAGACAAAGAGAACAATCATGCAAGCATGTATTATGCTTAAGAACATTGGCATCCATCTCTCGCGCCATCCTACTAGTCATTGCACTTGTTCTTTGACGTGAACTGTGCCACTTTCCTCTTTAGTCATTTTTAATGCAATCATCAAATTCTTTATACTTGTAACTGCTAAATCTGCTCTGATGGCAATAAGGAGTCTCCTTATCACTGGGCCATTTTTAGGATCCTGTAAGAAAGTGCGAACATCAACATTTCTTCTCACAAGGGCAGGGTAAGCTTGAAGTATAAACACAGCAAGCAAGTCTATAAACGTCACTGTCGGTAAGCACCACATGATTTACTGCTTAGAACAGGTATTCTCCACGAAATCAATCTGGATACTGATCTCATTTTTAATCAAGAACTGACGTTTAGGCATAACTCTGATACTTCAATGTATTTCTTAAGTTTATTTTCAAGCCACTGAAATTTGCTGCAAGTCTTTTCACTCACTGCTAAAATATCTATAAGTAGTGTCCATTTGAATTTCAGTCCAAGATAAACCTGTATTAACCACTGGTTACTTTATCGTCCTTCTCAGTCATCGATTGAGTCTGCATACGCTGAAATTCTTCTTCTTTTGCTTCTGGATCGGCAACGGTGGGTCTCACCTTTTGTAGGCCTTTACATCCCCTAAGTGAAGCCAAGCTCATCTCCCTTGGATTTTCAGAGCTATTCT
The DNA here is from genome assembly GCF_040938575.1 of Ambystoma mexicanum. Taxonomy (NCBI): domain Eukaryota; kingdom Metazoa; phylum Chordata; class Amphibia; order Caudata; family Ambystomatidae; genus Ambystoma; species Ambystoma mexicanum. Next base: position 502,977,746 of record NC_090939.1, on the reverse strand, counting down.
CAATGCAAAGGGACCATTAAAATGTGGCTTGTGCCACCTTGTAGTAAAATTCTTGATTAGGACTAGGTCTCCAACATATGACTTGTGTGCCGATAGTAATTGAATTGGGTTGGTTGTTGAATTGTCGTCTTCTGTGTTCTGAGAACAACCCCCCGCCCCCTTGTGCTTGACTTGATCTGAAATTAGAGAGATGCTAGAGGTCATATATGTCAAATAATCATGCATTTCAGCACCTGCAGTTCTAGCTACACTCTGAGCATCACTTCTACTCTTAGATGGAGGTTTAAGCGGCGTGTGTTCACCTATGTCTCCCTGTCACTAGTTCATGGGGGCGGGAGGTGAGGTGATGGTCTGATCCTGGCTGATTCCAAAGGGCATATAAGGCTAAAGGTAGGCAGTATAGCCATCCCTTCTTCAAAGTCATTTTAACCTTGGCAATCCTTTCCTTAAGGAGGCCATTGAGTCTCTCACATATCCTGTTCGCTTGCTGATGATAAGCAGAAGAAAACTTATGTTTAATATTCAATAGAAGTAATATTCAATAGAAGCCCTAATATTCAATAGAAGTACTATCTGTTCAAATAGCTCATTAACAAAATGTGGCCCATTATCAGATCTCAGCACTTCACTCATCCCATCTTGGAAAGACTTTGTGGACCAAAACCGTCACTGCGCAAGTGGCTTCAGGGTGTGTACACGGACCTGCCACGATCCACCTAGAAAAGGGACACACCACCACTAATAGATACCTATATCCATTCATATCGACAGTCAATATGTAAATGCTAAAACGGACCATTTGGTCGAGGTATTACCCCCTCTAATCATTTCAGTGTATTAACCATCAGTAAAACTTTGACACACGTTTCCGTTTGCCATAAATAGTGCAACGTGTTCCAACAAATTCGGAATTAACCAGTCTTCCGCAATCATAGCATCAAGACTTTCCCTAGTTACATGTGTGTGGTAATGCAGTTGTTCAGGCGGAACCTTCAATAACGCTACCGGCATCACCGGCTTTCCAGTGCAAGCTTGTCACCATAATGCTTCTGTGGGGGACAAAGAACACCCCATTCGTCTCCACATTTCCTGCTCTTCATGTGGTGCACTTTTCCTTAAATCTCCATTAATTAGGTTATAGATAATTTATGAAACCCTTCTTTAACTAACATAGTTGTGACTATTTTTTATTATTCTCAGTATCAAAACATCTGGGGAATATGCAACCCTTTTGGCTTCTTCATCCACTGCTTCGTTCCCGCAAGAGATAAAATTTGTGTGTTTATTTTTAAACTTTCGTTTTAATTCAAACTTTTCTGGTTCAACAGTCAAGCAAGACATCACATAATTTTCCACAAAATGATCACCAAGTCCAACTGTTATGGACAAGTCAATCGGAACACAAAACTACTGGATTGGCAAATGGCCAACCTTCAGTATCTTGTCCATAAAGTCAATCGCTGCACGGGTCAGCTTCACATTTTGTCGTGCCAGCCGCAGCAACCACCAGTCAACCATGTTTCCGTTCTGGGGGGCAAATATATGCAGAAAATTGGTTATGGTGAGACCTAAGCATTCCGTGATTACATGTCTTAATGATTCCACTGTAGTTGAGCAAAACCGACTTGAGTCTCTGATCTTTTTAAAAAAGCATCTTTCGTCTGGTACAAATTTTAGCCGCAGCTTCAAGAACTGTTTCCGGTGATAGAGGGACAGAATGTTTTTTAAGTAGTTCGGTTTTTGATTTATACCGAGAGGAACAACACCAACATTGATAGCAGATTTCAGGTTGGTTCTCTTTTCAATTGTCTGAATCCAGTCCAAATATTTTAGTTTTCTTTTTGCAGCACAGGGATTGGTCAGGACTGTGTCCAGCCTAATGTTTGCATTGGCCAGAATTGCTTCTACTTTATCTAACCAAACCTTCAATAAACCTGCTGGTTAGTTTCCTGTTTTTGGGGCTAAAATCTTGGAAGGGATTGAAGTTGGACACAAGTATATTTTCCTAAATGCTGCTACAGATATATCCAAAGTACTGCAAAGTAAAGAGATTCAAGACAAAGTTCAAAACGTATTGCTGCTATTGAGACATTTCGGGGGATTTTCAGGATTTCCCACTAGAACAGGCCTTCCAAATAGTCCCAAAAATCATGACTTCTATGAAAACCATCTTCAGCACTGAAAGAAATTGTTGCGACAACTTTTTGTTCCGAGTGCCAACCAGTCCCAATTGGGACCTTTTGGACCCAGTCCTGGCGCCAGTGGCACCAGGCTCATAAATATGCCCAGTCCCAGCGCTGGAAGCGCCGGGCTCATAATGCTTGGGTGGACTTACCTTCAGCAGACCATGCTGCTTACTTGCCTGCCAGTTGAGCCTCTGATCCTCTTCTGTTTGGAACTACTTTTCCTGTTGGGTGGGGCTGGAGCCACTCCCTAGATTCAGAACACTGGAACTCTTCTGGAAGGCAGGAACTCTTATCTTACCAGGAACTCTTTTCTTACTTAGGCGTGGCTGTGGAAGGAGACACCTAAGCACTACAGGAGGCTATTTAAACCACACCCGGTGGATGAATCTTGCTTTGCGTTATTCTGCAACCTCTGCAGCAGAACGCTCATCGTGTCTTCTGCATCCGGTCCTGGGCCTAAGGAAAAAGGCTTACCATCCTGAATCCAGTCTTCAGCAACACCTATAAAGACAAGAAAGAACAGGTTAGCATTCCGGCATCTGAAAGGCAAAGGCTTACCATCCTGAATCCAGTCTTCAGCAACACCTATAAAGACAGGAAAGAACAGGTTAGCATTCCGGCATCTGAAAGGCAAGTTTACCAACTCTTTGCACGCTCCGGAGGCCTTCGGCGCTGCATCCCGCATCTGAAAGACAAAACAAGGTGCGTTTAAAGACATTGGGGAACTTTAATACTCACGTGCCATTACTCCTTTCCACATCTAATCCAGTGGGTATTCCGGCACCCTGCAGCCGCTCCGAACTTGTACCTGCAAAATAAAAAGACAGTTAGAGCGCATAGTGAAGCAGGCAACAAGCGCTTACTTACGTGCTTCCAGGCGCTTCTATTCATCACACGGGCTCCATCTTCAACTCACTTCAGCCCGTCATCCGCCATCGCCGGAACCCTGCAAAACAAGAGACATCATTACTAAAGACTTTAAAGACATTTGAATGACTCGAAACTTACCGTTCGTGCAGTAAACGACGGACAGCAGTCCTCTGAAGTCAAGAGGCCTGCGCTACCTATCCAGTGAAGAAACTGGTTACAGCACCCTGCCCCGAGGCAGATGGAGAGCTCGGCATTCACTTACCTAAGGTGAGAGCGTTAACCTTTGGGGGTCTACAGGAGAGGAGAAGAGGAAAGAGATAGGGACACCCCAATAACCCCAGTTCATTAACCCCATATTTTCTATCTGCAGACATCTTACTCTACACGTCAGGCATACAGTGCACAGAGGTCCAGCCCAAAGAGCCAACCGGGTGCTACACATCACCTTTGAAGATACGGTAGTTGCCCAGTCAAGACCGGCGCCTCTGCGAGAATCAGGTGAGCGTTACAGAACGCAAAGCCTACCGCAAAACTCTCGCCCAGGCGCTATGGAAACCTCGGATACTGATCCCCTAGCCCGGTTACTTGGGGAACTAAGGGCAGAAGTGCATGCAGCTCGTCAGGAAACGAATGCTCTAAGAAGGGAACTAATTATTTCCAAGGAGAGAACAGACAATCTTGCTAGACAAGTGCTACAGTCACAAGCCGGACAGACCCTGTTACCCGCATCAGGGGCAAATCTTCCTTCAACATCCTCTATGAATCCAGTGCAGATCAACCTACCTGGGAATGTACCTCTGGCTCCGCCCGAACGATTTTCTGGTGACCCAAAGAGGTTTGCAGTATTTATCAATCAGTGCCGGTTGCACTTCTTATGCCGGCCAGCAGCCTTTCCAACTGATCAAGCAAAAGTAGCTTTTGTACTTTCGTACCTTAGTGGCAATGCGGCAGACTGGTCGATCCCTCTAGTTAATCAAGATGATCCGGTTCTCCATGATTTTCAAGCCTTTCAGCTTAGTATGGAAAAACTGTTCGCAAGACATTCACAGGGGCAGGCCTTGGACAATGAGCTTCTTTCGTTGCAACAGGGTAATCAAGACCTTTTGACTTATATTGCATCTTTCAATAGACTAATAGTGGAAACTCAATGGCCTGAGGACAAAAGGATTACGCTGTTTTATAGAGGTCTACGTGGAGAGCTCAAAGACGTTTTAGCCCAAGTAGTGAATCCCCCACAAGACTGTTCGGATTATATAGACTTGGTCGTTCAAATAGATCACAGGCTGCAGAACAGGAAGGCCGATCGTTCCAAGTTTGATGCTCGAGTATTTTCCAAACCGCCAACTCCTTCCAAAGGAGTAGACTCCGGGGAACCCATGCAAATAGGGGGTCTGAAAGGTCCTCTAACACAAAGGGAGCGGGAAAGGAGGAAACAGTTGCAATTATGCCTATATTGCGGAAACTCAGGGCACTTTCTTCGAGACTGTCCGGTGAAACCTGCCAAGAAGGCAGTAGGAGCTGCAGTTACCAAAGTTACAAACTCTGAGCAGGGAAACGACCTCGCCCGACAAGAATAGAGGTCCTCTTGCCGAGCGTGAAAACCAGTTCCGTGACCTCGCATTTCGTGATACCTATGGTCCTCATTAGCCCTGATAATCCGGATCGATTACATGCAATTGAAGCTTACGTCGACAGCGGTGCCATCGGCAATTATGTGGATCATGAAATGGTTTTGAGGATGAATCTAACTCTTTGTCCCAAGGCTGTAAAGGACGTCATTACTACGGTGGATGGTACGGAGATAGCCTCCGGGCCAGTAATGCATACCACTCAAGAGGTGACGCTAGTAAGTCAAGATGGACACCATGAGAAGATCGTGTTCGATGTGATCAAGGCCCCTCAGTTTCAGATTATTCTAGGAATACCTTGGTTAGAGAAACACAATCCTCTGATCGATTGGCGAGCAAGAACGGTCCAGTTTCCAGAATGTGTCTCTACTTGTCACCCTCCACCTGGTGTTGCACTGGCCGCAATTTCTTCAGAGACTCCCCAGTTACCTCCCGAATACCTAGAATACCAAGATGTTTTCCGGAAGGATCAGGCTAACTCTCTACCTCCTCATAGGTCTTATGACTGCCAGATAGACCTGATACCTGGATCTACTCCTCCTTGTAGTAGAATTTATGCCCTCACCGAGCCTGAGAACCTTCACCTTCGACAATACCTGGATCAATACCTGGCAAATGGGTTTATTCGTCCTTCCAAGTCCCCTGCTTCTTCAGCTTTGTTCTTCGTTCCAAAAAAGGAAGGAGACCTTAGAACTTGTATCGATTATCGCTCCCTGAACCAGATCACCGTTAAGAATAGATATCCGTTACCTTTGATCCCTGAACTCCTGGACCAAGTCAGAAAAGCTTGCATATATACAAAGCTGGATCTTAGAGGAGCTTACCACTTGGTACGAGTAAAAGAGGGCGATGAATGGAAGACGGCCTTCCGCACCAAGTATGGGCTATTTGAATATCAGGTCATGCCCTTCGGACTTTGCAATGCCCCGGCCGCCTTTCAATATTTTATGAACGATGTCCTCAGAGAGCTCATAGATGTATGTGTTGTTGTTTACATTGACGACATCCTCGTTTATTCTTCATCGGAATCTGAACATCGGAAACACGTGAAAATGGTCCTCGAAAGATTGCGTCAACACAAACTTTTCGCTAAGTTGGAAAAATGTGTTTTCAACGTGACTGAAGTTGAATTCTTGGGATTCATATTATCACCTGGCGGAGTGCGTATGGATTCAAAGAAGGTCGATGCAGTTCTCAAATGGCCATCACCATCCTCCGTAAAAGGTGTGCAAAGCATGTTAGGCTTCGCTAACTTTTACCGCAGGTTTATCCCCGAATTCTCTCGAATAGTCCAGCCCATCACTGCCTTGTTAAAGAAAAACAAACGTTTTGAATGGTCTACCGAGGCGGAACAAGCTTTCCAGGATTTGAAGACTAAATTTATCTCTGCACCAATCTTAAAACACCCTCGCCCCGAACTCCCCTACATCGTGGAAACTGATGCTTCAAGCCTTGCCATGGGGGCAGTTCTATCACAAAAGGACCCGGTAACCAATCAGTTGCATCCCGTGGCATTTTGGTCCCGCAAATTCTCACCTCCTGAAATCAATTACACGATTACTGACAAGGAACTTCTGGCTATCAAGTCTGCCTTTAAGGCTTGGCGGCATTATCTGCTGGGGGCCCGACACACCGTTACTGTGATTACGGATCACCGAAACCTGCAATATTTGAAGACCGCAAAAGCCCAATCCTCTAGACAACTCCGTTGGGCATTATTCTTTGCCGAGTTTGACTTCATAATTCCCTATCGACCTGGTACAAAGAACGGTAAAGCCGATGCCCTTTCTCGGATGGGAGTGGAAGAACACTTGGTCAACCCTAAACCTGTACCAATCATTCCCGAACAAAGAATTCTGGGTGTAATCGCCACAGAATCCATAGAGGAAGTTAAGGATAAAGCCAGGCAACTTGTAACTCCAGCAGACATACAGAATTGGCATCTGCAGGGAAAGGACTTTGCAGTAAAGGACGAACTTATTGTATTTCCAAGAACGATTATACCTACCCAGCACAGATTTACAGAAAAAAGTAATCTCTTGTTATCACGACTCTTTAATGGAAGGTCATCCCGGTATAGCCAAGACCTCAGAAAAGATCAAGCGCTACTTCTGGTGGCCGTCTTGGAAAAAAGATATCAGAGACTTTATAATGTCCTGTGGAGTATGCGCCCAAAACAAGAGTCAAAAGGAAAGACCAGCAGGCCTCTTACGCCCTATTGACATCCCACCTCGCCCTTGGCATACGCTTTCTATGGACTTCATCACCGATCTACCTCCATGCTCCGGATACAATACGATTCTAGTAATCGTGGACTTATTCTCCAAGATGGCGCATTTCATTCCGCTCAAAGGCTTGCCAACAGCAGCAACTCTGGCCCGAGAATTTCTCGAAAACATCGTCCGACTGCACGGTTTTCCTTCGGTTCTAATTTCGGATCGAGGTAGTCAATGTATTTCTCATTTTTGGCGAAGTTGCTGTCGGTCGGCTCAAATTGATGTGAGACTATCGACCAGTCACCACCCTCAGACCGATGGACAAACCGAGAGGACCAATCAAACTCTGGAACAGTATTTACGCTGCATGCTGCAACAAACTGAAAAAACTTGGAAAGATATCCTTTTGGATAGCCGAGTATGCCTACAATAACTCTGTCCATTCGGGAACTGGGAAAACCCCGTTTTTTCTTTTGTACGGCAGTCACCCTCGAACCTCGGAGTTGGATCCCCTCCAAGATCTTGAAACACCAGCAGTAGACTACCTGCATTCTACAATCACCCAAGCCTTTAAGGAAGCTGTTTCTCACCTTCAAAGGGCTAAAGAACAATACAAGAAAGGAGCAGATCAACATCGGAAGGAAGCCCCTCACTATCAAGTAGGGGATCAAGTCTGGTTATCCACCAAATATCTATCTCTAAAAGGGCCACGCACATTCAACCCAAGATACCTTGGTCCCTATTCCATCACTACCATAGTAAACCCAGTAGCGGTCAAGTTGGACTTGCCCCCGCACATGAAGATACATCCGGTCTTCCACGTCTCTCTATTAAAACCCGTGCAACCTCAAACCCGACTAACCAAATCTCCAAAACCTATCCTAGTGGATGGAGAACTCGAGTTTGAAGTCAAAAGCATTCTGGACTCCAAGATCTCCAAATCTAAACTACTCTACCTAATTGACTGGAAAGGCTACGGCCCCCAAGAGAGATCCTGGGAACCTGCTGAATATGTCCACGCTCCTTGCCTAATCAAAAGATTTCACCGAACATTTCCTGACAAGCCAAAACCCCCGGAGAAGCCCGGTTTGGGAGGGGCCTTGAGGGGGGGTACTGTCATGATCTCTGCTTCCAAAAGGTCAGGGTTTTCCCAACTCCCTTGGAAGCAGATCCATAACCCAGGTTCCGAGTGCCAACCAGTCCCAATTGGGACCTTTTGGACCCAGTCCTGGCGCCAGTGGCACCAGGCTCATAAATATGCCCAGTCCCAGCGCTGGAAGCGCCGGGCTCATAATGCTTGGGTGGACTTACCTTCAGCAGACCATGCTGCTTACTTGCCTGCCAGTTGAGCCTCTGATCCTCTTCTGTTTGGAACTACTTTTCCTGTTGGGTGGGGCTGGAGCCACTCCCTAGATTCAGAACACTGGAACTCTTCTGGAAGGCAGGAACTCTTTTCTTACCAGGAACTCTTTTCTTACTTAGGCGTGGCTGTGGAAGGAGACACCTAAGCACTACAGGAGGCTATTTAAACCACACCCGGTGGATGAATCTTGCTTTGCGTTATTCTGCAACCTCTGCAGCAGAACGCTCATCGTGTCTTCTGCATCCGGTCCTGGGCCTAAGGAAAAAGGCTTACCATCCTGAATCCAGTCTTCAGCAACACCTATAAAGACAAGAAAGAACAGGTTAGCATTCCGGCATCTGAAAGGCAAGTTTACCAACTCTTCGCACGCTCCGGAGGCCTTCGGCGCTGCATCCCGCATCTGAAAGACAAAACAAGGTGCGTTTAAAGACATTGGGGAACTTTAATACTCACGTGCCATTACTCCTTTCCACATCTAATCCAGTGGGTATTCCGGCACCCTGCAGCCGCTGCGAACTTGTACCTGCAAAATAAAAAGACAGTTAGAGCGCATAGTGAAGCAGGCAACAAGCGCTTACTTACGTGCTTCCAGGCGCTTCTATTCATCACACGGGCTCCATCTTCAACTCACTTCAGCCCGTCATCCGCCATCGCCGGAACCCTGCAAAACAAGAGACATCATTACTAAAGACTTTAAAGACATTTGAATGACTCGAAACTTACCGTTCGTGCAGTAAACGACGGACAGCAGTCCTCTGAAGTCAAGAGGCCTGCGCTACCTATCTAGTGAAGAAACTGGTTACAGCACCCTGCCCCGAGGCAGATGGAGAGCTCGGCATTCACTTACCTAAGGTGAGAGCGTTAACCTTTGGGGATCTACAGGAGAGGAGAAGAGGAAAGAGATAGGGACACCCCAATAACCCCAGTTCATTAACCCCATATTTTCTATCTGCAGACATCTTACTCTACACGTCAGGCATACAGTGCACAGAGGTCCAGCCCAAAGAGCCAACCGGGTGCTACACATCACCTTTGAAGATACGGTAGTCGCCCAGTCAAGACCGGCGCCTCTGCGAGAATCAGGTGAGCGTTACATTGCCATGATGATGGAATTTCTTTTGCGATTGGTATCTTGCAAACAAGGCTTCCATGAAGAGGGCCACTGGACCTTATTCGCTTTTAACATGTTTGTAAGCCTGTCCTGCCCAGCGGCCCTTGAATTATTTATTTTGGAAAGTGTCACTTTGATCTCTTCATGTGACTCAGCAACGTTCCATGGTAGTAAAGTAGGCCGCATAGCACAGATGGAAAACATCTTTGGGCTTTTGAACACCTGGGAGACATGGCTTATCCACGCCTCTGAGTTTCCTCCACTGGACATCAAGTCATTTTGATTTAGTGAGCCTTTATTTATAATTGCCCAAATTTCTCTATTGTGATGCTTACAGATTAGCGTCAAAATCTCAGCTCTTTCTTGTCCCGTATCTGGTTAAAATCTTTCAGCCAGTTTCAGTATCGTTTGCGCCTTTTTTTTTGTTTTTTGTTAATGGCTTCAAGATTAGATGAAGTAGATTACTTTTTGAGGATTTTAATGTCTTGAATCAGTTTCTTCTTCTCCTTGGTCACTTTTAAGCTAAAAGGATGCGAGTTCTGATAATCTACTTTGAACCCACTTTTCTTAGCAGTGAACTGTGAGAGAAGAGGAACATAGTTTACTTGGCATCCGCTACTCAATTGGGTCTTAAGAAACTGTTGTATCAGGGTTGTGATCTCATTATTGTTTATATTTATTTTTAGCCTATTCGAGCCTTGATTAATCATCAAATTGGTGGCATACCGGGCGTTTGCGTCATACGGTGCTACTGACCAAGATAGTTTTACAGCATCGTCATCGCTGTTTGGCATCTTTAGTATATCTGGACGCCTAAATATAGTCCGATGTTTTATGGCTGTTTCTGTGCCAGGTGGACGCCGCTGGAATATCTCCCCTTGTACAGGCGTTTAGCATGTCACAATTCCTCATCGCTAAATACCTCGCCCGTTGTTACCGGTGTTCTAGTCGTCTGGTTCGGGAGTGCAAGTTGGCAGTATCCACTTGCTAATTTACTTCAAACCAAGAAAAGTTAAAATTGCCACAAATGATTTGGGGTCGTTATGGTCCAACATACAGTTGTCTATTATTGTGGTGATTTGAAGCTATATAAGACTTGCTGAGATCACCGGGTTCCAGTAAACGTTTACAATTAGCAAGTTGTCAATTGTGTCAAGAGGAGACTTGGTGCTTTCCAATAGAGTACCTCGAACAAACATGTTTGGATTTTCAGTCTTTATAATTTTCCAATGACAGTTGTTTATCATTGTTAGAAGTCCTGAAAAAGGGCAACCCAATTTGTTTTTCTTGGCAGCATTAAGCAACACGGTGAAGTCGTCGCAAATGGTGTTAATCGCAACCAGGTTTCTTGCAAACAGATCACAAAATAGTCCTATTTCTTTAGACATGCATCCTGAAACAAGTGTCGAATTCCATGCATGTTCCATGAAATAAGGGAGCATCTAACTTCCTGTTGCCCTTTGCATAGCTAACGTCGATTTCCTTCAGAACATCTGCAGTTCCTTGGGCTTGGGTAGAAATGGTTTCCTTCATGTATGTCTACGTTTGCTGGCTTTTTACTCTGAAGTCGATCTCTTAAGGTGTCTCTTCTCTGACCATTAACAGTCTTGAAAAAGCTCGAGTTCTGGGCATTATCTCTAGACCTTTTTCTTTGAGTCTGTAAATGGAGAAATTTCAAAACCAAAATGCAGCAACTCGCTGTTGGCCGTCACATAGGGTTTTTTCTACCAGCTTAGAGATGACGTGTAAAATAACACAGTCCGAAGGATTTTCAGACTCCTATTCTACAATTGCTATGTCCTCTGACATAATAGTATGCAGTGATGGAATACAATGTATGAGTTTCATGGTACTTCGCATATTCAGATTGACCTCATTTTTTTAACTTAGAATGTTTTCTAACTATAACTTCCAGTGTGCGCAGTTTTCAACACTGTGCCATCGAGTTTGTTCGGCATTCTTGGCACCCTGTGAGTTGAGCAGTAGTAAGCTTTGGATTTAGTTTCCATGTTCCCTTTTCAGACGTAGGAGACAATCTACTCATGTTTTCTTCTTTTTATAGGAGATGGATCATCGAAAAAGATTTCTTTTTGGAGCGATTTCCCTGTAACAAATATAGGTTTAGGCAATGAAGGTTTCACACTGTTCTTCTTGTTTTCTGGAGTCACTAAGGGCAGGTCGTTGGTACCCTCAACTTTATGAGTGGACAAACCCTCACCGTTTGATATTTCATCCTCGTTAATCGAATATGTTGACAGTCCACAACGGTCCACAGAGGTGACTCTATGTATACTTGATTATTCTTCAAATACAGTTCAACTCTTGACCGTATGATTAGGTGATTAGCTTATTTACTACTTTGCTGTTTGGTAGTGGTGGTTTCATGTGCCGGTTTATCAGTCATCTGTACCGAGGTCCTAGTTGGCCATTCGAATAAGGCCGGTCGTGGAGGTGTCGACAGATTTCTAATGAATCTTTTTGAACTATTTCGACCTTGCCTTAGGGCCTTTAGGCACTGGGTCCTTTCTAGGTTTGACACTAATAGAACTTTGACATGAGGAATGCAAGGTCTTTGTGCTCAAGGACAGTAGCTTCGAAGGACCAGCAAAAATGCCGAACATGGATTTCCCAGTTGGAATTTCAGTTGAGGTACAACCAGCAAAGCCCACTTCCTTTTCTTGGGGAAGGAATGCAACACCCAAATTAGGTAGCTGATTGTGACCCAGGGTAATTTGCGATCTTGTCTGTGCGAGACTTGACATTTCCGGAGTGAGGATGGACCTTGACTCACTGAATGAAGGAGCCGGCATGTTCTCCCTTTTTTTGTTTTTTTTGTTTTTTTGTTCGTTACTTTTTTATTTATTATTTCTTTTTTTATTTGTTTAAAATAATTTTATTAATTTTCTTCCAAACTTTCAGTACATATTACAATATTTCCAATGTTTATGCAATTCCATCAACGTTTTACTGCATCTCCCGCTCAGAGACCCCCCCCCCTCCCCCCCCCCCCCCCCCCGAGCCTACGCTGTCTCACAGTCTGCTTCTTCTTCCTGGAAAGGGGTACCCTTTCCTGAGTGCTCTGCTGAGTCTTGGTTGCTCAACCAATCTTGTATGGACCCAAACAGTGTAGCTATTAAATGTTTCCAGGCTGTCAGGGTTTCTGCTTCTTCATCCCCGCCAACGTTACTAGCTTCCTGCCATACCGCAGTTTCAGCTTCCGCCCATTTCTGCAGGTCTTTCCACCATATTTCTATCCTTGGTCTATAGCCTGGCTTCCATCCCATGGCGATCCTGCGCTTCGCAAATATATACGCCAGATCTTTTAGCTTGCTTACTTGTTTAGTTTTACGTGGTCTAGGAAACCCCCCTATCAAACATGCCCATGCTATTTCTACCGTTATCTTATCTATGGGCTACTTCTCCCCAAAATTTCTTGATTTCTGATCATGCCCAAAACATATGCGTCATCCCCACATTTTCCTCACCACATTTGGGGCATGTTTGTTAAATTTAGCTATCCTCTGGGGTGTCATATAAGCCCTATGGGTTACATACAGTTTTATTTGCTGCAGCCTCGCATTCCTTGACACTTTCTTGTGGTACCCTTGGGCCCGCTCCCACATCCCATCACTCATAGGGGTGCCAACTTCTTCCTCCCAGTCGTGTCTCAATTGTACCACTTCCTTCCCCGCTTTAGACATCGGCAGCTCATATATCCTGGATATCTCGTGCCCTCCTTCTATCATATATTGTTTCTATGGCGGCGTCCGGTTGTTCCTCTAGAGCTGTTTCGGACCATGTCTCTTTGATTCGCTGCACCAGCCTATGATATCTAATATATTGTCCTGCATGCAGCCCCGTTTCTTCAACCAGCATCCCAAATTCCTTTATGCTCCCTTCTTGCCATATGTCTCCCATTGTTGCTACCCCTACCGGTTTCTAGTGTTTCCTGATCATCTTCATTAATTGGCCTTCCTTTCCCGTCGGTGCAACCAGTGGCACTTGCGGGGAACACGGGGTCGGGTTCTCCATCACCTGACGGGCCTAATGCCATATTTCCCATCCCAATATCATCATCTCTGGGCGCTCTTTCATATCTGATTTTGACAACCATGTAATTGCTTTCGGGGAAAAAAATTTCACCCACATCCCCCCTTCGTATGTTCTATGACTCGGTGAAGTCGTCTGAGGTTATTGGATATATTCCTATGTCGGACATATAGTCTGGTCGGGGTGTACTAGTTTAGTAATGATCCTTCTCATTCTGTTAGCCAGAACCGCCGTGAGCATTTTGCGATCTTGGTTAAGCATCAACAGCGGTCTGAATGATCCACAGTCTCTACCAGGCTTATTGGGTTTAGGGAGCGGTATGATAATCGCTTCTCTCAGGGACTCTGGCAACCTACCTGTATCATATGCCTCGTTGAGCATCGCTAAAAGCGGGGGGGGGGGAAGCACCTCAGTTCTATACATTTTATAGAATTCGCTAGGGAGTCCATCGGCCCCTGGAGTCTTGCTGGTGGGGAGCTGCACTATCACGTCTTCTAATAATCGGGGCATCTAAATCCTCTCGCTACTCTGCGCTAATTCGTGGAAGTCCTATGTCTTCCAGTGTTTCCCTTATTTCTCTGCTGCCCCTCCCCCTTTCATCCCTATAATGTTGATAGTATTTTAGGAATTCCCGATTCACGCCTTCTTGGTTATCCGCTACACCCCATCCTCCTTCGTTATTGCCCTAATTATTGGTCTAGGGGTCTTGCTTTTATATAACCATGCCAGCACCCTCCCTGGTTTGTCTCCTCCCGCATGTTGTCTCTCCACATACCTTTCATAGTTTAGGTTGCACAGTCTCTCCCAATGTCTTGAGCATTCCTGTTGCAGCCTGAGTATGGGTCTTCCTTAGTATCTCCCCCTCTGCTCAGCACAGTTTCTAAATCCTTTTCCACTTCCTGTAATTCTTTTGTAACCCCCCCCCCCTCCTCTTGTAGCCTTTAGTCTTGGCTATGGCTATCCCTCTCACTACCACTTTGAAAGCTTCCCACGGCGTGCCAGCTGACTCAACACTGCCAGTATTGATCTCAAAGTAGCTTATTTCTTAAGTCTTTCCAGAACATAACATCTCTTAGTGCTTCAGCTCTGAGGCGCCACGTTGGTATCTGTGCTCTTGGGGGTGGGGGGGGTCGGTATTGCCATATTAGGACCAATGGCGAGTGGTCTGATAGGACCCTTGCTTTATATTCTGTTTGTACTATTTCAGCCATCAGCTCCTGTGTGACAAACATATAGTCGAGCCTCGTGTGTAGATTTTGTGGGGCTGAGTGATGTGAATACTGTCTATCCTGTGGATGGCACCTCCTCCATGCATCTTCATGATTTTTAGGCCTGCAATTCCTACTTGCCCATTTGATTGATTATAGATGTAATCAGCAAGTTTGGTTTGGCAATAGGGTATTCTGTAAATTGCATTGATGACCTGCCTATAGGGAGTCCTAGGAGACTGCTCCTACACATTTTGAAAAGTATGGTTTACAAAATAAAATGTTTTTTTTCTATTCGTATTATAGAGCAAGGACCTTTAACTCCATCCCAAATGCAAACTTTAAAGTTTGCATTTGCAAAGAATCTCAAATCAGTTTGATTCTTTGCAAACACAAAGACTGGTGTAGAGGCTCCAATGCCATTTAAAGCACTGCGAAGTTGACCGGTTCAGCAACATAAAACACCCATGCCCCTTTTCAAGCACAGCCCATCCAAAGGCATTACGAAGACTGTCACAATGTAACGTTCTTCTTTTTCAATACTGGGTGCTAAAAGATGCATGCTGGAAAATGAAGGGCTCGTCATCCCTTCCTCTCCCGTCCTGAATCAGGTTGGAGGCAGGGGCAGAACCCTTGTCAGTCTAGAAAAAGTAGGTACCCCCCCAATGATGGAGGCAATGTATTTTGTTGGCCGAAGACCACCGCCTCATGTGTCGGTATTAGAAATACGCATCTATCAGCTTGACTAAAGTGCGGCCATTTTGAAGTGATTGAAATTTTGTTAACTTTCGCCTCTTGCTTTTCTGTCAAAACTGCTTTGCTGAAAGCTTATTCTGCTCGACTATTATTTTATTGTTCATGCATAGAGCAAGGCCGCGAGATACTTGTTGAAACATAACGCAGGCGACCCAGACAGAAATGCCCGGTCTCCTCCCTCACAAGTCCTTGGAAATAAGCAGCAAGGCATTTAATCATTACACAGGTGCCAGCCAGTCTCGCTCATGCGGTAGGAACGGTAGAAACTAACAATTAATGGCTTGAATTATGCTCTTCTTTGCGGCCCCCCCCTTTCTGAGCCCTATAGAGCCCTTAAGAGCGATTTGACCCCTAGCACACGAATAGAAACTAGGAGATAGCGAGGCCTGGAATGTGTCTCTCCCCTCCACGCAGCTTGCTTGCAAAAACAGAAACGATGTGTTCTCTAAAACAAAGACCTTTGTCTGCAGGCTCACAAAATTGCAAAGTGTTGCTAAAATGAATGTCTGATGGTGTCATACTTGTCACAATTGTCAATCATCAAGACCAGCTCAAAGGAGATCCATTATGGGCGGTATTGAATGTGTCACCGCTGATTGTAAGATGCTCATTTTGTATATATGTAACTGTTGTAGAATAATTTGCGCTCTTGCGTCCCTTGGGGTCTGGAGACACACGTCGCAGGGCGTGAGACCGAGTTGGCCAACGGAGATTATTTGCTTTGCAGTAAACCCTAGCTTTTGGGAATACAACGTTGTGTCTGGCGTATCAGTTCGTGTGTGGTGATTGTGCCTTGTTTCCATACTCGAGGGTCCCCTAGGGGCCCCATCAAAATGGCGCCCGAATAGGGACCCTCCCCCACTTGTTCCATCGTGTACATTGTAAAATAAGGAAGGCGGAGAGAACGGCGAGGACGGGACGATCGAGCCGGGATCAAGAGGTGTTCGGGGAGCCCCTGTGAAAGTGATGAGAGACTCCTTTGCAGATCTGCACACAACTGATCGACGTGTCCGGCCAGAGAACAAGGAGGCGAGGGTCCCGAAACGAAGCAGAGTGAGCCAAGATACGCAGACACGACGATTATTGGTTGCATTAGTATATGGACGAATTGCGTCTTGAAAGACAACCAGATTGATCAGATTAGTCGTCCCCCGAATCGAAGTAACCCTGATATTGGTTGAGAGTTGATTTTGCAAAATCAAACGCCCAGTGTAAGGTTAAACATGCCTGGGGTATTGTCCACCTTAGCGGGATTTTTCCATTGCGGTAGACAATCTTTGGAAACTGGCCAGGTCGCGCCACCCGTAGGGTCGCCGGCGTATGAGAAGTATGGTGTAGGGGCGATAATGTTTTGTGAGATTTGGCATGGGCAAACCAGAAAAGAGGAAGATTTACAATGCCCGTATCACGGGAGTTTTGAGGATAGATTATTTGGAGAAGGTGTTGTTGAAAAAGAAAACGCACCCGGCGGCATTTGATATCCTTGGAGACTGGAGGAAGGAAGCTATGCTTCTTTGGAAGAGCAGAGAAGAGGCATAAGTCGAAAGCAGAAAGAGTGAAAGAAAAGCAGGAGGAGGAGTGGGATGATAGTTTCAAAAAATCAGATAGACATGGTCAGTTGAGTATAGATAAGATATATCCACAACAAGAGCTGCATTAATCAGATGAGTTGATAAGCAAAATACTAACTGAAACAAGGCGAGCGCGTCCAACGAGAGGGACTAAGAAGACCGCACCAATGACTATTGCCCAGCCCCCTCCAGTTGCTCAGCCCCTCCTTATTGTTCAGATCCCAGCACAGCCACAAATTATACAAACGGCGCCTCCCATTAGCCAGCCAGCGTTGCAGCAGTTACTTCCCGTTGTCCCATCTGCACCTCCCTCCCAAGAGATTGCTTCTGTCCCATCCGCACCTCCAATTATTGAACTTGAACTCGCTGAGAGAAGAGAGGGGACGAGACAAAGGGAATGCACTAGAGTGACCCGTAGCGCGATTAGCAAGGAGCGAAAACGGGAGCTGCAAGAACAGGCAGAGGTGTTTATAGACGGGAATGATGAAACGTCGACGCTGGCTTCGATGTATGATTTCAGGAGGAGCAATGAAAGACAGGTATTGTTGGAATCCATGGGGGAATATTTAAAGGGGAAATGGAAGCAGTTAATTGGGAGTGTACCGCCACAGCAGTTGTCGGATTTGAATGCGTTGACACGTTGTAGAGAGATGAAGAAATAAAGGAACATGTAGACAGGCTTTTTGAATTTAAGAATGAACTTGATGATGCATATGCTGAAATGTTTGCCATACCAGGGTATAGGAAAAAGGATATAGGGAGAGACGGGGGGAGGCGGCGATACCATATGTACAGCGACAGGCGAGTGAGAAACTAAAAGTATGTATACGAGAGGCGTTAAGATGGATTACAGATCCTAGTATTCCCACAATGGAATTACATGAGATATTTGCTGAATACCCCTTGCCAATGAAAAGAAAAGCACTGCAGACAATGGTTCAATATTTGGTAGATAAAGATATAGATGGGGAAAAAAAAGCTAGCCACCCCCCAGAATTGATGGCGGTATACAAGAGCGCATTAGAACGTGGAACAGGAGAAACAGCCTTATCACTTGATCTGGGAATAATATTGCATATTAGAGAAGGGGAGGGGGTGAGTGCGGTATTTCCTATGAGGGAAGTCCCACCTACTTTTGTGCCTAAGGTAGAGATTCCTGCAACAGCCGACACGCCAGTGCGGGTAACGGAAGCACATTATACAGCACAATATGTGCACGTCACCTTCTCCAGACAGGAAGTGAATAATCTAAAACAGACGGTTCCCGATATAAGGAAGAATCCGGTGGGATTCTATAAGGAAATAGTCATATTAGAGATCGTCCATGTTTACTATGAATGGTATAGATTTAATATTCCCAGTAGTTGTGCCAGCAGATATATGGAAGCAGATAAGAAAAGTGAATGATGATGTGGCCTATGGCGTCACTTGGGCGGATTTAGTAGCAGAGGATAAGAATAGAGAAGCGGGAGGAAAACCATCGGCAAATATGGCGGCGTTACCAGCACGGATAATGCAAAAATTGAAGGCAATTGTTCCAGAAAAAAATTGTATGGGACAAATTAACTGCATGCGTTCAGGGCAAGGATGAGTTAGCCACAGATTATTTTAATAGATTTGAGATTGAAGTATTCACAGATTTTAGTGGACAGGATGTAAGCGCAGAAGCTGGTAAAAGACTATTTGTTGATAAGTATGTGAGAGGGTTATTACCACCAATCCAATCCAAAATGTAATAATTACATCAGAAAGTGCATGGCAAGCAAAAACGTTGAGCGAAGTATTGCATATGGCCCAATATTATGATAACAGAGTGAATACAGAAAAAGAGAAAGAGGTAAAGGATAGGCTAAATTTGAAAACAAGGGTGCTCCTTCAGCAAGTGACGGGACACAATAGAGGAAGAGGAAACGCGCAAGGCAGAAGTAATTTGAACATGCATGGAGGGCCTCTGGGATTAAATCAGTGTGCGTACTGCAGAGAGGAAGGTCACTGGTGAGCGCAATGGCCACATTTACAAAATAGAAATGGGTATGGACAGAGAAGACAGCATAGGGGACACCCAGGAAAAAATGGGCAGAATAGAAACAATATGCAGCAGCACAAAAATAATCAAGGAATTGTTACCCAAAATCAGAACCAAGCTCAAAATCAGACTGCTTTTAGCCAAAACCAGAGCCAACAGAACACGCAAAATGGAAATAGAGGGAGGGGTGGAAACATTTTTGATACACAACCAAATACGTATTATAGTAGTGATTACACATCGGATGATGTGTTGTTCCCTCAATAGGACAGCCCAAGACAGGGGTCGAATCAGTGCCTATTCCCGTGAATCAAAAAGGGCCCTATGTAGAAATGAAAGTCGGGAATAGAGAGCATAGCTTTCTCGTAGATACAGGAGCGCAAAAGTGCTCGATAGACCATCACTTGGTTCCAGAAATACCACTGTCGGGGCAAAGAAATATTTGTATTAGTGCCATTAGGTCCATTCACTGAATATTGTCCATTTCTCTTAACAGAAAATTGTGGGGAAAATCTCTTGGGATTAAATTTATTGAAAAAACTGAGTGCAGTTATCCATTGCACTCCTGATGGAGTGTTCTTGGCAATTTCGCCACAGAATGTACCAGTATCTGAATTTTTGTCCAAACCTTTGCCAGGAGAACTGAGTAAAGTGCCAACTTTCATATGGGTGATGAATGACCATGATGTGGGATGCTTGAAAATAGAGCCAGTAAAGATTGTTTTAAAAGGAGTAACGCTACCGCGTATAACTCAGTATAAAATTTCAGCAGAGGGAGAGAAAGGATTGAAGAGTATTGTTTCAGATTTGGTAAAACTGGGGGTAATTGCAGAGATTACAGGCGGTGTATGTAACGGCCCCATTCTCCCGGTGTATAAGAAAGGGGGTAATGAAGTACCATATTGTTTCATAATTGATCTGCGCGCATTAAACAAAGTAGTAGATCCTCAATTCCCATTGGTCCCAGACGTCGCCACGATTTTTACAATGATTCCCGCCTACTTTAAGTGTTATAGACTTGAAGAATGCCTTCTTCAGTATTCAGTACACAAGGAAAGTAGATATCTGTTTGCCCTCACATTAGGAGGATGATCATTTACATTCACACGCATTCCACAGGGCTACCCAGAGAGTCCGAGTATTTACAGCAGGGCATTGAAAGAACAACTAGATATGTTAGAATTACCGACCGGATGTGTATTGTTACAATATATAGACTATCTATTGCTCGCTGCTGATACAGAAGAGATTTGTAAAAAAAGGTACTGTTTTACTATTGTCACATTTAGTAGCGCATGGCCATAAAGCGAGCTTAAAGAAATTCCAATATTGTCGAAAGGAGGTGGCTTATTTGGGCTATCTACTTTCGAGAGAGGGGAGAAGACTGACGCCAGAGAGAATAGAGAGTATTTCTGGTATGCCTATTCCAAAAACACAGAAAGGAGTCCGAGCTATAATAGGCATGGCTTCTTATTGCCGGCAGTGGATTGTGAATTTTGCATTGATTGTGAAGCCAATGTTGGCATTGACAAAAAAGGATGCTGTGATGCCTTTGCAGTGGAATGAAGAATGTCGGAGCATTTGATCTGCTCAAAACTGCATTGTGTTCTGTGCTCCAGTTTTGGGCACACCAATTTGTATTTGTATTTATTTTATTTATAAAGCGCAGCCAGGCCCAGGGGCATACGGGTGCGTACGTTAGATCTGGTTACAGTTACAATTAAAAGCAGTCAACAAAGGGTTATGTTACAGTTACGGGTAGGTACATACTTAGTGTTGCAAATGCATACATACATAATCTAAGAAGTCATACATACATAGTCTAAGATAAATACATTAATTACAAAAGTGTGCAGTCCGCAGTCAATCATGCTAGGATCAGGAGGTTGGGCTGTCATAGAGTCCATGTTGTGAAGCCAACATTTCGTGTTGTGTTTGAATAGGTTAAATGAAGGTTCTGCTCGCAAAAGCGCAGGGATTGTGTTCCATAATTTAGAAGCTTGTACAGGGAAGCTAGCTCCACCCAAGTTATGAAGTTTGAATCTCGGTATGGACATAGTGTTAGCTTGTGCTGCTCTGAGTGGTCTTGAAGAGGTGTGAGGTGTAAGTTGGTTGGTAAGGTATGCTGGTGCCAGGTTGGCCCTGGCTTTGTGTGTAAGGGCCAGAGTTTTGAGGGATATTCTGTGCTCGACAGGGAGCCAGCGTAGTTTGCGTCTGGTCTCATAGATGTGCGCCTTTTTGGGAATGTTGAGAGCGGCCCTGATGGCATTATT
Organism: Ambystoma mexicanum; assembly: GCF_040938575.1. Taxonomy (NCBI): domain Eukaryota; kingdom Metazoa; phylum Chordata; class Amphibia; order Caudata; family Ambystomatidae; genus Ambystoma; species Ambystoma mexicanum. The sequence goes on along the minus strand of NC_090939.1, from coordinate 502,956,488 downwards.
TTGAATTACTTGCAGTTTGTTGATATTTTTGTGGCTAGTGCCTAAGTAAAGGGCATTACAATAGTCTATTTTGGATAGGACTAATGCTCTAGCAAGAGTAATGCAATTGGGTGAGGAGATAAACAGCCTACATGCAGTGATCAGCTTACAGGTGTAAGCGGCTGATGATGCTACTGCATTAGTTTGTTTGGAGAAGGATAAGGTAGCATCGATGTAGATACTGAGGGTTTTGGTATTATTTGACACGGGAATGAGATTTCCATCTATGGTGAAGGATTTGAATGCATGATTAAGATTTATGAGTTTGGCGTGGGTGCCAAGGATGATCAGCTCGGTTTTTTCGTCATTGAGGCAAAGTCCATGATGTGCCATCCATGCTTGTATTACTGAGTATATTTCATTAAGGGTTTTGCTGTCTGTTTCATAGTTACCCGAGATAGGAATGAGTATCTGGGTGTCATCCGTGTAATTGGTATACGTGACACCCAGATAGTCAAGGATATCAAAGAGGGGCTTTGTGAATACATTATAAAGTGTCGGGGACACACAAGAGCCTTGCGGGACTCCACAGGGTACTGGTGAGGGTTCAGCAGAATCAGTGGGAGAGAAGACCCTCATGGTTCTGTTCGCCAGGAAGGAACTAATCCAAGCTGTGGCTGTGTCTGAGAAGTGTGCTGCAGTTTTCAAGTGGTGACAGAGTGTTTGGTGGTTGACCAAGTCGAAAGCTGCTGACAGGTCAAGCAGTAAGAGGAGTGCCAGTTTGCCATTGTCTTTCATGATTTGGATCTGGGTCGTGAGATCTATTAAAGCAGTTTCTGTACTGTGTCTAGGTCTGAAACCTGATTGCCTAAGTCCTAAGAGATTGTTTGATTCTAAGTAGGCCTGTATTTGTAAGTAGGCTGCTCTGTCCAGTATTTTTAATAAGAAAGGTACAGTCGTTATCGGCCTATAGTTAGACGGGTTGGCTGGGTCAAGTGTAGGTTTTTTGAGGAGTGGTATGACCCACGCTTCTTTTAGGTTATCGGGTACTACTCCAGATTTGAAGGATGCATTGATGAGGTTGGTGATGAATGGTGCCAGATCGTGCGCGGCGGCTTTGATGGTCGGGGCAGGGCAGGCATCACCTTGGCAATTTGAGGGTTTGAGTTTCCTGATGATGTTTTCTACTTCCCAAGTTGAGAGGGGTGAGAAGCTGAAAGGTTCACAGGTTGACTTAAAGGTAGGTGATTTGTTAGGTAATTGTTTGTAGTCCGGGTCAGCTAGTAGTAGGGATTTTTTTGCATTGATTTTTAGATTGTAGGCGAGCTATTTTATCTAATAAGGCCTTCTGAATATTACTACACCATAGTGCGTCAGTAACACATTTGTCTATAGGGGCAATGGGGGATTCTAGTTCTTTCAGAATCTTAAAAAGTTCTTTTGTGTTGGATTCCGCTTGTGTAATCCTTTTGTTATAGGTGTCTTTTTTAGCAAGAAGGATGGCTTCTTTGTAACTGGAGGAGGCTAGGGTTAGCTCAGTCTTATTGGATGCTGTGGGATGTTTTTTCCAATGTGCCTCAGCGGTTCTCTTAGTTTTGCGTAATTCTCTGAACTGCGGAGTGAACCAAGTGTTAAGGTGACGCTGTGGTTTAGGTTTCCGCAATTTTAGAGGGGCGATGGTGTTCAGTGCTTTGAGTATAGCCTGGTTGTAGATATCCACTAAAACTGTGGGGTCAGCATCTGAGTCAATATTGTTCAGGATGGGGAGTAATATAAGTGCTTAGAGAGGCATCCGCTTCACCTCACTGATGATCCCCAACAAGGGTGAAACACGTGTATGGGGTTGCTGGTGGTACTCTCGTTCAGGTTGGAATTGCCATTGCATTTCGGTGCTGGACTGCGCCTGGGCAGGACAAAGACTGATATGCAAATGGATATTTCCCATCTGTGAAAGGCACAGTGAGTAAAAGCAGTGGCTGCAAACTCTCAAGTGGTTAATAACCACTGAACAGGTTATCAGGCCTTGTTCTGTCGAGAGAGGGGCGCCCGCTACCTTTGCAAACTAATATAGGTAGGAGTTTGTCAGGAGTAATGTCTTTCTTATTTCTCGTGCTGGTGGCTGGGGCGATGATAGGCGCCAGGTGTTGTGTGTTGGCTTTGATCGAAAAGGTTATTTTATGATGATCAGACCACATGCATGGGTCATTGGATAGGAGGTCAATAGAGCAATTGAGGTGAGTGAGCCAGTCCAGTGTTCTGCCTTTGATATGAGTGGGCTCGTGAATAATGTGCGTATGACCCAAGTCAGATAAGGTGTTGGCTAAGTCATGGGCGTTAGTGTTCTTAGGGTCGTTAAAACCGAGATTAAAATCCCCACGTAAGATGGTTTGAGAATTAGGTTTGGTATCTGAGGTTATGAGTGATGCAATGTCCTCTATGAAAGAAGAGATGGGACCTGGTGGTCGGTAAATAAGGTGCATAGTTGCCGTGTGGTTAGGTGTCATGATCTCTGCTTCCAAAAGGTCAGGGTTTTCCCAACTCCCTTGGAAGCAGATCCATAACCAGTCCCAATTGGGACCTTTTGGACCCAGTCCTGGCGCCAGTGGCACCAGGCTCATAAATATGCCCAGTCCCAGCGCTGGAAGCGCCGGGCTCATGATGCTTGGGTGGACTTACCTTCAGCAGACCATGCTGCTTACTTGCCTGCCAGTTGAGCCTCTGATCCTCTTCTGTTTGGAACTACTTTTCCTGTTGGGTGGGGCTGGAGCCACTCCCTAGATTCAGAACACTGGAACTCTTCTGGAAGGCAGGAACTCTTTTCTTACCAGGAACTCTTTTCTTACTTAGGCGTGGCTGTGGAAGGAGACACCTAAGCACTACAGGAGGCTATTTAAACCACACCCGGTGGATGAATCTTGCTTTGCGTTATTCTGCAACCTCTGCAGCAGAACGCTCATCGTGTCTTCTGCATCCGGTCCTGGGCCTAAGGAAAAAGGCTTACCATCCTGAATCCAGTCTTCAGCAACACCTATAAAGACAAGAAAGAACAGGTTAGCATTCCGGCATCTCAAAGGCAAAGGCTTACCATCCTGAATCCAGTCTTCAGCAACACCTATAAAGACAAGAAAGAACAGGTTAGCATTCCGGCATCTGAAAGACAAAAGTTTACCAACTCTTCCCACGCTCCGGAGGCCTTCGGCGCTGCATCCCGCATCTGAAAGACAAAACAAGGTGCGTTTAAAGACATTGGGGAACTTTAATACTCACGTGCCATTACTCCTTTCCACATCTAATCCAGTGGGTATTCCGGCACCCTGCAGCCGCTCCGAACTCGTACCTGCAAAATAAAAAGACACTTAGAGCGCATAGTGAAGCAGGCAACAAGTGCTTACTTACGTGCTTCCAGGCGCTTCTATTCATCACACGGGCTCCATCTTCAACTCACTTCAGCCCGTCATCTGCCATCGCCGGAACCCTGCAAAACAAGAGACATCATTACTAAAGACTTTAAAGACATTTGAATGACTCGAAACTTACCGTTCGTGCAGTAAACGACAGACAGCAGTCCTCTGAAGTCAAGAGGCCTGCGCTACCTATCCAGTGAAGAAACTGGTTACAGCACCCTGCCTCGAGGCAGATGGAGAGCTCGGCATTCACTTACCTAAGGTGAGAGCGTTAACCTTTGGGGGTCTACAGGAGAGGAGAAGAGGAAAGAGATAGGGACACCCCAATAACCCCAGTTTATTAACCCCATATTTTCTATCTGCAGACATCTTACTCTACACGTCAGGCATACAGTGCACAGAGGTCCAGCCCAAAGAGCCAACCGGGTGCTACACATCACCTTTGAAGATACAGTAGTCGCCCAGTCAAGACCGGCGCCTCTGCGAGAATCAGGTGAGCGTTACATTAGGTGATATAGGTAGATTGATGGACAAGGATTCAGCAGAAGGGATTTGGGCGTCCTGGATAACTCTAATGTCGAAGGTATTTCTGAATATGAGGGCGAGTCCACCTCCCTTCGTTTGAGAGGTGTTTCTGTCGCATCTAATGATAGCATAATCATTAGGTATGGCAAGGGCCAGAGATGGACCGGAGGCAGCATTAAGCCAGGTTTCCGTGACTGCAAGGAGATCGAGTTTTTCGTAAGTTATAAAATCAGCGATGTCGAGAGCATGGGCAGGAAGAGACCTGGCATTCACCAAGGCTGCTTTAATAAGTTTGTCTTTTTGGGGAAATTTATCTGGTGGTGTAGGTAGGTCATGCAAGAGGATATGGGCTAGCTTGTCTGGGTCAATGGCCGAATTGGCAAGGTTGTGGTCAATATGCGAATGTTTCATACAACGGACTCTTAATCTAGAATTTCTAGTTAGAATGCTAGGGTGGTGATAGCATGGAAAGGTAGGTGGGCTAGTTCTAGAATTCAATCTAGTGTTTCTAATAGCAGTGGTACAAGGTTGGTTAGGTGTTGGTCTAGTAGCAAAGTGACGCATCCAGAGTGCTGGATCATCCAAGTACGGGTTTGCAAGTGTCATGGTGCTAGGCCACGAGGTGAGGGTGGTGGTTGCCATACGTGTGCTAGTGTATGTGTCTTGATTAGAATGTGGGTTGGGGTGACTAGTCCAGTGTCTAGTGTAGATATGCAGGAGGTGGATGAAAGTAGTTAGGCACCAATACATGATGTGAGTAGCATTGCTAGTAGGCAGGGGTTGCAAGTGTGGTCTATTAGCGACCATAAGGCACAACACAAATATCAAATGTGGTCTGTAGGTGACCATAAGGCACAACAATCAAATGTGGTCTGTTGGCGACCATAAGGCACAACACAACAATCAAATGTGGTCTGTAGGCGACCATAGGGCACAACACAACAATCAGATGTGGTCTGTAGGCGACCATAAGGCACAACACAAATCGATCATAAGGCACAACACAACAATCAAATGTGGTCTGTAGGCGACCATAGGGCACAACACAACAATCAGATGTGGTCTGTAGGCGACCATAAGGCACAACACAACAATCAAATGTGGTCTGTAGGCGACCATAAGGCACAACACAAATCTATCATAAGGCACAACACAACAATCAAATGTGGTCTGTAGGCGACCATAAGGCACAACACAACAATCAAATGTGGTCTGTAGGCGACCATAAGGCATGATACAATCAAATGTGGTCTGTAGGCGACCATAAGGCACAACACAAATATCAAATGTGGTCTGTAGGCGACCATAAGGCACAACACAACAATCAAATGTGGTCTGTAGGTGACCATAAGGCACAACACAAATCAATTAAATGTGGTCTGTAGGCAACCATAAGGCATGATACAATCAAGTGTGGTCTGTGGGCGACCAGAGGCACGACACAAATCAACTGGCATTTTTCAAACCGGTGCATCAGGGCACTAGGCCACCTAAATTCGAAAATCCACAAGAAGGCTTAATTAGCATTTTTTCCCAGACAGTACTAATTGCTTGTAAAGATACATGTATAGCAGGATTAGAATACAGTATGTAGACATCGGTACTGTGGAGAATAAGGGTTCACTTAGCAGGTAAGTTAGAAGTGAGTGAAATGCCGTTTATCACTTCGGTGGCAGTGCAAGTCACTATGGCATCGGGCACGTAATGGGTGACTGTGCCGAGTGACTCCCGCACGTGATGGGGGGCAGGCGCCCCAGCGGGTGGCGGGAATACCAATAAGTTGTTGATGGGGTCAGAATGGTGCGGCAAAAGATTAAAAATGCCGGGTTAGGCAAGATGATAGGCACTGTAAGCGGTCAAAGTGCATTGGGGCAATACCCAGAGGAGGGGAGTAGTTCTAAGTTTCTTACCGCTTGACTGTTGGGTAGCAGGAGGGATCAGGGTAGTTGTGTCCAAACAAGCAGAAGTCCTGGCCCTTGGCACTGTCGGCACTGGACAGGCTCAGGACAGGAAGGAGCCTTTGTGTTTCCAGCCTTCGTGTTGGAGGCCGGCTCGGAGCCTGCCGGCTCGTAGTTGGTGCAGAAAAGGCACCGGATTGCCAATCAGGAGTTGGCTGCACACAAGGAGGAAGGAGGTGCAGCTCGGATTTCTCGGGCGGCCACCTTCGAAATGGCTAGTCTCCTCGTGTTGTTTAATGGAGAATGCACGCACGTTAGGCTGCTGAGTGTGGTCCCAGCTAGTATGGGACTTTGCACGCAATTATTGGGCAAGGCAGTTTACAATACTGCAATTGTGGCGCATTCCGCCGAAAAATGCAAACAAATAAAAGCGATTTTCTTTTTTGCAGGAGATTCGATGTAATGAGCCCAGGGGCCTACATTAGTGGTCGTTAGCAGATGCAGGGGCCATGGACACTGCTCCTGCAAATTATGAAAACATTTTCAGATGGTTTGTACACGAGAGTGAAGGCTGTCCGTTGGCTGTTTTGACCCAGGAACAAGGTGGAAGAAATAGGCCATGTGGCTATTTCTCTTCCGCTCCGGACCCTGTAGCGCGCGCACTACCACGTTGTTTGCAAGCTTTTGCAGTGGCTGCTGCGTCAGTGAAACAAACGGAAGAAATGGTGCTGGGGCACACCTTTAATTTTGATGGTGCCACATGCCATAGACGTTCTAATAAATATAACACAGACGCAACACCTCGCATTTGCTAGATTGACTAGATACGAAATTGTCCTGTTTGCGCCACACATCCAAATTATGAGGTGTAGCGCTTTGAATCCTGCAGAATTAATGCCACTGCCCAATGGAGAATTAGGTGAGAATGAATCACCTCCCCATGATTGTTTAATGGTTACTGAGGAAGAAACGAAAGGAAGAATTGATTTAACAGATACGCCACAAAAAGAGCCAGATGGAGAACTGTTTTGTGACGGCTCCTGTTTTAAATTACCTGATGGCACATCAACTGCTGCCTATGCTATCACTACACTGAAAAGAATTGTAGAAACCAAAAGAATCCCCTACAACTCCGCACAAGCCACGGAGCTAATAGCTTTGACGAGCCTGTGAGATTTCTGAAAACATGAGTGTAAACATATATACTGACAGCCAATACGCCTTTGCGTGGTTCATAACGTTGGCCGACTCTGGGCTGAGAGGGGTTTCTTGACATCACATGGAGCCAGAATTCAACATGGCCCTCTGATTGTACGATTACTGTCTGCACTTACGTGTCCAAAGCGCCTAGCAATGGTGAAATGTGAGGCGCATAAAAAAGTAACATGTAAAGTGGGAGAGGGAAACGCATTTGCAGACAGAATTGCTAAGCAAACTGCCACTGATTTGAATACCAAAATGTTGACAGTACAGTCTGAGGAAGTGCCCTGCATGATAGAAAATGAAATTGCTGCTGTCAAAGAGATGCAGGCAGATGCTACTGCTGACGAGATAAAAGGGTGGGCTGAGGGCTCTGCAGAATTAGATCTAGAAGGTTGCTGGGTAGACAAGAAAAGTAAAAACTGGATGCTGCCCAACTCCTATGTAACTGCAATGGTCACGATGGCCCACAGCCCTACTCACATTTGTGCTAAGAAGATAGTCCAGCATCTAGCCACAGTATGGGAGAACGCACACATAAAGAAAAATGCTGAGAGGCTGGTCCAAATTTATATCACGTGCCTACAACACAATGTGGGGAAGGGAACTGTGACTCCAACAGGCAGTTTCGGCCCTCCCTCTATGCCATTTGAGGTAATCCATTTTGATTTCATAGAGATGGAGAGGTGCCAAAACTTAAAGTACGTTTTAGTAGTTATATGTGCGTTCAGTAAGTGGGTGGAAGCATATCCATTAAAAGACTGCACCGCCATGACCACTGCAAAAGTAATGTTAAAGGAGTATTTTTCCCGGTTTGGTCTGCCTCGTGTCATATGGTCAGATAATGGCCCGCATTTTGTGGGCGCAATGATATTACAGATTTGCGCAGGTCTCCAGATTGACAAGAGATTCCATTGTTCTAGACACCCCATGAGTGCCGGTCTTATTGAACGTCACAACGGCATTTTAAAGGCCAAAATAAGTAAAATTTGTGCAGGAAACAAATTGAGCTGGGTGGACGCATTACTGCTAGCGTTGCTGTGCATGCGCACATCTGTGCCGGCAAGAACTGGGCTCTCCCCATACGAGATAGTGATGGGGAGGCTGGCGAATGTTTGGTGTGCACCACAGCCAAAGCGGCTAAATGAGATAGAATATCCTGTGCTCAGCATTTACTGCAATCTTTTAATTCAGAAATTGCGTTTGATTCATCAGCAGTTGCAGGAGGCTCTACCCGTCAGGTACACTGGTCCGGGGCATTCATTGGAACCCGGAGAGTGGGTTCTAGTGAAGAATTTCGAGAGGAAGCCCACACTTGCACCCAGATGGCGTGGACCCTACCAGATAGTTTTGGCAACACAGACTCAATCCGCGTGGATGGAAGGAAGGCGTGGATACATGCAACGCATGCTAAAAAAAAATCCCATCGACGTTTAAAGAACTGCCTGATCGAGACGATCAAAAAGAGACAGCGGCCCCAGAGACGAAAGAAATTGTTGCCAGCTTTTTGCCACAAAATCTGTCTGAGCCTGAAACGAAGCCTGAAAAAATTGCTATAAAGGAGAAAGGGCAAAGAGTGCCCCAACATTGTCCAGCAGAATCTGCATCATTGTTGGCTAACACAAAACGTGTACCACTTTGGCGCCCAGCATCTGCTGTTGCGCCACAGGCTGACTCCGAGCTTGAGTCGAAGTGCGTCCGCACTATTCATTGATCACGCAATGCCAGTAGCAAGGCGGTATAATTTACGGCCTCGGAAGGAGTGATCAAATCTTCATTTCTTTTGATCTTTGTTGCCTCTGTTTCCTATCACGGATGAAGTGGGAACCGGAGGCCTAGGGGAGAGCGGCGTGAGGGTTGTGCAAATCGGACAGCCCAAGAGCGCGGCTCCTCGGTGCTAAAAAAAAACAAAAAAAAAATACATGTGCAGATCACGCCTTACGGACAAGAGGGGCTTGCATGGTACGAAGGCAATAGATGAATGCTGTGGCATTCTTTTAGCAATGTGCAGATGCACAGAAATCTTGCCCAACGTATAGCAACCTCAGCTAAACAGAGCTGTATTGTCCTCCTTTTTTTTTTTTTTTTAGGGGCCGTATGGGAAAGGACTACTATTTCACACAATACACAACCCATCAAAAGGGATTCCTCCCTTTAAGTTATAGAGCTGTCTATGACATCAGCCCGACACATACACAATCCACCCTTTCTGACTTCAGGTAGGCACACACAGTACTTCAAAAAATATACATATTTTAATATCTATCACATTTCATAAAAAGATCAAAAATACATTTGTAAAAAAAGCAATGGTTCACAAATAAGTGCTGTGTTTTTCTCTCCTAAACACCATTTAATTGCAAACAGTATGCATTTTAACACATAATGCCGTGTTCTTAAACCCGACCATAATATATACCCACAAATTGGTTATATATGCAAGATATAGTATTCCCCTCTTTTTAAGGAACTCAGTGTGTCAACACTAGACATGTGTTTCTGGAATCTATATAAAATTTCCAAATACAATCCAAACAAATTGTCTTTTTGTATTTTCCATAAATTCTGTCTTCAGGGCACATTTTCTTTTATGTCACGCAGTCATGTTATGCGTGTTGCATACTAAGAACCAGGTATTCCCCCACAGATCTGCCAAATTAAAACGGACATACATATAAATATTATGTGTGACTTTGTGTAATGGATCAACAAGGCACAAAATGTCAATACATGTTTTATGTCATCATTTTTTTTTTTTTAAAACCAAGGGACATACCCCTGAATACAATTTAGTCAGAGTACTCTTACCAACACCCTCTTTTGTGTTGAGTGTACACTTATTCCATAATTAATTAGAACATCTATTTCTTCTTTTAAATGGTACTGTGTTAGTTAACAACATACACTGTGTCATCTCATAACATATCATCATCATAAGCTCTTCTAATGCAAAGGCCCCAGACATCTTTATCTACAAGTGTAATGTCAAGTACCTCTTATTTTCACTTTCCCCTCGTGAGATTCTTTTCAGCCTCGGGGGGGGGGGGGGGGGGTCTGCCAGTTCGACAATGCCGTGTGTCAAAGTTTTCTGGGTAACCGTGTGTCTACAAGAACAATGCCGCCAACTAGGTAGCCTCGTGTCGTTATTAGAAATACGCATCTATCAGCTTGACTAAAGTGTGGCCATTTTGAAGTGATTGAAATCGCCATTTTGTTTTTAACTTTCGCCTTTTGCTTTTCTGTCAAAACTGCTTTGCTGAAAGCTTATTCTGCTCGACTATTTTATTGTTCGTGCATAGAGCAAGACCGCGAGATACTTGTTGAAACATAACGCAGGCGACCCAGACAGAAATGCCGGTCTCCTCCCTCACAAGTCCTTGGAAGTAAGCAGCAAGGCATTTAATCATTACACAGGTGCCAGCCAGTCTCGCTCATGCGGTAGGAATGGTAGAAACAAACAATTAATGGCTTGAATTATGCTCTTCTTTGCGGCCCCCCCTTTCTGAGCTCTGTAGAGCCCTGAAGAGCAAGTTGACCTCTAGCACACGAATAGAAACTAGGAGATAGCAAGGCCTGGAATGTGTCTCTCCCCTGCACGCAGCTTGCTTGCAAAAACAGAAACAATGTGTTCTCTAAAACAAAGAACTTTGTCTGCAGGCTCACAAAATTGCAAACTGTTGCTAAAATGAATGTCTGAAGGTGTCATACTCGTCACAATTGTCAATCATCAAACCCAATTCAAAGGAGATGCATTATGGGCGGTATTGAATGTGTCACCGCTGATTGTTAAATGTTTATTTTGTATATATGTAACTGTTGTAGAATGATTTGCGCTCTTGCGTCCCTCGGGGTCTGGAGACACGCGTCGCGGGGCATGAGACCGAGTTGGCCAACTGAGATTATTTGCTTTGCAATAAACCCTAGTTTTTGGGAATACAACCTCGTGTCTGGCGTATCAGTTCATGTGGTGATTGTGCCTTGTTTCCATACGCGAGGGTCCCCTAGGGGCCCCTTCACCCTGACCCCAGCCCTAGCCTTTGACAGGCAGGGAGGATGGATGAACGAAGGCTCCCGACGAGGGGAGTGGGGGGGACAACCCCCCGCCTCACCGCCCCCCAAAAATCTGTATTTTTTTCATTATTTGTTTCTGTAAAAATGTATTGGTTATTTTGGAAGTTAAAATCACATAGATCCGGTGTCTTGGTCCCAAGCTAATCTTAACATTTTTACTGGCATTATGGGAAAAGCCCGGGCAGCGTGAGGCTTCTTGCGTGGGGATACTGGCATATATTGTTGCAGTCGGGATGGACATGTTTCCTTACATTGGCGTTAGATAAACAAAAAGGTATCCCAGAAGGAACCATTTTAAATAGGTTTTACAATTTCAGAAAGCATATAAGCGCTAAGAGTCCTAGCCCATAACGGTTGTAAAAAGATAGGTATTCTTAACATGTACCACACTGCATTATAGCATTTTAAAAGCATCTATTTTTGATTATTGATATTAATTAAACATATGCAATTTTATTTATAACATAAAAGGAAACTAGTAACATTTGCTAAAAAGAATGCGTACGGTGCACATATAGAAAAACTATTCCCCCTCCCACTCCCCCTTAATCCTTAAACGGAATTAATAAGAAGGAAGTAGAAAACCTATTTCATGAGGCATTTGGAAATCGTGGTTTGTTTGGTTTGTGGTGAATTCAGTCCAATTATTTTCTAAACTATTTTTAGGGCAAGCATTTTTCCAGATTAGATTTGTATATGGTGTACATCCATATTGGAGAAATCACTGTAAAATAGTTATGGTACATGTAACTGTGATGTTACAAAACAGAAACAGAGTGTTTCAAACAGAGTGCATTATACTGGATACATTTTGAAAAGCTCACACTTTATTTGGTGAATGTTTCGCGCTGACAAGCACATTGTGCATAATTTAATTGTGAGGGTTGCCATTATCTGTGCACCTATAGCACTCTCCATTCAAAGGTAAATTAAAGAACAGACTCATGATTACAGTTACGCAATGCTGCTAAACTGGAGTGATATGGGCAAAGCCAGCATGATGAGCGTTCTTAAATGTGGGATGGTGGCAGGGCGGGAACTGACCTACATTGGTGCAGCCAGTTTCCTTACGGTACAGTATTTTTACTTATATTATGGGCAAAACCAACATGAGGACTTTTACGAGAGGATACAGAGCTACATTGCTCCAGCCAGCTCGGACATGTTTTTTGTATTACCAGCATCATAGGCGGAGCAAAGTATGTTCTGTCATGGGCGATGCAGGCAGATATTAGAGCAGTCAGCATTCACATGCTTGGGCACATCATGCAAGAAAATGTTTTGCATAATATTGGCATATTTTATGGGAAAGGGTAATGAACACAGTTTGACCCGTCATCATTTTAGTGGACTATTGCCATGTGTTACCCCACAAAACACATTGTAAAACAGTGGTTTCTGGGGGCGTGGCTCGGAGCTGCCGCGATCGGCAGGTCTTCCTAGGAGCTCCTGCCCGGCGCGGCACACCGCGTGGAAAAATTGCCTGTTCAGCACCCCGTTTTCAGCTGCAACTCTAGGGAACGTTGGGGGAACCCCCTCAGCTGACATCGCTGACTTCTGGCCCCCCTCCGTGGCTGGACTGCAGAGATGCGAACCGTTGCTCCAGCCATAACACACGCGGCCAAAAAATGGCGGCCGCCATTCCCTAACCAGCATAACAGCCTCGAGGGGGAGATGCAGGCGTAAGGAAGCAGCCCTCGCCGCCGGACCCACTTCCACCCGCACTGATCTCAGCGCTCCAGGATATGCTCCTGCTCCCTCCCTCCTGCCTGCGGCGTGGCCCGGTGAAAGCGGAGGTCTGGAGACCTTGACGCTTATATCTGTGCGGCCCGCCTCGTCCTGAGCTCCAGCACTGGGGAGCCCGGCGGGAATCTGGGTGACTCTGAGGCCTCATCTGTGTGCCCTGCCCTCCTTCTCACCGCCGGCTCCCGCTCCGAGGGGTGGGATTTATCCACCGCCCAGCCGCAGCGAACAAGCTGCTGCCGGCACTCCTGCGGGGCGGTTTGGACGAGTAGAACACGCTGCAGCGAATTCAGCGCAAGACAGACCCCCCCCCCCTATCGTCTTGGGACTAGCAGCGGCCCATCCTGTACTCTGGGGCCCCTAGAGACATTGGTGGACCCCCCCTCTGCAATCCGGCCCGGAGCGCCCCCCCACTCCCCGCCTTCTCCAACTGCGCGGACCCGCTGGACTCTACTTCACTAGATCTAGGCTCGCCGCATCCCGAGGTATGCCGTCTGCGGCCATTCGAGGGGCGAAGGCCCGTGTGGAGGCAATACTGGACCAAACAAGGTGAGGAGTCTGGGGGAGGGGGGCTGCACTGCTGCGGCCCGCATGGAACCCAGGCCATCCTCCTGCATCAGCTCCAGTCCTCCCCACCCCCCCTCCTCACAAATAAAACACACACCATCATCCATCGGCAGACCCTTCCTCCCTTTCATTGTGAGTCTGGTAGTGGCCCATCCTGCTCTCCGGACCCCTTGGAGATACTGGCAGACCACCTCCTGCAATCCAAATAAAGCAGACACCATCACCCACCTGTACAGCCGCAGCGGCAAGCCTGGTCCTCTGCCGCCCACAGGCTCCCCCCTGCAGCCACTCTAAACTCCCCAGGAGGGGCAAACACAGTATTTCCCATCAAGGGACCCCGCAGGACACACCAGCCCACCCAGGAACTCGGCCCATAACGGCGCGGATTCCCCCTGGTCCTCTGGCCCTTGAATGTTTCCTCGCTCATTGGAGGGATTTCTGCAGCCAGGCGAAAGCATAAGATCTGGTGACATCAACCCCCCCAACCTCAAGGCCATACTCATTGAGCTCACCACTCCACCCTCCTGTACACTCCTTTGCCAGTCCCAGCCCATTGCACCCCTGTAAAGTGAGCCAAGGCCCAGAAGGTGGGGCACCAACACACACCGGCAGACTCTGGCATACACAGGAGACTCGACCTCGGGAGAAGCGCCAGAAACGCTCCATATCCCTCGCTGAGAACGCACCAGGCAAAAGCAAGATGGCAAAAAGCGGGAAAACATCTAGGCAAACGGATATCAAACATCCAAGAGAGGACCTGCCAGAGAACCCAGCCATCAGCACCAGCCATAGCTTGGCAGACCACAGCCCATCACAGATGGTCACAAAAGCGGACCTCCAAGAGTTGCTCTCCGCATTTAACAAAAGAAATCCAGAAAAGCACGGAAGAGGTCATGGAAAAAGATCAACTCCCTTGACAAGAGTAGTAGGCATGGAAAACCGAACCGCTGAAATCGAGACCGAGATCTGCGACCAAAGATTCGAGTACGAGCAGGGCCGGGACAGAATCGCAGCCCTAGAAGCGAGGTGCGACCTCTTGGAGGCAAAACAGTAGGATGCAGAGAACCGGTCCCGAAGGAATAATATCCGCTTGCGGGGGAACCAGACTTCAATTCCAGACCCAGACCTAAAGAGCTATGTGTCGGAACTGCTCAGGTTCATAATCACCCTTCCCGACAACGCACCACTAGAATTGGATTGCGTCCATAGTGTCCCCAAAGTAGGCATCGGCTCTTCCTCTGGACGTCCTGGTGAGGGTCCACTTCTTTCAAGTAAAGGAGGAAATCATGCGTGAAGCAAGACAGATGCACCAAATCACCTTCCAAGGATCCACTATAACCCTATATCAGGATTTAGCGAACTCCACTCTTCAAAAACGAAAAGCCATAAAAGTATTCACGGAATGGCTACGCGAAAGAAAGATCCCATACCACTGGGGTTTCCCAACCTCTGTGAGTTTCACCTTGGAGGGGACCCAGAAACTAATACATTCACTAAAGGAGGCGAACAAATTCATGGGCATCGGCGAGGGAGAGGAGGAATCAGAATCCGAGGGAGCAGGCCGTGCAGCCCCCAGAAAACAACCGGAAGCAGCCTGGACAAAAGCAAGTAGAAGACACAGGCTCAGAGGTCCTCCCCGGAAAGAGCCTAACCCAGGTTGATCAGAAGCGTTATTGACAGCCTACTGAGTTCCGACGTGGGGTCAGGAGCGGGGAGCGAGAACTCTCCCAGAAACAATGTTCGGGTGTAAGCTGAATTCAATTCCTTGCAAAAGGAGCTTACTGTTACGCTCACCTGATTCCCACGGGGGCGTCGATCTGGACTGGCCCGCTGTTGCTTCCACCAGAGTAACACGTAGAGCCGAGATGACAGACTGGACAGACCCACTTAGCTTCGTTTGTTGGACTCGTACGAATATCTTTCTGCAATGGAGAAAGGGAATTAACCTCCCATAATCTGAGCGTTAACCCGCCTTCCCACTCCCCTTGTCTGCCCACAGAACACTCCTGAAGTTCCCTCTTAATCTCACCTGAAGATTTGGAAAGATGAGCTCTCCATCCTGCGTCGGGCGCAGCGGCGCGTAGACGACCAGTTACTTCACTGGCGTGGAGGAATTGGTGATTTCCAGTATTGACTCTAAGTCCAATTGTTCGTAAGAGTTCAAAAGTCTGATCTTCACTCTGCCAGATTCCTTGCAGGTTGTGGATTTAAACCACCAGAAGAGTTCTAAGTGGCAATTGGTAAGATCCTGGTAGGTCTATTGTGGTTCTCCCCTTTGGGGCCGGGGTACAGCGATGATGCAGAATTAACTGCGCCGACCCGAAATGAGACGAGTACCCCCCTGTGGTAAATCAGGTAAGTCTTTGGGGTTAGGTTGTATTGTCCTTGTTTTTTCCCCTTAGGGGCCGGGGTGCGGCGGTGATGCAGAATTGACTGCGCCGACCCGAGATGAGGTGTGTACCCCCCTGTGGTAAATCAGGTAAGTCTTTGGGGGTGGTTTTTATATTGCCCTTGCTCACCTATCTGTTCTTGTCTCCCCTAGGTGTTGAAGAATGGCCTGGAGGTGCTGGATTCGCGATGGAGTAAAGGAATGCAGCCTCGGTTGGTGAGTTCAGCGCGGCGCTGCGAGGTGCGTGGCAATGCACCTAAGAAGGCTTCTCTCTTCCAGATCGACGGTGTGCTGGATCAAGGATTCAGGTAAGGGTTTTGTTCTGACCTCTTCTCCTTTTCTTGTTCCAGGTGTTCCAGGGCTGAAGCGGGCGTGGCTGAAGACTGGAGCTGCTGAAGACACGGTGAGCGTTACGCTGCAGCAAGCAGAATAACGCGAAGCACGTGTGGCTGTCCGGGTGTGGCTTAAATAGCCTTGGAAGAAGTCCCAGGTAAGTATTCTTCTACAGCCCCACCCGAGAGGAAAGGAGTCCCTGAGGTAAAGTAGTCCCTTTAAGCCTCATTTGGCTTGTGGCTTCGTGCAGCATGGTCTGCATCAGGTAGGTATGCAGCATGGTCTGCAACAGGTAACATTTCTGTAATGAGCCTGGCGCCCATGGCGCCAGGACTGACTTTATTCTTATGAGCCAGGACTGTAGCCAAAGAGCCCCTAACTGGGGTTTTTGGGCATGCTTCAAGTGGCATGATGCCTGCTTCTGGGGTTGCTGGGCCTGGTCTGGCTTTCCGGGGGCAGGCATCGTGACACTTACCCACAAAGTTGCTGTTTCGCGAGCAGTGTTTGTGCTCGAGCTTATCCAGTTCCGGCGGCCCAGTTGGCCATTTTCGGTGCAGACGTGCCACCAGTTTCCCATTGGCAGTAGGATGAGGTTTTCCCTACTATGCCGTGAAGGGGGAGGGGGGGTGTGAGGGGTGGGAGAGGGACACGAAAGGACAAATTCAACTCCGAGAGGAGGGGCACACATGGTCCCCCTTCTCAGCCTACGTTACAAGTCACAGCAACATCATCGCCTACAACAGTCCAATACAACAGTTTCGCCTCATACTTCAAGGAGCTGAAACCAGCTGGGGACACAGAACACATCATAGCCATCGCCGAAGAGCCGGGAGATGGATGACACAAACGAGGTGGTGATTCTCTCCTGGAATGTCCAGGGCCTGTACTCCCAAGGAAGCGTCAATCAGTGGAACACAGGTTGGGGCAACTATCCGGGGACATTGTCCTCCTCCAGGACACCCACTTACTGCAGGCAGATGAGCACCGGATCAGATTTAAGAGGTACAAGAAAGCTTACTTTGCCACATCTGGAGAGAAGAAAAGAGGGGTGGCAATACTGCCAAGTGACAGGGTTCCCCTATCGAAGATCACAGTGAGAAGAGACCAAGGAGGCCGTTTTCTCCTGCTCAAGGGGCTGTTCGAGGAACTGCCTATCACTATCATCTCCATCTATGGCCCAAACACGTCCCAAAGCAAATTCATCTCTGATCTAATCCCGACCATCCTAGCCTTTCAGGAGGGTCACCTGTTCATGGATGGGGATTTCAACACAACGCCAAACCCTCAAGTGGACAAAACTCTGCCGCCCACAAATGCCGACTTTGCACAAGCACTATCCCTGGCAAAGCTGCTCAGGGAAACAATCGGTCGACGCTTGGAGGTTATTCAACGGATCGTCAAGGGACTATACCTACTACTCCTGCCCACACAAAGGGTTCTCAAGAATTAGACCTCTTACTAATCTCCGGGGTACTATACCCATGCTTAAATAAAACGGAGATTCACACATGCATGATTTCCGACCACGCCCCAGTATCAGCGAATCTCAGCATATCTGGCCGAAAGCTCCCCACTCAGACATTGGAAATTGAGTGACTCCCTACTGTTAGACGAGTGCATTAGGCAGGAAATCGGCGAAACATTAACCAACTACTTCAAGGAGAACACGACAGTCGACACTCCCATCAACATCGTATGGGATGCAATGAAAGCAGTGGTCAGAGGGTCCCTGATCAGCCTAGGAGCGGAACGGAGGCGCTTCTCAAACATTGCTGCAGCCAAATTGGAGCGAAAGGTTAAGCAGTGGGATGCAGAGTTGAAACTCCGAAGCTTCAGGAAAACCAAGAGGGCCCTGAGAAAAGCCAAAATAGCACTAGAAATGCACTGGGCCGATCGGACCGCCAAATCATTAGCTTACACTAGACAGTTCTATTACAGTAAAGGGAATAAGGCGAATAGAGTGCTAGCACAGAAATTAAAAAAGATCCACAGTAGGAATAATCTTCTCAAATTGGTGGGAGATGGCGGCAAGGTTCACTACTTGGAGGCAGACAAAATTAGCGAACTGGTGCGACGCCACAAAGCTATGTCTGGGCAGGCCACACCGTTGGGCACCCCGCCAAAATTCCTGCAGTCCATCAGACCCTAAATCAAAGACCAACTAGCTACCCTGGAATCTCCTATTACCACCGTATCAATGACATTTAGTCCCTCAAGAACACCGCGCCGGGCCTGGACGGCTTATCACCAAACTTTTATAAAAAATATGCGAGCATATTCGCGTCATATATGTCCGCCCTGTTCAACTGCTTCCTGTCCTCCAAGTCGGTCACCAAATCAATGGCAGAGTTGCTCACAGTACTACTGCATAAAGCCGGGAAAGATCCCGAGTCAGCTGCATCCTATCGACCTATTACATTACTGAACAATGATGGGAAAATCTTCGCCACGATCCTAGCACGCAGACTGGAGGTGACTCTCCCGAGCCGAATAGACCACGACCAAACAGGTTTCATCCCAGGGAGTGGGCACAATATAAGGCGAACAATAGACCTCTTTGAAAGTGCTCATAGGATGGGCGTGGGAATGGCAGTCATATCCCTAGACGCGCATAAAGCTTTTGATCTGGTGGACTGGGGGTATATCCAGAGCGTATTGGAGCATTACGGCTTCGGCCCTAGCTTCATAACTTGGGTAATGGCCAACTATCAAACACCACTACACAGTTACGGGTCAATGGCACCAGGTCTGAGGCAATACGTATAACCAGGGGCACTAGGCAGGGCTGCCTGCTCTCGCTGCTGATTTTCGCCCTAGCCATGGAACCCTTTGCGGCGAGAGTCGGGCAGAACATGAAAATAAAGGGATCACGGTGGGAAATCATGAATACAAAATCGCCCTATACGTGGACGATGTCCTAGTAACAGACCTGGCGGCATCTCTGGGGGCCCTCTGGGAGGAAATAACGGAATTTGGATCGATATCTGGGTTTAGGGTGAATCTGGACAAATCCTCAGCCCTAGCAATTAACCTATCCAAGGGGGGGGGGGGGAACCCAGCCTTATCCCACTAATGCCAATCCCATGGGTGAAAGGGGTGCTTGACTAACTTGGGGTAAAGATCACTGAAGACACATCACGCCTGTACTACAACAACGTCCCACAGCTAATTAATGAATTCCATAGCGATCTAAAGTGCTGGAAGGCCCACAAAATCTCCTGGTTTGTGCGGATCACAGCCATAAAAATGAACATAATCCCCAGGGGGGGGGGGGGGGGAGGAGGAGGAGGAGGAGGAGGAGGCCCTGGGCCGAGAGATAGATGTCGAGGAGTGGGAGCAAATATGGACGAGACTACATAACAGCACTCAGTGCATCACAAACAGGGAAGGGGGCTACAAGCTCTGCTACAGATATGTCACCCCAGTTCAACTAAACAGGGCTAACCCGGACATACCCGCGTCCTGCTGGCGCGGATGTACATCCCTCGGCTCCCTGTTCCACATGGTATGGGCATGCCCGAAAGCCGAGGCATACTGGAAAGAGGTATTGAACCATCTTAAGGAAATCACCGGACTATCCATCCCCTGGGACCCGGGTATAATCCTCCTGGGCGAAACAGGGGGAGGGGCTTTCCCGATCTCGAGCCATATACCTTGCCTGTGCAGGCACCTCCTCCTGGCAGCAAAAGTCGCAATGGCCCGGCTATGGAAAAACGCAGAAGGCCCTTCAGTAGCACTATGGTGGTCCAAATGTTGGGACATAGCCGTTGCCGAAAAGGTTACGGCAATCCGGACAGGCTTCCTGAAAGCCCTAAACATCTGGGCCCCATTCCTGGACTACGCAGCAAAGTATCCAGCCCTCACTAGAAGGCCTCCGCTAACTAGATGGCTCCAAGGTAGTGCACTTTATTAAGCCCAAGACGCAGGAGGGAAAACTCCATGGAGGCCTCCAGTCTCTAACTTTGTGAAAAGGTCGGGCATGGACAAATATAAAGAAGGCCCTAGCCATATGTTCCAGTTTATCCTTTGGCGCAAATTGTATTACTGTTTTGGTATTATCAATGAACATTGCACTGTTGTCGATGTTGTGTATACACCCTCGGTATACATCGTTGTTGTGTATAATGCATACTTGTAAAACCTAATAAAATGTTAAAAAAAAAAAAACAGTGGTCTCTACCCACATTTTCGCAGTGTGCGCTGCAAAGATACACATTTTAGAAAATAAAATAAAAAGTTTGTGGGGCGGTAAGGCTAATTAAAAAGAGACATCTACCCAAATTCTGTACACTACAAATATTAAGTGAAATAAGTTCCTGAAAAGAGTTTCATAAAAATGTAAGCAAATATTGAAAATTGTGTGAAGACCTTATTCTCACTGAACAGTTCACAAACCCCACCTGCAATGAGGGTATATGGTCTTCCTGATGCTGGGAATACTGTGAGTGTTGTCATCCAGCGCATGCGTCTCTAAGGGCTTATGAAATTGTGTTACGATAGAGAGGACAAAGCATTCAGTGGTTCCACTCGAGGTTGTTATGCCTCTCAATCCCGGTATTGGTCAGAGCTCTTAGTTAGGTCAACCAGCAATGCTCATGTTTCCAGGACGCATATATCCAGTATTCTTCCAGTTAGAATCGCACCGTTTTTGCAATAGCCCAAAACCGTAACAGATGAAACCATTCTACTTTGGTCCTGTGCAGACATCTTGTTGATGAATGGTGGTGACACAAACCCATTTGTACTATATATAAAAAAAAAAAAAAATTAAGAACTGATAGTGTGGCATTCTAGAAAGAACATGCGGGTGTAGACCAAGCCAGATCCCCATCCTCCTCGTATTTTCAAACAATTGTCTGGTGTGACAATTACCGTGCTTACAAGCAGGATGAATCCTATAGTAAGCATTATATTTATTATTTTACTAATCGGCCGATAATCCGCTCAACATATCGCGGTAATTCGAGTATTCCCTATTCAATCACACAATCAAAAACCTATGCCCAGTGAGTGGTGCAAAGTGCTGGGGCAGATTTACCTCGTACATTACATTCGCCCACCAACATTTAAAATTAAAAAATATTCCTTCTATCAAAGATGTGTGTTTATTGTGAGCTAATCGGATTTCAAAAGTAAGCAAACTAGTTTAGGGTCCAGTAAAAGTATAGTAAGTGTGTGGATGGGATGTTTTAGACTAATTGACTTTCTGTATCCGACTGAATTCACATTTTGTGCTATCCATGAATCCATCCTGTTTTGATTTCTTGAAGCTTTGCCCCAAGGAGGAGCACATAACTGTCGGTTGGCTCTTATTAAAATCGGCGCCTATTTGAAACGCAATATCAAACGGGGCGCCCGTTTTTTTGTTGAAATGTGGTCCGTTTACTGTCAACATGGGCATTGTTACCTAATCGCATTACCCGAGTCCCGCTTTGCAAGTCCCGTGGTCTCTAATGATGTGGAACAGTTCACTTCAGCTGCGCTGGTTCATGACATGTATGCATACGACCCACCGCGTTTAGTGCCAATAAATGGTCTCCAACCTGTTGTTTAAGCGAGTTTTCCCGTGTCGGATTTATTACCTGTGCCGATAAAACGGAAACGTTTTCTGTGTTCCCCCGTCTTGTAATACTGGTTGTGCTCGCCACATGACGCACCACAAGTCTGCTTATTCCTGTACAAGCATAGCAGCTCCAACATAACTTAATTAGTTTATAAGAGGTCAATTCTTATGTTCTTATTTGAAAGGAACCTTTTTCCTCTTATGTGTATACGTTTGAGTTGGTTACAGTACCTGATGTCGCCTGTGTATTTATATTTGAGACTACCCTTTACAAGGACAATTCGTTTGGAAGGTAGAGGCTAAAACGCGCTCTTGGTTTGCAAAAATTCAAGTAGACGCGAATAAAACGGACGCGTTCAGGTTATTTCCTTTGCGTGTATGAAAGCGAATTTCTGTTTCCGTTTTTACTGTAACGTAAATTTTTATTAGGCCAATTTTATATAGTCTTACTGTTTAAAATATTTATTAAATATTTTAAAACGCACCCCGACATTTTTTGCTCGACGACTGACTGGTGTTGAGTGGTCGAAGTGAGCGGGAGCAGTGCTCCTCTACTTTTTAAAATTACGTTTTACGGTTCCAAGGCTTTTATTTTAAAAAGAAACCGTTCCGGAATGGTTTCGTTTTAAAATAAAAGTGTAGGAAGACCTTGCAGCTTGCACTTTCAGTGCACTGCACTGAACGTTCCCTTTAACAGCAGGTGCAAGTGTTTGGGGGTTTGTATTGTGTGAGGAGGGAGGGGGCGTGGTGATGGGGTTTGTGGGGAGTGGGTGCAGGCTAGCAGGGAACATAGTTCCACTACTTCTTTTCGCACACTTCGACCACTGATAGCAATCAATACCAGTCAGTATAGTTGTGAGGGCCCCTCTGTAGGCCTGGCCTTTAATACTGTGGGCGAGAGAAGGAACTGGGTGCAGCCAAGAGGAGGAAGGGGGGAGGGGTGGAGGGGAGATCATGGGAGAGAAGTGTCCATGTGAGGGAGTGCGAGACCGGGCAAGGGAGGAAGGAGGATGAGAGCAGGCAGACGGGTGAAGGAAGGGGGGGTGGGACAGGGGAGGTGAGGGAAGAGGACAGGGGAGGTGAGGGAAGAGGACAGGGGAGGTGAGGGAAGAGGACAGGGGAGGTGAGGGAAGAGGACAGGGGAGGTGAGGGAAGAGGACAGGAACAGGGGAGGTGAGGGAAGAGGGGGGAACAGGGGAGGTGAGGGAAGGGGGGGGAACAGGGGAGGTAGAGAAAGGGGGGGAACAGGGGAGGTAGAGAAAGGGGGGGAACAGGGGAGGTAGGGAAAGGGGGGGACGGGGGAGGTAGGGAAAGGGGAGGACGGGGGAGGTTGGAAAGGGAGGTAGGCGAGGGACGGGCCGGGGAGGGATGGAGAGACTGGGTAGGGGAGGGCCGGAGAGACGGGGCAGGGGAGGGCCGGGGCAGGTGAGAGAGCGAGTGGAGGGGGGCCAGGCAACGGGGGGGGGGATGAGGGGACCAGGCAAGAGGGTGAGGGAGGCAGAGGGGGGAGGCAGGAAAGAGGGGGCAGGCAGTGGGGGAGAGTGTGGGCAAGTGAGGGAGGGAGAGCGACACGGAAAATGGGGCTGGCGAGGGGGGGGCAGGTGACGGAGCGAGGGGGGCAGGTGACGGAGCGAGGGGGGCAGGTGAGAGCGGGGGTGGGCAGGCATGGGGGCAGCAAGAATGTAGTTGAGGGGACAGGCGAGCGATGGATGGTGGAATGGGGCAGCCAAGAGAGTGGGGGCGTGGGATGGATGGAGAGGCAGAGAGAACGGTCAAAAGGAGGGGCTAAACAGGGGAATGGTGAAAAGGGGACAAAGAAGGGGAGGGATGAGGGCAATGGGTGAGCAAGGGGAACAAGCAAGAGGGGGAACAAGGGAGAGATGGCAAGAGACTCCTATACCTCACATGTGTAATGGATAGTTATTTCTCGAAGGCAGTCCCTTCTACATACTTTCAACTTATTTGTGCCACTGCAACCAAACTAAAAAGAGTATCTTGAGAAAGTAGTATAGGAGAAATAATGTTGGCATCACCCCCACATTGCAAATGTGAGTACCTTGTTCAGATTCTTTTGCATTCAATGCTTGAACATCTGTTCCATCTGTGTTGTGTATGTAAAAGATATGGATTTCTCTTGTAGATCTATGTGGGGGTACATACTGAGACGATATTAAATGAAGCAGTGGGCTGACCCTGGCAGGAACCGCCCGCCGCCCCAGTTAAGGGCCCAAGCTGTACATGGGTGCTAATGGTGTTTAAAAGAAAAAAAACATAACTTTGTTGTGTGTCACGGCTCTGCACAGTGCTGTTTGCAGCAAAGTCGTCGTCTTCTTAATTATCGGAGGCGTGGGCGGACCCACGCAGGCGCTTCCCCATCCTATAGGATGATGTGCACCGTACCGACTAATATTTAGCTCCATTTAAGTTCACAACTCATCCCACCTCCCCGTCTGCCTCACAAAATCCAACATCGCACTACTCCTCCTCCTGCCTCTCTCCCCATCACCTCCCAGTAAAGTCCTCCCAGTCAGCTCAGCCACACCCAACGCAGTCAACCGAACCCTCATCAATTCTCTCTCTGCAACATGTCTCTCACACCTAATCAAAAAATGTCCCACCGTTTCAGGCACCCCACACACCGCACAGTCCCTTGATTCACGCTTCCCTATTCGAAATAGACAGTCATTCAGCCCCACATGACCTATCCTCAACCGATTCAGCATCACCTCCTCCAGCAAAGTCTGTTTTCCATGTTGCTTACTGTGACATCAGCATGGAAAACGGACTTCACTGCTAGCCGCACTGCGCAGCACCGAGCCGCATAACAAAGATACAGTTCTTTTTTTGTTTGTTTTAAAAAAATGACACCATTAGCACCCTTGTAGGAAACTACACGGGTACTAAGTGGTGAAGGGGACCGGGTAAGGTAAGTGAAGGGGGAGCTGGCTGCCCAGGCAACTCGCAACGTGGGCTTGTACCATACAGTACAGCCTGTGTTCCGAGCCTCCTGATTGGCCAGTGCCCGCTCCCAGGGTGCTAATGATGGTTCCAAAGCGATAACGTTTTTGTTAATCACTGAACATCTGCCACAATAACTGTCTTCCCTTTTACAATTTTTTTCTTTGAATTTGCTTTAGGTGCCTTTTCTGATGAATTCATGGTCGTAAAATCTCCCCAATCTGTGGTTTTCCGAGAAGGCAGTTGGCCAATTCCCGGTGACAGGATTTCTGATGTTGTAGCCCTGTCCATGGGTTTTAGTGTTGAAGAAGTAAGTATTAACCACAAGAGTCTCTAATATAAGCATGCACTTCCACTTTCTAAATTCTTTTCAGCACCTGGCTGTTCTAGTTGCCTTAAACATGAGGGATATGCATTGATGTTAGTTAAGTGTTTGAACTATATTGAAAACGACTTTAGTTAACAAACCAAGTTGTTATGTTAGGCCACCTTTCTTTTGGCAGCCCTAGAGCTGTGCGTGAACTCCCATTATGTTTACTTTCAATGCTGTCCTATTTCCAGCATGGTCCAAGCACACAAGCCACAAAGTAGAAAACGAGCAGGGTTGGCATTGCAAACAATTGTCCAAGCCTGCCTCTGGCGTACTCTCCTCCTTTTTGATTTACTTACTTTGATTGGCGATGACTGGAAAACACATCACTGGCTAACGGTGCTTGTAGCAAATCTAGCTGTGAAGCAACGGATGCCCTGTGGCTACGGAACACACGCATAGTATTACAAGTACGTACTGAGGTTGCAGAGGAGCAAGGATTAGATGTGGGGGTGAAGTAGGGTTGAGTGGAGAGATCACGGATTGGCAAGATGTACTCTGAAGAGTATGTTCTTCAGGTCCTTCTGCAAGCTTGGGATGGCTGGGACCATTTTAGCTGCGTTGGTAATGTTGGGAAGGGAGGCAAACCCATCCCACCCCCCCTAGGCGCTGTAGGGTGAGGCGAGCCCTGTTGGAAGTATAGTAGACCATTGGGTATGACCATTATAAAGGTCCCCACAATCATAATATTGCACTCCATTTAGTGCGCATATATAAGCAGACCCTATTTTGCAGATATTAAGTAGCCATAGTCTAAGCATAGGGCCATCATGGCCAGGAACTATTTAGTGTGTTAGACACAGGCCGCGAGCCTGAAGGGAAAATCTGAATAGTCCCAAGCACTGACGAGGGAGGCCCACGCTATTAACTTTCACAGAAACTCCTTTGTTCTAAAACTGTTGCTAATATGTTTGTTCTAGAAAGAATGTGCCCTGCAAGGCAACGAGACAGCTCTGGGTGCGTCGGTGTACGTGTTACCACACACAAGCCAAAGCAGACCTCTGACCCCCACCCGGCCAGCCTCGAGTTATAGCCCCTACAACTGCCCTAGACCCAAGACCCCTGAATTCCAAGATACCAGTTGACCCCAGACCACAAACCAATCCACCATAAAAGATCTAAGGGCATGGTTGTCCCACCCTTATTTTATAATGACATGATTTGTAATGCAAGGTACAGGGAGGGATACGTTCTACTTCAGAAGCGAGGGTGGAAGCCGAGTGGCGTGATCGAGATGAGTGAAGAATGTGTTGGTTAGTGTGACCTTGAGACTCCCCCTGTGCCAGTCTTGGTGCATACCAGGTGCAATGTATAATGATAGAGTAGCACTGTTCATAAATGTAGCTAATTGCTTCTTTGGCCTTGGTTCCATGGAGACGATGAGCCCAGCAGACCCCACGTGATGGCACGGACTGGGACCAATGACCTGACATCCCCTATGGAGTAGGCCGACCATGTATAGGGTCGCACCAATCAGCCACACAGGTTTCCACTGTATACAAATGACGCAATCTAGGACCCTGTCACCTTTAAGCTTCTGCTTGCACCCTTTTTTCCCAGAACGTTCCATGGCAGCAGAGTCCTTTGCTCACGCACCCATTTTTGTATGAATAAACACTTGGTATCCTTGCAAGAGTTGTATTTTTTTCTGGTGTGAGCATTTGGGGGCATGCCTTCAATTGGTAACCCCGGCGGGATCCCAGCACCCCCCCCCGGACCGTGCCTGTGGAGGTGTCTAGGCCGCTACTCTGTAGTGGCCGTGCCCCCCTACAGCGACCAGTCCAGAGAAACGCGTATTCCGGAGTGGTTTTGCAGGAGCCGTCTTTGCAGAATTCATGTCTACTCTTTGGAGTGGGGCGCGGCTCCAAGGAGAGTGCAGGCTGGTGTTATTGGGATGCCTGTGACGAAAGAGTTCGGGTGAAAACGCGCATGGGAGTATCCCCTTGCAAGTGATAACCGGTAGGGGATGGGTGGGAGAACGCTGGGCCATACAATGAGGGGCTGTGCAGGGGTGTAAATAACTGGCGGCTCGGCCTGGAGGTACCAGTAGAAGATCTGAGTGTGGGAGTCAATTGTGGGTAAAAGTACAGACTCCCTCCCGACCAGAGAGGGAGCTGAAATCAGAACGCACACTACCTGGTGCACGGATGGGAACGGTGCACGGCAGAATCCAGTGACACTCCAGGAAGTGGCCATTTACCCCCATGCAACAACTAAGCCCAGGACTAAATAAGGTGCTCCATTGAAGGGTCAGCATAGAGAGGTGAGCACATGCTAATTGCAATGGTTGGAGGTGGTGGGCCACAGAGCGCATGCGTCCCTGGAGGGGACCTGAAGGGCTGATCAGTGGAAGCACTGTGCAGGCGCTAGCATTTGGGAAGTCCTGGAAAGCCCTAAAGAGGATCCGGTCCACACCTTATTGGGTCTGATCTCAGGGTTGAAAGAGCATGGGGGGAGGGAAATGGTACGCGAAGTACTGAATACAGAGGGGAAACAACAAAAGGAGAGCACACCTGGACACAAGGAACACACAGCAACGGAGGAGAGCATTTACAAATGCATACAGGCAAGCACAACGGGATCCCCTAGTAGGAGTGGCACATAGACCAGCATGGTGAATGGACTGAGTTGAATCGGGTCAGCCAAGGGTCGCAAATCTTACAAGTGGCAAGTACACCCAGTGGCTAAAGTGGGCTTTGGGATGAATAAGATCCAGTAGATGTCAGAAGCCAGAAAAGTAGCGATTAAGAGGGGGCCCACAACCCAGAGGCAGGACATTGGGCGAAGGCCTCGCATACACGTAGCCCGCGAACCTACACTGGCGTAAAGAAGGACATACGCCCCCATTAGCCTGAGGTGTCCTGGTGAAAGATGAGTGGGAACAAGGACAGACAGTCCATTGCCGGGACGGCACAGACTGCACACTAGGAGGGATTGAAGTTGTGATTGCGTTACAGGAAAGGACTCTAGGGTCAGGTGATGGGCGAGGATACCGTGTTCTCTCCTGATGGTCGTCCTTCATTTCACAGGGGGGGGGGGGGGTCTCACACCCATGTGATCCTCCTCCTGCTGAGTACCACCCCCATGGGGACTCTCGGGTAGCAGCCTCCCTTCCCTGGCCACATGGGATGGGCCCCCTCCCCACCCCCTAGGATAAAAGGGATGTCATCCGAAGATTTGTCAAGTGCACAATGAATAGAGGTCCAAATCACCAAATTATATACAGAAAATCTGTTTTTTGTTTTTCCTTATACAATTCCACACAGTTAGACCAATCTGCACCACATTTTGCATAGTTACCTGTGAGGACCCTCTGGACGTCACTACATGTGGACCCCCACCCCGTTCCCCGTATTACAGCCCCTGCACACATGAGCCGGTTGCCTGGAAGCGGAAAAAAAACCATGATGGGTGTCATTTTAAGCGTTTCAACACGAGGAACAATATGCAACCACAAACTAAATTTCAAGGCCCTAGGACGCACAGTTTCTGAGATATTTGCACCGCACCATGCCAGAGTGAGGCGACAGGCGGGAAGAGCGTACAGAGGGTCCCAGTATGCTGCAGCACACCAACTCTCGCCTCCCCTCCACGTCTGCTCCAGCCACTCGCGCCTATTCTCAGTGTAGTTTACTTAAGAGTGTAAAGCACATTAAAACGATAATCGACTCGGAAGAGAGACCTATGGGATCATTGATTTTCAACAATTAATGTGTTATCATGTCTGTTTACTGGCTACATGACATAGGCACACCCAGCCCCTGTCCCTGGATTTCATCACCTCAACACATGACATGGTTGGCTGAAATCGGCGAAACATAAATGTGGTCGCAGATGTACCGGATCTAAGCTCATTTTAAGCATGTTGACATCTGAAACAAAACTCAAGTCCCTTGAAAACCATGTGTCAAGGGCCTAGGACACACCATTTCCGTGATATTTGCAACCCAGAGCCAGAGTGAGGTAACTGGTAGGAAGAGTGCACGACGACAGGTGGAGAAAGTGCACAGAAAGTCCCAGTATGCTTCAGCACGCCAACTTTCACCTCCCCTCCACATCTGCTCTGTAGTATTTAAGCCAGCCAAATGCACCCATTCTCAGTGCAGTTTTCCTTCTGGGCGCAAAGCCCATCCAGCAATAAGCAACTTAGAACAGCGACCTACAGGATGATTGATTTTCAAAAATGTATAGTGTTATCGTGTCTGTTAGGGAGAATTCTCATTTCTGTGCTACTTCCTTCAACCTTAGAGACCCCCAGCTCTTTTGCTGGACTTTTTAATTTTAACCCTGAAGTGGCAGTCTGTCTCTGTCTCTCCCCCCGCCCCCTTTTCCTACCTACTCATGTAAAAAATGTTATGTTGAACTCGTACTTTAAACAGCTGGTGGCAGTGGTTTCGTTTTCCTACCATTGTGCTTTTCTACCGCAGGCTGAATCCTCGGCTGCAGTATAGCACCCATGTTCCATCATTTTGTCAAAATGGCCCGGTCTTCTTTTTTTTTTTGTCATTTTCTGTTTGTGAGGTCTTACTTGGGTTTTACGCTGCACGCCAAGCCAGGTTTGAGCACTTTGTGCGTTTTGCCTTTGGTGGGCTTCAGTACTGAAACCCGCCTCTGGCTCCAGTGTGTCTGGAAGGGCAGGAAGTGAGGGAGGTGCCCGAAACTCCCCTGCCCTTAATCTCTAGGGGAACCTGAATGCACCCAGTCCTGATTGGCTGGCTGTCCTTTTAGGACAGCCACTCTGCTGTTTGAGTGACAGCTAAGCTGTGTATGAATAGGAGAAACCTGCTTAAAAGGCAAGGGTTTGGGACTAGAGGCAGAGTCGACCACTGGGAAGAACAACTCTATAAAGAAACTGTGAACGAAGCTTGCTGCATCCTCCTGGACCTTTACATTTCCTGGTGAAGCCCTGCTGCTGTGCTGAAACTCATTTTTCTAATCGACGAGAGAAGCTCCAGAAGGGAAGACTTCATCCCTTGGGTTAGCGGGACCAACTAACCCCGAGAAGAACTCCACTGGACCATCTTCACCCGACTGCCTGTACTACTTTGCTGCTGCAGGAACCGAGTGCCAGGTGTCAAGAAAACCAGTCGAGTGCAACATCTGTAATCTGGCCAGAAAATCCAGGAGGCTCCCCAGGACCCTCCATAAGCAGGACGACCAGAGCTAGAGTCCCCTCACCAGAGTGCAGGACTCGAGGAGTGAAGGAAGCCAAACCTGTGTCCAAGATCCACGTTGGTGCTGTTTAACGAGTGCTGAAACCACAAAATGCCGTTGATCTGAAAAGATCCCATAGCTGCCGCCGACCTCTGAATTGCTGCCGCAGGAGTCCCCAGACGTCCTCCATCTTGTCCCCACGACTGAGGCCCAGGAACCCAGGATCTGCATTGCTGCAACCAGACGGAAGCCATCTGGACCAATCTTCTAACCAAAGGTACTGTTCTGACTTGGGGTACTTGCCTCTGTGTCTGTAGCTTGCTCTTTTCATTTGAGACTTGCAGTAGCTGCTTTGCTAAAGTTGATTTCACAAGTAATCGCTTGTGACCCTACAGTGATTTTTTTTTTTTTTCCTCCCCAAACTCTCGAACTTTGTGCAAGAATTGTACGATCTAAGACGTGCCTCAGCTCCATAGACTGTGTTCCGATTGGCTATGGCTGTCCTGGCTCTCTGCAGACTCTTCTAGTACATTTGACTTTGGCACTTTGCTCCCTCCTCTGGACCATACTAACTATTACTATAACAATGGCCCAGACCCACACCACTCCATGTAACTTGCAAGAGAGAAACATGCGACTCAGAGCTAGACTGCCACATCTATATGATGTTAAAAATAAAAGAACTATTCCTCCTGGGTCTAGTCCAATCCTGACGGCTCCCAACTGTAACTTGCCCACCCTAACTGCAGATAGACGACCCAAAATTCATATAGACCGCCCGCAGGTCCAGAAGAATCCTAACGTTCCCTTTCCTAGAATCATACAAGGAAAAACTACACCCCCCCACTTTGTCAGGAGCCCTCATCAATGCGAGATCCCTCGTAGTGCACAAAACGGAAATCGCTGACATACTTGCCTCGGATGACTTTGATCTTCTTGTGATCACTGAGACATGGCTCCATGATGCCGCAGGCCCTGCACTCATGATTGCCATACCTGACAATTACAACATACTAAGAGTTGATCGCCCCAAGTCTAGGGGAGGTGGCCTGGCCATAATCGCCAAAACCAAATTATCTGCTAGACTCTGCCCTCACCATGAAATCGCATCCTGTGAACTTCTCTCGGCTAAAACTCCTATCTCAAATAATAGCACTCTAACGGTCCTCTTGGTATACAGACACCCAGGCCCATTAGGTAGCTTCGAAGAAGACCTATCCAGCCTCCTCAGTAACATCATCAAATACTCTACCCAGCTCCTTCTGCTAGGCAACTTTAATCTGGGCTTCAATGATGCTGAGGATTAACAGGCCAACTCTATCCAATCTATCTTAACCGATCGTGGCCTTACCCAAAAAGTTTCAGCCCCCACACACACAAAAGGTCATACATTAGACTGGATAGCCAACAGAAATTGCACCACTGCTATCTGTAGCATACTACCACAAACTTGACTGACCACCACCTTATCTGCTTCTCATCCACCCTAGAGCCTCCTAAACCAGCCAATTTGGAAACAGCATCACCTATGCCCACCAGAAGCAAAAAAGACATTACGGCTGAAAAATTACTTCCGTTCTCCTGCCTAATAGAGCCAGTACCACCAACACCGACCCCAATACGCTAGTTGAGACATTTAACAATACTATGTCCAAAGCTTTGAACGCCATCGCCCCTATCAAAGAACGCAAAAGTAAACGAAAAGCCCACCATAACTCATGGTTTACCCCCCATCTCAAAGAATTACGAACCCAAAAACGCAAACTACAAGCTATTTGGAGGCACACACCGTCAATTGAGAATAAAATACTACTCGACAACCTTGCCAAACACTATAAGAAGGAAATAATTCAAACTAAAAAAGACACATTCAACGATCAGCAAAGCGAATTCCAACTCGAAAGAACTCTTCTCCATCCTTCGGGAAATGGAAAGTCAGATCGCTCCCATTGACAAGGCTCCTAAAGGACAAACAATGGTGCACAAGTATTCAAAATGCCCTAGCCAACAAAATTACAACTCTTCAATCTAAAATCGCAAAGAAAAAAGCTTCACTGAGCGCCACTGCAACTCAGAACACCCAACTGCCTGATACACCTAGTACAGCCACCCAATTCAATTGTGAACCATTCAGATTCACCAACATATCCATAGTGGAAACTGAAAAAGTGATATCCTTCCTGAAACCCTCCAATTGTCAAGGCGACAGCTGCCCTGCACAAAATCAAGGACGCAGCCAGAGACCTAGCACCATTCATAGCTAAGTTAATTAACGCATCCTTTAGAACTAGCACTGTACCCACCAATTTCAAAGAATCAGACCCTTGACCCAGCCATCCCCACTAACTATAGGCCCATCACCACGGTACCATTTCTCCTTAAAATTATCGACAGAGTAGTTTACCTCCAGATACAAAACTATCTAGAGAGGAACAAATTACTAGGATCGCGCCAATCTGGTTTCAGACCACTACACGGCACTGAAACGGCCCTAATTGACCTTAAGGCTCAAATCGATGAGTTGAAGGATAAAGGTAGAACAGCTATGCTCCTCCTCCTGGATTTATCGGCGGCCTTTGACTTGGTGGACCATGCAGTATTATGCAACCACCTAGCATCTGCCGCCTACTTCTCAAGTGAAGCGATGGCTTGGGTACAGTCCTTCCTGGCCAACCGGACGATGAGTGTTCTCCCGTTCAGCTTCCGCGGATCCAATACACATCACCTGTGGTGTACCACAAGGTTCATGTGCCTCCCCCACAATGTACAATATCTTCACTAAGCCACTCTTCGACAAACTTGACAGACTGGGGATAACATACACCATCTATGCGGACGATACGCAGATCCTCATACCACTTTCTGGCAACTTTGTCGAAGATACAACTCTAGTAAACAAAATGTATCTCCTCATTCAGGCATGAATGGCGTCCCACGGCTCTGCCTGAATGACGACAAAACGGAGATACTGATCCTGGGTCCTCTACGGCCTACACTTGCAAATTAATCAGGGCTTGCAGACCTTACCGCTCCAAAACCAACTGCATTAAGTTAGCTAACGCCCTAGTAATGTCTATATTAGACTACTGTAACGCCCTTTATTCGGGCAAGTCTCTTATAAACAAAATGCAAACACTACAAAATAATGCCCTTAGAGCAGCTCTGGACATACCCCGTAGAGCACACATCTCCAACATTAGGAAAGATCATCACTGGTTAAAAATTGGCGACGGAGTCCTCCTCAAAACATTATCCCTCACCCATAAAGGACTGAACAACACTGCTCCTCCTTACATTTCGGTTAGACTAAATAGAAAATCCTTCACATACCACACGAGAGCATCTAACTACCTCCTACTTGAAATTCCCGAATTTAAACTAAAAAAAACAGGCGGAGCCAGCTTCCCTGTGAAAGCTGCCTGTGCATGGAACGCCCTCCCCTCTGCATTGAGAGCCAACCTACCATACCCGAGTTTTAGACGCCACGTGAAAAAGTGGCTCTGGTCTAATGACAACTAACCAACTAATTCTCTCGGCCTGGATTCACCACTGACCAACCACTGCGAATAACTATTATTTCATTCCTGTTCCCTGATCTAACTTCCTCGTTGTAGAGGAACACCCCTCCTCCTATACCCATATACCTGCTTGTTAAATTGTTAAGAACACCTTTACTGTATCTTCTTTATGCATTATTGTATGTAACTAAGCTAAAGTATTCTTGTAACTGCTGCGCCCGGCTACCCCTGGGTTTGGAAGGCATTATCAAATAATAAACTGAACTAAACTTGCTGTCCCTCATATGTGATGAGCATAAAAGGGGATGGCTCCAAATGTGGTACAGCTAATGAGGGGGTCTCAAATATATATTTATACACAAGGAGTTACATCAGCTGTAAAAAATTAATTCAAGAAAGCTACTAATTCTAATTAACTCAGTATCCAACAAATGGATATCCTAACTTGGAACTACCCAGGGTAGCCATGAAAACTATACAGCAATATAGTCACACCAAGAACATCTTGTTCAAAAATATAATACAAGTTATTATTACACAAATGTAAGTACATTAAACAAATACATGAAATCCTATGCTTTAAACAAATACATGGATGTACTTTAAACAAATACATGGAGACAACAGAATTCAGCTTCTTTAGTGAATATCCCGATTTGCCATTAAGATGAAGCACATACATGAAGTCCTATGCTTGAAACAAATGCATGGACATGCTTAAAACAAATGCATGAAGACAACAAAATTCAACTTCTTTAGTGAATGTCCTGGTTTACCATTAAGATGAAAACCAAAAGGTTGAAGAAAACCAGAGTGAATTAATCAATTCGGTTAATTATGCAAAGATATAAATGCGGTTGTACAGGTCTGCCGAAGTAAACATTTCACATTATTCTGGTGCTAAGGTAAGGGTCTCAAACAAAGATAGTGTTTTAGGAAACAAAATTGAGTTTCAACAAGAAGAGAACACTTTTACGTTTCGGCCTCACATGTGATTCATTGGTTTTAAAACTAATTTTGCTGTAAAAGGTTTTCATGTAGACTTCATTGGAAGATTTAAAGTGCTCACATGCGCGGAGAACCTGTTTTAACCTTTTTCCTTCCCTTACCTTTCCTTTCTGCGAAACCTCAGAATCTACAAAGTGTACTTGTGATATATAAATGCAATTACTTTCCTAGTTAGTGAAGTCGCCTCAGGGTGTAGCAAGTGTGTAAGAAGCATCTCTAAAGAGTATCTACTAGCTTTGTGTTGATTGGTACATATATTGCCCTTTTTAAAGAATGCTAGTGTTAAATCATTATTAACAAAAACCTTGAGTGTAAGTGCTACTTGGCTACTTGTATTTGTGGATTTCATTGCTACAGCTCTACACCTCAAATTTACCCCTCTTGAGATAAGCCCGACTGCTCAGTCACACTACCAACTTGTGTAGTACAAGCCTATACCAATTGGTGGGTTACCTAATACCAAGAGGACAAGGGTTGTGTAGTCTCCCACAGGGTTACTACATCAATTCTTGCTTAAAATCTGTCTACAGAATCAGTGTGGAGTATGGGTACTTTTTGCTAGTAAAGATATATTCTCAGAGCTGCGTTCCTCGACGTTTTCTCTCTGCCCTTTTGAGAGCATTACTTTAGTGTCCAGTCAACGTACTTCGGGGTTTTGCCCAATGCAGCCTTTTGTAGGCTGTACACCCAATCTGTTCATAGTTATGTAGATGTCCTCACCAAACGATAGCAAGTGTTTGTGCACACTCACTCCCGTTTCATTGGGCCCATAGCCCCAAAAGGGCTCAATTCAGAGACTGGGCATGATCAATTTCTTCATTTAACAAATGATGTTCGGTAGAGAACAAATCTATTGAATTGAAACATCTATTAAATCGGTAACTGTTGAGATGGCCTTGTATCATTTAAATTGTGTTCAGGGTTGTCTAACAGTGCTCCGGCACAAAGAGTTTGTACCAGTGATACAAAGTAAAATAATTAGCATAACTATTACCACAGGTATATTTACTTATATTTTGCCGTTTAGATAATTTTCATTCAAGTGTGACAGATTTTATGAATTGAGTGCCCCATCGTGTGGCACTGTTCTACCCCATTCACAACAAAGAAACGTGAGTGCCAAACGTATCCTTGAATAGTATATTGGTTCACCAGAAATCCTCAATTAACCCCTTAGCACTTGTTAAAAATGCCTGAATTATTTAAGTGCAATTAACATATTAAATTCAGGATGCACATCTTTCACGTTCATTGCACTGGGATTCGAATGCCAAGAAGGTGACCTGCACATTCTGGACACTTGGGAGGGCTAATCCACTTTATAAAGCCACATGTATTCTCCGACATTTAGTCATAAATGTACATGCAGGTTCTAGAGCACATGTGTTATAAAAACCAGTGCTAAAATGTGTTTACACATGTGATTGATCTTTTAAATATTTTTACTTTTACAGGACTTAACTTGGCCAGGTCTTGCTGTTGGTAATCTGTTTCACCGCCCTCGAGCTACTATTCTGGTAACCGTGAAGGGAGTAGAGAAGCTGGGACTCTCCGAGTTTGGATCTTCATACCCTATTGAAAATGTGAGTGTATTTATAGCTCAAGAGTAGCAATATTACTCCTGTAAGTGTTATGGGGGCCTACCGTTAACAGAGTACCACTGCGATATGTGAATTTTCAAAGCTAGTGTAAATGAGAATTGATCCCATAAGAGGCCTGACATTTATGAAGGAGAGAGGCCCTCTGCATGGGGAAATTGCAAAAAGGAAGATATGAGAAGAGGTCCAACTTGGCAGAGATGGTGTCTGAAAATATGAGGAACCAGCCAAGTGCATGTGCAATGAAGTGGACTACCGAAAGTCTCGGTAGCAGAAGAAGGGATTATTACTCGCTGTTGGACCGTCTTGAGTCGACTTAACTGATTCAAGACTTTGACTCAACCCATTTGGCCTGTGCTTCGCCCCAATTGAGCCGATCACTGTTGCAAAGACTGCAACGTATTGTTGGACCGCTTCGCTCAAACTCAGCCCGTGAGTTACTAGTAACCACAAATTAAAAACGCCTCAATGCGGACTTGTCCCAGTAAATGCACCAAAAGGTCATGAAGAGTGCTATTGAACCCTAAGGGTAATTTCTAAAGGCATTGTTTGTAAGTTCTGTCCTCCCAGCCTAACATTGAGGGCCCTAGTGACTGATAAGCATTCACTTTCTAACTTGTTTACGTTTCTGACATTGCTGCTGAACTTTGCCTGAATTGCACCCCTGTCTTCACCCTGAGTACTCAAGTTTGCTCTTCAAATTCTGCATTCTGTGTATCTTTACAGGGGTGGTTGCCTAGTGCTTTTGATTAGTTGTATGCATTTCTTGTGTAATTAAAGGGCCATTTATTATTTATAGAACTTTGATTGGACTTTCTTTTATTTTGAATTCATGGACTAAACTGTTTGGGTTGCTAATATGACTGGCTCATATCCCCTTCTAAGAGTATGGTCCATGCCTGGCCTCGGGTGAGGGAGGTATACTATTGTGATGCCTTGTTAAATTTAATGGTTGGGTTCTCTGTTGGTTTAGTCGTAGTGTAGGGCTGAGTAGGCAGTTTAATCTCTACGTTCCCCTGCAGAGCACCAGCCATGTTGTCAGAGGAGGTAAATGCATCCAGGTGCAAAGGTCTTGCCAGTTGTATTCAAGACCCACAAGTATCCCCAAATGCACTTTCTAGCAAAATGCTGCCTCCACTTCATGTGGCATATGGCATTTTAAGTGAAATTATGTGTATGATATTAATAAAATATGTTTAGATAATCTATACTGACCTGAGCTTATCCCCTCCTTTAACACATGTGAGTCTATTGAACTTAGTTTAAATCATTAATTTTCTTTCGTGTGACCACTCTGTTTGGGTTTTGATCTTTAACGTCCCCATGGTCCACGATTTAGGGGATACTCATCCTTTCCTTTCAATATGGCCCACTGCCACCAGCCCCACAAAAGAAACCTGCAAGCCGCACTGCTGCGATCAAGGAACCCAGCAGAGAAAGGCAATTACTTGGTGTTGAGGACCTTTTCCATGCCTTGCATCAGACCACCCCCACCCTGGGAACTCACTGGTGTACAGATGATCAGTGCTTCTCCTAAACTGTGTATATATATATATATATATATATATATATATATATATATATATATATATATATATATATATATATATATATATATATATATATATATATTTTTAATTTGTATTTAGTTAAAATTAAACCTTTACAAAAAATGAGACATATTATTCACATATCAATCACATTTTATATGTACAGTTCATACAAAACACATTAAAGCAGTATTACAATGTACATTCTTGTCATTTCACATGACTGTCCGTGTACAAGACAATATTTATACAAAAATATTTAAAATGCATTTTAAATTGATGTATACTTTAAAGGAAAGATGTAGATTAAAATCGCACAGCTTTGTTAATTTTGTCTTGGGTTTCAAAGCCCGTGAGTTCCTTTTCTACAATTTTGAAAACATTTCCCAATGCTAAAATGAATGGGTAATGTCCGCCGTTCATAAGTCTTTACCATAGAAATTCGGTACAATCGACGAATTCGATAACAAATTTAGCCAAATAAAACGTGCATAGTCCTTTAAAGTAACAGCACTCCAATACTAAGTGTTTTAGAGTTTCATAAGATTCTTTGCACAGCGGAAATCTGCATTGCATTGATTGCATATACATTGCTTTTCCTGCCCAATGCTGACATCGTTCTTTAGTATGAAATTGATTTAGTTTGAAACGTATGTACAATCCCCTAATAGGGCAAGGAAATAGATTAACATAAGGGTTACATGGCAAACGGTTCCACGTAAATTAAGGTAGTAACGTGTTGTTTGGTCAATTGTTCGAATCCAATCCTCCTCAAATAATTTCTTTTTAACAAAAGCAGGACGGAAGCATAAGTCATCAGAGGTAACTTTGACTCTGTCTAATATCGCAGTCATTCGGTTTTCAAACCTCTTAATAGTATCTACTGTATTATTTTCCATTGCATGTTGTATATCTTTATATAAGCAATTTTTAGGAGGATTTAATATTTTGCCGTAATTCGATAATAGTCGCCATACCACTCTACAGGACAGAGAGATCAAGCTTAGCTCGTGCCTGATCATACAATTTGGAATGGACATGGCAATATTTAAAACATCTTTAATTATTTGTCCTTGCATAGTATCTAAGTGATCACATAAATCAAAAGGACACACATCAAGAATATAAATAAGAGCAGCTTGAACCTTCATAGTTAAAGTCACGCATAGGGCTAAGGGAGAATTGACTATCTTTTAAAAATGATCTTCATTTGGCTCTTTAATGGACGTGCTTTATTATTCAGTCTTTCTTTCCAGATGTTAATGGAGGAGTTACTGCTTAGTTGATAGCCAAGATAGCAGATTTCAGACTGTATTTGTACTGCAAGATTACCCATTTGCCACCTGAATGATTTTATTTTCCTGCCAGCATGCAGGATCAGAATATTTGTTTTGCTGACATTTGGTATAAGATTTAAATCAAGGGCATATTTTTAAAAAGCAGTTTAGCTTGAAGGCCAGTGGGAGTGGTGTCCGTTATGAGCAGGTCATCAGCAAATGCCAGCCAATGTAGTCTTATTGAACCTAACCTTACAGGATACATCCCCAGTTCCTTCCAAATCCGGTCTAAATCGCAGATATAGAGATTGAAAAGCATGGCTGCAAGATTACAACCTTGTTTTAGACCGATCAGAGTTCTAATTGCATCCGTAATTGCGCCTTCTCTCGACAGCTTTACCTTATAAGCAGTGTTAGAGTGCAACATTAATAGCCAGTATATTAATTCTGATGGAATTCCCAATTGAATTAGTTTAGACCATAGTATATTCCTTATCACACAATCGAAAGCACAAGACCGATCGATGTTTGCTATGTAAATAGGGTAAACTCCTTTCTTTTTCGTACTAGCAATGATGTGGGACATCAAAGTAGCATTCAATGGAGTACCCATTGACTTCCTGAAACCAATCTGGGTTTTCGCCAGGATGTCATTGGTAGCGATGTACTTTTCCAGATCATACAGAAGTAGGCTTGCAAAGATCTTAGCACAGGTGTCAATAAGTGATATAGGTCTGTAGTTTTGGGGTTCGAGAGCATTACCTTTCTTATATATTGGTACGATTATTGACGTACCCCATTGCTCTGGTATGTTGCCAGTTTTTTTTTTTTTTTTCCAACATTGGTTTTATTGGTTTGGCATAACAAACGGTGCATAGTGCAAACATTGCTTGAGGTTACATTTGTTATATTTTAAGAGAAGGACAACAAAAGAAGAAAAAAAAAACAAGAAACATGACTGAGATATCGTCGATCATGAGTTTGTCAGCGTTAAAATCCAAAATAACTGGGGAGGGGGGGAGACGGGGGCTGTCCAGGGGTAACCGGGGGGGGGGGAGGGACTGCTTTATGCCACAATGGGGAAGGGTCAAGATTTCGAAAGTTCCTATGTAGCTGGGAGTGGGTTGGGTTCCTTCTGTGGCGGCTCTGCTGGGCTCGTTTCTCCAGTCTATACAGTCTATAGTGGCTTGGGGGTGTTCAGGGGACTCTTCCACGTCTCAGCCCGCGATTCGATTCCCCACTTTTCAGTCCTGGGATTCCAACCAGCGCAGTGTCGGGGGCTGCCTCGCCAGGCCGGGGAACTGCTGCACGAAGTCTAGGAAGGGGGCCCAGGTACGTTCAAATTTAGGCTTGTTGCCGAGTCTAACAGCCGTGACTTTCTCGGCTGCCACGATGTCCCAGCATTTGGACAGCCACATTTGAGTAGACGGGCCTTCCAGGTTTTTCCAGAGTCTGGCGATAGAAATTTTTACAGCCGTGAGGAGGTGGGAGCAGAGATCCGCCAGGGCGCCTGTCAGGGGGAATTGGCCTTCTCCGGTTTCCCCCAGCAACACGATTCCTGGGTCCCAGGGTATGGAAAGTCCGGTAATTCCCTTAATCTGATCCGGGACCTTTTTCCAGAACTGGGTGGCTTTCGGACAAGTCCAAAGGATATGGAACAAGGTTCCTCGGTCCGGGCATCCCCTCCAGCACTGGGCAGGGATGGCTGCGTTGCATTTGTTTAGAATTTCGGGGGTGCGGTACCATCTATAGCAAACTTTAAACGCGCTTTCTTTGTTGGTCATGCACTTCGAGCTCTTTTGTGCGCGGGACCAGATGTGCTGCCATTCTTCGGGTTCGATCGGTCTTCCGATGTCTTCCCATTTAAGCATGTAGGGCTCTTTTATCGAGGGGTCAGTCCTGTCCAGGATTTTGTACAGGGTGGAGATTTTCCCTTTCGGGAGGCTTTCTGACAGGGTAAGCTCTAGTGCCGAAGTTCTCTGCTGCCGTGCTTCCTGACTTGCTCGTTCAACATCCA
Source organism: Ambystoma mexicanum (assembly GCF_040938575.1). NCBI lineage: Eukaryota > Metazoa > Chordata > Amphibia > Caudata > Ambystomatidae > Ambystoma > Ambystoma mexicanum. Next base: position 502,915,366 of record NC_090939.1, on the reverse strand, counting down.
GTGCCTTAGTTGTGGGTATCTGAACCTTTCGGTTTCCGGGATTTTGAACTTTGCTTTGCACTCCTCGAAGTTTAGTGGGCGGCCATTCTCGTAGAAGTTTGCTAAGGTCTCCAGGCCCCCGGCTCTCCACTCCGCGAATTGGTTTGGTGCGATTCCTGGGGAGAAGTCAGGGTTGTCCCAGACCGGGGTGAGAGGGCCCATTGTGCTCCTACATCTCCATCGGCGGGCCGCCTTCCTCCAGCTGGCTACAGTATTTTTGGTTGATGGTAGTGGGCCCTCATTTGGGGGTCCCTTGGGTTCCTTGCTGTGGGGCAGCCATTCAATCGGGGTTTTACACCAATCTTCTTCAAGCTGCAGCCACCGGGGGCGGTTGGTGTGAAGCTTCCAGGAGAAGGCCGGTGCCAGCTGGGCCGCCAAGCATACCTCGCTACATCCGGGACCCATGTTGCTAGTTTTAAGAATCGCGTCAAATTTAATTTTGAGTATCGCTGCCCATACTATTGGATCAGCTTTGTACATACACAAAGGTATGCCATCCGGGCCTGGGGCATTAGATTGAGATAATTTCTTAATTGCCCACATGATGTCAATTTCAGACCATTTCAAAGTGTCCCATTTATCACTGGTGTCTTAGATCTAAATCGCGATGGAATAGCACATTTTTCTGTTAAATATACAACCCATGTGTTGGCCGGTATTATATTCACATTCATGGCAACTTTAGAGCAGGGGTGTTACGCATAATCGACCAGATAAACCTGGAGTCATGCCTGCATAATTTACACACAATTTCACAATTAAAATTATTCGATTGATTTTTTTTTCTCAGAATTCTCATTTCATTTTTGAACTGTAACAAAATACGATTTTTTACATATTTAGACTGTAATGATTCCTGCCCCATATGTCCCCAGCCCTCCAAGATGTCAGGCTGGAGCCAGGCCACGATCACCTACATGGCCCTCAAGGGCCTCTCCATCCCTCCAAAGACACACTTGGAGTCAGACTTGGCGCTTGTGGCACCAGACTCACTCACTCCCATAGGATAACATTGGGGATTGGACTTGTAGTGCATTGATGGGGACAAGATGGATGCACCCCATATTTTGGTTCCCAGAACTGCATGTGCAGTCTAGTCTTTTGGGTGTGGTTCAGCCCAGAGACACCTGGGATACCCAGAGACTATTTAAGCCACGCCCAGGCTGAGAAACATGCTTTGTGTTTTCTGCACCTGCAGCGTGACACTCACCGTGTTCGGATCGGTCTCCAGTAGGCCTGCATCTTTCTTCTGCGCTCAGCTCCTGCAAGAACAAGAACACTGTTAGGAACAGCCTTACCTTGCGGCGCTTCTGCCCATCATTCATCGCTTCTTCTGTTCTGCGGGCATCTTCGGCAGTGTCATTCCCATCCCGGCACGCCGCTTCCTAAGGGAAAAGAACAGAAAAAAGGCATTAGTAAGCATTCAGCAAATCGTCGCTTATTTTTAAAGACTGTACGAGCTTCAAACGCTTACCTGAATCCCAGCCGTTCTGGGGGAACTCTGTCTCGAACTTCTCATCCATCTGCAAGGGGGAAAAGACACTCCAGGTTAGCGTGGAAACATCTAGAGGCGCCGCATACCGCGCTTACTCACCGCATTTCTTCTTCATAAACAGCATCCACGCTGAAAACGTCACGGCACCTAAGACACAGAAAAAGAACTCAGTTCAATACAAATACGAAAGGGTCGCATCGCGCTCTCACTCACCTTCAGCACTACTCGTCTCAGCAGCACGTCGCCATCCCTGGACGCCGGCCATCTAAGGAAGGAAAGGAACGCAGTTAGAGAACTGTTCAAAAGCCTCATTACACTTACCTGTTGGACTCTTGCCAGTGAAGTAACTAGGCAGCAACAAGCCCGCATCAATCAACGCGCCCCTGCGCTGAAAGCAGGACGGAGAGCACACTTTCCAAGAAAACAAGGCCCAGTCTCCAGTCGAGTAGACTCCAGGGAAGGGTTCGAGGTCGTAAGAGGTCAGAACAGGCTGAGTGACATCCCCATGGATACCAGGTAAGCGTTACAGAACACAAAGCCTCACATCAAAATCCACCTGGGCGTCATGGAAACGTCAGAAACCGACCAGTTACCCCACATGTTGGGGCAGCTACGTTCCGAAAGTACATGCAGCCAGGCAGGAGACCAACACCCTGAGGAGAGAGCTGATAGTAGCCAAAGAACGCACTGATTTAAGCCGGCAACTTCTCCAGTCACAAGCAGAGCATGCACCATTGCCGGGAAGCGTGCCCTCGATGCCAGCACCATCAGCCAATCCCGTTCAGATAACCCTTCCTGGGGCAGTTCCCTTTGCCCCGCCCAAACGATTTACGGGGGATCCCAAGAGGTTTGCAACATTCATGAGCCAGTGCCGCCTGCACTTCCTTTGTAGACTGGGGCCTTTCCGAATGACCAATCACGGGTCGCTTTTGTGCTATCCTACCTGAGTGGTAGCGCCGCGGACTGGTCTGTACCCTTTGTGGCCCAAGGCGATCCTTTGCTGCATGACTTCAGGGGCTTTCAGCAGGAGATGGAAAAGCTGTTTGCCCGTCGTACTCATGGGCAGGCATTAGACAACGAACTTCTGTCCCTACGCCAAGGGAATTAACATACATAGCCACGGTCAATAGACGCGTAGTTGAAGCAGAATGGCCAGTGGAAAAGAGAACCACGTTATTTCATCAGCGGTTGCGGGGGGAGCTCAAGGATGTTCTCGCACAAGTAGTGAACCCCCCGAAAGACTGCTCAGAATTCATTGACCTTGTTGTTCAACTGGATCATAGGTTATAGGACCGAAGAGCAGATCGAACCAGACCGGACCCTCGCCCTATGTATGTGCGTTCAAAGGACAATATTGCCTGCACAACGGAAGGTTCAGGAGAACCAATGCAAATCGGGGGGGGGGGGTCAGATCCCCCTTGACTAAAGCGGAAAGGGATAATAGGAGACAGCAGCAGTTATGTCTATACTGTGGAAGGTCAGATCATTTCCTTAAAGAGTGCCCTGTGAAGCCACCGAGCAGGACGGTAGGGGCCACGGACAAGGACGATACCATCAAGGAATTGGAAAAATCCCCAGCCCGGCAAGTGTAGGGGTCCACTTGTCGAGGGAAGAAAGTGAACTACAGACCTCCCATTTTTCTGTGGTCTTGATCAATCACCAACAACCAATTTGGATGCACACAGTAAGAGCGTACATTAACAGTAGAGCCGTTGGGAATTACATCGACCAGGATCTTGCAGCAAAGATGGGGCTTCCGTTACGCCCTAAATCAACCACTGACACTGTTACCACTGTCGACGGCACGGAATAGCTTCTGGTCCAGTATCCCAATGCACTGCAGCTTTAACCCTTCTGTGCCAGGATGGACACCAAGGGCCTCGTTACACGGAAGGCGGGGCGGTATTTCCCCCTTCCACCATTTCCCATTCCCATTTTTGCCCCATAGGGCTCTATGGGAATGGGGAAGGCGCTAATTACGGTACCGCAAATTACGGTACCGTAATTAGCTCCACTGGTCCCTTTGCGGGTTGGTTTTTAACGCCTGCAAAAAGCAGGCGTTAAATTCCCCAACCCGCAAAGGGACCTCGTAGTAAGGCGGTAAGGATTTACCGGTACCGGTAAAATACCGGTACCGGTAAACCCTTACTGCCTACCGTGTAATGAGGCCCCATGAATCTATCGTTTTCGACCTCATTAAGGCACCACAGTTCGGTTGATTTTGGGAATGCCATGGTTGGTAGCTCACAATCCTCGAATCGCTTGGCGAGCAAAAGAATTGCCCTTTCCCGAGACTTGCGCCCACACATGTTATCGCCAAGAGACACAACCAATAGACACCAGAACCTCCACGCTTGTGACTGTGGCAATCGGCACCCTACCAAGTGAATACCAGGACTTTCAAGATGTCTTTCAGAAAGAACAGGCTAATACCCTGCCACCGCATAGACCATACGATTGCCAAATCAACCTGATACCCGGCGCACAAATACCTTGTGGGGGAATTTACGCACTCACAGAACCAGAAAACCAGCACCTCAAGGCCTGTCTTGACCAATACCTGGCCAACGGGTTCATCCGCCCCTCGAAGTCTCCAGTAGCCAGTCCTCTATTCTTCGTACCGAAAAAGGAGGGGGACTTGAGAACGTGCATCGACTATCACGCACTGAACCAGATTACCGTAAAAAACCGCTACCCACTGCCATGGATCCCTGAATTGCTTGATCAAGTCAAAGATGCCCAAATCTACACAAAACTAGACCTGAGGGGGGCATATCACCTTGTTCGCGTAAAACAGGGGGACGAATGGAAAACCGCTTTTCGCACCAAACACGGCTTGTACGAATATCAAGTAATGCCCTTTGGCCTTTGCAACACGCCTGCAGCATTCCAATACTTCATGAACGATGTCCTACGGGAATTGATTGATGTCTGTGCTCTAGTGTACATCAACGATATTCTAGTATATTCTGCATCAAAGCAGGACCACGTTAAACACGTCCAATCCATATTGGAGAAACTCCATCAACACCAGCTCTACGACAAGCTCAAAGTGCTCATTCCACGTCTCCGAGGTGGAATTCCTGGGCTTTATTCTCATGGAATGGAATCCGAATGGATGTACACAAGGTAGATGCTATCCTGAACTGGCCATCCCCAAATTCATTCAAGGGGGGTTCAAAGTATGCTGGGTTTTGCAAACGTCTACCGCCGGTTCATCCCAGGATTTTTGCATATCGTGCATCCCATCACGTCATTGCTAAGGAAAAGCAACACAAGTTCCAGTGGACAACAGAAGCTGAGGAAGCTTTCCAGGAACTTAAAGCAAGATTCACATCTGCCCCAATCTTACACCACCCTCGCCCTGATCTGGGTGGAAACGGACGCCTCAAGCATGGCTATGGGAGCCGTCCTCTCACAAAAGGACCCCGAAACGGGCCAGTTACAACCTGTTGCCTTCTGGTCGCATAAATTCACACCCTCTGAACTCAATTACGCTATCACAGACAAAAAACTCCTGGCCATGAAGTCAGCCTTTAAGGCATGGCGGCACTACCTCTTGGGCGCCAGACACTATAACCATAATAACTGACCACCAGAACCTCCAGTACCTAAAAACGGCAAAGGCCCAATCCTCACGACAACTACGTTGGGCTCTTTTTTTTTTTTTTTTTGCTGAATATGACTATGTGATTACATTTTGACCAGGGGTGAAAAACGGGAAGGCCGATGCCCTTTCCCGTATGGGGGTGGAAGAGCAAGGGTATCGGACCCCTGACCCAATAGCAATCATCCCAAGTGACAAGCTCCTAGGAATCACAGCAACCATAACTCAGAAAGAATTACATGAAGAAATCCAAAACCTGATGAGACTGGAGAAATTACAAGCGTGGAGTGCACAAGGAGAGCATTACATGATAAAAGATCAGTTGCCCTTCTTCAGCAATCGTTTATTCTTACCAAACCAAGAACTACGAGAACAAGTCCTGTCCGGTTATCATTATTCCTTGATCGAGGGCCACCCCGGAATCGCTAAAACCCTAGCCAAGGTAAAACGAAATTATTGGTGGCCCACGTGGCGTAAAGACATTATCCAATTCATCCTATATTGTGGAGTGTGCTTAAAAAAAGTCCTCCAACCAGAAACTGGCTGGGCTATTAGAACCATTGGAAATCCCACCAGAACCCTGGCACACGTTGTCCCTAGATTTTATTACTGACTTACCACCCAGTCAAGGGTTTAACACTATTCTTGTGGTCGTGGACCTAATTTTCAAAAATGGCACATTTCATTCCTCTTAAGGGACTCCCAAATGCTTCCACTCTGGCAAAGGTATTTCTTGAAGGCATCGTACGGCTCCATGGGTTTACTTCAGTTTTAGTCTCAGACCGAGGTACTCAATTCATATCTAACTTCTAGAGAAAATGCTGCTCTATGGCCCAGATCGACATCCGGCTATCCACCAGTCACCATCCCCAAACGGATGGTCCAACTGAGAGGACAAATCGGACGCTCAAGCAGTATCTGCGTTGCATGTTACACCAAGCTGAAGGAAGCTGGTTCGACCTATTATGGATAGCTGAATATGCTTATAATAATTCCCTACACACCAGCACTGGGCAGACACCCTTGTATACCATGTATGGGAGGCACGCACGTACTTCTGAGTTGGACGTTCCTACAACCCTGGAAATGCCAGCAGTCAAAACCTTGCACGTGACCATTTTTCAAACCTTTAAAAGGGCAGCTGAACACCTACTTCAAGCTAGGAATCGCCAAACGAAGTTTGCTGATCAACACCGAGCAAAGGCCCCCAACTACCAAGTGGGAGACAAAGTCTGGCTGGCGTCTAAACACGTGTCCATTTAAGGAACCTGAACTTTCCGTCCAAGATACCTGGGTCCATTCGCCGTCACCTCCGTGATAAATCCTGTGGCGGTCAGACTAGCTCTGCTGTCAAACCTGCAGATTCATCCTGTGTTCCACGTGTCTCCTTAAACCTGTTCAACCTGGGGCCTGGGTAGCAACGCCACCGCAGCCAGTAGTAGTCGGCGGGGAGCCAGAATTCGAAGTCAAGGACATCCTGGATTCAAAGAAAGTCAGATCCAAATTATACTACTTAGTAGACTGGAAGGGGTATGGTCCACAAGACAGGACATGGGAGCCTTGTGAGTGTATCCATGCACCTCGCTTGCTTAGACGATTTCATCAAAACCATCCAAACAAACCAGGACCAGACAGAAGAGCCACTTTGAGAGGGGCCTTGGGGGGGGGGGGGGTAGTGCTGTCCTGTTTCCTGCCCCTCATGTCCCCAGCAATCAACGGCAACAAAAAAGAAAAACTATGATAAAATTTATGAAATCCTGTCTGAATATCAAGACGAAGTAAAATGCAGGAAATGTCAAATTCTTCAGAGACGACAAGGACTATCTGTCATGATTCCTGCCCCTCATGTCCCCAGCCCTCCAAGATGTCAGGCTGGAGCCAGGCCACGTTCACCTACATGGCCCTCAAGGGCCTCTCCATCCCTCCAAAGACCCTCTTGGAGTCAGACTTTGCGTTTGTGGCACCAGACTCACTCACTCTCATAGGATAACATTGGGGATTGGACTTGTAGTGCATTGATGGGGACAAGATGGATGCCCCCTAATATTTCGGTTCCCAGAACTGCATGTGGAGTCTAGTCTTTTGGGTGTGGTTCAGCCCAGAGACACCTGGGATACCCAGAGACTATTTAAGCCACGCCCAGGCTGAGAAACATGCTTTGTGTTTTCTGCACCTGCAGCGTGACACTTGGGGTTCGGATCATTCTCCAGTAGGCCTGCATCTTTCTTCTGCACTCAGCTCCTGCAAGAACACCGTTAGGAACAGCCTTACCTTGCGGCGCTTCTGGCCATCATTCATCGCTTCTTCTGTTCTGCGGGCATCTTCGGTGGTGTCATTCCCATCCCGGCATGCCGCTTCCTAAGGAAAAGGGAAAAGAACAGAAAAAAGGCATTAGTAAGCATTCAGCAAATCTTCGCTTATTTTTAAAGAATGTACGAGCTTCAAACGCTTACCTGAATCCCAGCCGCTCTGGGGGAACTCTGTCTCCGGAACTTCTCATCCATCTTCAAGAGGGAAAAGACACTCTAGGTTAGCGTGGAAACATCTAGAGGCGCCGCATACCGCGTTTACTCACCGCTTTTCTTCTTCATAACCGGCATCCACGTTGAAAACGTCGCGGCACCTAAAAGACACAGAAAAAGAACTCAGTTCAATACAAATACGAAAGGGTCGCATTGCGCTCTCACTCGCCTTCAGTGCTACTCATCTCAGCAGCACATCGCCATCCCTGGATGCCGGCCATCATCTAAGGAAGGAAGGGAACGAAGTTGGAGAACTGTTCAAAAGACTCATTATACTTACCTGTCAGACTCTTGCCAGTGAAGTAACTAGGCAGCAACTAGCCCGCATCAATCAACGCGCCCATGCGCTGAAAGCAGGACGGAGAGCACACTTTCAAAGAAAACAAGGCCCAGTCTCCAGTCGAGTACACTCCAGGGAAGGGTTCGAGGTCGTAAGAGGTCAGAACAGGCTGAGTGACGTCCCAGTGGATACCAGGTGAGCGTTACAAGATTGAGCATATGTAGATGTAAGTTTCTTGGCGATGCGCAGATCTGTTTTTTTTCCATTTTAAGAGCTGTATTGCATGGTCAAACTTGTTTGGGTGATATGAACCTGTTGGAGTTGGTTTGCCATGAACAGTTTGTATAACATCAGTAATGATTTTAACTGTTGCTTCTTTGACAAACAGTGAAACATCCAGGTCCCAACACAATGATGTCCTAATAAAGTCAGTACTAACTTTCTCTGAAATACGCTTACATAACGCCAGATTCCATCTCGCATATAGTTGGGGTCGATTGATTTCATATAGTGGCAACAAGTGATTAATTCTATGGCAGGCATGTGCGTATGTTAAATTTAGTTGAATGGGAGCGTGATCACTCAGGTTGATGAATCAACACCGGTGAAACTAAGTATGTCCGCTCATTCGAAATTGCAAAATAGTCTATTTTAGAAGTGAAATTACCACGACTCCATGTGTGCTCAGGACCATCTGCCCAACTATTCACGTACGATATCTCCCATGTTTCAAGGTAGGCAGACCATTTTTCACCCCTGTTCCTAGATCCCAGCTTCCCCAGTTCACCATTGCAGTTCTTCTCCGCCTTGGTCACACAGCATAAGGAGTTAAAATCTCCTGCAATAATAATCTTGGGTATTGTATGCCAGATTATGTATATGTTCTAAACATAGATCTAAATCATCAAACATTTCTTCTAAAGATACTTTCAATGGATTCCAATATAGGGATAACAGATATAGGCGATCTTGGGCGTCATTACCCATATCTATTTCAATTGCCACAACTTGAGAGGAGAGGTAAATCTGAGACGATTTGCATCTAAGCCTGTTGCTTATTGCAATTGCAATCCCTCCCATTGGACGAACCAAGGTTCCCCTGTTAGCATGGCTACAAATCGTATGATAGTCTTTCTTCCAGAGTCAAGTCATAAGTACACATTGTCTCCTGTAAAAAAAATAATATCCGGTTGATCATTGGAAAAGGTGGAGAGCCAGCTTTGAAGTACATGATAGCCACATGAGTTCCATGATATTAAGATTAGACTTAGTTGCCTTTTTGCTAGGCTGAAGATGAGATGTTTTTAAAGGAGGAAATTGAACGAATTGGTGGCTCTATCCATGCTAAATTGTGATTGCCAGCCGTCATGGCAATGATCTGGGATATACAGGTTTGTTCTATGGACATTGCGGATGATGCAGAAGGAATCACTGTTGGTTTGGGAGTAGGTTTCTGAAGGAACTCTTTAGCATCAGATTCGCAATTAAAGGTGTACAGGCTATAACCCATGTTCTTCAATTCAGTTCTATAACTCCAAATCAATTTCAACACCATTGCGTTACCTACGTATCCCAACATTCTGTAATTATTCTCTAATGGTAAAGCAATTTGTTCAAAATCGTTGGTAGTCAGCATACGCAATGGTGGTATCTTCGCTAGTATCTCTAGAAGGAAAGTTCTATTGATACGTTTACCCCTCAGGACTTCAGGCTCCCCCTCTAATCCTATAATATTAAGATCTTCCCTGGGAGATGAATCCTGTTTTGGTCTTTGTTCGCCAGACAATGAGTTATCGGCTACCAAGCTTATATTAGGGGTTGCTACTTCGAGATTTACTAAGATGGCTAGAGGTAAATTTTGGTTATTACAGGCGGTAGTGTGATTAGAGTTATAGTCGCCAACTCGGTCCCCTAGCTGGTGTTCGTTCAATATAATTGACTCCGGATTTTTCATCTCGGATAAATTGAATTCCCTTGCTAGTACTTTTGAAGAGAGGACACCACTTTCGACTGCAGAATTTTAGAATCTGGATCATACCAGTAATCGATATTGTGTCCAATGCCTTTACTTGAGTTTGATAATTACTCAAAGGACCAGGTCATTTGGGTAGTGTCATTATGGGGGCTAACTCATGACTTAAGTTAGTAGCATTGGTTCGATCGTCCCTCTTCACCACCTGCTCATTCTTATGTGCTGAAGTAATAGGATCTGTGTCTATTTTTGTAGACAGACTAAGTTCTGTGTGCTTTCCTGGACCACAAATAATCACATAGTCATTCATAGTGAGGGGATGAGTTGATTTTGTGGTGGGTAGATTGGAGCAGCATACATCAGCATATGATGGAGCAGTTGGATGTCCCGATGGTTTTAACATCAACGGAGAAATCTACAATTTCTTGGGTACTTGTTTTTTTCCCTGCCTTAGAGGTAGATTTTAGACCCTTTGACGGGAAATATTTCCCCAATTCATTTTGGATTTTTATGGGTTCTTGATTAGGTGCCAAGGTTCCCCATCCTGGGTCCCAGTTACAGGTATCATTACCTTAGATTTATTTTTAGGAGCCATATTCGATGTTCTCAGAAGGGTGGATTGCTTGCCCCCATCAGAAGTGCTTGTTGAATCTTTAATGCTATTTTTCTTCTTTTTTTTTTTAATGATTTTTGGGGATAGTGGATTCAGTAGAAGTGCACGACTTTCTTCTGAAAGCTGATCTACATCTATGATGTCATCATCTTGATGGAGACGTAGTTTGTGCTTCATTCCTGGGTCGATCTTTTTTCCTTCGTCACTTGACTTATCTTGTGTTTTTATCATTTCATTATCTTTTTCTGCGTTTCTCAGCTTGTTTTTTGGCCTCCAAATGGATTTTTCTAATACGCCTTGAGATAAAAAGGGATTTGTCGCTTATGGCGTTATTCTCCTCTTCTGCAGTCTGTTCTTCAATAATTTTTAGCAAATCAGATGGGCTGTCAGGAAGGTCAGGTATGCAATCGGGCTGCGGAGAGGTTGGTTTTATATGTAATGTGAGTTTTATCTCTCTAATATCCTGCTTGATGGAATCTATATCGGTGCCTATGGTTCCAAGAGTCACAGCCAAATCTTTGTGCAGTGGTCGTGATTGCTCATTAACTTCGTAGGGCTGCGCATCAACATTTGGAAAGTGGCACTGAGTTTGTTTGTCTTCTGTTGCAGCTTTTCTAAAATGTCAGGTGATTTGTGAGCACTAACGGCACAAGGGCAGAGCACCGGGACAAAAGTCTCTTTGGCTAACATAAAGCCTTCGAGACGGTTAAGTTTCACAAGTATCTCATTGGAGGTGTTCTTCATTTCACGCAATTCCATATGTGTGAAGTCATGGCCTTTGTCTAGAAGGTAGAGTATCCTTATAATCACCGGAAAAGAATATGGGCTGGGTGGAGAAGAGGTATGCAGTAAATCATTGAGCTCCTCTGCATTTCTATCATATTTAGGGAATGGTTGCTGAGTAGCGTCAGGCAAGGAGTCTTTAGATAGGTTAGCAGATAGTCGCAATTGTGTTGGAGAAGTAGGACTATTGGTTTGGTCATATAATAGTTTCTTATCTATTAGTGGAGTTAAAGCGCCAATAGATGCCTGGATACGTTTTGTTCAGTTCATAGAATGGGGCTAGGACATTACCTGGGTTGCCTATGTTACGATTGTCATCCAAAAAGGAACTGTCCATAGCATCATTTAAGCTGCTAGAGGCAAGATTCCTGTCACATGTAACACTATTTCCTTCTACTAGGTTAAATGCAAGATTTTGCTCTGCGGCAGTACAGCTGATTCCAGCCATATTACAAGGGCCGGTAAATCTTGCAGCTTTAACTTCAGTGGGTAGCTCAGCATGATTCTGCTCAGGATTGAGTAATTATTGGCACATTGGGTGTAGTATTTGCCTCGATCGGCTGGCAAAGCTCACCAATTGATGCTGATAGTGAGTATGCAGCGTTCCCACTGCATACTAGAGCATCCACATTGATGATTTTGGCTCCCGGTATGTCGGTTAAGCGGCCGCTAAGGAGGCCAGATGCCATTGCTCAAACCTGTGTCAGCGGATGTAGATTTGCTACACTATGTTCAGTAGACTATCAGAATAAAGTGAAGTGCCCACTTACCCACCACCCTAACAGCCAAACAGCCAGTCCACTTGAAATGCCACTTGCGATGCGCGGTCACAGTGGTTTTCAATGCTTTTCCTGTTCCTGTTGGGGTGTGGCTACAGGCAAGATCAGGCTGGTAGGGGTGGTGGGTGGAGCACGGCAGTGGGAGTGAACAATGAAATTCAAACAAACAGAAAAGAACCTGACATAAGTACCTCCTCGAGTAAGTAAGTAAAACCTTATATACAAGTGCTAGAGTAGCATGTATAAACAAGGCAAAGGGAGATAATTACTTGAGTCCAAAGTTGCGGCAAGTCCGCATTTCGAATGCGAATGCTTCCTCTTGCAGACTAGTGGCTTTCAGCAAAGTAAAGGGAACAAAGATTCGGCATGGCAGCCAGACAGCCAGTCCACTTGAAATGCCACTTGCGATGTGACATTATGAGACCCACTGACCCTCCAGCAGGCAAGCGTAGAGTGGGGTCAAATTTAGAACAGCAATCCCACCTCTTCTGAACTCTTGTCTGTCGTACACCTCAGTGCCACATAAACGTTTCTGCCCACTATCGGCCTGCTGCATGGCATGTCACAAACAAATTTCACCAGACACACTCGTGACTCATTCAAATCTTCATGCTCGCTACAACAAATGATGAATTGCTCTGCGGCAGTACAGCTGATTCCAGCCATATTACAAGGGCCGGTAAATCTTGCAGCTTTAACTTCAGTGGGTAGCTCAGCATGATTCTGCTCAGGATTGAGTAATTATTGGCACATTGGGTGTAGTATTTGCCTCGATCGGCGGGCAAAGCTCACCAATTGATGCTGATGGTGAGTATGCAGCGTTCCCACTGCATACTAGAATGGCCACTTCCCCAAAGTGATTGCAGAATTCAGCAGCACACATGGGGCATCGGTTTCCCTCCATGCAGATCTGTAGGTTTAGCATACAAGAAAGCAATATCACTTGGCAAAAGTGTTCATGACCTGCTATCCAGACTTCACCAGGAACCTTTTGCTGTGACAGATTCTCGTGAGTCAACTCATGATACCTTATGTGCATCAAACGGCACCCTGCCTGGGTAAATGTAAGAAACGCATGCAAGCAGAAACCTTGGAGCTTGCAGATGGCCTGTACAATGGACCCCCATGGACTTTTCCAGCATGTAGCTGGTGCTATAATGATGCATAACCCATAGCAATCCATCTGTGAAATGCCATCAGAGAACATGCTGCCTATTAACCATGTAGACCTAGGAAGTGGAGGAGAAATGCGGGCTGATATCATTCCTGCGTTGTGAATCTACAAAACCTTGGAAATTAAAAGAACATGAACTACTAAAGTGATTACATGGGTTACACTTGGCTTTCACACCTAAAACGTACCTCTTTTGGACACCGACAATGTGCCATACTCAGAAATGCTATGCCGCAGTGTCCCTTTAGGTATGCATGTGAGGTGATGCCCCATCTCTCACCTAAAGCAGGGATGAGTTGCATCCTGCAGGGCATCGCATTCCAAGTATTAAAAAGAAATACCTAACAGAGATGCAGGGCCTAGAAGGTACACATCAAATAAGTTATGTTTGGTATATGCCAAAGGTTACTCTTGCAGTGGAACTTGTGGCATGAAACATTGGATAGGCCACAAATGCCAAAGAGCAAGATGGGTCTGTACACTTGTATCAGTCCCAATACTGAGTCACATGCTACGCAAGCGTGGTAGGGCGAAAGCACCAATTTGTACATGACGCAAGACAGATGCCATTAGCACAGTGCAACAAAGCTGGTAGCATGAGCATTTCCTCAAACGCTACCCTCAAAATATGGTTCTTCCCTTGCAAGTCAGCCTACAAGGCTGTGCACATCAGGACAATGACGTGCATAGAGAATAGAATAGCTGAAGGTACTAGTTCAGGCGCCTTCAGCAAACGGGAGGGGGGGGGGGAAATTCACGTAGAGGCCTGATGAATGGGCAAGACTGTTGCATTGCTAACGTGTATTTGGAGAACATTCCCCATGCCTTCATATGAGGACATTGCAGACATGGACAATGATGGGGAGGATGATGGCAGGGGACTGCATGCCACCACGGGGTAGACTTATGAATGGAATGAGGACGTTACATTCGGCATGAGCCCATTTCCAACAACCTATGCACCTTTTAGAAGCACACTTTTAAGGCTTAATATCTTAATATACATTGCTGAAAGCGCTCCTGACACCACCAAAATGAGTACTGGAGCCCTTGGTCTTGTTGCTAACTTTTATTGAACCAAAATTCCCATACCAAACGCCAGCATCATCCCCAAAACCCATGCCCTCCCACCAACCTCTATCATGTCAGTAGTGGTTTCAGGCTGCCTGGATGTTGGTCACATCACCAATGTTGACACTTTTTATCACCATTAGTGATCTGTTACAGCCACAAATAGGAACTGTTGCTGACCACTTCATGGTTCCGACATGCTTTTGGGTCGTAAGCTCTGCTCACTTTTTGTGATGGCGTCTTAGTGCATGACTCAGATTACATTAAGGTGGAAGGACACACGCTACGATGCACTGGCTCTCAAGATTACCTGGGGGTAACATTTACATAGTGGCATGGAGAGATTCCACACAAGAACGATGGACTGGAGGATTGCACAGAGCAATGGTGAAGGTTAGGATGTATTCCAAACCTTCCAGCCATCACCGCTTTTGTTTTTCTCAAGTCACCCTGAGTGGGACAGGTATGCCCAGATGTGGGTCCCATGCCTGCTGAGCATAGAGACCCTACTCACCGATGTGGCCCAGCAAGGCCGAAACATGTTTGGGAATGCTTGTGGTCTCCGATGCGACCAAGCAGTTCGGTCTGGACTGCCCCGTTTGGGGTGGGACCAAACCTGATCTGCATATGGTCTTTCCCCTTCTGTATTGGCTTGGCAGGCGAAGAACGATGGTCTGGAGGGTTGCCCAGAGCAATGGAACAGTTCACGATTTATTCCAAACCTTCCAGCCGTCACCTCTTTGGTTTTGAGAGATTCCTTGAGTTGTCTTGATGTCCACTTTGTGCAATCTGTTAGGAGTATGCTTATCACTCCGGTTAGGCAAAGTTTGAATGCAGTACCCTCTGGGACCACTACACACAACTAGGACTACAGGTGTAAGCAAAACCAACCTTTGGTATAAGTCTGTACCACAAACGAGCTGAGCAGCCAGGCTTATCTCAAGAGGGTCACTAATTGGGGTTGTGACCTGCTTTGCGCTTGTCCCTTTGTTTCCGTTGTCTCTTGTAAATAACTAGCTGTACTATGTGTTGCACTCAAATGCAGTTCTTTATTATGTTGCAACGTCAGCCGACGCGTGTTTCGACCTTAACGTTGTTTTCAAGGCTGACAACATTGTTCAAAATAAATTGTATGTGCATAATCATGTATAAAATCAGATATACAGTTAAAGTATAGCAAAATTCACATACCCCATTTGTAGTAATGTTCACAGGATACAAGAGAGGGAGAACAAAACAAAAAGATGCAGGTAAGACTTGTGTAAAACAGAGATAAATGTCATTTGTATGCTTAATTAGGCATAAGGTGGCACTGTTGGTTGATTGATATTCCCAAAATTGGTGCGTCGAGCCATATGCCAAGGTGAGAAACTGGGATTAGTTTCAGAACTATTATTGTGTCTCCTTTATAAGTAAAAGCACACCCTTCACTAATTAGCACCTGAAAAAATGTAATGGGGATCATATTTAGTGTGGTTAGATAAAGCTGTGCAAGTTTTTAGATCTGTACGTGAAAGGATAAAGTCATGAATGCAAACGATGATACTGTTCTCACCTGTCATCTTAATTTAGATGAGCATAAAACATCTGTGCTTATAATGAAGCTGTGGAAATTAAATGAAATATGCAGCTATTGCAATACCTATGTGTAAAATCTTACATGTAAGTTGCATAATATTCGATCATCAAAATTATATTCTTAATAAAAAATATTGCATTAATTAGTATGAGGGTGATTTAAAAAAAAAGACTCACCAGTTCTAATTTCAGGTGGCCAAATAATTATATGCGTGATTTTAATCAGTATCTATGCATACGGCGACTCGTAATGTTGCCGTTGAGCTGTTAAGCTTGTTACTTATGTTGATATGTTTGAAAGCAACAAGAAAATAGATCAGCGTATTGCAGAGGACCAAAAGAATTGCCGATTGACAAATGTATCAAAGGATGGATTAGCATGTCGTAATGACAGAATAGGCTTACCTATTTAAATGGGCTTGATCCCTTTCGTGCCGAGTATGTAATAAACGCGAGCGTTCTTTTCGGTCATTTTTATCCATGTGGTGCTGTGATATGCAGCGCTGTCATTGGGCAATGCTGCAGAGATAATTGCGCATGCCCGAGGTTAAAACACTAGTTTATTGCGCATTGTAGCATCTCTACGAGCTGTGAAGTATGCATGCTCCAAAATGAGTCACTGTATGGCTGTCTCCACGGTTCGCCACTTATTCACAGGGCATGCACATTGAATTAATATGTATTAGGAAGTGCTCTAATAGTCATATTATATTTTATTAATGAAATTCCTAACTGAGCTAGCTATTGAATCAGAATATGATTGAAATCTATATTTTTAGGATGAATATTGGTTTCATGCGATCGCTTTAGTTCTGTGAAATAAGTATCAAACCTATTTGATGTGTTGATAAACACTAGATTGCTTTGTGTTCTGGTGCGTTCTCACAGTGCAAATGACTCAAGCACATCAATACTTTGTGTGTTTAAATCATAAATCTGAAAATTATTTTGGAATGTACAGAATTATTGACTGAGTTGAGTTAGGTGATATAATATGTATGTTAAATATTATACAAGCTAATTTCACACTTTGATAGCATACCCTGAGTTAAACTTAGTAAATCAGATATCTGAAGGTAACATTGAGTATTAACCACATTATGCTGTTGACATGCATACAAAATGGCAAATTCACAAGAAAACATGCATTTCATTGTCGGTGTTGAGACCTTCTTGTATACAGCTTAATAGACAAATGCATTTTGCTTCCAATTGTCTCAACTTCAAAACATTATCACCACCTCTTAGTCCTTTCTTGACCTTCATTAAACCAATGAAGCATATATCTTCTTTATTAATTTTCCGATGCTTCGTTTGCCAGTGAATAGCAAGCAGAAGTTTTGGGTCCTGGCTGCTCAGACTAGCCATGTGTTCCAGAATCCTAAAGCGCAATTGTCTAATGGTTGATCCTACATAGTACTTATTACAAACAAATTGTATTTCATAGACCACATAAGTACTTCTACAATTAATGAAGTCACGTATCTGTATCTCGAGTCCATTTGGGTGTTTGTAATAAGTTGTATGATTGTGTGCATATTTGCACATTGAACAGTTTCCACATTTGTGGAATCCTTTAACTGTGGTTAGCCATGTGGTGTTTTTCTCGATTGTATGGCGTAAAGGTTTTAGAAATGAAGGACTGATCTTATCACATATGGTGGCTGCTCTGGTATAGACAAATCTGGGTTTCTCTGCCAAAAAGGGCTTAATATCTTTACCTAGTAAAAGATGTTCCAATGTTTGAGCAACAACCTCTATAAAAAGTTGGAGTCTCATGAGTATTTAGTAATGAAATCAACTCTGTTCTGTGATTTAGATATATATTGCTTTGGTTTGAGCGTGATAGACCTGTCCATTGAGGAATATCTGGTAATAGCCTCTTTGCCTAAATCTGTTCGATATGAGCTTACATTCCCCTTCAAAGTCTTCATTTCTACTTCAGTTTCTACAAGCTCTATAGAATTCTCCCCTGGGAATATTCTGTATTGTTGATACCCGGTGACAACTGTTCGAGTGTAAGGTTGAATTGACTTCAGTTGGTTTGAAGTTTTCGTACTGATCACACCATCCGCTATGAAAATTGTTAGATCAAGAAAATCTATATGTTCTCTATTAGATTCTCCTGTAAACTTGATGCCAAATGAATTGTTATTGATGTGTACTGTAAATCGTGAGAGGTCTTCTTCTGTACCAGACCAAATCATAAGCACATCAATAAACCTTTTCCACTTTCTGTGGAATCTACTGTGTGACCTGTCACTTCCTCTTCCGAATCTGGGTCGGAACTTACTGGAGAAGAGGGCAACTTTATCTTCACAAGTCAATTTGACTCGTGAAGAAGATAAAGTTGCACTCTTTGCCCCCAGAGGGAGTACTGACATCGCATTTAGAAACACTCCTGGTATATCTGAATCTTTAAGACAAAAATGTGTTAGATTAGAGAGGCTTTCGCAAAAAGAAATTAACAAATATTGGTAGATAGCGTCCTTAACTAATTATTTAGACAATTCCAAAATACCGAGAGGTCTGAGAATACTCATATTCCCAAACTTTGAAAACGAAGAAGATAAGGATCTTGCAGACCAGTGGGAAACTAATCTTAACCAAAGTTCGAAAAACATGTTAGAACATTTGATCACACATGCTAAAAGGGAACACACTAGGGTTATCAATCAGATTGATATATTTAAGGATGAAATTTCAAAAATGTCCAATCCAGAAGCAACAAAAAAGAAAAACTATGATAAAATGTATGAAATCCTGTCTGAATATCAAGACGAAGTAAAATGAAGGAAATGTCAAATTCTTCAGAGACGACAAGGTCTATCTGTCATGATTCCTGCCCCTCATGTCCCCAGCCCTCCAAGATGTCAGGCTGGAGCCAGGCCACGATCACCTACATGGCCCTCAAGGGCCTCTCCATCCCTCCAAAGACCCACTTGGAGTCAAACTTGGCGCTTGTGGCACCAGACTCACTCACTCCCATAGGATAACATTGGGGATTGGACTTGTAGTGTATTGATGGGGACAAGATGGGTGCCCCCACATATTTCGGTTCCCAGAACTGCATGTGCGGTCTAGTCTTTTGGGTGTGGTTAAGCCCAGAGACACCTGGGATACCCAGAGACTATTTAAGCCACACCCAGGCTGAGAAACATGCTTTGCGTTTTCTGCACCTGCAGCGTGACACTCACCATGTTCGGATCGGTCTCCAGTAGGCCTGCATCTTTCTTCTGCGCTCAGCTCCTGCAAGAACAAGAACACTGTTAGGAACGGCCTTACCTTGCGGCGCTTCTGCCCATCATTAATCGCTCCTTATGTTCTGTGGGCATCTTCGGCGGTGTCATTCCCATCCCGGCACGCCGCTTCCTAAGGAAAAGGGAAAAGAACAGAAAAAAGGCATTAGTAAGCATTCTGCAAATCTTCGCTTATTTTTAAATACTGTACAAGCTTCACTTACTGAATCCCAGCCGCTCTGGGGGAACTCTGTCTCCGGAACTTCTCATCCATCTGCAAGAGGGAAAAGACACTCCAGGTTAGCGTGGAAACATCTAGAGGCGCCGCATACCGCGCTTACCCACCGCATTTGTTCTTCATAACCGGCATCCACGCTGAAAACGTCGCGGCATCTAAAAGACACAGAAAAAGAACTCAGTTCAATGCAAATACGAAAGGGGTGCATCGCGCTCTCACTCGCCTTCAGCGCTACTCATCTCAGCAGCATGCCACCATCCCCGGACGCCGGCCATCATCTAAGGAAGGAAAGGAACGAAGTAACTGTACAAAAGACTCATTATACTTACCTGTCGGACTCTTGCCAGTGAACTAACTAGGCAGCAACGAGCCCGCATCAATCAACGCGCCCCTGTGCTGAAAGCAGGACGGAGAGCACACTATCCAAGAAAACAAGGTGAGCTGTGGATCAAAGGGAAGGGTTGGACCTCGGGGAAGAAGGGGTTCAAGCGCACAGACAATAGGGAGTTAAACTCTACCAATCCTGTGTTTCAGGCCCAGTCTCCGGTCGACTAGCCTCCAGGGAAGGGTTCGAGGTCGTAAGAGGTCAGAACCGGCTGAGTGACGTCCCTGTGGATACCAGGTGAGCGTTACACTATCGTCAAGATAGGGTTTACACCTTTCAGTCCAAATATGATGATCCAACAACGTTCACGTGAAAACACTCAGATTTCTTCTCCAGTAAGTTCCGACCCAGATTCGGAAGAGGAAGTGACAGGTCACACAGTAGATTCCACAGAAATTGGAAAAG
This sequence comes from Ambystoma mexicanum, assembly GCF_040938575.1. Classification (NCBI taxonomy): domain Eukaryota; kingdom Metazoa; phylum Chordata; class Amphibia; order Caudata; family Ambystomatidae; genus Ambystoma; species Ambystoma mexicanum. The sequence continues at coordinate 502,895,186 of NC_090939.1, read as the reverse complement.
GTTTTTAGATAAAATAAAAAGAAACAAGAGGGGCTCTTAAAGATCAATCAAACAAGTAAGGTTCAGACTAGATCCTAAAACAAATATCACAACACAAACAACCACATCAGGAGCAGTAGGGGGGGGGGGGGGGAGAAAGCACAGACGTAAACACAGGACCAAGAGGAATATTAACTCGATCAGTTGCGAGGAAACAATTGGAGATAAATATCCCAAATTTAGTTGTGAATCTATCGAACAAGTCTTTGACGTCAACTGAATTATCAGTTCTTGATAAAGGATTGTATTATGCACCAACTTCTAATACTGACGTTGTTGAATTCCAAATAGACTTGTTTAAATTTGTAAGAAAACTTAAACTAAAGTATTTTGCTACTCTGGTCCAGATATACTCACCCAAACCACCTCTTAATCCTTTGAGTGCCTGTACTATACAACATATAAATGATATTCAATTACTTATCTCTCTTACGGAAGACATTGCTGCTGACCATGCATCTATCAGTAGGGATCTGGAGATTAAGGAAAGAATGCTAAAAATTCAAGAGCTTAAACCAAAGTCAAAATTTACTCCTAACTTGGGTACAGATAATGTCATTGAGACCTTTTTTATAGAGCTGTCACACAAGACATACACAAGCATATTGATAGGAACAAGACTCACAATAAATATTTTAATCTTACCAAAGAAGAAGAGTCACTCAAAATATTGGCCAATGATCATTCCATAACCATTAAGGAGGCTGACAAAGGGGGCAATGTGGTGATACTTAATACCTCTGACTACATTGATATGGCCAACAAGCATTTAGCCACACCAAATTGTTACAAAGTTCTACGAGCAGATCCTACTAAAGTAGTAGTTCAAAAACTACTGATAATCAATGAATGGAATTCCATGGGTTTTCTTTCTGATGATGAGAAAATATATTTAAGCATCACTGAGCCAACTATGCCCACGATATACTTTTTGCCAAGATTCATATAACATACGAAGTACTTCCTGATGTCAGGCCCATCATGAGTGGAATCGGGTGGGCCACTGAAGGAATATGACAGTATTTAGATAATGCCCTGAAATAATTTGTTATTCAAATTTCATCATACATTAGAGACACCACCCATGTACTTCAGTTGCTATCAGAAATTGAGTGGCAATCACATTATCTATTGGTAACATTGGATGTATCTGCTCTATATACCTGTATTGATCACAATCTGGCAGTTGCCACAATTGACTACACCTATCGTAACGAGTCAGCATCACACCGTAGACATCTTGATGCTAAAAATGTTTCTAAAATTCACCCTTAATAACAATGTTTTTTGTTGAATGATCATTATTATTCCCAGGTCAGAGGAGTGGCTGTGGGAGCTAAATATGCTCCTTCACTTGCCAATTTATTTATGGCACAACTAGAAGAGACTCATATATTGAACAACACACATCACAAACATAACATTGTTCTATGGAAAAGGTTTATTGATGATGTGCTTATGATTTGGTCTGGTACAGAAGAAGACCTCACACGATTTACAGTACACATCAATAACAATTCATTTGGCATCAAGTTTACAGGAGAATCTAATAGAGAACATATAGATTTTCTTGATCTAACAACTTTCATAGCGGATGGTGTGATCAGTACGAAAACGTTTCGCAAAGCAACTGAAGTCAATTCAACCTTACACTCGAACAGTTGTCACCGGGTATCAACAGTACAGAATATTCCCAGGGGAGAATTCTATAGAGCTTGTAGAAACTGCAGTAGAAATGAAGATTTTGAAAGGGAATGTAAACTCCTATCGAACAGATTTAGGCAAAGAGGCTATTCGGAAGACAATATTAGAGATAGCCTTACCAGATATTCCTCAATCGACCGGTCTATCAGGCTCAAACCAAAGCAATATATATCTAAATCACAGAACAGAGTTGATTTCATTACTAAATACTCAAGGGACTCCAACTGTTTATACAGGTTGTTGCTCAAACATTGGAACATCTTTTACTAGATAAAGATATTAAGCCCTTTTTGGCAGAGAAACCCAGATTTGTCTATACCAGAGCAGCCACCATACGTGATAAGATCAGTCCTTCATTTCTAAAACCTTTACGCCATACAATCGAGAAAAACACCACATGGCTAACCACAGTTAAAGGATTCCACAAATTTGGAAACTGTTCAATGTGCAAATATGCACACAATCACACAACTTATTACAAACACCCAAATGGACTCGAGATACAGATACGTGACTTCATTAATTGTAGAAGTACTTATGTGGTCTATGAATTACAATGCGTTTGTAATAAGTACTATGTAGGATCAACCATTAGACAATTGCGCTTTAGGATTCGGGAACACATGGCTAGTCTGAGCAGCCAGGACCCAAAACTTCTGCTTGCTATTCACTGGCAAACGAAGCATCAGACAATTAATAAAGAAGATACATGCTTCATTGGTTTAATGAAGGTCAAGAAAGGACTTAGAGGTGGTGATAATGTATTGAAGTTGAGACAATTGGAAGCAAAATGCATTTGTCTATTACGCTGTATACAAGAAGGTCTCGACACCGACAATGAAATACATGTTTTCTTGTGAATTTGCCATTTTTTATACATGTCAACAGCACAATGTGGTTAATACTCAATGTTCCCTTCAGATATCTGATTTACTAAGTTTTACTCAGGGTATGCTATCAAAGTGTGAAATTAGCATGTATAATATTTAACATATTACAACACCCAACTCAACCCAGTCAATTCTGTACATTCCAAAATAATTTTCAGATTTATGATTTAAATGGCACATATAAAGTATTGATGTGCTTGATTCATTTGCACTGTGAGAACACACCAAAACACAAAGCAATCTAGTGTTTATCAACACATCACATAGGTTTGATACTTATTTCACAGAACTACATCGATCGCATGAAACTAATATTCATCCTAAAATATAGATTTCAATCATATTCTGATTCAATAGCTAGCTCAGTTCAGAATTTCATTAATAAAATATAATATGACTATTAGAGCACTTCTTAATACATATTAATTCAATGCGCATGCCCCGTGAATTAGTGGCGATCCGTGGAGACATGCATACAGTGACTCATTTCGGAGCATGCGTACCTCGCAGCTCGTGGAGATGCTACAATGCGCAATAAACTAGTGTTTTAACCTTGGGTATGCGCAATTATCTCTGCAGCATTGCCCAATCACAGCGCTGCATATCACAGCACCACATAGAAAAAAAATGACTGAAAAGAACGCTTGCGTTGTTTACATACTTGGCACCAAAGGGATCAATCCCATTTAAATAGGTAAGCCTATTCTGTCATTATGACATGCTAATCCATCCTTTGACAAATGTATCAATCGACAATTATTTTGGTCCTCTGCAATACGCTGATCTATTTTCTTGTTGCTTTCAAACAGATCAACATAAGTAACAAGCTTAACGGCTCAATGGCAACATCACGAGTCGCCGTATGAATAAATACTGATTAAAATCACGCATATAAATATTTTGGCCACCTGAAATTAGAACTGGTGAGTCCTTAAATCGCCCTCATATTAATTAATGCAATATTTTCTTTGAGAATATAATTTTTATGTTCGAATATTATGCAACTTACATGTAAGATTTTACACATAGGTATGGCAATAGCTGCATATTTCATTTAATTTCCACAGCGTCATTATAAGGACAGATGTTTTATGCTCTTTTAAATTAAGAAGACAGGTGAGAACAGTATCATCGTTTGTATTCATGACTTTATCCTTTCACGTACAGATCTAAAAACTTGCACAGCTTTATAATACTAACGCGCGGTAATTTTTAATTATCTAACCACACTAAATATGATCCCCATTACATTTTTCCGGGTGCTGATTAGTGAAGGGTGTGATTTTTACTTCTAAAGGAGACGATTTCACAATTATAATAGTTCTGAAACTAGTCCCAGATTCTCACCTTGGCATATGGCTCGACTGCACCAATTTAGGGAATATCAATCAAATAACAGTTCCACCATATGCCCAATTAAGCATCCAAATGAAATTTATCTCATTTTTACACAAGTCTTACCTTCATACCTTCATCTTTTTGTTTTGTTCTCCCTCTCTTGCATCCTGTGAACATTACTACAAATGGGGTATGTGAATTTTACTATACTTTAACTATGTCTGATTTTATACATGATTATGTACATACAATTTATTTTGAACAATGTTGTCCGCCTTGAAAATGACGTTAAGGTCGAAACACGTGTCGGCTGACGTTGCAACATAATAAAGAACTGCATTTGAGTGCAACACATTAGTACACTTAGTTATTTACAAGAGACAACGGAAACAGAGCGACAAGCGCAAAGCATGTCACAACCCCAATTAGTTGTTCTGTCTAATAGGTGTTAGCGAGCACACCTATTTTGTGAACTGTGCATTGCAGCTCAGTCCGTATTTAGGATTTTTGTGTGGGGAATAGCGCACAGCCTAGACCCTTACTCGCAAATTGCATATTTCATTATCTCAAGAGGGAATGTGAGCTTGTAAGGGTGTTACACAAAGGTCTATAATTACAAGTATTCAGATAGACACTTATACTCAAGGTTTCTTGGTAAAACACTTCTTAATACAGTCAGTTAGAAAACATTCACTAAAAGGAGGCAATCAATATCGCACGGAAATATACTACAGTACTTTCAGAGCATTTGAAGTAGTAGCAAAATGGCATAAGTTAATAAAACGAATAATGGAGTTACTCTTAAAACAGTGCAAACAGTGAGTTCACCAGAGGGGTTGATTCAGTGCAATAGGTAGGCCAAAGTCAATGGGCTAGAGTCTTGCATAAGAAAAATGGTTCTGGTAGTTTAAACAGAAAAGTCTTTGCCACGGTTCTCAGAAGTAGTTCATAGAAGAAAGGTTTGTATGTCAGGTCACAAGCTGACTAGGCCTGCAAGTTGCCAAAGTTGTATGCTCTTTCGCAGTGAGAGGTAAGTTCTCTCGGTCGAATTTTCACAATACCTTGTATTGAAGAAAAAGATACAGCTGAAGAATTCTGTTCTTGAAGATCTCGCTGTTCCTGAGCCTCAGTCGTGGGGAGAAGTGGGAGGTCGTCAGGGGGCTCCTGCACTGCACGGGGACTGGTCACAAAGCTGGCAAATCTTTGATTCCGGTAGCTGTCTTGAAGCACACAAATTGGTGTCCTTCTCCCTGGCTATTCAGTTTCCTGCAGCACTCTGAGGAAAATACAACCAGCTCTGAGAATGGTGTCCAGGTGGCTTACGAGTTGATTGGTCCCACCAACTCAAAGGGAGAAGTCGTCCTTGAAGGGCTTCTCTGTTGAGAAGAACTTAGCGATTCGGACCTGCAGCAGGGCTTCACCGGCCAAACCAAAGGTCCAGGAGTTACAGCGGCCGTCCTCTTCCAGCTCGTCTTCGGTTCTTTCGTTCCAGTGGTCGACTCTGCCTTCCAAGCCAAGAGACTCGCGTTTTAAACAGTTTTCTCCCATTCATTCCAGCCTAGCTGCCACTCACCCAGCAGGGTGGCTGTCCTTGCCGGACAGTCAGCCAGCCAATCACGCCAGAGTGCATTTGGGTCTCCTAGGAGACTAAGCACAGGGAGTTTCGGGCATGTCCCTCCATCTGCCCACCCCAGACACTGGGGCGCCAGAGGCGGTCTTCAGGCCTGTAGCTTTCCAAAGGCGTAGAAACAAAGGGACCAAACCTAGTTTGGCACGCAGAGACAAAATCTAGAAGGATATTTCCAAAGTGAAAAAAGAAGACCGGGACCTGTTTAAAACAAAGGGGGCTCAGACGCCATCTTGAAAAACGTGGCTCCCGTGATTTTTTAGCTACCGGTGTTCGCGGTCGGGAAAAATCTTGATAGTTAGTTGTAAAACCACTGCCACTCGCCATTTCGATAGGACAGGGTAGCATTTGACTGCTACATGAGTTTCTAGACATAGGGGATACTAGGTAACCCCTCCAGCACTCTATTTTAAGATATAGTGTGTGCTGGGTGTAGGATTTAAAGACTAGTAAAGCCAATTTAACTTTACATTGTCTGGGAAACAGTAGTTCTTCACAGAGAAGGTGTTTAAACCTTGGCACAGCCAAAAAAAGGCTTCCCTGTGTCACTGCACTGAGGGTTCTATGTAACACACATGAAAAGATGATGCCTATGGAGTTACCTTTAAAACTCCATAATCAAAGAACACAAGAGTAAAACCCGTCAAAATACACGGAAGAGTGGGGGGGGCAGCTCACTCTTTCCAGGTAAAAAAAAATCAAGTCCTCAAAATCCAGCAAAGATACTGGGGCGCTCCAAGGTGAAGGGAATTGGCACATTTATGAGAATTCTCCCCAACTCCCCATGGCAATTTTGTTGGACATTCTGCACAAGAGTTTCTGCTGACTGTAGGTTCTCTTTCAAGTTTGCCAGTATTTCTGCAATAATGCTGTGGTAATACTGACAAACATGTTGACGTTACAGCCACTCACAATCACTAGATTTTCCACCTAGATTATGAGTGTTGGCAGGGCAGTATTCATTCCCATTTTGGCGTCCTTGGCACTACATTGGTGCTTTTGCAGTATTTCCCATGACCGCGATTCTGCTCAGTATAATTTTCGACAGATTTTTCCCATTGAAGTGGAGACTCTAAATCCACCTACTTGATGAAGGTTGATCATCCACTTCAGGGACAGCCTCAGAGTTTTTAAAAACTCTAAACATTTGTATACAGAAAACCGATCAAGCCAAGTTCCCTCTGGCAATTAATTAATTTTCTGCCAACCCATATACCAGATCATAAAGAACTACAAATATGGTTTGACAGCAAAGACGAGAACACAATACATACCGTTTCTAAACACACAATTCCTAGATACGACTGAAAACAAACACATAAGACACAGCACATACACAGACAGCCAAGCACACACATAATCGCAAATTCACCCGAATCATCATTACATATCCAAATATTTTACATTAGAAAACACTTCCTATGTACCCTACAAATTATTAAACGGTGAACAGAGTTCCTAGAAAAGGTCTTCCCGATCCTGCCTATGGAAAAATAAAATCTGATAACACTTGTACGTCATTCAGCCAATCCTCCACCAGTGGCTTTTTCCTGGTTTTCCACAACTTCAGAATTTGTTTTGCTCCCACTATCGGCACCTTAACAACCCATTGCCAATATGATCTGGTAATCTCACGTCTTCCTCTGCCAGATGAGTCTGGAAGGGTAATCTAGGAAAATGTATGAATATAGCTCCACCCTAGCCAATTCATTCCCCCAAAAGTCACACTCTAGGGCAACTCCACAGCATATGTAACAAAGTGCCACTTTCTTTTCCACAGCTCCAACATGCATCATTAGCCATCAAACTCAAACCATGCATACCCACCAGACTCCAATATAGGTGACCCAAAATCATCTGTTGGACAAGTCGCAGATTCAAATCCATTTTACTCTTAAAACCAGCTTTCTGCACTTGTTCCCATTCCTTCTCTGAAATACTACACCCTAAATCACTCTCCCAGGCCTTTTGCAATTTCTCCCAGGAATTGACAAGTAAGGGATCCATAGGCATCCTCGCAAGATAGTGGGCACCATACGAGGTGAGGACGCAAAAATCATGCGTCCCCCAATGGATTAGATAACCTATCATGTCTTTGCATTAAAAACGATTTCAACTCCCTAAAACTACCCACTTCCTTATTACGTAGACCAAAAACACATAAGTTCTGCAAATGGCACCATCTGTCCCTCCCGTAGTACATTACTAATCTTCAATATTCCTCTCGCTATCCAACTCTGCCAGCACAACATTTTATTCATTATTTGAAGACACTGATTATGCCATAGAGAAGCCCTGTAGTACAGCCACAAATTCTTATCAGTAACAGTTAACTATGATGCAAGAGCCTCCCAAGTGGCATCTGTGCAATGTAGTTTATTGCTGATATTTGGCATTCTTTCCATAGAACAAATGTTAGGTTTTTATCTTTCTCTATTGTTAACCCAAGTGGTTCTCGTGCACTCTCGGGTGCAAAGTAATGGGCTGCTTTTTTTAATAACAGTCCCCTGTAATATTTGAACCTTGGCATTTTCGGTTTCTTCTCTCACCCCACAAAAATGTCTGAAAGATGTCAATTAAAGGCATAAAATAAGCAATATCTCATTGCAATTTGCGATATAATACTGCTGGTTTGCTGTTTTAATTGAACAATCCATGTTGCACCAACTGCGATATGATTTCCACACAGATTACATAAAGTGTGTGCCTTTAAAGGATAGTTCTGGGACTTTTTTTTTATTGTCCCTACGGGTCGGCCATGTGTTTGTAAGCATAAATCGGTAGATCGTAGGAAACTTTCCTATGGACCTTACCCGACTTTTCGCCCATTATCGCACTCGAAATCAGCCTCCATTTTGTGATAATCCTATCATTCCGCCGCATCGACCTGGCTCACCTGCCTTTGCGGCACTAAATCAAATCCCCCGCCCCTGAAACAGACTTTATCAAAACATTCATATTCCCCGCCTCTATCCGTGACGTGACTGAGCTGCGTAGGCAAACGCGCCCAGGCGTCTTCTACGCGACTCCACACAGACCCCGGAAATCAACACAGATCAGCTCACAATACAGCGCACCACAATTCGGAATATGAAACTGTACTTTGAAATCAAACCGCAAGATTGTAAATGTGGTAAAGTACATTTATTTGACATCAAATGTTTAGAGAATATTCAGCGATTTGCATTTTTATTTGCTCATGTTCCAAAAAGTTCGTATTGAGGAACGCGATGGTCCTTTGCTGTACACAGGGTCTTAGAGCATCTCACAATACAGCACCACAATTCGGAATGTGAAACCGTGGTTTAAAAGCAAACGGCAAGATTGTACATTTGGCAAAGTACGTTTATTGGACATCAAATGTTTAGAGAATATTCAGCGATTTGCATTTTTCTTTGCTCTCGATCCAAATTAGTTCGTCTTGAGGGAAGCGATGTTCGTGTGCAGTACACAGGGTGTTGGTTTACGATAAAAATAAGCTCTTCTGTCGCACTGATAATCGCATGGCTGTTCCAACAACGAGGCACTAGGCCACCACAACGGTAGGTATGTTGCATCTAACCGTTAGTACCGCGTAAGGGCATACTTGTACTTGGCGATCGTCCCATAAAATGGTCAGGGTGGTAACGTTGTTCACGCGGAGAAGCAACTGGCGGCTGTAGAAGCCGTCCGCCGGTGTCTGGTACTCGTGACACAGACAGTAGTGAATGATGTACCTAAAAACATAAAAAATGAAATTAGTCTCACCATCAGATCCTTATTAAAATTATTCATTTCATAGCGAGGACAGCGCTACTGGGTGTACACAAGTGTTTAAAGGCGTGGCGAGGCATGGAGGGGGGGGGGGAGTGGAGTACAAGGTAAGTAGCATAAAATAATAAATAAATAGGGCCAGCTGGTGGCAAGTGCAAGGTAAGTGCAGAACAAGTGCTGGGAAGGGGGGGCTGTAGGATACTGAGACAGTCCCCCAGTGCAGGGGTTGACAGGGAGGCAGTGCAGGTGGAGAGTGGAAGTGCCCAGGACCGAGGTCGCAGACAGTGGACCAGTTGTAGCAGGGGAGAGGGAGAGAGAAAGCAGAAGCAAAGAGGAAGGTTTTGAGGTGCTTCAGTAAAAGCAGATGTTTCTCCTCCAGATAGTGCGCGGTAGAAAACACTATGCCACATAGAACGAACAAGTACAACTGAACCCGTCTTTAAAGCCACTGTATAGTAATGAAATTGCGGTATAAACTCATCAAAAGTTACTTACATTATATTTGCATTTTCTATTGTGTCTCTGTGTAGGGCAGACCCGAAACACCACTCCTTCTTTGCCGACGTTACTTCTTCTAATGAACGTGGCTCATCGTTTCGTTTCTGAAATTTTATTCATTATCTTTTCTTAGTCTTTCAGGATGGTCCCGGCCTGTCAAGGTCAAATCACAATAGAACCTTATATTGGGTCGTGGGCCGTTCCGCCACCCGAGCAAAACATCAAAGCAGCTGACCTTCACTTTGAGCGAGCACACATTTCTAGTTAGCTCCAGTTAGTGTAAGGGCATCTTGTCTGCGTGCCTTTTTTTTTATTGTCCCTATGGGTCGGCCATGTGTTTGTAATACGGAAACATTCTATAATTTTTGTAAAAATGATTTATATTACTGTTTGGTTTAATTGCAATGGGCCTGCAACATGAGGAGACTCGAGAGAACAGACAATCGAATTACAATCATTTAAACCGTGATGTGTATTTCTCAATGAGCTCTGCTTTAGGTGGACATGGAACAGAGGCAATGTTGGGTGGCAATGCAGTTGTCCCCTGCATAGGTTCGTTCACCACTCCATGTATGTGCCTATCGAGGACATCTACGATAAGTCTCTCAATAAACTCATATTGCATATCCTCAAACACTGGTTTGATCACCCATTGTTTACTTCTTTTAGTGAAGGCCTTATTGTAGCGAAGCGTCCCTAAAGTTCCGGTCGTCCTACTTTGTTGACGGCCAACATTATGGTTATGTGCCAAGACCGCTAGAAGAGTCCGATTTATCATGCCTTCCATGCCAAAATGCAATCTTTTGGGCCTGTACTTTAGGCACATATTGTGGAACACCTCCAAATCTCCTGTGTGGCAGAATTCCGTGAGTCCCCTCAAATCTCTTGTTATAGTTTTATCAAATACAATCTTTTCAATGGCCTTGTGAGTGGGTGATGAAGGAATCAACCACTTCTTCTTCCGTGCCTCCTCTGTGGACAAATGGCCATGTTCACATTTGTGGAAATGCTCATTTGTCGACCATCGATGTACGTTGCTACAGTGCAACATTACTGACCGCCATTTTTCCAGTAGAATTTCCAACGACCCTTCACATGTTTTTGAGCTCCACCAAAGATGGTTGCTGATTGACTTGGACCACTGTGAAATACCTTGCATATCTTTTTTTTTTCCTGCAGCCGACAATTTTTTATTGATTGATTTTGCAAGATGCCAAACGTCAAATTGGTGATTTATATTTTTGTACTGTTCTCTCATTGTCTTGGCAATTGAAACGTGTCTGTCCGTGGCTATCAGGTCGATCACCATTCCCCGCGATTGTAGTTCTTGCAATGATGCTACAAAGCCAACTTTCTCCATGGCCACTGAGGATGTACTTTGTGACACCTGCACGACCACCGAACTCACAATTTTCTTACTTTCCATGTCCTGAAAGTGGTAGGTGCAGTACTTGGCTGAAAATCCTGGACTGTCGCATTGTCCATCACCGGCTAGCCTGAAGCGTTTGCCCGCGAATGTACTTTCCATTGACATTTTTTCCATTCTCCAAGCTTCGCTGATGGCTGGAAATAGATAATCGGTTTGGTATTTGTAGAACTGACTTTTCGCAATGAAATGGATTCCCACAAACTGAAAGAAATACTGTAACTTTTTAAAACTTGAACCACTAAAAAGTGCGGCCGCTGCACAAAGTAGATTGCCTGCTGGCAGTTGCCCCAGCATGGGTTGTGCAGACCATGCGAACGGATGATATTGTGTACAGGTGGCATGTATTTTAAGGTTAGTGCCTCGAATTGCACGAGTCACATTAATCAATGGCTCCCCACATACTTCCCCACCAACCCAATGCCCACATTTCATCATCATAATAATATCCATCAAACAGCTATCGAATACAATGAATTTGGCCTCTTTCCTTATACTGTCACTCTGCATCCCAGCTGGTTCGGCCTGTAACGTTGAGGACATGTCACTCGCATGAAAGGTACAATCTCTGATATCGTCTTCCGCTATGCTGAGTGATATTGATGGTGTTTCATTGTCGTCCACTTCATTCTCTTCCATTGCAACATCTGTTCCTTGTCCGGAGATGGGAGAAAAAAACAATGTCTTCAACTTTCGCGTGCTCTTATTTTTTGCGGGTGTGGATTCTGTGAATTGATCTACGACTGCATCCAAACTACCAGGAGGACATTCACTATCAATGGCTGGTGGTGGTATAGCTCCGTTGTCAATCACTTCATATTCTTCCCATTGGCACGATGCATCTCCAGTCTCAAGTCCCTGCCAAAAGGTTTGACAAGCAACATCTCTCGTTCGCTTCACTGTCTGTGTAGATCTAGTTCTTACACCCACTCGCAACTAGAGGACAGATTAGAAAAGGGATGTTCAGTTTAAACACAACTTACAGTATTGAACTATTGACAGTGAAAGACAACATAATATAGTGAACAGGACACTAACCTTCTTTTGCTTTCTTTTCTTTGAAACTTTCTTTCCTCGAACTTCAACATCTGGACGCTGTTGCTCCGACTCGTGTGTGCATGTCTCCACTTCCTCTCGCGCTGCAACGACTATACTTTCATGATAAGCACATCCATCACTCACTGAGGCTCCATCGACTCGCTGAAACATAGAACTTTCATTAGTATGTATAATAATATTGAAAACACAAAATGTACTTGGGGACCAATACCCATACGTACATCTCAATAGCAAAACACGAATGAACGCATTGTGTAGAACATTCAAACGACAATAGTTCACGCATTGTTGATCTAGTTAGATTGAACTGTCAAGATCCATACCTCGGGCTCCGCATAGACTTCCATTGATGATATTATTGAAGATGACGCTTCAGCAACTCCCTGAAACACAGTAATTGCATTAGTATGGTTTTCTATTTTGTTTAAAAGAACATAAACTTTCTGCAGGCGTCAACGGCTCATCTAAATAGACCTGCACAAATGATCAGTTGTCTAAAATAAATAATGGATATCCAAATATGATTCGATTTGCTCCATCGTTGGAAGTGTCACCACCCAGAGATCTGCATCAACTACTAGGGGTGATGTTCTTGTTGAAGAAGCTCCGTCAGCTCCCTGAAACATAGTACTTGCGTTAATAAAGAAGGAAGTATAGCGGATGTAATCACGTCATTTGATCTCGCATGATTGATCTGTCAGTATCCATACCTCGAAATGCATAAGAACATCAAGGGACGCTGTAACTGCGGTGCACACTTCTGCAAGCTGTTGCGCCGACCCGTAACTGCATGCTCCCCCTTCCTCTTGGACTAATGCTCCATCGACTCCCTGAAACATAGGACTTTCATTAGTAATGAACACAATATTGAAAAAAGAAGACACATAGGAGGGCGACGACAGAAGGACATACCAATGGCTAAAAACGAAAGAAACATTGTGTGTAACAATCACGCTACAAGAATGCAAGATCTGATGATCTCCATCGATGGAACTGTCCGGAAACGTACCTCGAGCATCTGAGTGACATCTACGGTTGTCGTCAATGCGTTGGACTCCTCAGCATCTCCCTGAAAGACAGTACTTGCATTATTTTGGATAACAATAATTATAACTGAAAACAAAGACTAGAGGACGAGTACTGTGGTGTACCATTAGGTAAAATAATTACACGATCAATTAAAACTATTGATTTACATGCCTAAAACAAGTCAGTGTCAGAATAGCTAAGTAAGATTATCCGATAGGCGCTTGAAGTGGCTGATGACTGCAATAACGACACGGATGGAGAATCTTCAGCCTTCATATTGAGTGGATACATAAATGGGGAAATTATTGTTAGCTAATGCTACACACTACCGCAATGCCGAGAGATAAATACGTAAACTTGACTCACCAGTGGAGGGATGTGGACGAATAGAGTGGGAATAGCGGTTGAGAGCAATTTTCGCCTCGCTCGCGGTGTTTTCGTCCTTATTAGCAATGATGTGGAGTACATGTCTGGGCTAAAGTGCCTGCTGCAGATGCGGTATCGATCACCCCTCTTGTCCGCAAAGACTTCTAGGACTCTACTTTCTATCTCAGAGGCTGGATATCCGCAATATCGGACCCATTCTCTTATCTGATCTATTGTCTTAGGGAAAACATGCATTATAGTACCTTCAGATTTGTTATGGGTCTTCGAAGGGCAACCGCCAATGGAACAGGCAGGCATTATGGAAAGTTCTGAAAAGTAAAGATCAACAATTCTCTATGAATACCAATGTGTTAAAACATTAAATGACACATAAAAGGTTCAATGCAAGGTCCGTTTTGGTTCTTGGAACTATACACGTTATTCACATGCGGATAAGTATTTCAATAACTTTCAAAAAATAGAAAAAGTAATTTGACTAAACTCAGAACATGTGACTAGTTCCTTGCATGTACTGTCGTGAACGAAAAGAAAACATGGATGCAATTTGATGACTACTAGCAAATAGATATAAATTAAAAAATTGGACGCAAAATGATTATGGTACATGGACTTACCTTGACGAACAAACAGTTAGATGCAGGGATCAGAGTAGTTTCTTGTCGTAGAACAGGGAGCAGTTCACAGGTTGCAAACTGACGAGTTTGCTCAAAGTGGTCACGGAAGTTCACAGAGACGAAGAGCAGATAACCAGCACCTTCACGGGTTGACTAGCAAAGCGCAAAGAAGTTCTCATTAGAAATATGAAGTGGGTTATAAAGAATTCGAAACAGGGGTCTGTTTGTGAATGAATGACGTGTATATGTCGTGGCATTATGCGGTCTGCAGGGGGCCGTCCAGCGTGAGGGGGGATGCTTGGCAGGAGACACGGGGTCTGTAGGTAGACATGGGAACAACAACCCATGCTCTATAGACCACTTTGAAGTGTACATGGTCTTTGGCACCTCTTGGCCTTTATCGCTCCCTGACAGCTCCACTTGCCAGCACAAGTACCCCGGTGCGAACTGCCTTTGATAGGGCGGGGGGTGGATCGGGGCGGTGGTCGTGCAGACAAGACACAGGAAGACTCGTGAATGGAGACACACTTATGTGGATTGCAGGGGGCCGTCCAGCGTGAGGGGGGATGCTTGGCAGGAGACACGGGGTCTGTAGGTAGACATGGGAACAACAACCCATGCTCTATAGACCACTTTGAAGTGTACATGGTCTTTGGCACCTCTTGGCCTTTATCGCTCCCTGACAGCTCCACTTGCCAGCACAAGTACCCCGGTGCGAACTGCCTTTGATAGGGCGGGGGGTGGATCGGGGCGGTGGTCGTGCAGACAAGACACAGGAAGACTCGTGAATGGAGACACACTTATGTGGATTGCAGGGGGCCGTCCAGCGTGAGGGGGGATGCTTGGCAGGAGACACGGGGTCTGTAGGTAGACATGGGAACAACAACCCATGCTCTATAGACCACTTTGAAGTGTACATGGTCTTTGGCACCTCTTGGCCTTTATCGCTCCCTGACAGCTCCACTTGCCAGCACAAGTACCCCGGTGCGAACTGCCTTTGATAGGGCGGGGGGTGGATCGGGGCGGTGGTCGTGCAGACAAGACCAGTTTGCCGCAGGGCCTCACCAAGGAGAGGCCATCTAACTGAATGTAAGAGGATGGCTGCAGGATCTACTACATGGAATGCAGGGGGGTGAGTTTATAAATACCTCACCCTCCCAGGAGAATATACACTAGATTCATTTAAAAAATCAAAACAACCATTGTTAAAATATATGTTGGGCTTTATTTTAGATTTTAATTAAACATAAATAATAAACATTACACATTGTAAAGTTGAGGTTGCAGCACATCGAGGGAAAATCCGCGGTATTGTCCACTGTCACTGGGGAAATGTTGTCTAATGGCAAGTACCGCACAGGCAGGTATTACTCTCCGAACGCGGTGTCCGAGCCTCCCGTGAAGCCACCAAGTGAAGCAACGATAGGCCACCAGCCTGTACCACCTGTGAAAAAAAAAGATGCAAACTGTATTAAACTGACCAAACTTTCTTATCAATGTCGATTCAGGTAACACATGTCATTTTTCTTAGAAAAAAATTATATCTAGAAAATGCACTATATGGAACAAATTTACATGCGTTCGAATGATATGTAAATGTGATTTTATATGTGGGAGACGACCATGAAATAGTGGTGGCATCACTGACATCACAAACAGAGTATACTTACTCGTTACTCGGATTACGCGGACGAACAGTGCCGCGAAGTTCGTGCATAAGCACCATCATCATCCTCAACACGGTCCGTGAGAGGCAGGCTTCCCTGAACTCTGGCAGCTCGGTGATGCATTGCGGACTTTGCTCGCCTTCCTGCAGACTTTGCTCGCTTTCCGAAATGTAGGCCAAGCACCCGGAATTTTCACGGCAGCAGCAGTTCTCCTCCTCAGTTGGCATTAGCTCGCACCGATTGCACGTGCACCAGGTGGAGACGCCGTCCATGCGACATGGTCCAGGCTCTTCATCCGTTGACTGGTCCTCCCAACTGCCGTCCGAATCCCCATCGTTTTCGCGTGCTTGACTTTCCAGTAGTTCTTCCTCGGTGTACTCGGGCTCGTACATATACGGCATTATTGTGGCCATTGTGCGGTAAAGATAGTAAAATAATTTACAGAGATGGTACAGATGTTCACACGGGCTACAAGCGGCGAAGGTAGCTGACCAGAGCACTGAAACGAGTCACAGAATACTCAAAGTAACACAGAGAGAGGAATGGAATCGAAAATCTGCTGCTGTGTGTTGTGAAACGGTCTGTTTATACTTATTGGGGAAAGAGGCGTCCTGCCATTTCCATGGCAACACGTCAATAGCTGAGGCGCAGCGATTGTTGACACGAGACGTGCTTGAAATGGGCAGTACGCGTCTGCTGATGTCAGGCTCAGGGGCGGGGGATTTGATTTAGTGCCGCAAAGGCAGGTGAGCCAGGTCGATGCGGCGGAATGATAGGATTATCACAAAATGGAGGCTGATTTCGAGTGCGATAATGGGCGAAAAGTCGGGTAAGGTCCATAGGAAAGTTTCCTACGATCTACCGATTTATGCTTACAAACACATGGCCGACCCGTAGGGACAATAAAAAAAAAGTCCCGGAACTATCCTTTAAACTCTGCCTCTGTGCACTGCGTTCAGGCGAAGCAGAAGGACCCGGGATGGGCTAAATACATTGTATCAATGTTATGAGCCCAGCCCGGGTGCAGTGTCATCACATGGAGAGACGTTAACCGAGACCCACTCCCACATTCGGCTCTGGCTTCCTCCTAGGTAAGGTGGAGTGCTGGGGTGGAAGAGCTTGTCTGCAAGCAATGTGTTTGATTAATAACACAGCACAGCATGCGCGCATGAGGCTTTCAAATAAAGTGCTGCTTTAATCACGAGACAAAGAATATTTAAGGCCTTCTGCAAGCAGCAGGCTCCGTTATTACTGCGGGTGCTGGGTGTTGGCAAGAGGCTGGCAATATTTCTCCTGCCCGAATGGACGGGAGAAATATTATTGCCAGCCACTTGCTAAGCAAGGCTTTGCCAGCCACTTGCTAAGCAGGCTTTGTTATAAGTGCGGGCGCTGGGTGTTGGCAAGTGGCTGCTAACACCCAGGCACCGTAGTAACGAGACACCCTGCTGCTTGCAGAAGCCCTTCTGCAAGCAGCGAACAGGCCCGGCTGACAGTGTGGCCCCCGGCTAGCCCCTTCTGACGGGGTCGCACTGGACCATAACCTTGTCTCGAGCACCAATGAAGGAGTGGCCCACAGTTGCAAATGGCTATTTATTCCTTTTGTAACACTGTTTGAATAACCAAGGGGGAGTTAAATTGTAATGCGAATTGTGCATTTTAAAGAATATATATTTAGCAACACTGGTCAAAACGACTGGCTGCAGAGTGAATTAACTCATAATTCGGGCCAAATTGGCCAAATGGCCCAGTTTGAACACAAATACTGGCCCACACCAGAATTTTGTGCTTTTAGGTTGGGCCATGGGTCTATTGCCCTATAGGCCAGTCCGAGCCTGCCTGCTGAGAGCGAAAAACAGTGGTGCATGGAGGTTAGCTGCCGAATTTATCACAAGGCAGGGTGCCAGAGCCAGCAGGAAGCTTTACACTAACGGGCTATAACTTTAATGCAAGCACTGCAAAGCGCATATTAAAAGCCCTAGAAAATTGAGACTTTTCTTGCTGTGCTTTGCGGACTAGAAACATGGGAGCAGTTGCTGGGCCCCCAGAGGCTCGAGGCCTCTTTTGTTTGAAAGGGTCGAAAGGCCCTGACGCTGTCCCCGATTGCAGGGCTGGGTGTTAGCAAGTGGCTGCGCTGGCAATATTTCTCCCGCCTGTTGGTAGGAGAAATATTATTTACATTCCATAGCGGGTGCTGAGGGGCTCTGTCGAGTCTCAAGCACCCCACCACAATGAGCTTGTGCATTGTTGTGGGTAATCGGTTGCTTTTTCCTATTTTGTAGGAATTGGAATTTGTCTGTAGAGGAAGATTAGGCACAGTGGACCTTCCCACTGTGACTGAGATAACAGGCCCGAGAGGTAAAAAGGAGCCTGGCCCAACTCTTTATTCTAAAACCAAATCTTTCATTTTTGGTGCCAGGGGTAGCACTTTAATCACGAGAATGGAAGACTATTCAAAGGCCTTCTGCAAGCAGGATGTGGTATTGCTGCAGGTCTGTTAGCAAGTGGCTGCACTGGGAATTAGTTTTTTACCACCCGTTCGGGTGGGAGAAATATCAATTCCATCCACTTGCTTGCACTCGGCCCGCACTAAAACCTCAGCCACTGCTGGCCGAAAGCATTCTAAATATTCTTTCAATCACAATTTAAAGAATATTTAGAATGCCTTCTGCCTGCAGGCTGTGTTTAAAATTGCAGGGCCGTTTGGTCCCATTGGATGGCGAAATAGTGGGCCCAGAGCCCTTTGCTAGCACGCAGCTCTGCACTGATAACAAAGTCTGCAGAAGGCTAAATCTGTTGGCTCGCTGCACAGATAATGGCCCGGTGATTACTGATGTAAACTTTGTGATCAGGGATGTTAGCACTTGCATCACCATAGTACTTGGAAGCAAGAGGAAACTGGAGACTGGAGCTGATTTAACGTTAAAGCTAACTGTGAAGAGTCTCACAATGTGTAAAGAAGCTAGATGCCTTAAACACCACACTTGCACAGAAAGGGACTCGAAGCTATTTTATTTTTTTAAGGTGGAGTTCATCCATGAGGTCAAACATGGTTTTGCATTCTGAGATTTGTAGTCTTCTGTTCAGGGTGGTGCAAATATCCCAAGGAGGTTACTTTGGGTGTACTTTGCAAATTAACAATACCATTGTGGTTCTTGAAACCAAAAAAAAAAATGTGTGATTATTAGAGCTTGGAAGTTTGTAGCAGGTAACATGCTTAAATTGCTGGCAAATTCTGGCTTCACTGCTTAACCAAAGTATGTGATCCCTGGGCAAATCATTTGACACAATCCAACCACACCAGTGCTGGCAAGAATAGAAATGTGCATTTTATCCTTGGGCAGTGTCGGTGGCCACAGCCCTACAGATAAGTGGTAGATCAGCCACTTTTACTCCCTAAAGAAATGAAAATACTCCCCAAAAATTTTAATAGGGAGTACAAATACTCCCAACAAAAAATGGGAAACAGACCATGTGCCCCTGCTTTCACCAACGCAGCTCCATGTATGTTTTGGGCCAGTAATGCTGTAGCTTTTATTGTGCATGAAGAACTAGCTGCAAATAAATATTTTCTTTTTCCAGCTGCAACACTGACTGTATGACCCAGCCACACAGAGCTTTGAACTGAAAATTATTTGTAGATCTTTCTTTATCATTTGTCCATTCATGCAGCGCACCTTTACGTTTTACAGACATTGCACTAATGTTATACTTCAGAGGTACATAAAAATCATTTTTGCATTCTTGCTAATGTTATGTCTTGAGGTGCAACTAATTCTGGTGACCTTGAATGTTAGTACTAAATTGCTATCAAATAAGTTTGTTTGCTAATCAAAACATTTTTAATTAGCAAATTCTGTTAATCAATTTTTGAAAACTAATTTATGCCTTGAGGCACATAGGGTAGGGACACTGGCAGTTCCATGTGAGGCTTGCTTGTCAAAAGCTCTAAGCCTGTTTGGACTACCCTACATTAGTCGGGAGATTCATAATGAGGGTTTGAAATGTGATGGGTATTGGCAGTGGGACTCAGTAATCGGATATGGAGAAGCAGAAGTTTTGAAAAGTGCAAGACGGAGTAGAAGGGATTGAAGTACATGACAGCAATGCCATCTTCTCACACTGGCAGAGGTTGGTGGGAAGAGCTCACTGTTCTTGCTCAGTACTTTAGCTCGTTGCAGAAAATGCCAACACATGTTCGTGCTTTATTAACAGCAGCTCTAACGAAATTGAGGTACTGTCCCAAAATATTGTAGTCCTGCCAAAATAAAATGTGGGCATGATGTAATCAGCCCTTCTGTGAATATTTGACATTGTGCCATGACATGCATATAGCAGCTCTGTTGATAAATTAGGCTACTTTGCCTGAATATATAGCAGTCCTATTGAGAGGTACCGGTACAATCTGTGCCACTGAAAATATAACCGCACTGCTTCTACCTGCATCCATTATACCTGCTTGCGGTGGGTGGTCCGAAAGGGAGTTAAAGTTCAGACCACATGTCTAGGTCTTTGTAGCTCTCTAAGAAAACAATTATGTATAGTGCCCTTTCATGCACACAAACACATGCAATCTTAAGACAAAAAAACACATCTTCATATAGAACACCACAAACATTTTTCCTGCTCACATAAGCCAAACAACTGCTTTCTGGGAGGCTCTCCTAAAAGCTTCAAGAGATCAAGCAACCCAAGCCATTGAATGCAATTGATGTGCTTCTGTGATGAAATGAAAACAAAGTATGAAATTCCCATGCTGCTGCAACTGCGTTGCCTCTATTAAACCGACCCTCTAGGATATTGCGGCATGAAATGACAAATAATGCATCATGAAATAGCACATTTTGCAGCACAAAACTTTATTTATTGTGGCATTTTTGTGCCATATTTATTTATTGACTGGAGGGTGTAAGATTGGCACGTTGCAGGAAAGTGGTAGTGTGCAAGGCTACAAGAGAACCAGGGTGTCATTATTTGTATCTTTTTGTATCAAGCCCCAGATATCTATGGCTTGGCAGAACAGTGTTTGTTTTAGCTATGTTTTTGGTTTAATGTGCATGTCTATTTAATATTAGTGACAGTATTGGTCATTATCAATTGTAACACTGAAAATATTCCCCTTCTATGATCTCCAATCCCCAAATACCCACACACCTCTCACCTTGCACGTCTCACCAATTCCCCATCACAATTTGCATCCCTGAGCATCTCATTCTGTCATACATACTCACGTGCCCTGTCGCACTCCAAATCATACGCCCAACTCACACCTTCGTTATTTTGTGCTACAACTGCATCTTGCATCCTTTCTCCCATTCTATCAGAATCTCTTCCCTACTCCTTTCTCCCAATCTGCAGCTCGCTGCATCTTTACCGGTTAACAGCTCCCCCTCTCTGCTTTTTGGCCCAATGCTCCCCCTGAGCCCACGCTCACTCTATTTTCTGTACCTCTGATGCCTCTCTGATTTCTGCCCGCTGCTTCTTCTCTGCTCTTTCTCACTGCTTTCCCCTTCTCACTCACTGCTCTCTCTGCTTTCTTGCCTACCACTTCACATCTCGCCCATCACCCCTCCCTCTCTCCTGTCCCTCTCCTATTGTGATCATTTTTTAATTTAACAAAATTGAAGATTTAGCCCCAGTTGCTCAAAAAATGGGGCATCTAATAACCGATTTTTGGAAATGAGTAAGTCCCCTTATGCTCAAAGGTGACCTGCACATTTCCACAGGGATGCGCTCAGCCCTCCAGATAAGGTGCAGATCAGGCCTTTTTAAGCACAGAAATCTTGTCAATATGGCCCTTTTAATTCTTCCTTGCTACAGCTTACACAGGCTATTTATAGCAGCACCCCCATATGTCTTGGAGTTCAGTGGAGACAGGTTGGCCAGCAGCAGCTTGTAAACCCACTCTTTACTTTAGCAATTGACACAGTTCCTTGAAAGAAGCAAATGGGATGAGTCCTTGTCTATTTTTCTTAACACTAATCATATATAATACTTTCAGAGTAATGTAGAAGGGAATTTATGTTTTGTTGACTTTGTTCAACTGCCTGCATTTTGTAGGTTACAGTGTTATTGAAGCATTTTGAATCATGATCATGCTTTTCACATTGCTTTAGGACACATGTAGTATTGTGTAAAATGAAAATGGTCTCAAACTAGCTCTGCATTTCTGCTTCATTTTCCTCCTGTTTTGATCCGCTTTAATGGAGGCAGCGCAGTTGCAACATCATGGGCATTTCATACTTTTTCATTTCATCACAGAAGCACATCAATTGCGCTTGATGTCTCGAAGTTTTAGAAGAGCCTCCCAGCAAGCAGTTGTTTGGCATTTGTGATGAGGAAAAGCTTTTGGTGTTCTATATGAAGATGTGTTTAGTTTAGTCTTAACATTGTATGTGTCCGTGTCCATGTGCATGCATGAAAGGGCACTGTACATAGTTTGTTGTCTTGGAGAGCAAGAAATAGCTGGGCATGTAGTCTGAACTTGACTCCCTTTCTGACCACCCGCCCACGGCAAGCAGGTATAATGGATGCAGGTAGAAGCAGTGCTGAATATATATTCAGTGGCAGATTATACAGGTACCTCTGAACAGGACTGCTATATATTCAGGCAAAGTAGCGTAATTCCTCAGCAGAACTGCTGTACTCATGTCCTGATACAGTGGCAATTATTCACAGCACAACTGATTTCATCATGCCCATATTTGTTAGCAGGACTGCTATGTTTGGGACAGTACCTGAATTTCTTAAAAGGGCTGCTGTAATGACAAAGCACAGACATGTGTTGGTGTATTCTGCAGCGAGCTAAAGTACTGAGCAAGAACAGTGTCTGAGCTCTTCCCACTGTTTTCCCTACAAATTCCCCAATTCCATTACTGCGATGTAGAAAACCTTGCATGTAAAACAAAAATGTCCCCCAAAGAATAGATGGGGAGGGGCGTTGGGTAGAAGTATTTAATAAAGTGGGTGGATGTGAAGGGGGGGTGCTGCGAGCGGCCTCCCCTGCTGTAAAAATACAGAAAATGTGTCTTTTTACATGCACGATTTTCGACCTTGCAGTAAAATGTGTTATTTTCACATAGATCTTCCCACCACCCTCCTAAGCCGGTGTGATGCACACTGGCGGACAGTGTGAGAAGATGGCAATGCAGTCATATACTTCAATCCCTCCTACTCTGCCTTGCGCTTTTCAAAACTTCTTCTCCCATGTCACATTACTGAGTCCCACTACCAAAAATCTAACACATTTTAAAGCCTCATTATGAATCTACTGACTCATGTAGGATAGTCCAAACAGGCTGAGACATTTTGACAAGCCAGTTATGTAGGGCAAGCCTCATATGGAACTGCCAGTGCCCTAACCCTATGTGCCTTTCCAAGTCAACAGCCTGTTGGGAAAGGTAGCTCAGTTGGTCAACCCTGCTGCAGAGATCATTGTGTAACCTGTTGGTTCAAATCCTGTTGATAGGTGAGCTAATGCGTCTGCATCAGAGGTATGTGTTTAAGATGCAGGTACATTCAATTGTAACAGAGCTGACTGAGCTTTCGACTTATCAAAAGGA
Organism: Ambystoma mexicanum; assembly: GCF_040938575.1. Taxonomy (NCBI): domain Eukaryota; kingdom Metazoa; phylum Chordata; class Amphibia; order Caudata; family Ambystomatidae; genus Ambystoma; species Ambystoma mexicanum. The sequence continues at coordinate 502,871,596 of NC_090939.1, read as the reverse complement.
CTACTAAATGTTCAGTGATTCAGAACACACACCTCTCACCAGGATCATACAATTACTGCGCCTTTTTTACAGCGAACACTGCATGTTTATTTCAACCCCATATATATGTGGGGGGATGGGTACAGTATATAATAAATGCATGAGATTGCGGGGGTCTCCCCCCCCCCCCCCCCTGCATATATATGGTGTGAAAAGGGTGTTGATCTTTAAAATAAAATCTGCATTTTTGGTGGTCGCAGTAAATACGGCACAGTGATCACATATATCCCCTCTGATCAGGCCTGCTATACCTGTAATGGTTGGGAACATACACATCTCTTCAGGCTGCTATACTTCTAATGGCTCAGAACTTACATCTCATCTGGGCTCTTATACTTGTAATGGCATACAGTGCTGGTAAAGCATCTGCATTCAAGCAAGTACTGCATCTGGCGAGACACCTCTAACTCTATAATTCCCAGCCTAATGGCCAAAATTAGGTTTGCACACTCCTAAAAAAAAAAGGAGCACCCAATGGTAAAGCTGCACTGGATTTGTAAATGGAAAGGCATTTTTAGCTTTTTAAAATTTTTATTAGTGCTATGTCAAAAGAGAGAGCAACTCTGATGCTCTAAGCAATACAGGAGAAGAAAGTGAGGGGAGGGAGGCAGCGAGAACAAAATGTATTAGACAATCCAAAACAGGAATTTGCGCACGCACGCTCACGCACGCTCACACACTCTCTAGGAGTGAAGGATACAAGCAGCGCGAAAGAGACCTATAGAGACAGTAAAATAAGAAAACACAGATCAACGGCAGACAGGGAGACCACATGAGGCAGTGCAAGAAAGATAATCAAAAGGAGTGGCAATCACAACAGGGAAAATGAAAAAACAGATATAACCAGGGTAATGACATGAGCGAGGAAGAGGCAGTCTATCCACCGATACAGAACAATGTAGGAGGGAAACCGCAAGAGTGAGAGAGAGAACATCAGAAAGTGAGAGACCGGGGAAACAGAGTAGCAAAGGGAAGGAGAGATTGAGCAAAAAGGAGTGGCTGTCAAACGGGTATTGCTGCAACAGTAGGCCTGAGAGGCAGAGAAGTGATGCTGTAAGAGTGAAGGATTTTCTTTATGATGGAACTAGCTGGCATCTGTAGTAGTTCTTAACAGAGTTTTGGTCTCCAAGCATAATGAATATGAAGCTCAGTAGTACGCATCAACCAGTTCTTTGTCACCAATGTTTTCAAACACCGTTTTAATTTTACTCACAAATTGGATAGTTGTCAGACACTTTATTTACTCTCTTGCGAAGGAAGAAACTCCTTTTTACTCTTTTGAAATTGGATTTACTCTGCATGTCTACAAACTGGGAGTAAAATACTCTCGCACCAAAATCCTATCTGGAGCACTGGATGCGCTGTAGCGCAAATGATTTGCTGGAAAGCCTTGAACACGTTTGTGATGGAAGCGCTCTCCCGACAATGTTCTAAAGGCTCCCAGTGCATTTCTGTGTCGGACCTTTAAGAGGTCTGCCACTCAAAATGCAACACCAAAAAAACGCATGTCTATCCAATGCAAATGCAAGTGAAACAGCGGTTCTGCTGTCACCCTAAAAAATTGTATGACCGGGTCAGGAAAGAAACGCCCTGTCGTGCAGTGGCACCCACTGTGTGCCTATTGAAAGCAGGCGCATAGGGTTCCCTACCATTTCTGTACATTTAAAAGCACATCTTTTTTGTACATTTGGGATGCACTTTTAAATGTGCAGAAACACCCCCTGATTTGCGCAAAGGGGTGAAAAAGGAAGATGCGCCCATTCAGATGCCATAGTGGATTTGGGCTGCTCTTTCTTTGGCGCAAGTAATGTGCTTGCACATTTGATTTCTTGCATCAAGTTTTGAGAACCTTGCCCCTTGTGTTTTTTTTTTTGTTTTTATCTGCCGTTTTTGCTGCACTTTGCAGGATCACAAAAATCGCTGTAAGCTGGAGGGTCTGATTAAAGCAGATTAAGGCCGAGGAAAATGAAGCAGAAATGCAGCCCTTAAGACCATTTTCATTTTACACAATACTACCTGTGTCCAAGTGAAAATAATGTTCATGATTGAAGATGCTTTAATGACACTGTAACCTACAAAATGCAGGCAGTTGGTGAACAAAACAGAAATTCCCTTTTACATTACTCAAAGTATTATCTTGATAATATCATTAACAGAGGAGAGTGTTGAACAACCAGGACTCATCCCAGTTGCTTCTTTGAAGGAACTGTGTGTATTTCTTAAGTAGAGTTTGTTTGCCAGCTGCTACTGTGAAATCCATGATTTATGGGGGTGCTGCCATAAATATCCTGTGTAAGTGGTCTGCAAGGAGGAATTAAAAGGGCGGTATTGACAAGATTGCTGATAGGCACCTTATCTGGAGGGCTGGACACACCTGCCTCGTGCCTCTCGTAAGAGTGAAGGAGTTAAAGTTCACCCAAACCTTTGCCGTCACTCTATAGTGCAGACAATTTGCCGCACTCCTGTCCTGTGCCAAACCCCATCTTTTGCATTGTATATTTCAAGAATTCCCAATTGACTCTATCAAATGCTTTTTCAGCATCAATAAATACTAATACAGTAACTGAAAGAATATCATGTCGAAGCCCCATCACATCAATTATAGTTCTGATATTATCATAACGGGATATATCCCTCATGAATCCTACCTGAGAAGTATGAATCAAAGCTCCTACACGCTTATCCAATCTGTTCGCCAAGATCTTTGAAAACATCATCACATCCACATTAAGCAGCGAGATTGGTGTATAGTTCCTGCACTTCCTATGATCCTTACCTGTTTTACGAATCAATATAAGGAAAGTCTCTCGCATAGTCTGGCATAAAATTCCATCCTGTACAAAACGATTAAAAAGTTCACACAAAAATGGAGCCAACTCTGATTCAAAGGTTCTATAAAACTCCACAGGTAGACCATCTGAACCTGGAAATTTGACAACACTAAGCAGATGTAACCCTGTCATGACCTCCTCCACCCCAACGTGAGCGTCCAAGATGGTAACATCCTCTGGTGTCCATACAGGGATATTCATTTTAAAATAACTCATCCAAGTCGGATCCCTTAGGAAATGTATCCTCGATATACAGTGATTCATAGAACGAACAAAAGCACTTGCACATATCAGCATTTCTCCTAAATACACAACCTTGTTAATCTTCCACACCTTGGACGTATGACCTCTCAACCATTCCCTTCAACCTACTAGCTAGTAACCTACCACTCTTATTGCCATGTTCAAATATTTTTGCCTCTTATATAAACGTCCCTTCGCTGCGAACATATCAGTTTTATTGTTCACTCTCTCGCACTCGAACCATCTTCAACTTACTTGGTAAGGGCGTATGACCGCTGCAAGCGAGCAAGCTCCAACTCCAGAGTTTCAGTTCTGTTTTTTTCTTTCTAGAATGAGATGTTCTAGCAATCAATTCCCCTCGCATTACAGCTTTGAAACTATCCCAAACCATCAAAATATCAGCAGGGCCCACGTTTTCCTTTAAAATTATCAATGAACATTCTAGGCCCCAAAACCACCTCCAATATCATTCAAAAGACCACCATAAGACGCCATCTTGCAAAAGTTGAACCCTCTCCAAACAATTCCAATCGCAAGTCCATCAGTGCCTGATCTGAGATTTTGCGTTCCCGACCATCTACACAAAGAACTTTGTCAATTAGTCTGTCGGATACCAACATATAATCAATCCTCGAGTATGAGTCGTGTACAGAAGAGTAGAATATGAATTCCTTCCCGGCGGGATGCATAACTCTCCATATGTCCACCAGATCAAATCTTTGAAGGAAAAGACTAGTAGCAGCCATTGAGAAGATAAAGAGCTCCAGGACCCAATGTCTTGGCCCGATATAGTAATTGAAAGACTAGCCTCAGATTTTTAAGATGCCGTATAACACAGGAAAGTAGGTTTCATCCAAATTAGTGGCAGTAACGGATGCTGTGATGGTTTCCCCATGCTACCACATTTGGTGACCATACCAATTTATCTGCTATGTAGGCAACAGTTGAAGACATGGCTCTCATGCATTCCCTTCTCCAGTATACCCTAATTTGTGGTCACCTGGTTCAGCTTTGCTGCCCGCTCCAACCTCTGCTATTATTACTCTTTCAATGCCCACAATGTGTAGTGTGCTGTCAATGTTCGCCTCCCAGAGTGTGAGATATAATGATTCCAGTTATTCCTTCTCGTGCTGCGGTCTTGCGGCTGAAGTTGTCAAGAAGAATGTGCACACATCCCTTCAGATCATTCCAACTCTTTTTTCAGTCTTCTGTGTCACGCTGCACAGGGCCCACTACTGCCACCTTGACAATGTTTTCGTAGATGCTGTGCTTCCTTTGGATGGATGTCTTGTGGTGCTGGGCACTGAACAGCTCCTCTGCATTAGACACTCTTCCTCTGGTAGCACTTGTACATCCCCCTCATTTAAATTTTCGCTTGTGTACCCGTGTTTCTGGCACCTTTACCGTGCCCTTTTCCCCTGGCTTCTGTACTGTGGGTATGAGGTATGGATAGTTACAGGAAGTGATGGATATACATTGGATTGGGTCTTTCAAAATAGCCGCCATGTAGCTTCCTGTTTACGCAATGGTATTTCCGTTCAGCAGTAATGGTAATTCGAGGGGATTGGGTCCTCTGACGTATTCCATATCTATGACATGTAATCACCACAGCTGTGCTGCTTCGGAAACTTTTTTCTGCGTCCTGCGTCGATGACGTTGACGCGCCGTCGTCGAGGACCTCGTCCGACGTCATCCGATGTGATAAGTAGGACGCACGACGCCCGTAGCCTCAGTTCCGTTTTTTCCGCGAACGTGTTGCTTCGTGAATCTCGGTTAACGCCTCGACTCTTTGGAGTTCTGTTCTTCTCGGTTCTTCGAACCTGTTCGTTTTGTGCAAATCCTTCGTGTGAAGATGTCTTCTACTTCGTCTTCGACCCCGCGTCCGGGATTCAAGAAGTGCGGGGAGTGTGGGTCCAAGATGTCGGTGACGGACTCGCACGACGCCTGCCTCTGGTGCCTCGGGGAGGCCCACGACACGGATGACTGTATCGACTGCCAGTCGCTTACGTCCAAAGCCTTACGCGAACGTAAGAAGTTGTCGGTAGGTCGGGTGTCCAAGCCCCGGAAGTCGAAGTCTGCGGGGCTTTCGACGGATGATTCGAGGGGTGACACTCCGCGTCATCGTCGGAAGTCTCGTGGGTCTCCTTCAAGGAGTCGGTCTCGCCACTCCTCAGCCTCTTCGAGGCATTCTCGGAAGCGCCGACACAGTCGTCTTCCAGGTCCTCTTCGGAGGACTCTGCCGGGCACGTCGCTTACCCCACCAGCCGTGCGACGCCAGAGGAATGGGCTTCCTTCGGGAATTGGCGATTCTTGAGTCGCAGGGTACTAAGCCGTCCGCGCCCCCGAGTGGGCTCGGTCGTGAGAGGTCGAGAGACACTGCTCGCAAGAGTGGTCGGCACGAGTCACGGGAGAGGTCCCGTTTGCACAAGGAGACTCGTTCTCGACGTACCCGTTCCAGGTCCCGGTCCTCGACGCGTTCGAGACCGTGTGCACCTGTGAGGTCTTCGAGGAAGACATTGACGCCTGAGGCGTCGAGGGCGTCGACAGGCTTTCTCGAGGCTCCGGCTCCGAGGAAGTCGTCGAAGCCGTCGACGCTCAGGTCGTCGAGGGACACGCTCGGGGCTCCGGCTTCGAGGGCTGTGTCGACGCCGCCGATGCTGGCGGCGCTGCATCTGACGTCGACGCCGATTTCCTCGCCGCCGATTTCCTCGCCGCCGATCCTCTCGGCGCCGATGCCTGTTCTCTCGGCGCCGATGCCTGTTCTCTCGACGTCGGCGCCGATTCGCTCGACGCCATCGACGCCGTTCGTGTCGGAGGTACCCCGTGGCACGGGGGAACCCCCTAGACAGGCTCTGGTTAAGAGCAAGCACTCTCGGGTGCCTTCTTTTCGTCACCTGAAATATATTTCAGAGGCGGATGAGGTTTCTGATGGCCTGGTTCCTAGTCAGGTTCCAGATGAAATTGTCTCGGGCCATAGTCAGTTTGACGATTTGAGGCAGTCACTGCATGATGCCAGTGGACTGGACACCTCTCCGGAGGTGGAGTTTTGTAGGCCTGAGCCTGGCTCTCATGCCGATTCCTCGTACCGGCGCCTTATGGCTAGGGTTTCTGAGTATTTGGGATGGTCTGCTTCCCCAGGGGAGTTTGTGCAGGATGATCTGACGGACATCCTTGATGTTGGTCCCCCATCTGACCCGGTACTGCTGTTCCATATGGCTTTGCAGAGAAGGGTGGCAGCGGCTTGGACTGCTCCGGAGAGTCTCCCGGCGGTGGGCAGATCCTTGTTGCGAAAATACCGTCCAGCCAGTAGCGACCCCTGCTACTTGACCAGGCACCCCACTCCGGAGAGTTTGGTGGTGCAGGCGGCCACAGCCCCGGGAAAGCAGCCGTCGTACCCTACCATCCCTCCTGATAGGGACGACAAACGTTTTGATGGCTGGGCGAAGAAAGTGTTTTCTTCTGGTGGTATGGCGCTTCAGGCGGCCAACTCCATTTGTGCCTTGTCTCGTTTCACACACACTCTGTGGAACTGTGTTGCGTTAGCGGCTGAACATATTCCCGAAGGGGACGAACGGGATGGTTTCCTTGCTATGGTCCAGGATGGTAAGGATGCCATGTGTGAGTCCGTTCAGTCGGGTTTGGACTTGGCTGAATGCATCAGTAGGTCCATGGCGGCGAGCACCGTGATACGCAGGTTTGCGTGGTTGCGGAAGTCGGGGTTTGCTCCTGATGTGCAGTCCCGGCTCCTCAACATGCCCTTTGACGGTGAACACCTTTTTGGCAGCAAGGCTGACGAGAGCCTTGAGAGGTTGCAGACCTCAAAAGCTGCAGCGAAGTCGTTGGGCGCTGCAGTCCACCAACCTCCGCCTTTTCGTCCTAGGGGACAGCAGTGGAGGGGTGGTTCCTTTCGCTATTACTCGTCCTTCAGTAAAGCGAGAGGAGCTGGCAGTCAAAGAGGCCAACGCAGGGGTACCAGAGGTGGACGACAGGGTACCCGTGGTGCCAAGGCCGCTCGGGCAGTTGCCTCTTTGCCCTCAGGTAATGCCGCAGCCGCTCCCACTCAGTCATGAGGCCATGTCCCATGGTTCGCCGGTTGGGGGAAGGCTGGCGCAGCATCTGGTAGAGTGTCTAGCCATTACTTCAGATGTGTGGGTTCTGGAGATCTTAACCCACGGCTACTGTCTTCCCTTTCGGCACAGGCCTCGCGTCAATCCACCGGGGAACCTCTCTTTGCAGAGTCCGGATCCGCTCCTTGCGCAGGAAATTCAAGCCCTGCTGGAGAAAGGCGCCATAGAACTGGTGCCTGTAGCGGAGAGGAACAAGGGATGGTATTCCCCTTATTTTTTGATTTCGAAGAAAGACGGGGGATTGAGACCCATCATGGACTTGCGCGGTTTGAACAAACTCCTCAGGAAGGACAAGTTCAAGATGGTTACTCTCTCTCAAGTCCTCCAGGCCCTTCGGCTTCAGGACTGGTTGGTGTCACTCGACCTCAAGGATGCTTACTTCCATGTGCCGATCCATCCCAAGCACAAAGTACCTGAGGTTCGCGGTTGGCGACTCGCACTTTCAGTTTCGGGTCCTGCCGTTCGGATTGACCTCCGCCCCAAGGGTTTTCACCAAGCTCATGGTGGTGGTGGCAGCGCATCTCAGGCAAGGGGGATTCACGTCTACCCCTACCTGGACGATTGGTTGATCAGGGGGAGCTCTCCCGAGCAAGTCCTGGATCATCTGTCCGTTACCTGCCACTCCCTTCACAGGCTGGGCTTCTCCCTCAATTTAAAGAAGTCCCATTTGACGCCAACGCAGCGGCTCCAGTACATCGGAGCAGTGCTCGACACTTCCCTGGGGCAGTGTTTTCCTCCCCAGGTGAGGGCTCTTCACATTCAGCAGATGGTGCACAAGTTTCAGCATGCCCAGACGCTCCTGGCGTTCGAGTTCTTGAGGTTGCTCGGCCTCATGGTATCCTGCATTCTTCTGGTACCAGAGGCTCGCCTGCAGATGAGATCTTTGCAGTGGGCACTCAAGACGCAATGGTCGCAGTCCTCCGGCAGGATGTCAGACCCGGTTCAGGTGCCGCCCTCGGTTGCCCGGGACCTTCTGTGGTGGGCCGTCGAATGCAACTTGATGAAGGGGGTTCCATTTTGGCTTCCCTGGCCGGAGGTGACGATCGTGACTGATGCATCCCTCACGGGATGGGGAGCTCATGCCAACGGGCTGACAGTCAGCGGTCGTTGGTCTCCGTCGGAGTCCAGACTCCATATCAATCTGTTGGAGCTGAGGGCCGTCAGGCTAGCCCTGAAGGCTTTTCTGCCGACTGTGCGAGGAAAGAGTGTCCTGATCCTGACGGACAACACAGTGGCCATGCACTACCTCAACAAAAAGGGGGGGGGGGGGGCAGGGTCACTTCCTCTGCAGGGAGGCGATGCAGCTCGAGTTCTGGGCCATCCAGCAGGAAGTTTCGATCTCGACAGTTCATCTGGCCGGAGACGAAAACGTGACGGCGGATGCTCTGAGCAGGCAGAGCGCGATCTCTCACGAGTGGGAGTTGGCTCAGGGGATTCTCCTGGAGATCTTCGCCCTTTGGGGGACCTCTCAAGTGGATCTCTTCGCCTCCAGTGTCAACCGGAAGTGCGAAAGGTTTTGCTCGCAGGAATTTCCTCCAAAAGGAGCCTTAGGAGACACGTTCGTGGTGGAGTGGTCATTCCCGCTGCTGTACGCGTTTCCTCCAGTCCCTGTCATCCCGCAAGTGCTGCAGAGGTTACCGAAGTTCGGTTCCCGGATGATCCTCATTGCCCCGGCGTGGGCTCGGAGGTCGTGGTACCCGGACCTTCTCGACTTGTCCATCTGCCCTCCACGTTGTCTTCCCTACCGAGACGATCTGCTCTCACAGGAGGGGGGTCGGGTTCTCCATCCAGAGGTCATATCCCTCAACCTTCACACTTGGCTTCTGAAAGGTTGAGGTATAAGGATTGGGACCTCCCTGAAGACGTGATGGAGGTGTTGCTTTCGGCCCGAAGGCCAGCAACAAAGTCTCTGTACCGTTGCAGTTGGCGTAAGTTCTGCGACTGGTGCATAGTTCAGAATGTGGATCCTTTTGCATGTGACATCCCCATGGTTCTGTCCTTTTTACTTTCTTTGGCCCACAGGGGCTTGCAAGTGGGTACCATTAAAGGTTACCTGGCGGCGCTGTCCATCTTTAGGCGCTCGTCTGAAGTGTTCTTACTTTAAAATCCCTTTAATTTCACAGTTTCTGAAAGGGCTCACTAATGTGTTCCCTCCGTCACCTTTCCTGGTGCCTGGTTGGGATTTAAACCTTGTTCTTAAGTTTCTTATGGGTGCTCCGTTTGAGCCTTTACATTCTTGCCCTTTGAGGCTGTTAACTCTGAAAACTGTTTTTAGTTGCGGTTACTTCCGCTCGCAGAGTGAGTGAGTTACAGGCACTTTCAGTTAAGCCACCCTTCACTGTATTTCACAAGGACAGGGTTGTCCTTAGAGTTCGTCCTTCTTTTCTTCCGAAGGTAGTGACGGAATTTCATTTGGCCCAGAAGGTTGTTCTTCCGGCATTCTATCCTCCTCCGCATCCTGGTAAGGAAGAGGAGAGGCTCCATAGGCTTGATCCAAGGAGAGCTTTAAGCTTTTATGTTTCACGCATGTCCCGGGTCAGAGTGGACGATCAACTCTTTATTGGTTACGCTGGAAAGCGTTTGGGGCAAGCTGTGACGAAACAGACTTTGTCTCGCTGGATTATTTTGGCCATCTCTGAGTGTTACCGCTTGGCGGGTAAGGACCCACCGGCTGGCTTGCGGGCCCATTCTACCAGGGGTATGGCTGCATCTACTGCCCTGCAGAGGGGTGTTCTTATTCGCAACATCTGTTATGCAGCCACCTGGGCTTCAGTACATACATTTGTACGCCACTATTCCCTCGATTCCATCCGAGGACAGGATCTGGCCTTTGGCAAGGCGGTCCTTTGCTCTGCTATTTGATTGGCTAATCTAAATTTTGATTCTAAATTCTTTCCCTCCTCCTTGCTCTGGTACTGCTTTGGGAGTCTGTCATAGATATGGAATACGTCGGAGGACCCAATCCCCTCGAAGAACAAGTTACTTTCTTACCTGGTAACGTTCTTTCGATGGGATGGTCCGACGACGTATTCCATATCGCTCCCGCCCTGCCTTCCCCGCTGCAGAATTTCTTTTGCGATTGCAGCTTACGTTCCGCAAGGCTTTGTGTCTGACTGGCAGTTGACTAATGTCACACGTTCTGGGGGAAAAAACTACAACTGAGGCTACGGGCGTCGCGCGTCCTACTTATCACATCGTCGGACGTCGGAGGAGGTCCTCGACGACGGCGCGTCGACGTCCTCGACGCAGACGCCGAAAAAAGTTTCCGAAGCAGCACAGCTGTGGTGATTACATGTCATAGATATGGAATACGTCGTCGGACCATCCCATCGAAAGAACGTTACCAGGTAAGAAAGTAACTTGTTCTTCTGCTGAATATTGGTGAATTTAGTGCACGGTATGTTATTTTGGCAGTAATTCCACAAGGTGGTTGTACCCTTACCACTGGCGCATTTTATTATACTACCCTGAGGTCGTAATATGACCGTAATTGCTCCTTCACCAATCTCATCACGTAATTAGGCCTAACTCGTAATGGGGCCCATTTTAAAATCATACTCAAAAGCCTACCTACAAATCCAACTTTTACCTGGAAACTAATCCCATTTTAGGACTGCGCCAATCCAGCTTCCGCCCAGGCCATGGTACAGAATCAGCGCTGCTCGACTTAAGAAAATCACATAGACGAGCTCAGAGAAATGGGGAAGCCAGCCCTCCTACTCCTTGACTCGCCAGCAGTGTTTGACCTGTTAGATCACAAAATCTTCTGACACCACCTCAGCCAACTCCTCCACTGAAGCCACAGCATGGGTCCCTTCCTTTTTAGCGGGGAGAAGCATGAAAGTGTTTGCCGACGTCAGCGTCTCACCAGCACCTATTCTCTGCAGAGTTCCACAAGCCTCTTGCATATAACCCACACTCTACAACATTTTCACTAGACCCCTCTTTGACATCCTTGATTCCCTAGGCATAGCATACACCAACTATGCCGACAATACTCAAATTCTCCTACCCCCTTCTGGCAACTATACAGAGGACTCTAAAACCCTTGATTCCGCATACACAACCATCCAGTCCTGAATGGTCAACCACCTGGGCCTAAATGGGGATAAGAATGAGATCTTGATGATCGGACTCCCCTCAGTGCTCAATAAGCTCATCACCAATACAGAGCCTTCATAATTGAGGGCATCGTGATCCCGATCTCAACATCAGTAAAGACACTAGATGTCCATCTAGACGCCACCCTCTTTGACCCGCCAACTGAATGCAAACGCCTTCTCTGCTGTCTAAACATCTAAACTGATAAATGCATCTAGACCCTTCCTGTCCCCTGACAGCTGCCTTACCATAGAACAAACTGTCATTGGGGCTAGACTGGACTACTGCAATGTCCTATTCGCAGGAACCTCATCTCAAAACATTTGAAAGCTTTTTATCATTCAAAATCGCGTGCTCCGAGCAGCTTTTAACATTCCCAAACGGGCGCACATCTATGCCGCCAGGAAAACAACCCACTGACTGTCAATTCGAAAAAGGATAATCTTCAAGATCATGTTGATTACCCACAGATGCTTGTCCAACACTGTGCCCCCCCCCCCCCCGGTCTCTTCCAGAAAATCATAAAAACGCAATCGTCAAGACCCACTAGGTCTATGTAGGCCAATTGCCTCCATCAGCCTAAATTCAGACGTGCTAAAGTGGGTGTTTCCAGCTTCCCACCCATTTTAGCCAAAAAATTGAACGTTCTCCCTCCCACCCTCAGAGCTGAAACCTCATACTGGGGATTCCGGAAATCCCTTAAAACTTGGCTGTTCACCTAATCCAGTCATCTCTCCCATGACATTCCACACACTGCTCGGCTTTGCACAGCTTCACCTTATCAATTTTTTGTTTTCTTTGCCTCACCTGCAAGTAACTGGTTCACTGTAACCGCGCCTTGATGCCTACGAGTTGCTGTGCGCTTTATGCATTAAACACATTTATGAAATGTACTTTATTGAAAAATTGTGAATTTTAAGTGTATACATAAATTAGAACATGTTCATCTTTTCTAGGGGAATGCGTCAGTTGTCAGAACTAGATATGTTTAACGTCATAGAATATCAGATTTGTTACTTTGAACAGTGCACACAACGAAATAGACTGACTATATTTGAAAATAGCACAGGTGTTGCAATAAAAAATATATTGTAATGTACACCATACATACTTCTGTTCCTGTAAGATTTAAATAGAAGGGAATACACAATCGGCTAAAAGAAATGTTACAATAAAATGCCATTGCAGAAAAGCAAGTTTCTACTTGCAGCTTTTAAAGTTGCACGTGGATTGTGCAGACATATGAAGCTCTCATGGGACGTTTAAAATGATACAAGTGTGCATAGGAACAAAATTAACCTGAGGTGTGTAGAATTCTTCTCAGAGTACCTGTCGCATAATTAGTAGGGTCCCTTTCTGACGGCACTAACTGTTGTGTTTGACAATGTCTATTTGAGATGGTAGATTTGAATGTGGATTTGAGATAGTAACGCCAATTTCATGATGCAGGCAGTCACATTGAGTAATGTTGTTGGATCAGTTCTCGCACAACTTGAAAACTCAACAGCTTGTTCACATTTCTCAAATAATTTCAATGTTTGGTCTGTGGAGGCCATACCATATTCTGCTTTGGATTAAGTAAAAGTAGGCAAAGATTATGTGCATGTGTTTGTGCACCTAGTCTAAAATAGCTCAAGTTGCTATTTTCTCACCTTCCACTAAAAGGTTTTGTTCGCTTCTCTCTTGTGTTACTCAGGTAAGTAGTCCATGCATGTCGTTCCTTTATGATCCCTTTGCTTGTCAAGTGATCCGATTTGTATTTGGGTATAGGCTGAACTTTAAAACAGAATTGACTTGCAAAGGCGGCAGTACAGGAGACAGTGGTAATGTTGGAGTAAGAGTGCCTTACAATTGGGTCAAGATGTTGGGAGTGAAAGGTTGGTCAAGGGGTATGGTAATGGGGCCATAAGCCTGGGACTTGGACAATGCCACAAACCTTGATAAAAGCACATTGCAGGTCTAGTGCCAACAGCTGGCAATATGAATATTAGAATTACAGCTAGAAAAAGCAGTGGGGTCGAGCGGTGAGGGTGTAGTGGCATTGGGGTCATTTAGAGGGAGGTGATGGAGAAGCTCCTTCACTGGTCAAAAGGTGTAGTTTAGTCTTTGATGTCTGGGGGTTGGGCATTCCATTGGAGCGAGCGAGTAGGGAGAAAAACTGGGAGGGGGCACAGAGTGGATGGAGGACTGAGTGCTTAAGAAGAGAGGAGGAACTTTGAGTATGATAAGTCATCAAGGTTGGGAGGGCAAGGCTGTGGATGGCTTTATATCATAGAAACAGGAATTTAAAGGGACAATTTTCTTTGCAGAGATCTGGTATGGTGGTTTTGCGGAGTGGTGGGAGGGGTAAGTTGTAGAGTGTGCAAGGTAGCAAACCTGAGAGTTTCAGAGAGAGAGAACATAAGTGGGAGACCAAGTGTAGAACTCTAGCAATAGTTGAGTTTGCTGAGCAAGAGAGTAGTTATTAGCATTTTGGCTCAGTAGTGGGTGAGGTGGATTTTCTTGATATTGAGAAGGTTGACTCTTAGCAGCTGTGAAGGTAGCCATCAACTGTTGAATTTTTAGGTCTTTTCTGAAGAGTGTCAAGATTCCAAGCTTTGCGTGAATGTGAGATGAAGTCCTGCGGGATGGGGATTGGAGGGTGGGTTTAGCATTGGAGTTGGGTAGGAATGATTTTCTCTTTGTAAGAGTTTAGCATAATAGAGCCATCCAGTAAGGAATGGCGTTGACGCCCTTGTGATGCGTTTAGATGTCAGGGGTGAACGAGAGAAAGAGGTGGGTGTCCTCGGCAAAGAGGTGGTAGCAGCTACCAAGGGACGGTATGAGATTGCCCAAAGAGGTGGTGTATTGCATGAGGTAGTGGGCTAAGGAACGATACTTTGGGGGACCATCACGTGAACGGGTGTGGGGTAGGAGGTGTTCAGTTTCGTGAAGTAAAGCAGGCACAGTTGGTGCAATAAGGGGACACCCGAAGAGAAGAGAGATGGTCCCCAATGTTAAAAGCTGTAGTGAGATCAAATAGGATTACAATGGAGGAGAATGGTGGGCAGTGATAACAAAGTCGGAGGCATGGGTAAGTGCTGTTTCATTGCAGTGTTTGCTCTGCAATCCTGATTGATGCCGGTTATATAATGAATAATCTTTGACATGGGTGGTACTCTGGTTAAGGACAACTGGTTTAAGGACTTTGGGGTATTGGGGCAGGAGGGAAGACTTGTCTTTAGCAGGAGGGATTGTTAGGGCATTCAGTGGATTTCTTAATTGTGGGGATGATGGTGGATATTTTATAGAAGGCAGGGAAGATGCCCGTGAAGGAAAAGGTTTAAGGGGGAGGAAATGTCAGAGGAGGTGACGGACGCAGGTTCTTTAATAGTTTGCAATGCAAAGGGATTGATGGGAGAACAGGATGGGTTCACTGAGCAGAGGGATAGGTAAGAGCTTGGTGGGCGAGGTAGGGGAGAAGTGGGATAGTGACCAGGGGATGTGGAGTGGTAGAGGTGGCAAGAACCAGGGATGCTTTGTGCGAGTTATCAAGATGTTGCGTATGTTTGTGATTTTGATATAAAGGTAGGAGACAAAGTAATCCACTGAGAGAAGATGATGGGGGAATACATTTTTGGAGCATGGCTTGCGGCGGGAAGGGTCAAGGAGAGCTTTCAAATTTCTTATGTTATTTGGAATTTATATAGCGCCTCCTATATCATTGGTATCACCTCAAAGCACTGGTAGGTTGAACGCCCTCAGGAACTGTAGTGGGTGCACCAGATAAGTGTGCAGCTGGTGTAAATGCCGGGTGGTAGCTGAATCCTAGCATTTGGGTGTGGTGCTGGAGAAGTCAGTTGGATGTGTGCCATCTGGTGGGTAGACATCCAGACTGGGCTATGGCTGCGTTAGGCCTGAAGGACGCATATGTGAGTAGCTATGCCGGAATGTGCTCGGCTAGCTACGTTTTATTAGGGTGATGAGGTGTTGATGTGGTCGTATTCGTATGTGGACAGCTAGGCCGTATTAGTCAGGGGTATAAGCTGTGTTCTAGTTGAGTGATGGTGTATAGTAGAGAGTAAGAGTAGTGATGTGGTGGTTATCTTTTGAGCGCCCGAGACCAGGCACGTGACCCGGCCAATTCATCCATTCTATTCAGGTCACTCAATTCATCTATTCCAGTTCGTCTATTCCATCCACTCTATCCGTTCCATCTTCTCCAACCGCTTTGTCCGCTCCATCGGATCTGTCCGTTCCATCCACTCTGTCCAGTTCCATCGATTTCATCTAGTTCCATCCACTCCATTCATTTTGTTCGTTCAATCTATTTTATCCATTTCATTTGTTCCATCTGCTCCACAGACTCCATCGCATTCCATCCACTTCGTCCAGTTACATCTACTCCATCCACTCCCTCTATTTTGTCCACTCCATCTAGTTCCAATTACTCCATCCAGTTCCATTCACTCCATCTAATTACATCCATGTCATCCAAATTGAGCCACTCCCTATTCTATCCACTCAATCTGCTCTATCGATTCCATCCACTCTATCCGTTTCATCCACGCCTTCCACTCCATCCAGTTCCTTCAACTCCATCCAGTTCGAGCCATTCCATCCACTCTGTCTGTGCCGTCCACTCTGTCCGTTCTCTCCACTCCACCCACTCTACCCTCCCCATTCCATCCACTCCATCTGTTTCATCCAGTTCCGTCCGTTTCATCCAATTGCATCCATTCCATCCACCATATCTGCTCCATTCGCTCCATCCACTCTATTCGCGCCATCCGTTCCATCAACTTCATTCATTCTATCCATTCCATCCATCCACTCCATCCACTTAATTCATTCGATCAATTGCACTCTACCAATTCCATCCACTCAACCACTCCATCCAATTCCATCCGTTCCATTGATTCCATTTATTTCGTTCATTTCATCCTATCCTGTGGGTAGGATCGGAGGTCTTTGAACAACAGGTAGACAGTCTCATTGTGTGTTTCGCCACCGGGTTGATGGGGGGGGGGGGGGGTTCAGACCTATCTTTAGGCTGGTTATTGGTGTTATGGGAAGAGCCATGTTTTTGGTAATTTGCTGAATGACAAATAGTCTTGGGTGTGTCGGATGTTGGGTGGAAGCAAGCTCCACAGAGTAGGGGCCAAAGCTGAGAAGGACGATCCTCCGATCCTGATGGTGTTGGTGGTTGGGATCACTAAAAGGCGGGCCGAGCTTGATCTTAGGGGGCGGGAGGTAAGGTTTTAGCTTGTCTTGCAGGTATAGAGGGCCGGTCTTGTGCCCTGCACAGTGAGTGTTGCACAGGGTTTTGAAGGTGGCTCTTCGTCCAACTGGGAGCCAATGGAGGGTTCTGAGAGCTGGAGACCTGGTCTTTTGGGCCCAGCGCTAGTAGCATTTTGGCAGCAGTGATTTGCGCTCTTTGCAGTTTATTAAGGTGGTATGCCTGGACTCCAAGGTAAAGGGAGTTAGCATAGTCCAGTCTCGAGATTATAATGGACAGAACAGCGGCAAGTCTTTTTGGGAAGGAGAGGTAGGGGAAAAATGCACCTAAGAATTTTGAGATGGTAATGAAAAGATTTAGATGGGCTGTTGATTTGTCGGGAGAGGGTTAGGTCAGAGTCCATAGTGCATCCAAGGTTTTTTACTGTGGCAGAAGGGGTGGGTGGTTGGCCCATGGATGCAGACCAAGGCATTGGACGGGGAAGAAGCTCATGGTTGCCGCGCACCATGATTTTGGGTTTGGGAGGTGGTGGTTTGTGGTACTCCAACGGTCAATATCTAGGAGGCAAGCTGCGAGTTGGAGTCTGAGTTGAGGAGTTTAAGGATGATTTGTGTATCATCGGCGTAGTTGTAGCACAGGATATTGTGCAGGTGGATGATTCCAGGGAGGGTGGACATATAGAGGTTGAATAGGAGGGTTGATAGACATGTGCCTTGCGGTACTCCAGTATTAACTGGGCGGGCAGCCGAAGCAAAAGGGAGAGGAGGGTTATGTTTCCTGTTGTTGGGGAAGGAGGTGATCCATTTGAGAGCGGTTCCACAGATTCCAAGGGAGTGGAGACGATCAAGGAGGATTGAGTGGTTAATCGTGTCAAAGGTGGCAGAGAGGTCTAGGAGAATTAGTGCAGGGAATCCTGCAGAGTCTGCAGTGATCTTAAGATCATCCCAGATTGATGCCAGAGTGGTTTTGGTTCTGTGTCGCGGTCTGAAGCCTGATTGTGTGGGGTCGAGGGCGTTGTTGGATTCAACAAAGGCGTTTAGTTGGGAGTGCTGTTCGGTCGATGTTTTGCAAGGAATCTGGTGTTCGAGATTGGGTGGTAATTTTTGGGATCAAGAGGGTCCCGGGATGGTTTTTTTAGAAGCGGCTTGACATGTGCAATTTTGAAGGCATTGGGAAAGATTCCAGAGCTGAGGGAAGTCATTTAGGATGGTTCTTGCGTACTCTCCTGCGCAGGTGGATGAGAATATTTCTTTGAGGACTGAGTTGGGGCAGGGGTCTAGGGGGAGCCAGAAAGTTTGCGAGCAGAAAGAAGGTTGAGACATTTGTCTCTGGAGATTGGTTTGAAGGAGTCAAAAGTGGGTAAAGTCGGTGTTGCGGTGGCGGGTGGGGGGGGTGGTTGATAGGGTGATCGGATTTTGGGGCCGGTAGAGGAGGGCAAGTTTGTTGTTAAAGGAAGGCGTTCAAGCGAGAGCTGTGGTGTAGAAGTGGAGCGAGAGAGGGTCGCAGAGTGATTGTGATGGGGTAGTATGGGCAGAGGTACATGTGGGTTTGATGAATTCACAAATTATTCTGTGGTGTTCCTTGCTGCAGTTTCCACAGTTGAGAATCTGATTGTTGTAGTGGGCTTTTTTGGCTTTTCGGATTTCTGCTTTATAGTTGCGATGGTTGAAGGCGAAGGTGGATCTACTGAGATTGGGTTTTTTTTGCAGTCCAAGGATGTATTTTGTTGTTTGGCATTCCAAGCTCAGGAGTAAACCATTTGGGAATTTGTCCAAGGCGTGAGGAGGGGGGGGGGGGCATGAAGAGGTGAGCGGAATTAGTGATTCATTAAGCCATGAGTCGAAGGAGTGGATGGTTAGAGGTTCATCGGGGGGGTTTATTGGGGGGGTCTGTGAAGCAGAGCTTTGGCTAGGTCAGGGAGGGTCTTTAGTTTGTTCAGCATTTGCGGTGTAGGGGGGCAGCGGATTCGGGGGCGGAGGCAGGGGAGAGGATGGAAAAAGGGACGACAAAGTGATCTGACCAGATAATTGAAGGGGAGGGGGGCTACATGTATCAGGTCATGGGAGCTGAAGATAGCATCAAGGATGTGCCCTTTAGAATGAGTTGGACCGTTCATGTGAAGAGAGAGGTTAAGTGCATCAAGGCTGTCGACCAGTGAATGGGTCATGAGGTTGGTGCGAATGTCTAACCAGATATTGAAATCTCCTAGTAGAGTCAGGGAGGGGTGGTTTACTTGAATGGTGGCTATGGAGTCCCAGCTATCTAGGTGCAGAGTTCAAGACTGGAGTCTTTTGGTGCAAACTCAATGTCGCTTGAACACAATATCTAAGAGCGACACATGCAAGCATTTACTGCTCATAGTGGCAGGTCTTTCTGGAGTAAAGTGATTGCTTTAATCCCCACCCGTGCCACTCTTACTTTAGTGGTTGGTTCTGGTAGACGGTAGGCTACTGTAACGCTCACCTGATTCCCACAGAGGCGCCGACCTGTTCTGGACTGCTATGACCTCTTCTAAGGTGATGCGCAGGACTCTGAAGACGGACTGGACCGGACCCCCAAACCTCGCCTGTCTGGCCCGTAGAAGAATCCTTCTGTAGATGGAAAAGGGGATTAACTGTCTGCTGGATAATGTGTCGGATTCCCCCCCCCTTCCCCCTCTCACACTCCTCGAACCCCCTCCGCGATTCCCCGTAGGGTCTCACCTTAGAGTCTGAAAGGACGAGCTCTCCATCCTGCTTCCGATGCAGGGGCGCGTTGATTTCCAGTTACTTCACTGGATCTCGGGTTTGGTGAGTATTCAACTCCGCTTGACTTTTCCGATATGAGGCCGTAAGTATTCAGTTGCAAAAGTTCAAGCCTTAATTGTCCGTTGTCCTTTTCTCTATTTCAGATGCAGGATGAAGAATCCACGTAGAGGAATGGATTCGCCGAAGGTAAACTCTGGTGAGTCTTTTTGATGGATGGTTCCCTTCCCTTAGTGATCTTGCTTTCACCCACTAATGCGTGTCTTTTTCCCCTTAGGGGCCGGGGTACGGAAGTGCCAAAGAAGCGGCGCCGACCCGAGGTGAGGAAAGATTGTCCCAACAATAATCAGGTAAGTCTTAAGGTGGAAGAATCAGGCCTTCCTCAATCTGTTCCTTCGGTCACCTTTGTTTTGTCTTTTTCTCCTTGGGCGCTGAAAGGCGGCGGATGTTGCCAATTTGTTCGCTGAAGAGCCCGAGGGCGCCTCGTGAAGGTGAGTGGTACGCGGCGCTGCAGCGAGCGATGCGCTTCTAAAAATAATGTATTTTCTCAGGATCGTCGGAGTGATGGTTCCGGACTCCGGATGGAGGTAGGCAAAGTTCAATTATTCACCTTTCTCTCCTTTCCTTCCTTTTCAGGTGTTCCAGGTTGCAGGCGGGCGTGGCTGGAGCCAGGATGCAGGAGCAGACACGGTGAGCGTCCAGCTGCTAGATGCAGAACAATGCGAAGCGTGAGCTGCTGTCTGGGTGTGGTTTAAATAGCCCCCAAAGTAGTTCCAGGTAAGTATTCTTCCTCAGCCACGCCCGAGTGGTAAAATAGTCCCATAGGTAAAATAGTCCCTTTCAGACCTCAAGGAGGTCTGGATCCGGCAGCATGGTCTGCATCAGGTAAGTCCATCCAAGCACTCCCATAATGAGCCTGGCGCCTATGGTGCCAGGACTGATGCCTTCTATGAGCCTGGCGCCAAAGGCGCCAGGACAATGTCCAAAGAGCCCCTATAAAGGGTTGCTGCGTCCCTCCCTGGGGACATGTCTGCTTTCGGGGACGCTGGGCCTGAACTGGCTTCCCGGGAGTATGCATCATGACAGCACTCTCCCCCAAGGCCCCTCCCAAGATTGTTCCCTCCGGGGGTTTTGGTTTGTTTGGGAAGATCCGGTGGAATTTCTTAATTAATCGAGGTTCGAGGTGCATGTACATGGTCACTGGGTTCCCATGACCTCTCCTGAGGCCCGTATCCCTTCCAATCGATTAGATAGAAAAGTTTTGACCTTAACATCTTTGAATCTAAAATGTTCTTCACCTCGAATTCAGGTTCTCCATCTATTTGAATGGGTTCTGGAGGCTTGATTAGTCTGGTTCCAGGTTGCACTGGTTTCAAAAGTGACACATGAAAAACAGGGTGAATTCGCATGTTAGCTGGTAAATCAAGTTTAACGGCCGCTGGATTGATTATGGCCGTAATTGAGTAAGGCCCCAGATATTTTGGATTAAAAGTTCGAGGTCCCTTGAGCGATAAGTGCCTGGTAGCCAGCCATACTTGGTCCCCAATCTGGTACTGAGGTGCTTCATTCCGATGCAGGTCAGCATTCTTCTTGGATTTTCTCTTGGCTTGTTGTAAATGTGTAGTTGCTTCTTTGAAGGCTTGGGTAATTGTAGAATGCAGATTGTCCACTGCGGGCATTCCGAGGCCTTGAGGCGAGTCGAGGTCTGAGGTTCGAGGGTGATGCCCATATAAAGTATAAAAAGGACTTGCCCAGTTCCAGAGTGTACCAAATTATTATATGCATATTCGGCTATCCAAAGAATGTCTTTCCAGTTACTTTCAGATTGCTGCAACATACACCGTAAATATTGCTCAAGGGTCTGATTCGTCCTCTCTGTTTGACCATCGCTCTGAGGGTGGTGACTAGTCGATAATCTTACATCGATTTGTGCCAATTGACAACATCTACGCCAAAAGTGGGAAATTAATTGGCTTCCCCGGTCTGAGATTAGTACAGACGGAATACATGTAAACAAACAATATTTTCAAGGAATTCTTTGGCTAGAGCTGAAGGTAAACCTTTCAATGGAATGAAGTGGGCCATTTTGGAAAATAAATCCACAATAACAAGAATAGTGTTATATCCTGAACAACGAGGTAAGTCCGTAATAAAATCCAATGACAGGATGTGCCAAGGTGCTGGCGGAATGTCTAAAGGTTGAAGGAGACCGGCTGGTCTTTTCTTTTGGTCTTTTCTTTTGGCCTTTATTTTGGGCGCAAACACCACAGGACATCACAAATGATTTAACATCTTTTCGCCAAGAAGGCCACCAGAATTGTCGTTTCACCTTTTCTTCTGTCTTGGCAATACCGGGGTGCCCCTCTATTAGTGTATCATGATAACGAGAAATAACGAGCTCTTGTAATTCCTTGTGTGGCAGAAATAAGCGCCCTTGGAAATAAGGTAAATCATTATTTTTAGTAAAGTCAGATCCCTTTTGTACCCAATCCTGTAAGTCTGTAGGGTCCAGGAGTTGTTTAGCTCTAGCTTGAATGTCTTCAAGCGTTTGTAAAGAAGTCATGCCCAAAATTCTCTGTTCGGGAATTATCGGTACAGGTTCTGAGTTAGTATCAGTTTCTCCCATTCCTATTCGGGATAGAGCGTCCGCTTTGCCATTCTTACAGCCAGGACGGTAGGTGATTACAAAATCGAATTCCGCAAAAAACAAAGCCCAACGGAGCTGTCATGATGACTGAGCCTTGGCGGTCTTTAAATACTGTAAGTTCCGGTGGTCGGTGATCACCGTGATGGCATGTCTAGCGCCAAGTAGATAATGCCGCCAGGATCTAAAGGCAGATTTAATGGCTAACAGTTCTTTGTCAGTGATTGCGTAGTTAACCTCGGGTGCCGAGAATTTTCTGGACCAAAATGCAACGGGATGCAGTTGGTTAGTTTTGGGATCTCTTTGAGACAGGACAGCTCCCATGGCTAGGCTGGATGCGTCAGTTTCGACGACATAAGGGAGATCTGGGCGCGGGTGCTTCAATACAGGTGAGGAGGTAAATTTAGCTTTTAGTTCCTGAAAGGCCTGCTCGGCTTCTTCAGACCATTCGAAACGTTTATTTTTCCTTAAGAGCGCAGTGATGGGTTGAAACACACGAGAAAACTCCAGAATAAACCTGCGATAAAAATTGGCAAAGCCAAGCATGCTTTGAACACCTTTCACGGAGCTAGGCGATGGCCATTTGAGGATAGCATCCACTTTTCGTGAGTCCATGCGGACTCCTTTAGGTGTCGGGATGAAACCAAGAAACTCGACTTCTGTGGCATGGAAAACACATTTTTCAAGTTTAGCAAATAGTTTGTGTTGGCGCAATTTCTCGAACTGCCCTGCCATGTTTTCTATGATCAGATTCCGAAGAGGAGTACACAAGAATGTCATCGATATATACGACAACACAAACGTCGATGAGTTCCCGAAAGACATTGTTCATGAAGTATTGGAAGGCAGTCGGTGCATTGGACAATCCGAAAGGCATCACCTGGTACTCGAATAGCCCATATTTGGTGCGGAAGGCAGTTTTCCATTCATCGCCTTCCCTTATTCGCACCAGATGGTAGGCCCCCCGGAGATCTAACTTGGTGTATATGCAGGCATCCTTCACCTGGTCAAGGAGTTCAGGGATCAGGGGCAAAGGGTATCGGTTTTTAACAGTTATCTGGTTCAATGCGCGGTAGTCAATACAAGTTCTGAGGTCGCCTTCTTTTTTAGGCACGAAGAATAAAGCCGAGGATGCAGGAGACTTAGACGGGCGAATAAAACCATTGGCTAGGTACTGATCTAGATATTGTCGTAAATGAAGATTCTCGGGTTCGGTAAGGGCATAGATCCTGCTGCAAGGGGGTTGTGCACCGGGCAATAGATCGATCTGGCAATAGTACGACCTTTGAGGCGGTAGAGTGTTGGCCTGTTCCTTTTGGAAGACGTCTTGAAATTCTTGGTATTCTGGCGGTATTTGCAAAATGACAAGGGTTACTGTAGCTAGGCCAATATTTGGATTTCTTGCATAACAGGTTTGTGCACAATCTGGAAAGGTTATCCTCTTTGCTCGCCAGTCAATTCGAGGATTATGTGTTTCCAACCAAGGGATTCCTAGAATTACTTGAAATTGCAGAGCCTTGATTACATCAAACACAATTGCCTCCCGATGTCCGTCTTGACCCAACAATGTCACTTCAGTAGTGGAGTGTGTTACCGGCCCAGAGGCGATTTCGGTTCCATCCACTGTGGTGATGACATCCTTACTGGTTTTAGGGCAAAGAGGGAGGTTGATCCTGGAAGCCAATTCATGATCCACATAGTTTCCTATAGCCCCACTATCATTGTATGCCTTAATGGCATGTAACCGCCCAGGCTGCTTCGGATTTACGAGGACCATTGGCATGATGAAATGCGAGGTCAGAGAGTTAGTTTTTAAGCTCGGCAAGCGGACCCCTACGCTTGTCGGGCGTGGTCGTTTCCCGACTCAGATTCCATCAGGTTCTTATCAGCGACTCATACCGCCTTCTTAGATGGTTTTATAGGGCAATCTAGTAAAAAGTGTCCAGAAACCCCACAATAAAGGCATAATTGCATTTGCCGTCTT
Source organism: Ambystoma mexicanum (assembly GCF_040938575.1). NCBI lineage: Eukaryota > Metazoa > Chordata > Amphibia > Caudata > Ambystomatidae > Ambystoma > Ambystoma mexicanum. The sequence goes on along the minus strand of NC_090939.1, from coordinate 502,847,665 downwards.
CGTTCACGCTCTTTTTGAGTTAAAGGTCCTTTAACCCCTCCAATTTGCATAGGTTCAGTAACATCAGCACCCTTGGGGTTAACATGGGTTTTGACCAAAACCCGGGTCTCAAACTTGGACCGATCTGCCTTTCTGTTTTGAAGTCTGTGATCTAATTGGACCACCATGTCTATATATTCAGAGCAGTCTTGGGGTGGATTTACGACCTGGGCCAGGACATCCTTAAGTTCTCCACGTAGACCACGATGGAATAACGTGATTCTTTTATCCTCTGGCCATCCAGTCTCCACAATTAACCTATTGAAGGTCGCGATATAGGCTAAGAGATCCAGGTTACCCTGTCGTAGGGATAGAAGCTCGTTGTCCAGGGCCTGTCCCTGAGAATGCCGCGCAAAAAGTCTTTCCATGCTTGTCTGGAAGGCCTGAAAGTTCCGAAGAATTGGGTCATCTTGAGTAACCAGTGGAACTGACCAATCCGCAGCACTGCCGCTGAGATATGATAGTACAAAAGCGACCTTCGTTTGGTCGTTAGGGAAGGCCCCAGGTCTGCAGAGGAAGTGCAATCGGCATTGATTCATGAATACGACAAACCTTTTGGGGTCCCCGGCAAAACGTTCCGGTGGGGCCAGTGGCATATTTCCAGGTAGATTAATTTGCACTGGGTTATTTGAAACCACTGGGGCGGAATTGCCCCCAGAACCTGGTAAAGGAGTTTGACCAGCCTGACCTTGTAATAGCTGTCTGGCAAGATCATCAGTTCGTTCTTTAGATACAATTAACTCTCCTGAGGGCATTCGTCTCCTGGCGAGCGGAATGAACTTCAGCCCGTAATTCCCCCAATAGCTGGGCCAGCTGGTCTGTCTCGGAAGTCTCCATAGCGCCCGGGTGGGAAATTGTAGGTAGTCTTCGCGTTCTGTAACGCTCACCTGATTCCCACGGAGGCGCCGACCTGTTCTGGACTGCTATGACCTCTTCTAAGGTGATGCCCAGGACTCGGAAGACGGACTGGACCGGACCCCCAAACCTCGCCTGTCTGGCCCGTAGAAGAATCCTTCTGTAGATGGAAAAGGGGATTAACTGTTTGCTGGATAATGTGTCGGATTCCCCCCCTTCCCCCTCTCACACTCCTCGAACCCCCTCCGCGATTCCCCGTAGAGTCTCACCTTAGAGTCTGAAAGGACGAGCTCTCCATCTTGCTTCCGATGCAGGGGCGCGTTGATTTCCAGTTACTTCATTGGATCTCGGGTTTGGTGAGTATTCAACTCCGCTTGACTTTTCCGATATGAGGCCGTAAGTATTCAGTTGCAAAAGTTCAAGCCTTAATTGTCCGTTGTCCTTTTCTCTATTTCAGATGCAGGATGAAGAATCCACGTAGAGGAATGGATTCGCCGAAGGTAAACTCTGGTGAGTCTTTTTGATGGATGGTTCCCTTAGTGATCTTGCTTTCACCCACTAATGCGTGTGTCTTTTTCCCCTTAGGGGCCGGGGTACGGAAGTGCCAAAGAAGCGGCGCCGACCCGAGGTGAGGAAAGATTGTCCCAACAATAATCAGGTAAGTCTTAAGGTGGAAGAATCAGGCCTTCCTCAATCTGTTCCTTCGCTCACCTTTGTTTTGTCTCTTTTTCTCCTTAGGCGCTGAAAGATGGTGCCAATGGTCGCTGAAGAGCCCGAGGGCGCCTCGTGAAGGTGAATGGAACGCGGCGCTGCAGCGAGCGATGCGCTTCTAAAAATGTATTTTCTCAGGATCGTCGGAGTGATGGTTCCGGACTCCGGATGGAGGTAGGTAAAGTTCAATTATTCACCTTTCTCTCCTTTCCTTCCTTTTCAGGTGTTCCAGGTTGCAGGCGGGCGTGGCTGGAGCCAGGATGCAGGAGCAGACACGGTGAGCGTCCAGCTGCTAGATGCAGAACAACGCGAAGCGTGAGCTGCTGTCTGGGCGTGGTTTAAATAGCCCCCAAAGTAGTTCCAGGTAAGTATTCTTCCTCAGCCATGCCCGAGTGGTAAAATAGTCCCATAGGTAAAATAGTCCCTTCAGACCTCAAGGAGGTCTGGATCCGGCAGCATGGTCTGCATCAAGTAAGTCCATCCAAGCACTCCCATAATGAGCCTGGTGCCTATGGTGCCAGGACTGATGCCTTCTATGAGCCTGGCGCCAAAGGCGCCAGGACAATGTCCAAAGAGCCCCTATAAAGGGTTTCTGCGTCCCTCCCTGGGGACATGTCTGCTTTCAGGGACGCTGGGCCTGAACTGGCTTCCCGGGAGTAGGCATCATGACAGCTACTGGCTTCTCGCTTCTCCTGCGGACACTTGTTGGAGCTGCCCTTTGCCTTGGGCCCTTAGGCACAGGGCTGCACGGGCAGAGGGCTGGGAAGGTCGGTTATGGCTCAGGTAACATGGGAAGGCCCAATTAAGGCAGGGGGGGGGCGGGCCGGGAGGGATGAGAAGCAGGAAGAGGGTGTGGAGTGGAGAGTTGGCATCGGGGTCAAAGTGAAGCAAGATGGGGCTCAGGGACAATGCATTCACCTGTGAGGCCGGAGGACAGGCTTCTCTATGGTCATCCGGTTAGAGGTCCATTGGCCCTAATGAAAGAAGGGTTGGAGAGTGCTCCTGCCTACAAGCCAGTGAGAGTCACTGACTATGTTAGGTCTCTGAAGGCGAATGACACAAATGATGACAGAAGCTTCAGTAAAACCTGAAAGCAGGTCAGGCTCTGGTGAAGCATTGGCATGATCAGAAGACCACATGGTTGAGTTTACTCAAGACCAGCTAGTTCTAGTTATGGTGCCTACAAGGCACAGGGCCTTGCAGGGCAAATGATTGGACCCTTCAAGGTTGTGGGAAAACCTGGAGAGGTCAGTTATTTGGTGGACTTGGGCAATCCGAAGGTGGCCCCTAATGTCTTTCACACCAACCGACTAAAGGCCTATGTCTCTAGACTAGACCTGGGAGCTTTGCTTCTAGCCTCTAATCAGGAGGAGGAGGCGAGTGAGCCTCTACCTGACCTCCTCAGGGGACAACCTTTAGATGGAAAGATAGGAGTTAATCTCTCTTCTGCTCTGACACTGGAACAGGAGTGCAAAGCTCTGTTAAATCAGTTTGCCCCTCTGTTTTCACCATCACCAGGCTTGACCCCTTGGGGCCAGCATGAGGTTCTCACTGGTGAATGTTTACCTGTTAAAAGCAGAGGTAGAGGTTACAGAATGTCAGACCATGTACGAACCCACATAAAGGAAGGTGTCTACAAGATGTTTGATCTCTGGGTAATGGAGCCATCTACAAGTCCATTGTCCAGTCCAGTTGTACTAGTGCCAAACGCAGTATCCAAGGAGTTGAGATTCTGTGTGGACTATAGAGCCCTTAATGCAGTCACAAAGACTGATGCCCATCCTTTACCTAGGCCAGATGAGCTGGTGGACAAACTTTGTTCAGCCAAGTACCTCAGTACATTTGACCTAACATCAGGCTATTGGCAAATCGCTCTGACAGACCATGCCAAGGAGAAACTGAACTTTCGCCCCAGCAGGCCTCTACCAGTTTAAGGTCATGTCTTTTGGATAAAAAAAAGCACCTGCTACATTCCAGTATATGGTGAATCAGGTTCTGAATGGGATGGAGGACTTCTGCATGGCATACTTAGATGACATTGCAGTGTTCAGTCCTACTTAAAAAGATCATGTTGACCACCTAGGATACGTATTGCAGGCTCTTGAGCAGGCCAATCTGACCATAAAGGCAAGTAAATGTCAAATTGGTCAGAGTAAAGTGGTCTACTTGGACATGAGGTAGGAGGAGGTGAAATAAGGCCATTGCCTAGCAAGGTACAAGCTGTACAAGACTGGGCCAGCCCTATTACTCAAACCCAAGTGAGAGCCTTTCTAGGTCTCACAGGGTACTATAGGAACTTCATATAGAACTATGGGACCATAGCTTGTCCCTTAAATGCGATCTCCTCACCCAAATTCCCCAAGAAGGTCAGGTGGAATGAGGAGTACAGGAAGGCATTTGAAGGACTTAAGCAGGCCCTTTGTCAAGCTCCAGTCTTAAGAGCTCCTGACTATAGCCAATCCTTTATTGTACAGACGGATGCTTCCAATACAGGTATAGGTGCAGTTCTGAGTCAGCTGGATGAAAAAAGGCAGGGAACACCCAATCTGCTTCATCAGCAGGAAGCTTAAGGAACCAGAGACAAGGTGGGCAGCCATAGAACGAGAATGTTTTGCCATTGTGTGGTCTTTGAAAAAGTCTAGACCATACGGTTAATGCAGATGAAGGGGGAGAATCCTAATTTGTTAAGATGGTCAATCAGCCTACAGGGGTTTGGTTTTTACCATTGAACACAGGTCAGGGTGTAATCACCAAAACGCTGATGGTCACTCCAGAATGTATGACCGACTAGAGTAAGGAGATTCATCCAGGGGTGGATTAAATCCTCCTGTCCCTTAGTCTGGGGGGGGACGGGAGGGGACGAGTGTTAGGGGGAATTCTCAAAAATGTGCCAACTCCATCCACCCTAGAGACCCCCAGCAACTTTGTTGGACATCCCCCGCCTATAACTGTATGTATTGCAAATGTCATGTGATGTATGTATTGACCTGTATGTTGTAACTAAGTCCTAAACATTCTTGTATCTGGTGCACATTATCAAATAAACAAACGAACTCGAGGACTTGATTTATTTTCAACCTGGAGAGAGTGAGACCCTTTTTCCCACTCATGTATTTTTCTGTGATTCTATACACTGCTTCTCCTTGGTTATGGAGTCTAACCAACGCCATAGGCATCTTTTACAATTGTCACAAAGCACCTTCAGGGCAGTCCCTTAGATTTCCCAAGGTCCAAACACCCGCTCTGGGATCAACTACGTTTTCCCAGAGCAGTGGAGTGAAATTGACTTCACTAAGTCCTATAAAAATCTAGACACAACACACCTATCTTACAATAGAGTGCTGGAGGAGTTACTTAGTATCCCCGATATCTAGTTGCTCATGTAGCATTCATGTTGCCCCTTCCTCTCAAAATGGCTGGTGGCAGTGGTTTTGCAATGAACTACTGTGATTTAACCCGACCGCGAACTGTCAGCAGCTCCGGTAACGTTAAATCACGGGAGCCATGTTTTTCAAAATGGCGCTGAGCCTCCTTTTGTTAAAATGGTCTCCATTTCTTTGTGGAAAGGTCCTTTTCTCTGCGCGCCAAACCAAGTTTGGTCTCTTTGTTCATTCGCCTTTGGCGGGCTTCAGGAGTGAAACCCGCCTCTGGCTCCAGAGTGTCTGGGGTAGGCAGGAAGTGTGCTTAGTCTCCTAGGAGACCCAAATGCACTCTGACGATTGGCTGGCTGACTGTCCGGCAAGGACAACCACCCTGCTGGGTAAGTGGCAGCTAGGCTGGAATGAATGGGAGAGAACTGAATAAAAGGTGAGTCTCTTGGCTTGGAAGGTAGAGTCGACCACTGGACGAAGGAACCATAGAGGACGGCTGCTGCAACTCCTGGACTGTTGGTTTGCCCGGTGAAGACCTGCTGCAGGTCCGAATCGCCAAGTTCGCATCGACAGAGAAGCCCTGGAAGGACGACTTCTCCCTTTTCAGTTGGTAGGACCAATCAGCTGCCAAGTAAGCTACCTGGACACCCATCTCTGAGCTGGTTGAGTTCCCTCAGAGTTGCTGCAGGAAACCGTAGAGCCAGGGAGAGGGACACCAGATTGTGTGCGTTGCTTGTAAGCTGACCTAAAGCTTTTGGAAGATCCTTCGGACTCCCATGAAGCAGGACTGACCAAGCCTGACCCCCCTCAGTGGAGTGCGGGACCTCAGATGTGAGGAAAGTCCACCTTGACAGCCAGGAACCGCACTTATTGCTATTTTCTGTACTGCAAGGAGCTGAAACGTGAAACGGCCACTGAAAGTAAAGTTTGCCGGTTGCCAGCTTTGACGATGCCAATACAGTTCAGGAGTCCCCCAATGTCCTCCCTCTAATCTTAACCTAGTCACATCATGGTTAAGATTAGAGGGAGGACATTGGGGGACTCCTGAACTGTATTGGCATCGTCAAAGCTGGCAACCGGCAAACTTTACTTTCAGTGGCCGTTTCGCTATATGATCTTACCTGCCATAGATGGAACAGGAAGTGTAAATATCCTGTGTAATGTCGGTTTATATCCCAAACCGGGCTTAACTTTTTATTGTGTTACATCCATCTCCCTCATTACAAAATGTTCATGATGATGTATGTAGTACAACCTTCAGACTGATCTTCTAACCAGGTACATTCTTGTGCACAATATCCGTGTAGGTCTTTTTTTTGTTGTCAGAATGTGTAACTTGGTTAACTAAAAGTAAATACATGGGGCCTCATCACAAGTATCGCGGTGTGGGGAAAACATTTACCACTGTATTACTGCACCGCCGTCCTAGGACTTTGGCTACATTTTGGTCTTTTAAGATATTGACAACCAAAAGGGATTTCTCAGAACCATATGTCCAGTCCCGATGAGGAGAGTAACAGACTTTATGAATGTCTGCTCGTTTTAATTACAGAAATCAAAGGAAAAACTCCAATTATCCCTTCACCATCAACTGATCCTATTTCAGCCCTCACATGTTGGATTTTGCAGCTTGACTACATACCAGTCAGTGTATCCCAGTGTTGTCACATTTGCACTAAAACGTTTTCTTTTATCACGGAAACTGGCTTGTTGGAAAAATGTATATTGGGCCACTATTCCGTCCCCTTACCCCCATTCCATTGGTTGGAAGCACAAAACTGTTGGTTTAGGCGTGACTCGTGTAGCACAAGGGCATAATGGCTGATATGCTAACCTTCCGAGAACCAATGCCTAACATGCAGGATAGAAGGTTCTTTTGCTATATTTGTCAAGATGCTTCAGCAGTATCATACAAAAGCCCTTCTCATCTATCAAGGAATTTCACCGATAGGATTTTGGTCAATTCCTTGGTAATTTATTGCTTGGTCTAACCAAGTTGCACCTCCATATGTTTGGGATTGTACAGGTAGGCTTCTCTGACTAGAGGTGTTGGCTTCATTTCACACTATTCACAGGCCATGCACAAGGCAGCATTGACAAATGACTATGACATCTGTTTTTGCTGCCCTTGTTTTATTTTGGCACAATCGGGTCCATGATTATTTTGCCTGTAAAGAGTGCTAGTGCCAGTTCCTGTCCCTCCTACATATTCAAGATATCACTAAGTCAGAACTAAACGGTTATCTGCAAAAGTGGTGTAATCATGCTCTAGCATGGGGTGGAGGGCACTCAGACTCTGTTTTTGGGGGGTTGGGGGTTGGCCATTGAAAATGAGTCCCAATTCTTTCAGATGTATCCCTTTCAATGATTCTAAAGGCCAACTTGTTTTTTTTTTGTTTATGTAGGGTTTTCCTCTTGAGAGTTTATATGTGTGTGTGTGTATATATATATATATATATCTCCGTGGATGTTTTTAAGATTGGTAATGGCTATGGTCTTTCTCCTCCGCTGATCTTCCCCATCAGCCTTACAAGGTCTTCATCATTGGGAACAAATGGTTTGCCTGACCCTCATGCAGCTGTCACCAAACCATCCCTTTCTTCCACTAGGCTGATTGTTTTCTTTACGTATACGCTTTAAGATTGCCAGGATATAACTGCAAAGGAAAGGCGTGTATTACTACCTGCCAACCCTTAGTGCACTCCAGAGGGAATAAAATCCCAAAACGTATTAGTGTTGCAGGCACGTGGGCTATAGGAAGGTTCCCACTGCTTGCAATTCAGATTTTGACTGAAGGTATGATTTCTTTTTTTAGGTTTTAAATTCCTAAGGTACGAGGTGGTTAGGCAAGGTGTACAGTCACCGCTTCACTGTTGTGTTATATCCAACAATAGTATTTTACTTTCTTGGATTCAATTCACAGGGTGTCACAATTTCGCAAATCCGTTATTTGATACAAAATATTACAACCTTAGTGAAAGTAGAAAAACCCTTCATGGGTTATTTTAATCAAAATATATAGTTTTTTTCTCTCAAAGCCTTATTGTTAAATACATTCTAAATCATAAAACTTTGTTTTCATACATGAATTCACAAAATCCCTTTTTGGGTAATGACAAAATAAAGTAAGACAAATTTCTTGGTTAAAGTCACCAAACCAAACTAGTATCAAGATTTATCAGTGTGTTGCCAACGCGTTTCGGACTTTTCTGACAGTCCATCTTCAGGGCTAATGACACTATTTGTTCCAACAATACATGTGTTTCTTGAATTCAATTCCTTTTTCTATTGCCTCTGGCACCTTGCTTCCTGATTCTTTGACACTATCTTGTTGATAGGTTAAATACACCTAATCTGCTCTGTGTGTGAACAATTGTACTTCAAGGAGAATTCTTCTCAAAGAGTTTCTCTAGGTGCAGCGTGTGGGTGCCTTGTAAGTCCTTGGGTATCCGGAGCATCGAGCGGAGCTCTTCGGTTCAGGATATAACTGCACTCATCCTTCATAGATAGCCATAGGTAGGCTTCCCAGAATCAGAACTATCTTTTTTTAGCCATCCCTTAAACTCTTACCTCAATTTTCCCCTCCAAGTTCCTCCAATTATTGTAGTGTGTACTTCAAGTACTACCTTCTGTGTTCCACGATTCATATAGCAACATGCAACACTGGCTCACCCTTAGACCTTGTGGCAACTTTTAGGTGTTTGTTATGGCCTAATCAGATAAGGTACGGAATGTGTATTCAACGGATGTGCATTTGTTAAACCAGCCATGGGTATTTTGAACCAGTCTTGTGGTATGTTGCCTGTATGTCCTCTATAGTTGTAACTGTTTTACACAGCTGGAGCTGCATCCTATGAACAAAAGAGTTTCTGTGACTTATGCTTACCACTTCTACTCGATTTGCTGGAGCCACGCTAGGAAGTGGAAACTCGGTCCCTCAGATCATGTTCCCGCATTCATTTTTTCCTAAGTTTGTAGCCATATTTCCTCCCCTCTTGCTTTAAGCCTTCGTCTCTTTGAACCCCTCTTGGGAGGGTCAGGGAGGAGTCTTACATTTGTTTTGCTTTTTGACTGCCAGCGGTTAGTCTTTGGGTTAAGATGTTTTGGTGTTCTGGGATCCTTCAGCTTTGTTTGTGTAATTCCTGGGGGTCATCATCAGATGGTCCTAATATTTCAAAATGCCTATATTTTTCAGGGCTTAACTCTTTTTGGGTATTTTAACGAAAGGCAGTAAGACCAGCTTGAAGTGCACCCGGCCTCTAAGATTCACCACTTCCAAATTGGCCCGGGTGAACCCTTCCTCCTAAACCCTGTCAAGTATGGAAAAGTTGGTACTGGTTGATAAATGTTGGTGTTGCAGTGCCTGCCATAAATATACAGCAGCCATTGTTTTCTTCCTTCTCTCCGAAACATAGGATCAATGGTATAAAATGGTGGATTGGAGGCAACAGTGGGGAAGGGGGTACAGCTCTTGGGGAAGGGTTCTGGGTGGGGGAGGGACGGAGGAGGTGGAATGCTGATGGCGGTTTTTCCACCAAAACTTTCAAATCCAACCCAAAGGTTCAACAGGTGCCACTGCTTAAAAGCATGCTGTCCATTAAGTTATTAGTGCAAAGGTGGAAAAGAGGTTTATTGTATTTGCCCATTAGGCTGTCATCAATCAGGCTTACAGATCATAAGGAACGGATCTGCTGCCAGAATACACTTCAGTTGCTAAAGATGCTGAAACAGGAAAGGCAATAAAGGTTCTGCTATTTGGTTGCCTGGTGCTAGAAAGAATGATGGAGGAAATGCAATCTGGAGTGACCGTGGGGACTAACCTGGGTGAAACTATTTACGTCCTGCAAAGCTTACTCCCTGGCCCCCAATGCCTGGGACCATTCCTCTATTGTATAAGGTCAACTACTAAGATAACAAGCTGTTGCCTTCTCTGGGAGGGAAAAATGTTATGATTAAAAGAAACAGGAGTAATTGGACGGTTCCTACAGCTGTAAAATAACTCACCTGAACTTCAAATTCCATTGCACTTTAGTGCACCAGGTCCTTACAGTAAGCCAATATGTGGCTTGCATTGCCAATACTGACTTGATTATCCGCCCCCCCCCCCCCCCGAATACAGGTGTGTGCAATCCCATTTCCCCAGTTGCTGACAGGACTCCAGGGCCTTTCCTTCCTGCATCCATCCTTAAATCAATGGTTTGGAACACTTTTTCTTAACTGTACTATTTTTCGGAGGCCCCTGCAGTTTTTCAGAATTGCTTTCCACCCCCTAGCTCTTTGTTTTGACTGGGATGTGTGGGTTTGCATTTTACAGATACTCTCCTACAAGGCCAGAAAGGCTGTGTTTTGTTGGTGTTGGCCCAGGGATCCTATAGTGAATATTTGTGTATTGTGTTTTTAAATGCTTGGTTCCCTTTTCTTCTAACCCCTTGTCTTTGTGTTGTGTTCATATCACCAGGTAGTGGACCTACAAAGTACTTGAGTAGGTTGGATCTTTTAGCACAATATACTGTTTGTACAAGCACTAGGTATTTTTAAATGTGTAATTAGTAATGTCTGATTGGCCTTTTCTTCCCCTTTGTCATTATATGTTGTGTGCCTGTCTTTAGATAGTGGATATTTAGGTGTAGGGCAGAGTACAGTCCTCAATTACATTTACTGTTTTTATATCCATATTTTTATACTATGCTTTTCTTGCTGAAGTAACAATTTGACCTGATAGTTATGTGTAACACAGTAAATGTATATTTGTGAATATATTCGTGTATCATATTTTATATTTAGAAGTGTGTGGACTAATTGCACCTTTTGTGTCAGCCAACCACTGTACTTGGGTTTAAGAGACATTGTACTTTGTGTTTGCTTGGGTGCTTTTGCCCCACACAGTGCTCCTGATAAGATACAGATAAAATTTGCAATTTACTCCCTATTTTTTTTAAGTTCAGAGTCAAAACATTTTTTAGGGAGTAAAACAATATGTCCCATTCCAAATGGGAGTATTTTATAAGTGAGTAAAAAATGTTATAAATATTTCCTTGTAGTTATTCATGCTGATTAAAAGATAGATGTTTACCTCTTCAGATCGGGCAGTAATAGTTTCTTCCTGTGGCCCTACTTGTACTACTGGTCCAAACTTTTCTACCGAGCTGTGTGGCTGTACGCAGGGAGGCTGGAGGAGGAGGAGTTGGGGAAATCGCCTTCTGTGTTTTTATTTGTACTCCATATATTTTGGGGGGGAGTATTTGCCTTTCCATAGGGAGTAAAAATGGCTGATACTCCCCTTATCTGTAGGGCTGGCCTCACCATACGATTAGTGATTGTAGAGTCCTCAACGGGTGGTTGTACAAAAACTCCCTTAATATGGCCATGTTGACTAGTTACTGTGGTGTTAATGGTCCTCTGTGCGAGTAAGTTGTGTCTTTTTCTGCCGTTACCACCCGGAATGGCCCAGGTAACTCATTATGGCTATTAGCACCACGGTGTACTTCCCGGGGTGCCAATAGGCCTTTATTTCTTTTTACAAAAATGAAAATGTCAATATACATCTCTCGCAATGTTACTGAATAAAGGAATCTCAGCAGATGGCGATGTATGAAGTGTAAGAGATTGAGTATATAATAAGGATTGCCGAGGATAAGCATGTATAGAGTGTAAAACCCTTCAAGAAACTGATCAAAACAATGGTGCACTAATATAATATTGCACCTATTGATGTTAAAGATGTACTAACTAAAAAGTTATCATAGGAAGGACAAGGTTTTACCAAATAGTGGATTCACTGATTACAAAACAGATCAAATGCTTTGAGAAGAATTTAATGAAAGATGTAGCAGTATTTGAGAAAATGTTTTGGTTGCAGTCCAGAAAATGTATCATTGTTTGAACAAAATAAAGTTTTTTTTTTTTTGTTTTTTTTTTTATAAATCTTGGAGCGCAAGATTTCCGCTTTTTTCAGTAACATTTTGTTTGGGACTGTGTAGATTAGTTGCCTTGGAAGTAGCATACACCCATAGATCATATCACATTTAAAAGTTTAAGTGCTTCTGATTTAGTATTGTCTGCCATTGTTTCATAAAATATCTCTCAATGCTTAACTGTACAAAGGCTTTTCAACATGATGTATAAAATTGCATTCTCAAATGCATTACAATATTGTTTCTAATTTTCCCAATGACACCCACCATTTACAGAATCGGAACACTGCCATAACATTCACAGCTTCTCAAGTAAATGTGGTACAAGGGCTTCCCAACGTATGTATGCAGGTTTCAATGCAGTTTTAATCCTTTGCCTTCATACCTCTAGTTTTTGGATGAAGATGTAATATTCTCCATTTAAACGGTACAACGGTAAAAGCATCCTTGTCCTTTCACATCACAAATAGATCCACCTTGCATTTCAGGATAAGGGATTTAATGGGTTTTGTACTGTTTTCTGTGAATAGGAAATAAATCTGTTAAACTACTTTTTTTCACAAATATCTATTTAACGACCAGGCTCCCACAAGCACTAATTATTAATGAATTTATGTCGGGTGATAGTTTCATGTCTACTTTGACCCGAATCACGGACTATGCCAGCAGCAACACATGGAATTTTAATTTTCCAAAAACAAAAATGCGTTTAAGTTGCACATAATTACATTGTCAGTTTTGCATCCTACTCAATACAAAATTGCAGTAGGTTTTTTAGAAATAAAATTCTCAATTTGCACTAAGCTGCAATGGGAAAAATACAGTACATTTGAATCTTTCTCTTCACCTGTGGCTCTTTAAAACTAGCATCCCCTTTGTTGCTCCTAGTCCACCCTCTTCCCAGGGAACTATACAGGACCACATTATAAGGCAATCTGGTGTGTTGTGGCGGGGTTTAAAGCACTTGCATACAAATGTTGATTTCTATTCTTGAGAATCATCCTGTAGCCTCTCGGCTTGGATTTCCTCCATCAGCAAGGTCTGCATGCTGCTGTATGGTCAGCTTCCCCTTTGGACCGCTCCTATTATTAGAATGGGGGCCATCTCCATGCAGCATATATGGAAATCCCAGCTCTCACAGTTGGTGTCACGCCAGTCCTCTCCTTTTTGTTGATACAATAATAATAATCAAATCCTATCTATGTGCAGTCTTTTATAATCGCAAAACCCTCCCCTAATCGTGTGACCTAAAAGGTGGTTGCTATTCACTCCTAGACTTCTGACTTGTATGGCAATCGCTCCTAGTCTGGCAGATAAGTTATTTGTTTCCCCCCATAGCTTTTGACAGAAACATTCAAATTCAATAAAATATAAACTATTGAACATTGTGTGTTACCCTGCACACAGACTTTTACCAGTGTCTGTGGCATGTTTATTTAAGCAGTTATTCATTTTTTTGATTTTCATCATTTGAATAATAAACAATGTGAAAGTTATATTTGTGAACTGAAGATTTTCTTACCTACAAGTCACAATTGGTTTCAAGTTTCTAGCGCTTTCAAATCTAAATTTTATAAATTGTTGATTTGATTTTTGTTAATCTTGAAATGAATGTATCATTTTGCGGTCTTAGAGGTCCTCGGTGCTCTATTATAAACGAGCTCTTTTCCATATTACTGTTTAATATCGGATTTAAACGTGATTTTCAGGCGGAGGCAACTCACGATTTGGAGTCTTATGACTTGCATTAGCCTTGAGAACTGGTATGAACAAGCCCTGACCTGTGATTCTTATGGTAGAAAAACAAACCATTGTGACCAGTCTATAACGCACATTGCTGAGGTAGGAGATAACTGCTCCAAGCTGAATCCAAGTTTACATATACAGTCATGCACCAATTCAAGACTAATAGAATACATGGTGATATAAACTATTATAATTAATGGTTCTTTTATACTTGCATCATTTCACTAGAGTTAAATGAAATACATTGCAAAATGCAATCCATTTGTCATTTAAGTTTAAAATCGCAGATATATTTGCCTTTGCACATGACATCTAATATGACACATGCTGGGAAATCCAGGGATCATTCAAGTTTCAGAGCTTCAAAATAAATCCTATGGGATTCGAGCTGAGTTCTTTTGCTGGTAATCGCACTCCAAATGCTTAGATTCTAGAATTTTAGAAGTGCCAATTTTCCATCTCAACTAGGATAGTACTGCATGTCCAGTTTTCCTTGGCATCAGTAGCCCAATCGCTGATGTACAGAAAGGGCCTAGTAATTGCGATAGTTTGTGCTTTCTTTTACTTGTTGAAGGGTGTCTTTCAGGTGCACAAGTAATTATTTGCATCTGACATTAAACTTCCAAATAAAATCAAAGATATATAGGGTCTCATTATGAGTTTGGAGGTATTTCAGAGGTAAATCCTCTGAAATACCACCAAAAGGATTTACAGTTACCACTTGGTCCTGTGGATTTACCAATAGTGGTAGGTGGTGTAAATCCCCATTTTCAGAGATTTTTGGCAGAAATACTGCTGCAGTAATTACAATTCTGCCGATTTTTTATTTTTTATTTTTTTTTTCCCGGCCTTGAGTGGGAAGATTTACCTCCAAGGTTTTGCTGGAGGTAAATCATCCACTCAAAGCCAAAACTCATAATTTGGCATATTACCTCCAATTTTACCACTTACCGCCATACTCGTAATGAGGCTCATAGACTTTTAAAATGTTAACTTTTACATATTTGTCTAAGCTAATCCACTGCCAGCAATCAATTTGCAATCTGATCTAATAATCTTACTTGCAAATGAATGAATGGCATACAGTCTTTACAAGTGCATTTCCACCCATCTGAATGCCTTGAAGGCCCATTTAATTTCAAGCAAGATGGTCTTGTGTGCTGTTGGTGTGTTAGCCAGTCATGAACTATCTGGAAGTGTAGTGGCAATTGGGCATTAGAAAAAGGCTTTTAAAAAATATACCACAGAACAAAAATCCCCCATAATGTGTGTACTGTCGGGTTTCTCATTAGGCTGCTTAATTCCATTCTTGTAATTGATCATTCAAAACCTACCGGAATGCCAAACCGATTTCTCCTTATTTAGATAGATTTTGTTAATGTCATGTAAATGTTCAAGTGAAACATAAAACAAACCGTTTCAAAGGATCTTTCGTGCTCTGTAAAATATACTCTAGCACTTTGTTACAGCTGGAAAGTTACACTTGAGATCTTGGCTGGCAATCATTCAGGCCTGGATTCGGAATCCAAATGGTTACTAATGTAATGCACCTCCTTTTTATAAGTATAACATTGTTTTTTTCTGGGGGGAAGCATCAGCCGGCACCCATTTTTTTTATTTTAATGGGGTCCACCTTGTTTTTGTTCTTTGCGCCAACCATATTACGTGCATACTGTATGTACTGCCTTGTTGTAGGTTGGACTATTCTCCGCCTCCCTCCAACACCTTCATCAATCAGAAATGCCTACACTGAAAGTAAAGAGGCCATGCCCATAAAGATCATTCATGAGTCTACACACTAAACCTATATGTACAGTACAAAAAACCCAATTCCCTTACCTAACACACTGAGGGGAAATTGCGGAGTGAGTGGCAGGCATCCATTTATCCATCATAGTATCACATAAAATAACCTTTTGGGACCGGAAAGTCAGGGAAGGCCTTAGACAAGCCTCTATGCACCTCAGCCTTATCCGGTGTAAAAGAGCAACATTGGGCAGTGGGCACTGGTACACGAAACAAACTGCGTTCTTGTGTCCGAAGCCAGGGTGTGTTGCAAGGTCCAAGTGTGCCACCTTAAACTCCCTAAAGTTAGGACACTGGGCATGGTGATTAACCAGGAAATTGGAAGGAAGACCCATGTAAGTTGCATGGTTTAATCTACTTCTTACAACCTAAAACTTCTTGCACAGCCGAGGCCTCTTTTGTCCCGTGAAATCTGCTGTTATTGCCTGAGTGATTATCAGAGCCAATCTGGATTATGCCTCTAGTCTGCTACAAGGTGCAAGCAAGGGGGAAATTATGCACTTCCAGATCATCCAAAACAATGCTGTTAGAGTTGTAGAAGGCCGGAGGAGGAAGGATCACATCTCGGAGGCCAAGAGGGCATTGCACAGGCTCCCTATAGCCAGCAGATTCTCATTCCGAATCCTCTGCATTACCCATAAATGCCTGTATGGAACTAGCCCGGGTTATATGTCCAATCGTCTGTTGGCTGCTGCCACGAAGGACCCTGAGGTCAAATAATTTGGGCCTCCTACAAGCTCCCCAGGTGAAGCTTGATGCTATGGCTCAGGGTTCGTTCACTTATGCCGCTCACAAGACCTGGAATACACTACCCCGATCTAAGATTTTGCCAGTCTTTAAGTTCAAACCCAGACTAAAAACGATTTTGTTCTGCTGACCACTGGCCTAGCTCTGGATAGGGTGCTGGATTCCTGATCTTTTTGTTTGTTGTTGTGTGCGCCATGTCCGCAGTAATATGCCTACGGGCCAGTGCTTATGCACTATGTAACTATAAATAAATGTTGCACTCAACACTTATAGCCCATTCTCCTCTGCTATGTCCACTCACTCCATAGCAGGCCTCTTGAATCTATAGCGCTGCTTGCTAGGTGGAGAGCTCACAGGTTAAGTGCTCACCTCTAACATAAAGCCAGCCAGCATTTTCGCTACTTCGAATGACGCCATTGCTGTCAACTCTTCATCCTTCTAAAGTTGATGAATTGAGTACTATTAAATGATGAAATAATGACAGATATATTACATTGCTCCGAGTAACATGACATGGAGTGCTATATGAAAACACCAAATTATTCTTCTTCGACCAGTCTTGGAGGTCCTCGGAGATGCAATAACACCTCTGAAGAAGATTTAGCACCATTCACAAACTGTGACTCTGTTGACTTAACCTCACTGAATGATTAATTCTGCCACCGCCGCCATCAAGATAATTATGTGATCAGGTTGCAGCATTTAAGATTTCTCTTTCTGCCACCCCTCCTCAAATCCAGAAAACATATTCTGGTGCTTAAATACCCAAGATGTGCATCAGCTTCTGTTCAAACAAGGTAACAATCTTACAATGTCCTACCAATGACGTATGTGTGCTATTTTAAGCCCCTTTTTAATATTGACAAAAAGAACCCGGTCTGTTGCTTTTTTAAAAATGATTTCTCAATTTCTACATTCTCTGAATAATATAGTTTGTTTAATGCATTGCTTTTCCAACAGTTTACTTTGTAAAATTATTCTGGATTTAATTTCTTTTTACTCATTTCATTCCCCTTCTTTAACTTTGAAAAAAAAACTCTTTCTTGTCAAGCAAGATGGTTCAAAGTGTTATTTCGAGGTCACTTTACTCCTCGCTTGCACTTCCTTCATGTAGCATTACTCATTTTCACAGATTTTATTTTTGGATTTTATTTCTTTATTAAATGGGGTTTCCTCCAACTCAGCACCTGCAGGGGCCCTTCACCTCCAGTGAGCAGGATCCTGGATCCAGTGGACAGGCAGCAGAGGCCATGGCCCATAGCGGTGTCAACCCACATGTGCCCCGGAGATGAATAGGGTCCTCCGTAGTAGAAGTGCTTTCTCCTCCCTTGGAAGCACCGGTCTTCACCTGTATGGCAAAGGACTTTGGAATGGAATGGACAATATGAGGGTGGGTTTTTACAATGGTTTCCTTGGGAGCAGAAGCCCGGTCCTGCTTCCTGGAGGTTCCGGAGTCTTGCGAGGGGGATTTACAGTAATGGTTATATTGTATGAGGCAAGAATCCTGAAAAGCTGGTTGCTTATGGGAGTTCATTTACATAATCCAGCCTTTGACGGCTTGTCAGCCTGGGCTGCAGTTACTATGTACTGTTAATAGTGGGCATCATGCAAGTGTTGAATCAGAATAGGGCTGTAGGGTTTAGGTAACAGATTGGATTTTATCTGCACGTTTACGGTGGTGCTACCTGGTGTTTTATGGCCACTTCAAAAGTGCTTGAAAATTAGACATTTAAAGCAAAACATTATAATGAAACCTCACCATAATATGACATAACCCAACCAACAAGTATAAAAGGAAACTGTCCTGATCTTCTGCCCTCGGCCAAAAGGAGTGAATGAGTACATAAAGTAGCACTCCAGTAGACTCTAGTTAACGTGCATTTAACTTTGGAAAATAACACTTTGATCTCAGCAGAGCAAGACATTACAAACATGTTTATACAGCTTAAAACCTCACATGGCATAACATTGCATAGCACAGTGTGGCCTAGCAAACCTAATTCAGTGTAGCACTTCAAAACAGGGCGGGGCATAGATAATATAGCTTAGTACAGGTACAAAGCAAAATCTCTCATGTTTTCAATCTGAGATGTAGACTATTAAAGTCACTGCTGCCTGTTACAACTTTGTGTTCCAGCAGCTGTCAGGAGTGCACATGTGACCTTTAAACCTGTCCAGCTGCCACTGCAAGGCAGTTGTTGATGTCAGGAGGCAGTCAACAACACGAGTGAAATGATTTTGGTATACAGCAATATGGAAGAGTCTGATGAGCACACAGCTCTTTCAGAAGCAGAATGACCTGCATCATTTTATTTGAAGTCCAGGCTCTCCCCCCTGCCCCTCACCCCCAATCCCCCTTACATTAACCAGATGGGATTCTCTTACACTTGATACCCTCTGAAAATGCTGTCACTGTCTGCGAGACCAATCGCCTTCACATTTTATTATCTATAGAGGAGCATGAGCACACAGTTCTTTCAGACGCAGAATTACCTGCATCATTTTATTTGGAGTCCAGGCTCTTCACCGAATCCCCCCCCCCCGCAATCTCCCCTATCTTCACCAGACCAGATGGGATTCTTACACTTGATACCCTCTGAAAATGCTGTCACTGCTTGCGAGATCGATCGCCTTCACATTTTATCATTTATAGAGGAGCATTTAACATAGATAACGATGGTTTGAATCCAAATGATCAACCTGTGTTTCCTTGCTTACTTTACAACTAATGTGTCAGAATTACTTACTTTCCAAACAAATCATATATGTTCATGTTTGTGCTTGCTTTAGGCGGTGCCCTTCAACCTGGACAGTGTTGCTAATAATGTCCACTCCTCATTTTCCGAAGAAATCCCAGTTGTTTTGCAGATGGCACCAAATGAGGAAGTGAGTATTCCGTGGCCATGAACTCTGGAAGAAGATTGTTTGACTTGCATGTTGGAGTGAAAATCTGCAACAAATGTAAACCTAATTAATTTATTTGGCCTTGCATACAGCTAATCAAGCGTCTTACTGCTCACTTCTGAGCAACGTGTACAGTCTTGGAAGTGGCTGCTGTCCAATGGTGCCATATTATTGGCTTAGTATTTGCACTGCATCTGACACCATTTGAATTTACAGATCCAAATTGATGTTGGGATAAACATGTAGAATTGTACATAGTTGGTGGGTTTAGAGTTGCATATGAAAGACAATCTGGGCTAAGACTGAGTTGTCTATCGTGTGATTTTGAACCTAGAGGTGGAATACGTAGCTTGGTTAATAGAAACCAATGTACAGTTTTCTATTGTATAATGGTGTCTATTAGTTTCTTTCATGTTTTAGAAGAAAGGTAGGGTCCTTTACTCTAAAGAGGTTACTAATTTCTTGATTCCAGTGCGGGTGGACTGTGGGCTGCTGTTGGGATTAGGCAGAGCAGCATGAGGGACCCAATGAGCGCTTCATTACGGGAGAGAGGCGCAAAGTGCGTGTGTGGGCGTGATATCACCAAAGTGAATTTACTTGTATTTCACTGTGGTGATGTCATAGCACAGAATTATGACTTTGAGGGTCCTCCATAGTCACTGAATCGGTTCAGTGGAACCCATTTGCACCAAACCTTTTGGTTCACTTGAAAAGGGAATTGGGGAAAGTTAAATCTGAATGTAACTTTCCTTGGGGAAATGGTAAGATTGTGGTGCTCTCTGATAGAAATGCATAACCTCTTTGATCTCTGATAGAAATGCATTGGGCTTAACCTCTTTGATTTCTTGCAGAGGGTGTACATGGTGGGAAAAGCGAACTCTGTGTTTGAAGACCTGTCTGTAACCTTAGGACAGCTGCGGAACCGCCTGTTTCAAGACAACTCAATGTTGAACAGTCTGCCACTGAACTCCCTGAGTAGAAACAATGAGGTAAGGTAACGGGCAGGTAAAACCTGCTACCTTTTAATTTAGGAGTTTCAATTTAATCCTGCTTTTTGCGAGCAAAGATTCACAAGTTTAGAAATAATGTCAAAACGATCTGTCGGCACCCTTTAAACCTTGATTAATTTGCATATGGGCATAGAGCCTTGTAGAAAAATGCCTCCTGTATTTCATAGCAAGACAGCTGGATAAGCCATTCTTAAGTAAGGTGCTGAAATGGAGGTGAATAACCGCTAGTTGGTATAATGTCCTTTCATTGGAGTGACCTGCCAAGTGCTGGGGAACAGGAGAAACAGAGTTGTGATGTCTTATTGCGAGACACATCTGTCATTACCCATCGGACACAACCCCAGATACCCCGATATCTATATCTAGGTAACTCCAACCCTTCTGCTCTTAACACTGTACTCTGTTGGACTGGTGCATGCAAGGAACCCAGTTCCAGATCCTTGGCCCACACTGCACAGGTCACCACACGCATGACTCATCTTGTAACCCACCAGAGTTCAATCTGGACAGGCTTGCGGAGCCAGTTCAGAAAACCCTTACCTACCCCACCTTACCACCTGCTTGTCATGACAGAAGGCAATCTACATCCAATGTGAAATCTGTGCATACAGAAGACTGTGGTCTGTTGGATATCAGCTGTGCAGTTGTACCAACAACAACTGTGTCTTATGCAAACATCTTTGATATTTAATTATTGCTGCTGTGAAATTCAGCAGCTCATGAGGTTTCAACATTCAACAGAGCAGATGGTAGCGGATGGAATGCTATTGATCGTCTAAAGCAGTGCTGACCTGAGAAGCACAGTATGTGGATGTCCGTTTAGTCAATTACCCTGCAGAGTGTGTTGCTCTCAGGCTCAGCACATTTTGATTTGCTTGTGGCATTGAAACCAACAGAAGTAAAGAGCGAAGCAAACAAAATGGAGTGTATGCTCAGGCAGGGATTATTTCTGGAGGGATTACCAGTGTGAGAAGTGGGATTGCCAAAAATACAGCATTGTGGCAGTGGTTACTGGACTCTGAGAATTAACAATTACTACTACATTTTATATAGCTCACTTTATGATGTGAATCATCTATAGGCACTGGTAACGGATGTTATTACCAAGCTTAGTGTTATCCTTTTTATTGACTTGTGAATGATGAGAGGCTGGGTGGGCAAACCAGCATTCAAACCTTTGACCCACGTAGATGCCTGCAGAGGATGCATTAGTCTCCAAACTATTTTAGTATCTGTCATAGGAGGCGGAGGGACCAACTCAACCCTTGAATGAGTCATGTGACTTCACCGTTCAGATTACCATAGGCGTACTAAGTGTGGTCTCTTTGCTCTAGATTTCCTTTGCGGTTGGTCAGACTTGTTTGTTTGATATTCTTAGTTGATTTAAGTACTACAGTAACCTCTGGAAGTACTATTGTGTTTTATTCCTTTTTGTAAGGATTGATGTCTGGTTTGGCAGAAAGCCATACATTTGCAACCTTCGCAGTTGGGTCCTTCCATATGAGACGCTGAAAGCTTTTATCGGTTGAGCATGAAGATATGTTGGTTATAGCTTTGGAATAATAAATGTGGGAAGCAGAATAATGCATTCGTTTTGAGTGTGGTATTTGTTTGGGAAAAAGTGTAGTGTATTTGCCATCAGTGTGTTAATTGTTGATAGGCCAGTGTCAGAGAGAAATCCTTTGGATTTCTGCTAAGGTTTAAATACCTTCTCTTGAATAACTACAGTTTCCAAGAGTAGTAAAGTGAAATTGACTTTACTTACATTTGTCTCTTTATAGACCCAGCACACTATCTTACAATAGGGTGTGTCGCGTCTTAACGTGGTTAGTGTTACCATCCCACATCGTTATGTGGGAGGACTTCAGTTTGACCCACTTCAGGAGAAATGAACGTTAGGCTAGGGAGGGGGGCCATAACAAGAGGGGTTATGTGGGATTTGACAGTTAAGCTGTAATGAGGACTCATTCGAGATTCCCTCTGTCTCCGTCTTTATGGCCCTCTCTGGGCCTGGCGATTAGTCCGCATAGAGCCCCGTGTCCAGCCTGCACTGGGAGCTCTGACAATTTACGACGAGGACATGCGCGAACGCACACAGCAGTGTCTGCCGCAGATGTGCCACACGAGTGAGGGAGAAAACACATGCTGACAAGGAGCTGCGGCCGTGCTCTGTTCGGGAGAATTCTCATAAATGTGCTAATTCCATTCACCTTAGAGATCCCCAGCAACTTTGCTGGATTTTGAGGACTTGATTTTTTTTTTTACCTGGAAAGTGTGTGAGCCTTTTTTCCCCACTCTCATGTATTTTGATGTGTGTTTAAACCCTTGTGTTCTTTGATTATGGAGTTTTAGACAACTCCATAGGCATCATCTTTTCATGTGTGTTAAACTACTGTTTCCCAGAGAATGTAAGGTTAAATTGACTTTACTAGTCTTTTTAAATACCTAGACCCAGCACACACTATCTTCCTATAGAGTGCTGGAGCGGTTACCTAGTATCCCCTATGTCTATAAACCCATGTAGCAGTCAAATGCTACCCTTTCCTATCGAAATGGCTGGTAGCAGTGGTTTTACAACAAACTACCATGATTTTACCCGACCGCATACACCGGTAGCTAAAAATCGCAGGAGCCATGTTTTTTTTAAGATTGCGCTTTAAGCCCCTTTCTTTTAAACGGGTCAGTCTTTTTTTTTTCGCCATTTCCTTTTTGGAAATGTCCTTCTAGTGTTTGTCTCTGCGCGCCAATCCAGGTTTGGTCCATTTTTGTTTCTATGCCTTTGGCGGGCTTCAGGACTGAAGACCGCTTCTGGCATCTGAGTGTCTGGGTTGGCCAGGAATTGAGGGAGGTGTCAAACTCCCTGTGCTTAGTCTCCTAGGAGACCCAAATGCACTCTGGTGTGATTGGCTGGCTGGCTGGCTGTCAGGCAAGGACAGCCACCCTGCTGGTTGAGTGGCAGCTAGGCTGGAATGAAAGGGAGAAAACTGTTTAAAAGGCGAGTCTCTTGGACTGGAAAGCAAGAGTCGACCACTGGAACGAAAGAACCGAAGACGAGCTGGAAGAGGACGGCTGCTGCAACTCCTGGACCATTGGTTTGAAGGGTTTGAAGCCCTGATGCAGGTCCGAATTGCCAAGTTCATCTCGACAGAGAAACCCCTTCAAGGACGACTTCTTCCTTTGAGTTGGTGGGACCAATCAACTCGTAAGCCACCTGGATACCATTCTCGAAGCTGGTTAGGATTAACCAGGGAGAGGGACACCAGCTTGTGTGCTTGAATTAAAGCTACTGGAACTGAAGTGACTCCACTTTGTCCACATTTTCCGACGATGCAGTGCAGGAGTCCCTCGACGTCCTCCCTCTTGTCCCCACGACTGAGGCTATAGAACAGTGAGATCTGGAACTTTCCCAACTTGCAGGCCTAATCAGCTTGTGACCCAAAATATGATTCTTTTTCGTACAAACTACTTCTGAGAATGTTGGCAACGACTTTACCGTTTAATTCAAGAACTGCTCTTTCCTATCCAAGACACTAGTCCATTGACTTTGGCCTAGGCACTGCCTAATAAAGTATTTGTGATCTCTTCTGCTAACTTGTGCCTTTTTACTCCCATTGAAAGTAACTGAAATGCCATTTTGCTCCTATGTCAGGGGAGACTAATTAAATAAACTTATTGGTTTGGTATTGAAGTGTGTTTGTGTATAATATTAAGTTGCCTCCTTCAAGTGAATGTTTTCTAAATGATTGTGTAATAAATAAGTGTTTTACCAAGAAACCTTGAGTGCAAGTGTCTACTTGAGCCACTGTGATTGTAAGACCTCTGTGTAACATCCTTTACTGCTCACATACCCTCTTGAGATAAGCCTGGCTGCTCGGCTCGCTACCACAAACTGTGTAGTACAGACTTCAACCAAAGGTTGGTTTTGCTTACACCTGTAGTCCTAATTGTTTGTGGTGGCCCCACAGGGTACTGCATGCAATTCTGCCTAACAAGAATGCTGATGGGGAGGGTGCTGTCGGGCACTTCATGCGTGCATTGGCACACCTCTGGGCACTGTCAATGCTACGCAGCGTTCCACTCAGTAACCACAGGTACAGCCAGTAAAGAAAATCAAATCCGGAAGCCCGGCACCGTCCTATTTTGAATTTGTACGCCTGCTGTGTGCGTGCATCCCCTCATACTCGGTTTAACAGGGGGCCGGAGGGGAAACGGAGCACACTGGAAGCTCGGCACCCTTATTGACATTTTTTTTTATAAATGCAGCATGGCATCCCAGCCGTGCACAAGCCACATATACCAACCCTGAGAGAAGGGGGTACACGCGGCCCAACATAAGCCCGGCACCAGTATAAAGAGTGCAGCAGTGGAGACCAAACGTGCGCAAGCAACGCACATGAAACCAAGCCAGCCACGCTACTGTTTGGCAAAGTTAAGGTATCATTAAAGCCAAAATAAGGCACAGTTAGAGGACAACAAGGCACAGGGAGCCAAATAAGCATACCACTGTCCAGAGAAAAAGGAAAAATGTCAGTGGTTTTGTAAAGAAACAACATAAGAAAGTGGGCACAACACATCTAGATTGCCAGACAGCACAGCTCCCAGCATCTGACAAGGTATTTTAACCCTCACGCCAATTTACGCCATCACCTCATAGAGGAACCCAACTACTCACCATGTCTGAGGTAGAGCCCACGTCCATATCCGGGGCAGGCCCTTCCAATGTAGCCCCACCCTCTGCAAGCAGAGGGTGCCAAGTTTTGCATTTACCTCATTCTTTTCACATAAGAGATACCAGTAACTTTGGCCCTCGATGGGAAACCTGGCTACGTGGTTGCAACATTTACGTAAGAGCCATAGGACACCATATTTAAACACGCTGTCCATGGCAGTGAGACCTGCAGTTAGAGACATTGTAGGAGAATTAATCAATCGTGACACTGCCTCATATCAAGAACTGCACACCAAATGAATGGAATATTTCACACCACTTACTAATGTAGACTATGAAGGACCTATCTTTCACACTACACGTCACGAGGGGGGAGAATCCTTGGACAATTTCGTAATAAGATTATGCATCAAACTGAAACATTGTGAATTCCATCGATGCTCCAATGGTGTGACTCCCAAGGTTTTTGTAAAACTCTTACAAAAACAACGGTCGCTCGACGAAATTCTCACCCTAGCACGCATGGAAGCAGCTGTTGAATCTCAATTGGAAAATTTATGGAAAGTCAAAATCTGCTGATCAAGAGGCTGTTAACAAACTATTCTCGTCAACAAACCCAGTACCCAGACACACTGAAGCTACATGTTACAGGTGCGGATATGAATACCCTCACACGGGAGAGTGCCTTGCTCTAGGACAATAATGTGCTGCATGTGGGGTCTACGACCACTTCAGGGCCATGTGCAAAAACGCCCCTGTCCAGCCCACCTTTCGTAGAAGTTTCAAAGAGCATGGTACTAGTTCATATCATGTACCAGCTGATGGCCCACATGTATTTTCTCAGCCGAAGGACTTCGAGTCTGCTTTCCCAAAATTATGCAAAGGGCTAGGGAAGTTAAAGAACCGAAAAGTCCAGCTTGATATAAAACCTGTCGCCCAACACTACCAGGGCATACCCATCAATATATAAAATCAGGTGGAGGATGAAATTAACAAACTAATAAAGCAGCATGTCATAGAGCCTGCAACAGGTCCCACTCCGTGGGTGTCTCCTATAGTACCCGTCCCGAAGAAATCACCAGATGGTTCCATCAGGTTGTGTGGACATGAGAAGGACAAACTAAGCCATAGAAAGAGAAAGATACCAGGCACCACGGATAACGGATATGATACACATACTGCATGGTGCCAAGTTCTTCTCAAAACTGGACCTTACAAAGAGATATCAGATCAAAATTGCGCGGAGTCGCGATATATCACGACTTTTGTCACTCATCTGGGCTTATTTCAATACAAGAGGCTCAGTTTTGGCATCTCCATCGGCTGCAGAAATCTTTCAAGAGGAGATCCGGAAGGTCATCCGCCATGCCCCAAACTGTCTGAATTACTCGGATGAGGTATTAGTATACTGCAAATCAAAGGAAGAACACAATGCAGCTCTACATAAAGTATGTACTGCGCTAGAGACCGGAGAACTAACACTCAACCAAGCGAAGTGTGAATTCAGAGAGTCTCTTAGGTTTTTCGGCCACATATTTTCTGAAAAGGTGAATGAGACCGAACCCTGAAAAAGTTGCTGCCATTAATTCTGCAAAGCCGCCACAAAATGCATCAGAACTACGCTCTTTTCTTGGTTTAGCAAGTTATTGCTCCCGATACTTGCAAGACTATGTGACCGTGAGCAATCCTCTGCTGTCTGACGCAGAAGAACCAACCATTTGAGTGGTCGACAGACTGTCAATGTCCTTTCGAAACCATCCAAGACAACATTGCCAAAGCAGAAGACATGGCATATTTCGATACATACAGGAAAACTGAAGTTGTTGTAGATGTCGGCCTGGGTGCCATACTGGGTGTGACAAACTCCATAGGCATCATCTTTTCACATTCCACACAGCACCCTCCATGCAGTGTCACAGAGAAATCCTTTGGATTTCTGCGAAGGTTTAAATAACTTCTCTTGGATAACTACTGTTTCCAAGAGTGGTTGTGCAATTGGCTTTACTTACGTTAGTCTCTTTATAGACCCAGCACACACTATCTTACAATAGGGTGCTGCAGGGGTTACTTAGTATCCCATTTTTCTATCTTTTCATGTTACATTTTTATGTTCTTTTCAACAATTAATGGCTGGTGGCAGTGGTATACTTTTTCCTACCATTGTGTGTGATTACTGCGGGCTGCGTGCGCAGCTGCTGTATAGCACCCATGAGTGCCCATTTTGTCAAAATGGCCCGGTCTTCTTTTTTCGCCATTTCTCATTGGAAAAGGTCCTTCTTGAGATTTACTCTGCGCGCCGAACCAGGTTTGGTCCCTTTGTTAATTTTGTCTTGCCGGGATTCACTGGTGAAGCTCGCCTCTGGCTCCCGCCTGTCTGGCAGGGCAGGAAGCAAGGGAGGTTCCGGAAACTCCCTGTACTTCATCTCCTTGGTTACGTTACAGGAATGCACCCAAAGGTGATTGGCCGACTGGCTGTCCTTGGAGGACAGCCACCCTGCTGTGTGAGTGACAGCTAGGCTGCGAATGAATGGGAACAACTTGTATAAAAGGCAAGGTCTTTTGCAAGGAAGGCAGAGTCAACCACTGGACTAAGGAATCCGAAGAAGAACTTTGTAGAGAAGCTTGCTGCAACTCTTGGACCGTTGGTTTGCCTGGCGAAGCCCTGCTGCAGTGCTGAAGCTCCGAATTCACCTCGACTAGAGAAGTCCTGCAAAGGACAACTTCTCCCCCTGAGTTGGTGGAATCAATCGACCCCAAGACTAACTCGACTGGAACCCCACCCTCTGCTGGCTGTGCTTCCATTGCTGCTGCAGGAACCAAGTGCCAGGGGACAGGTACACCAGAATCTAGCATCGTTTTTTAAGCAGGAACCGAGCTCCAGGAAGATCTTCCAGACTCCCTCGAAGCAGGACTGACCAAGACTGAGCCACCTCAACAGAGTGTTGGTCGCCAAAAGCAAGGAAAGGACCTAAGATGTCCAAGAACCGCAGTGGTGCTATTCGCGATAAACTGAAGCCGCGAAGTGCAGCTGATCTGAACTTTTCCCATTGCTGCCCCCGACCTTTGAGTCCGTCCCCACGACTGGGGCCCAGGAACAACAGGATATGCAGGACCTACAACAGGAAAAGAAGCCAGCTGGAAGCATTTCTTCAGACCGAAGGTACTTTGAACTAAGGGGCACTTACCTCTTATCTGTGTAGCTTGCTTGCTCTCAGTTCAGACTTGCATTGGCTGCCCTTTGCAGAGTTGCTTGCATCTTTGCCTTTCATAAGCCTCTCAGCTTGTGGCCCAACAATGATTTTTCAACAAAACTCTCTAACTTTGTGCAATACTTTTTACTTACCTTCAAGAAGTACCTCCTCTCCCCTAGACTTTGCTCAAGTGACCTTGGCTGCCCTGGCTACCTGAAGACTCTTCTAACCTCTGACTTTGTGCTTTAACTATCCCTCCAAAAAGGCATACATACCTTACTTGTATAGCTGGGAAAGGGTTCATTGACATTGCTTTCTGGGGGGAGGAGGGGAGGTTCAAAAGTGCTTACCTGTTTGAGAAACTTGTTAACCATTGTTTTCTTGACTAACCTTTCCCTTTTTGCCACCAGTTCAGTATTCCAGTTAAAGGGTAATAAGAGATATATTAATGTCCAGTGTCCTAGCTATTGAAGTCCACTGAGGGTGTAGGAACTTCTGTGTGCCATCCCAAAAGGGTATCTACTTAATTTATTGAACTGAAGACATGTATTTTTATTGTTGCCAATTGCTCCCTGCTAAAGAAAGCTTATTTTAAAACTGACTGTTAAATGAATAAATAATGATTTAATCAAGAAACCTTGAGTAGAAGTGTGTTTGAATACATGTAACTGTGGATCTTTTACAACCCTACAGTTCACATTGACCCCTCTTGAGATAAGCCTAGCTGCTCAGTCACTCTACCAACTTGTGTAGTACAGACTTATACCAAAGGTTGGGTTACCTATTGCCAAGAGGACAAGGCTGGTGTAATCCCCCACAGGGTTACTACATACAATCTTACCTAACAATGACAACCTCCATTATTGCAGCAATAGGAAGCAGATGTTATGGATCACTATATAAAAATCGCATCTTACCTCCAGGTAACACAATTACCATCTACGTTATTGTATTGGGATCCTGACCTGTCTTTTACAAATACAAGCATCTCTGCGCCAGGTGCAACATCCTGCAGAGCTATGCCATTTGGTATGGCAAAGGGGACGAATGGTTTACATGTAGGTCCCTGCGGCTGATTGAGTAACTTACTGAATTTTCTCAGTTTAGTGCTCTCAGCTGGTTCTTGCTGGCATTTCTGGCTCTGTGTTCCCTTGATGGTCCGGTGAGAGGGATGGGCTCTGGCTGGCCTTATCAAATATGATATACCACCTGAATCATTTGGTGTTTCAGAATCCCAGGTATATATGGCTTACCTCCTCTTGGAGTAATAAGGTTTCTCCAAACAACCCTTGGGCAAGACAGTGACTCTGTAGGTAACGAACACAATATAGTAGTTAAATGTTTTAGTTTTCTTTTATCACAACCAAAGTAAACAAGATGAATTATGTACATAACTATATACAGATTTCTTTAAAGCTGGCCATGGTTCTGGAAACTCGCCAACTCCCCCTTTCCAGTAAACACAGATACACTTTCTACAGCCCTTTCCCAGGTCCAAAAATCCCATAGTCCCCTTAGAGCCTTGTATGCAATTGGAGGTTCGAGGGCTAGTGTCCTTAATCCAGGGTAAACTGTCTTTCCTCACCCAGCAATGGGGATACAAATAGTGAGGTAACGGGGGCGGGGTGGAAAATGTTAGGCTCAAAAATGAAGTGGGCTTGCATCTGCCCCCTGCATGGGGTATATTTTTCCAGGAACATATAAAAACTGGTGAAGTGCACTTTCAATTGGTTCAGGATACGTAAAGAGATGCCACAGTTCACCTTAATTGACTTCGTATCATATGAGGTTTCATTTGGGCTCTCTATCCCACAGGGTCTTTCAACCCCAGCTCCCCCGAAGTGACTGTGTCTCCTAGATCCCCTCAGCAGGCACTCTGTTAGGCGTCACTCAGGTTAGGCCCTGAGTGCACAGCAGTGCATTCCTGCTGCCTTGTCTTTTGAATACACTTTTTGCCAGATGCGGTCTTCTCTCTCTCCAATGGTGCTTCTTCAACTGGGCCGACTTTGCCCCACAGAGTAACAGTTCTAGGGTCCCAGTAAAGAGACTGAGTAGGCACCCAGCTGGTGCATGGCTGGGGCCTCAGTTTGGAGATCCATGAGAGGGATCTGGTCTCGACGGTTTTCCAAGGACACACACTCCCTGTCAATGGGCTCTGCCTCAGCCACCAACTGTACACACACCCTTCAGAGAAAACTCTTCCAGTCAAGCAGCTTGAGATGTTGCAATTTTAACAATGTTCGAGGTAGGGACCCTGACTTGAGCCCTTTCCATACAGCATTGGAATGAACATTTCTCAAACTGTCCAACTGTTAATATTTTCCATATTTAATAACTGCAGTCTGCTTGCCTCAAAATTCTAGGAAGAGTATTCATACATTAAGGTAATCTGCTTCAGTTTTCCTAATCCTCATCACACATTTTTTAAAACCTGGTGCACGGTGCATTTTAATCAGTAGCTATGATGACCCTCTGAGGCACTTGCTCAATGACTGTTACAGGGTACTGTTTTGTCATTCATTGCTTCAAAACTTTAGCCATAATCCTAATACTTGTTCATGTTACATATTTTGGAACCAACTTGCCCATGCAGGGCTTGCAAAACCCACTTGCATAGTCTGGATTTTATGATGGTCGACTACCATTTGCATGGTATTCGACCGATTTACTGCAAACAAACTTTGCTTACATTAAACAGCAAATAAGTTTCACTGTGGCAGTTGGTCTCGATGGGCATATGCTGACATGCACCATTTTACAGAAAACACTGGTAGATCCTTTGTCACCCGTCATCATATGTGGAGTGGATTTTTCTTGGGTGGAGTAGATAATAGAAGTAACTCGAGCTTCCGGAGTAGTGAGATTTGTACGCGTTTGAGAGGCCTGCAATTTTTATGCTAGCGCATAGGTGGCTGCTGCAGGGGGAAAATGCATGCTCCGTGAATATTTTTAGGTCACCAGATGTTTACATGGGGTTGCACCAATGCCCGAGATTGCACAAAGAACTCTGCAGTAAACTGTCTTGCTTAGGTTGGATCCAGTAACCTGCCGGTAATTAGCAGTTTGCGGTAGCGTTATCTTCCCACTGATATCTCTCAAGGGTCCGGTTTCGTGACCTGTGGCAAAAGGACTCTGTTGCATAGACATTTAAGAACCTGTGCTCACATTAGTGTTGGGATTTGTGAATTGCAATTACTCACAGGTCTCTGTAGAAGTCTCATTGTGCTTGAGAACTCACTGGGCTCAGTGATGATTTTGCTGTTGCATATTGGTTTCTGCAGCTGGAGCATTAATCGGCTCGGCTTGGTCACGGTTTGCGTTTTGTCATCTGCTGCTTTTCTCTATTAGTTGGGTATAGTAACTCACTGAGCCATTGTGCCAGACCAGTGCCAAAAATCGGGTGTTAATTTGTGGCGGTGTTGGGAAGAATTCTCAGAAATCTGCTAATTCCTCTCTACCTTAGAGACCCCCAGCTCTTTTGCTGGACTTTAGGACTTTAGTGTTTTACCTGGAGAGAGTGAGACCCCTTTCCCACTCTCTCATGTATTTTTCTGTAATTTGAACTCTGTGTATCTTTTGGTTTTTGAAGTCTGACAAACTCCGTAGGCGGCATCTTTTTACATTTTGGCAGACGGCACCTTCAGTGCAGTGACACAGGGAAGTCTTTCAGATTTCCCAAAGGTTTAAATAGCTTCTCTTGGATAAACTACTGTACTGTTTCCAAGAACATTAAAGTGAAATTGACTTTACTTGCATTTGTAACTTTCTAGACCCAGCACACCCTATTTTACAATAGGGTGCTGGATCGGTTACTTGGTATCCCCTTTGGCTAGTTTCTCATGTACATTTTTTTTACCCTTTCTACAATTGAAGGCTGGTGGCAGTGGTTTACTTTTTACTACCATTGTGTGTTTTTACCGCGGGCTGCGTTCGCAGCTGCAGTAAGGCACCCATGGGTGCCCATTTTGTCAAAATGGCCCCGGTCTTCTTATTTTGCCATTTTTTGCCATTTCTTGCTGGAAAGGTCCTTCTTGAGATTTTCTCTGCGTGCCAAACTAGGTTTGGTCCCCTTGTTCGTTCTGTCTTTGGCAGGATTCACGAGTGAAGCCCGCCTCTGGCTCCAGAGTGTCTGGCAGATGCAGGAAGTGAGGGAGGTGCCCAAAACTCCCTGTGCTCAATCACCTTGGTTACAGGAATGCACCCAAAGGGGATTGGCCGGCTGGCTGTCTGGCAAGGACAGCCACCCTGCTGTGTCATTGACAGCTCGGCTGGAATGAATGGGAGAAACCTGCATAAAAGGCGAGGCTTTTTGGCTTGGAAGGCAGAATCGACCACTGGACAAAGGAATCTGAAGAAGAACCTGGAAGAGACGCCTGCTGCAACACCTGGACCGTCGGTTTGCCCGGTGAAGCCCTGCTGCTGTGCTGAAGCTCCGAAATTCACCTCGAATAGAGAAGCCCTGCAAGGACGACTTCTCCCCCTAAAGGGATGGTTCGCCCAAAATGTTTTATTTCAAAAATAGATAGGTAATATTAAAAAAAATCGATTGGCAATTTTTTTTTTTTTCCAAGTCCCTATGTAAAATTTTGAGCAAATCAAGCTCAAAGAAAGCACATGGGGCATCCATTTTGTGAAATGGATGCCCGCCGCTGTGCTCGCTTTGGCTTTTGTGGCACTAATGAAGGAAAAGCCAGCCCGCTGTAGTAAACAAAAGCTACCCCTGGGTGGCTTTTCCTTCATTGGTGCTGTACGCAGAGAACGGGGACCGGAGACTACAGGCAGAAAAGCTGCAGCTGCATCTCGGTAAGTGCTATTTTTTAAATAAAAATAAACACTAGATGCGGGTTTTTTTTCTAAGTTTTCCGGGCTGGAGGAGCCCGGAAAACTTAGAAATAAAACCGCAGCTTTAAAAAAGTTGTATTTATGTTTGCGGTCGCTTTTGAAGCGACCGCAAACATAAATACAACGTTATTGTGTTTGAAAACGCTGCGGTTTTTCTTTCGGCTCGGAGGAGCCTGAGAAACTCAGAAAGAAAAACCGCAGTGTTTTCAAACACAACTGTGTTGTGTTTCTGCCTGCCGTGGCTATCACTTTGGGTCTCCGGGAGAGCACCGGAGACCCAAAGTGAAAGCCAAGGCAGGCAGAAACACAACACGGTTGTGTTTACATGCCACAGTGTTTCTGCCTACAGCTGATTTCCCATTTGGGGCTCTCGGGCTCCCTACGGGGGGCCCGAGAGCCCCAAATGGGAAATACTTAATGCTGCAGTGTTTCTGCCTAAATCTGCTTTCCCATTTGGGGCTCTAGGGCTCCCCGTGGGGAGCCCTAAAGCCCCAAATGGGAAAGCAGATTTAGGCAGAAACACAACGGGGTTGTGTTTGAAAACGCTGCGGTTTTTCTTTCTAAGTTTCTCCGGCTCGGAGGAGCCTGAGAAACTTAAATAAAGAAAAACTGCAGCATTTTCAAACACAATAACGTTGTATTTATGTTTGCGGTCGCTTCAAAAGCGACCACAAACATAAATACAACGTTTTTAAAGCTGCGGTTTTATTTCTAAGTTTTCCGGGCTTCTCCAGCCCGCAAAACGTAGACAAAAACCCACAGCTAGTGCTTATTTTGGGGAAAAAAGCACTTACCGAGATGCAGCTGCAGCTTTTCTGCCTGTAGTCTCCGGTCCGCGTCCTCCGAGTCCCGGCAGCAATGAAGGAAAAGCCACCCAGTGGTAGCTTTTGTTTACTACAGCTGGCTGGCTTTTCCTTCATTAGTGCCGCAAAAGTAAAAGCCAGCACAGGCGGGCATCCGTTTCACAAAATGGATGCGCCCATGTGCTTGCTTTTGCAAATATTGAGCTTGAATTGCTCAAAAATTTACATAGGGACTTGGGAAAAAAAATACCAATTGTTTTATTAAAATACTGCCTATCTATTTTTGAAATAAAACATTTTGGGCGAACCATCCCTTTAAGGTGGTGGGACCAATCCACTCCAAAGTGAACTTGTTTGGACATCCTCTCAGAGCTGACTGTACTTCTGCTGCTGCTGTTGGAACCGAAGTGCCAGGGAGAGGAACACCAAATTGAGTGCATCACTTTTAAGACAGACCCAAGCTTGTGGAAGATCCTCTGGACTCCCAGTAAGCAGGACTGGCCAAGCCTGAGCCACCTCAACAGAGTGCTGGACCCCAGATGCGAGGAAAGTCCAGAGTGGTATCCGAGAGACCGCAGTGGTGCTATTTGCTGAGACACGAGGAGCTGAAACAGAGAAGTGCCGCTGAATTGAAGTTTGTCCTTTGCTGCTGCTGACCGTCCCATTGTAGAGCTGGAGTCCCCAGAAGTCCTCACTCTTGTCCCCACGAGGCACAGGAACAAAAGGATCTACAGAGCTGCACAGGAACAGAAGCCTGCTGGAACCATTTCTTCTAACCAAAGGTACTGTAATGTTTGAGAGGACTTGCTTCTTGTTGGGTAGCCTTGTTACGAGTTGAGACTTGTCTTAGTTGCTCCTGTAGAGTTGCTTGCATCTTCTACACCTTACAAGCCTCCCAGCTTGTGGCCCTACATTGATTCTACTTTTTCTACAAAAACTTGTAAAACATTGTGCTAGACTTTAGACTTTTACTTGCCTGCAAGAAGTGCTTCAGCTCACCTAGACTTTTGCCCAATTGACATTGGCTTATCTGGCTCCCTGAATGACTCTTCTTACCTCTGACATTGTGCTTTACCTTTCCTTCCAGGAAGGGGTTAACTAACTTTGCATTGGGGGTTCAAAAATACTTACCTGCTTCAGAATAATTGTGTGATCTTTTTATTTTATAACCCTTTTCTTTGACATTCATCCCAGTATTGCTCTAAATGCACCAGTGATGTATTAATGTCCACAATGTCCTAGCTATTTAGGGTGTAGGAAGTGTCTGTGTGCCATCCCCAATGGGTATTTATTGATTTAGAGAAACTAAGAGTGTTTATTTTGCATTTTATTTGCGTGTTACTTATATATTGCCCCTTCTGAGGAAGGCTTATTCAAACTGACTGTTGAATAAATTAATAATTGCTTAATCAAGAAACCTTGAGTGCAAGTTTTTATTTGGATACTTGTCACTGTAAATCTCTGTGTAACCACCCGACTGCTCACATTGACCCCTCTTGAGATAAGCCTGGCTGCTCAGCCACACTAGTAACCTGTGTAGTACAGACTTGTACCAAAGGTTGGGTTCCCATTGCCAGGAGGACAAGGTAGTTGTAGTGCACCCAAAGGTACTACACCAAATCTTGCCTAACAGGCGTGGTGAAGCTTTGGATCATGCAGGTTGAGAAGGATGCAAACCTGATTTGGGGATGGGTGGAGAGGTCAGATTGACAGTTTGGTGCGAAAGAGCTTCATTTTACAGTGCAAAAGCCAGTGATTGGTCTTCCAACCCTGTGAAGATCACTTCGGAGGCAAGGGCCTGCGATCCTATCTTTCTAGTACAGTGCAGATAAACACCCTACAAGAATCGTCAGTTTGCCACAAAAAGCAAAGCACTATCGTAGGACTGGAGATTAACGGAAGCACTAGTTAAAGCAATTTAAATATGTTCTGCACCAAATGAGCTTATGCCAATAACACGATAATACTGGTCCTCTTTTCTTCTGTACTCAGTCTGAAATGGTGAAAGTCAATGTGCAAAGTGCTTTAAAAGGTTCAACAATCCAAATAAATCTTATACCACTACAAAATGTGCAATTGGTTTTACCCCCAATAAAGTGTGATTAGGATCTCTATAGCAAGCGATGTCATGCTAGTTTTGTTCATTTGACATAACTACGGTAGGTAGAGTAAACTGTTGTAAAGAACTGCTGTGCTTTATATCGAACTGGATGGAAATCTCTGGAAAACTTCGTGAAACTCATGCAACTGCTATTTTTCCTTTTTGTTTGTACCCTGGTGTGCTGAAGATGCACAGATCTGAAGGGTGACACAAATGATATTGTACAAATTCAGAAGAATACCAAGATGAATCGAGAGCGTCTTCTTTCTTTTTGCACAGAAGGTGTTTATCTCCAGCTATAGAGGAAGGGTGATCGAAACTCCACAAGGGCATGCACCCCTCCCCAAATGGCAAAATAAATAACCTCTGGCCACAGTCCTTCTAATGTTCTTGTCATAGTCATCCCTATTTGAAAACACTTGGGAGGACGGCAAAAGGCCTCTAATACATTCTCTGTATGAAGGGGAGGTTCTTTGGCACACAAAGCTGCGTCCCTGCTGGAAGGGTCTTAATTTCTGTCCCCCTGCAGCCCACAGATCATGCTGAACTCCCAACATGTCCACTTCAGTTCCACAGTCAGCCTTCCTCTGCCATTCCAGACCTTCACTGCCATTGCAAACTAGGCCAGCCGGGACCCCAAGAATCCATGGCACAGATCTCGTCTACCATTGATGACTGTCCCCTTTTATGCTTCACGCAGTCATCCCACTCTCCGTGAGAATGGGGCAGCAGGTGCCGGGCTCCCTCTGGCCAGCCCGGCACAGCAAGGCCTTCGCAGGCAAGAGGCCAAAGTAGAGAACTGCTACAGGTCTCTGCGGCAGGATGATTCCTAGGGCAGAGGTATTCAAGGCGCTCTGCCCTAGAAATCCCCACTACAGGCAAGCCAGGACCCACGCAACTCAGATCTCCAATGAAGTGCGGCCGTTTCCTTTTCCACCTAGGCCAGACCCACACATTTTCATTACATTAGTTTGTAAGGGTTGCTACATTGAAGGAATCCTTTTCACTAGTTTGTATTGTCCACTTTCCCGTACAACTTAATATTAATTTTTGGCATTTCTTTGTAAGATGGTAGGGCAAAAAAACCTTCTCTAGGAGTTAAATGTATTTTGTATCAGGGCTGTGTCTCAAAATTAAGCTTTTGCACACCTGCAATGAGAAGGACGAACATTTTAGTAGAGTTGGGGGCACCCGGCACTTCCGGATAATGTTGTTGTAAAGGGATTGTTCAAATAACTCTGGAACAGTTATTTACAAGATATGGTTTTTAAAAAATGTTTAATTATGCAAAACAATTGTTTTGGCCATTATAGGTTGACCTGTTGTTTCTTTCGGAACTGCAAGTCCTGCATGATATTGCTTCACTGGTGAGTATACTATTCAAGTTATTGTAAGCAAACATTTCTGCTTTCCATTAATAATGTCATACAAGTTGCCTTAATCTGTATGTCGGTTCTTCACCTAGTTGTCCTTTCGTAGTCTGTTATGACCTGAAGAATGATTTTAATACATCAACTAGCTAATTTGTAGTCATGAACGAGTTGTCATAAGTTGCCCAGGTTTGATATTTTCATGACCCTTCTTAGATGTTTAGCATGAAGCTGGTTCTTACTTAATCATACTATGTACATAGCACCCAGGGTAACCTTTGCAGTTAATGTGTGATTTATAAAGTGCACCTTGTGGCATTTGCATAATTTCATTGAGCTCATGATATCTCCACGGATTGCTGATGTAGCTCCAACTTGAGCTTTCATGACCCTAGCTAGCATCTTGGTATTCATTAGCGCAATATGGGCTTCAGCTTTTGTAAATGAACTCAATAGTACTGTCAAATAGGTAACATGAATTTGCATCACTGTACTTGGCATCCATGCATTTACTCAGGTTTTGGTCTTTTTTGGGAAGCAAGCAGTATACGTGTAGGTAAGGCTAAAAGGAGTATGTATGAAGGGCTCGCCCACATTTTTAAAAAAAAAAGTTTATTTTAAACCAAGGCAGGAAAACAAATACAGTTATACATCAATTCAGCATTTCAATCAAATTCTTCCCTCCCTCTCCACCCAAATGTGAGTGCCGGATCGGAGTCTCAGGAATTTGGGTTTTTCCCTCCTACTTTATCCCCCCCCCCCCCTCGGGTATTTCCCCACTGTTTAGGATCCTCCTGGGCTGTTGGGGTTTGTAGGTGAGGGCTGGAAATTTTAGGTCATAGTCAGGAAATGGGCCCCAAATGTTCTGGAAGCGGTTCCCTGCCTTAGCCGCTGTTACCTTTTCTGCGATAAGAATGTCCCATAATTTGACCCACCAGAGGGGCAGGAGGGGGCCTTCCTTGGTTTTCCAGGAACAGGCGATCGCTGTTCTTCCTGCTAGGAGGCATTGGGACAGCAGCTTGGATTTGGCTCCCGACCTTGAATAGATTCCAGGAACCGGGGCACCTAGCAGGATAGGTTTGGGCTCTAGTGGAAGTGCCTTTTCAGTGATTCCCTCAATAGCAGCTAGACATTGCTTCCAGAATTGTTGGGCTTTTGGGCATGTCCACCACATATGGAGGAAGGACCCCGGGT
Organism: Ambystoma mexicanum; assembly: GCF_040938575.1. Classification (NCBI taxonomy): domain Eukaryota; kingdom Metazoa; phylum Chordata; class Amphibia; order Caudata; family Ambystomatidae; genus Ambystoma; species Ambystoma mexicanum. The sequence goes on along the minus strand of NC_090939.1, from coordinate 502,809,392 downwards.
GTTCGCATTGTCTCCAGCATGCCGGGTCAAGAGTCTGGTTCATGTGGTGGAGCCTCGGGGTGGGAGGGAGAGTAGTACCAGCGCAGCAGGATTTTGGAGGCGCACTCCCCGTTAGTGACGCAGGCCGATGAGTGGGCCCGAGTCCATTTATCCACCCAGGTGTGATCCTCTATGGGTTGGCCTAGGTCTGCTTCCCATTGTGCCATGCATTGCGTTTTGGAGGCGAGAAAGTCTCCCTGGAAACGTCTTTATAAAGTGGAGATCTTACCTCGGGTCGGAAGATCCATAAGGGTTAGCTCCAGTGCTGTGGGGGGGGGGGGGGCGCGGTTGCTGCCTGGCGGGTTTGCGGGTGGGAGCACCAATGGCGAAGCTGGAGTGTAAGAGAACCTGTCTTTCTCTTGACGCTGGAAGGCTTCCTTGCATTGTTCGAAGGTGCAAGGTCCCCCCACCCCCCACAAACAGTTGTCCCAGAGACTCCAGGACCCCTGAGATCCCGTTTTTAAAGTTCTGGGGGTTTATTCCAGGTGAGAAGGTTGGGTTATGGAATACTGGTGATGAGGGGCTCAGTCCTCTGGGAATCCCCTTTTCTTTAGCGCTCTGTTCCAAATATCTATGGTGTGCCTAGCAGCCAGCAGTAGTCTCTCCCCTGTCTGCCGCATTGGGGGAGGGATGTGTGGAAGAAAGCATAGGGGGAGGGATAGGCGGGATTGTTCAAGCTGCACCCATCTAGGGCAACCAGAAGATACTTGCCAAGCTTCAGTACATGCTAATTGTGCTGCCATCTGGTATCCCTGCAAGTCGGGTACCCCCAGACCGCCTAGTCTTGCATTACCTTGCATTGTTTTTGGGGGATCCTGGGTTTTTCCCCCCGCAATATAAATTGTAGCATATTCCTCTGGAGGTCCCGGAGGGCCGGCGGTGGAATAGGAACTGGAAGGCATATAGAAATCTGGGGAGGAGATTATTTTGCAGGCGGTAATGCGGCCCATTAGTGAGATTTCTTGGGATTTCCAGTGCTTCAGGTAGTCTTCCAGTTCTTTAAAAAGAGAAGCAACATTTACACGATATACGTCTTTTGGGTTCGCTCGAATTTGGACCCCCAGGTAAGGGATTGCCTTAGCCTTCCACTGAATGGGGCATGGCGGGATCAAAGCTTCTCTCTCGATCAGGGCCAGGCCTATCCGCAGGGCTGTGGACTTGTTAAAGTTAATGGAGAAGCCGGTGGCTCTTCTGTAGTTCTGTCTCAGCAAGGGCGTGTTTCAGTGAGGTACAGGGCTCTGAGATGGTAAGCAAGACGTTGTCTCTGTATAGGGCAGGTTTTTTGTTGTGAGGGGCCAACTTGGAGCCCCTCGATGAGCTTTTTTAGTCTAATTCTTTGGACGAAGGGTTCCATGATCATGGCAAACGGGAGCAGGGATTGTGGGCATCCCTGCCTGGTCCCGCTCGTCAACGGGGCAGAGATAGGTGCCGTTGATCCTCAAGAGTTTTTGGTGATTTGTAATTCGCTAGGACCATGGCTCAGAACTCTGGCCCAAACCAGAAGGCTTCTAGGGTGAGGTTCATAAAAGTCCAGTCCACCTTGTCAAATGCTTTGGTGGCGTCGAGGGCCAGGAGTGCTAGGCCCTGAGTTCCAGGTGGCTGAGTCTACCAGGTCCAGCGTTCTGCAGATGTTGTCGTCTGTGGCTCTATTTCTGATTAACCCGGTGTGATCCGGGTGGATTATGTCCGGCAGGATGTGGGAAATGCGCGTTGCAAGGACCTTGGAGTAGATGTTGGCATCAATGTTCAGCAGGGCAATTGGTCTGTAAGAGGCCGGGTTCCTTGGGTCCCCCCCAGATTTGGGTAGGACGGTAATGGATTCTTGCATGGAGGGGGTTATCGTGCCCATGTCCCTGAAGGAATTAGAGATTCACCAATGGCATCAGTAGTTGGTGCCTGAAAATCCTGTAGAATTTGGTGGAGTATCCGTCGAGTCCGGGGGCTCAGGTTTTAAGAGATTTTATGGCCTCCTCTACTTCTTCACCTGAGATCGGCGCGTCCAGGATGTTTCGGGCTGAGTCCTTCCGCTGGGGGAGGGCGGCTTTCTGCAGGTATTCTGTTTGTTCCTTCAGGTTTCGCGGTGGTGCGGACATTACGTGCGTCAGATGATTAGTTGCCAGCTGTAGTTTCTCCAGTTCTGAATATAGTATCTTGCCCTGTGGGTCTCGTAGTCCAATAATTGTGTTGCTCCTTTTTATTTTGGCAAGTTGTTCACTAGTAATTTGTTCGCTTTATTGTTCTTTACATAATAGAGTTGCTTGGCTTTTGCCAGTAATTGCGCAGTGTGTTCAGCGTAGTAGGGTTTTTTTTTATTTATTTTTTTTCTTCGTGCTGTCCGGATGGCTCGTTGTGTTTTGGGGAACCAGCCCTTTTCCTTATGAGTGTCTTCTGCTTTCCGGAGTTCTTCGAGGGACAGGTGAGTTTGCCGCCTGTTCCTATGGTATGCCACTCCTTGAGCTATTAGTTCTCCCCGAATTTCCGCTTTCATAGCATCCCAGGGAGGTGTCTTCGTTAGGGTTCTCATGATGTTGCTATGGCAACGCTTATCGGCATCTCGTTAAGTATCGGGTCGTACAGTGACCATCTGCGTTGGACTGTGGGGGTTGGGTCATTAATGCAGATTTCGAGGGTTGCCGGGGCATGATCGGATAGAATCCTTGATCCAATGGATACCTCCTTGGTATAAGCGAGCACCTGCGGAGATGTCAAGAGGAGGTCGATTCTTGAGAACGTTTTGTGGACATAAGAGTAAAAGGAAAAATCGGGTCTCTGAGGGATGCAGCACCCGCCACGGGTCTCCCACCTCCAGGGTCCTAAATAGGCGTAGCAATCCGAGGGGCAGAGTGACGTTTCCAGAGGAGGATGGGTGTGATTTGTCCTTTGTGGGGTCTGGGACTCCATTAAAATCAACTCCCATTACTATTTGACCCACTGCAAAGGGAGCCAGCGTGGTGCTTAGAGCTTCATAGAATGCTTCTTGTCCCGTATTTGGGCGTATACCGAAGTGAAGGTATATAGTTGGCCCAGCAGGAGGCATTTCACTACCATGAATCGCCCTTCTGGGCAGAGTTTTGTTTCCAGAATGTGGGGGTTTAACCCCTTCCTAAAGAGAACCGCTGTAACCCCTTTCTAGGTGCCGCCTGAGGCGAAAAGTTGCTTCGGGAATTGTTGCGGACGCAGGCGCCCGAAGTCCGCTGGTAGTAGGTGTTTCCTGAAGCAGGGCCACCACTGCATCTTCCTCTTGGAGCTTTTGTAAGATTGATTTACGTTTTGGCGGGGTTTAAACCCCTTGACATTAAGGGAGATGAATCTTAGGGTGCAGTATTCCTGGGCGAGGCTGCTGTTGGGTTCAGGCGGGGGGAGTGGGTTGGGTATGGATTGAGAGAATTTGAGGCTGTTTACCATCCTGTTCTTGGGATTTTTGCCCATGCCTCCAACGGGTTGGCTGGGTATCAACCAATAGGCGGGGGGGGGGGTCAGCTTTGTAGGTCTGGTGCCACGCCAGGCCAACTGGGCCAGGTAACCGTAGTCAGCCAACATGGCTGAAACTAAGATCAAACTGTGTGTGGTATTCCAAGGACTTGTGGATGGATTGTACCTCGGAAATGGGCAGGAGCCGTGGGGGGGTCAGGGGCCTGCTGTCATGAGCGTGTTGATGGTTCATTTCTTTCTTTGTAGATGGTGTTCTGTCAAGGCGAAAGAGGTCCAGGTTTAAAGGAGGAACACAGCTGCACCGAATAGGATTATAGGCAAGCAGGGGCTGTAGGGTCCATCGTTTAGATTTAGCTTCCTGTCTTCTTGCCCATGTACCATCCTTTAGTGTTAAGTTATCTCTTCCTCCTGTCTCTTGGGACTCTCGTCCATAGAGTCTGCTTCCCTTTTGGAGGGGGCGTAGGGTCTTTGACTGTGGCGGTTTCAGGAGCTATAGGAGAGGAGGTCCCGGGTGAAGTTGGGTGCATGATTTGTTCGGCGTCCTCGAGTTGGCTGATTCTCCTTAAAGTGCCTTTATAGGTGAATTGTAGCGCTGTTGGAAAGAGCCATCTGTAACGGACATGCTGGCTTTGAAGAAAGAGTCAGGGGTCGGAGGGACCTTCTTTTTTGCAGCGTGAGAAGGGAGAAGTCCAGGTAAATTTGGAGGGGTGAGCCCTGGAAGGTCAGCTCGTCCCGGGTGCGACTGATGAGATGGCCCCTTTCGTAGTGAAAAAGTGTACCCTAGTGATAACATCGGGGGGAGGGGAATCCGATTCCACTCCGCGGTGTGGGCGCAACCTGTGGGTGCGATCCAGCAAGAGTTGAGACTTGTCCAGGTGTGGTAGCAAGGACTGAAGGAGGTCCCACAGGTATTCTGTTAGGTTTTGATCTGGAATCGAGGCAGGAATACCCCAAATTCGTAGGTTATTGCGTCAGGCTCGATTCAAGTCTTGTTTGAATTCCAAGATTTCACATTTGTCCTGTAAGGCTCTAATGGAATGTTGGATTTCGCCTAGGGCTGTAGTATGATTTCGGGTTTGATCTTCGACTTCCCCCAATCTTTGCTGTGCTTCTGTCACCCTCTGATCAGTGTGCTCTAGTTTTGTAGAAAGTTTAGTCGTGCAAGACCTAAACTCAGATTTAATATCGGCCATAAAAGCCAGTAGGTCGCTTCTGGTTGCGAGGGTCCCCTTGTCTTCGTGGTCATCTGTGGTGCAGAGTTGGCGGGGTGGGTGGGGCTCCTGTTTCTTCCCCTTGTCCGCCGATAGCGGCATTGTGGCTATGTCCGTGTTCTTATTAGACTTGGATTGCTTGTCCATGATGTCTTGACTCATGAAGTGGGAGGTTTGGAGACTCCTTAAGAGGGTAAGGTAGATTAGTGGGAATTCGTGAAGATTCAGTCGGCCACCAGTGCAGCCCCGTGGTCCGAGGGGGTACTGGAATTGCTAGAGAGGGGGAAGGGCCCCACATCCACGAGTTGTTGGTTAGGCTTGATAGCCCGCTCGGGCCAGCTGGGAGGAGAGGGGAGTTGAAGAGTGGGCCGGTGCGCTCCAGGAGATGCTTAAGTGATGAGGAGGAAGGGAGAGCCCGAATTCAGCTAAGGCTGTAGGGAGACTTGGGTTGGAGTGAGGCTGCTAGGCTTCCCAGAGGCTGTTTGTGTGCAGTGGTTATGTTGTGTGCAGTGGTTATGTTCAGCCTAGTGAGGGGCTCGGCCCTGGTCAAATCAGTAACACTGCTTTGTGTTACGCTGGTCCTCAGGGTTTCCTGGCTAAAGTCCAGATTGTGGTCCACCAGGACACTTGTTGCAAGTTTGCCTCAGGTTGAGTGCACCCACGGGTGTATGGGTGAGTGGAGGTCCCCACCAGAACAGACAAGACGAGAGGGGTCCAGAAGCTGGTGAGTCCCTTGATGGTAGAGAGGAGGAGGGGAGCAGATCGCCACCCACGCCCCCACCCGCAGCAGAGCCTGATCCCTCTGAGGGGTTTAGGGGGGGGGGGGAAGCAGTCCGGGCGGGCTCAGTGGGGAGCAGGCGTAATGCTTTAGAGGTGGCTGCTGGAGGGGACCACCTACCGCTGACTGGGCGTTCGCCAAGGCTGGAGCGTATCCTCTCTTCCCTCTCCAGGCGTGATCAGGGCCCTCTCAGAGACCCCAGGTCTGAGGCTGTTGACTGGATATGGCAGCGCGCCTTGGAGAGTGTGGCTGCAGACTTCCCAATAGGATCCCAGGTTCTGCCGTTGGAGTTATCCGGCGTGGAGGCCGCGGGGGAGCCGCGGGCTAGTCCGGACTTTGCTTGGCCCTCCTGGGGGCTATAGTCTCCGAAGACGCATCGGTGGAGGGGGGCACGGGCGCAGGCAGAGGGTCACCGCAGGGAGGTCCCCCCCCCCCTCTGGCCCTCCTCATCAGGTGCTCGCCGAGGCAGGATCCTTGGGGTCAGGTAGCGATGGATGCATCTGGGTGCATTGTAGCACAGAGGGGCCACAGGCTCCCTCACTCCTCTCCCCGGCACATGCCGTATTCGGGTGTGAAGTGCAGCAGGCATCCCACGGAGGCCATCAGGAGAGCGACCGTATCATTGGCGCTCCAGGCCACGCCCCCGGCTTGCTCACATTTCATATTAATGAAGCAAATACACTGATGCAAGTGCAGCCACAGATAGATAGATAGACAGACATAGATGTAAGTGCAAAGACAGACAAGTAGCCACTAATCTGTACTTTAAAACCATACCTCAAGGTGTAACATTTTAATATAGCTTCCGGCCCATTTGCTCCTGCTATAAATGATTTCTGCCTGTCCCTCTATCGTAAGGCTTGTTCTGGTCTTGCATCATAACGCCAGTTTAAATACATGGTAATAATTAAAAAATTTAGAATGGTGGGGGGCGCTGTTGCACAGCTAAGAAATGGCTGCCTGAATGTGAAGCTCCGTCCTGGGCCACATCCTGAACAAATATATATATCCTTTTTGATGCCACCTTTCATCACAGGAAGAAGAAAAGTACGTGCCTAAAGGCTTGGAGCTGGGGGCTGTCCCACTTTGAACAACACTTGATGTAAAACAGCCGAGAAATTTGCATCTCAAAGAACACCTGCAGAGACAGAGCAATCTGCCTGTGACATCAGAGAAGTGAGGCACTCTGTTGGGGGAGAGAGCGAGGCTACTGAGGCCGCAGCGCGGGAGGAGCGAACTACAGCACATTGGGCCGCAAATCGGGATACACCCTCTCCCTGCATCCCCATGCCACGGAGCTGACACCAGCTGGGTTGCGGGAGATCAGTGTCGTGGAGCGGGCCTTCTATCCATTGGTGACCTGTGCACTGATACTCCCGCCCCCCCCCCCCCTCTCCCCTCTCCCCGTGGGGAATCCAGACCACGTACGAGGTGCAGGGTCTGCTTTACCTCCATGGAGGACTGCTGTACGAGAAACGGATTGCCCAGATCCAGCTGAGGGACCGCAGTAGCAGACCCTGCTGCCAGAGTGTGGGAGCTCACTGACCGCAGGCTGGGCATGCAGAGACACCGCCGCAGACACCCTTTGGGTGGGAGACACGCGAGGAGGCTCCCTGTGGAACTGCAGCTACGGTAAATTAACAGCTTCCACTCGACCCTATTGCCGGGTACTGAGCCACTCTGTGCCTTACTTCTAGCGTGGTACCGCCATATTAAAAAACAACTCCCGCCGCGGGGGGTGCGCAATAAGCCCTGAGACCCGCGAGAGGGATAACGAAAACACTGCAAGTCTTGCCCTTCACGGAAAAGCCGGTATGACCAAACCCTAATATCCTTAGTAAACATTTGGCCCTTGGAGGATAGTAATTTTGCCGAGCCTGGTAGCGCTGCTGAAACAACCCTGACATATACCAGTGCCTTTTGAGCAGATGAGCAACAGACCCACATGGATTTTATCCCGGACCCGCTTCGAACAATTGTTATAATAACTACAGAACGGCACGCGGGAGGTGGTGGCACTTGGGCATTGCACAGACTCGGAAGGCCCTGGCACTTTCCCCGAACTTGGCGACAAATCCACAACGGGCCTCATCTTAGAACATCACTGGGTGAGAAACCAGTGAGCTCGCTTAGACCACACCCACAACCTGAGGTTGTCGCAATTAATAGCCAAACAAGACAGAGAAGCGGGAGAACTTGCGCTTGGGTTTGTGAATTCAAAGGAGAGGTCTATCTACGTGGGAGACTACAATCCATCCTATCGCCTGCAGGATGAGGCAAATAAAGCACTTGTTAGGGGTGGTGGTGGGGTCATTCTACATGGGCTGATGGGACAGAAATACTGCAACAATCACTGAATACATATGCCACTGGCTAGCAAATCTCCTTTGTCCTATATACCTGCTGTGCCCTGGGGACTGTCCGCAATTGCCCCCGAGTACACCAGTATTGTTGCAGATATATCCAGATCGCACCCACACAGCATAATCCGGGCTTGTAAGGAACACTGTTCTTTTGCAGACGGATACAATTCGCTCCGGCTCTCCCAGCAACCACCTCGATATAAAACATGTGCAGGGTGCATTGGAAACGAAAGACAGGGCGCAAAATAAAACCACCCTACTGCTCTCGCACTTGTGAGATGACTGGCGAGGTAATATCCGCTGAGTGAAGCGAACGGCTGAACTTTTGCACAACCACAGATTTGGTAGCGAGGGCGAAAGCAAACAAAATAAAAACAAATAAGTGATGTAGTCTATGTTGAGAACATTGCCACTGCAGAACCAGGAGAGAGTATTTGCCTACCATCTACAGTTGTGAGGAAGAGACTGGACTGACGGATAGAAAGCTCCCTAACCTGTGCTATCTCCTCTGTGTAATTACTGTCCACGCCGGACGAACCACAGTGGCCCAGCCTTTGTGTAATCCTTCAACAATGACAAACGATGGAGGTGGCAAGAAAAAAGGGCCTATGGATTTCTTCACAAACTCCCAGACCCCAGTGGCAACTATGGCGGCATCCCAGGCTGGCGGTGTCCCATCAACCGGGAATCCCGGAGAAGACCACCTATTAGCAACTGTCCAGACAGGCTTTCTATCTGTGAATGTCAAACTGGATGTCATAGTGGCTACTATCGGGTTGCTCAAGGCAAAGCTGCAGAAAGAGTGCTTGCATAACAGAAGCCAGAATAAGCCTGACCGAAGATGAGGTAGATCAGCATGACTGCGAAATATCGCATTTAAAGGGAGAACTGTCCAAGATACGCTGCAAGTGCAAAGATTTAGCATCAAGGTCCAGGAGGAACAATGTTTAAATCGTCGAAGTTCCAGAATTCGCATGCAAGGACCAAACAGAAATCTTTGTGGAAGCACTTCTAACTAACTGACTAACATTAAGACTAGAGAGCGTCGCCTACTGCAACAGCTACTAGTGTCAACAGCGGCAGCCACCTATGGCTACCCTACCCCCAAGCACTCCCTCTTAATGAGCCTACAAAGTGGAGAAAAACGAAAGATAAATCTGCATGCTTTCTCTAAATAACCCGCCATGCTTGCTCATAAGTGCCTTGCATCCCCAATGTCCTGCTATCCAGAATTGATGCCAAAATCCACGCCTGCCTTACCTGCCTATGACAATGCCTTGCACCCTAGCTTGATAAACTGCCTATGGTGGCTATTGCCCATTAATTGCCTGCTGTATTGAGCCAATAATGGCTATAGTCTACACCAAAGTACATGAACCTAGACTTAATACACAGTGAAAGTATTAACACATTTTGGTCTGTAGCCTAAATAGGATCTGGAATGTATACTTCCTGGACACTGCATTTTTAGCCGTTACTGTGAATTCTGAATCTAGGTGAACCCTTACTGCCTACTCGTTGTTGCACACTGCATTTTTAGCCGCTACTGTGAATTTTGAATTTAGGTGAATCCCTTACTGCCTACTTGTTGTTGCACACTGCATCTTTAGCCGCTACTGTTAATTTTGAATCTGGGCGAACTCTACTACTACAATAGCACCCACCTGTATTGCACCGCGCACTTTAGCATCTACTGTGACCGCTAACGCCAGCTGAACCTATTGTTGAAATTGCACCAACCACCTGCACGCTGCCTCTCTAAGACTGCATAGACCTGAACTAGGCGCTGCCCTCCTAATGACTTCACTGCCAACCTTAACTAACTGATCACTTTAATACGGTACTTACTGCTTACCAGTAACCTGACTACCATGAGTAAAAACACCATTACCCAGACTACCCTATTCATGATTGGACTCTTCACTATCATGGCCTCTGCTACCCTAAACTCAAGCCCACCTATAGACAGAAATATGAGACTCGGAGCAAGGCTACCTTGCATCTATGAGTCTAAAAGAAACAACATGAATAATACCTCAGGACCCCTCTCTACCCACGACTATTGGGCTAAGTGTGTACAGGCAACCAAATTAGACACCCCAATCCTGGCACCTGCTTCCCAACCACACACAAAGAAGTAGCCGAGTCAAAATAAACACCTAATCAAACCATCAAATAATCCTAACCGTAAGAGTACCCTTACATTAACTGGGTCACTTAACGCCAGATCTATGGTAGCCCATGCCACTGAAATCTCCGACATTCTAAGTAACGACAACCTGGACCTACTTGCCATAAGAGAGACCTGGCTCCATGAGGCGGCAGGACCGACCTTGATGCTAGCTGTACCTGATAGGTCTATCGGTTCTGAGGAACTGGTAGCTAAGGCGAAAGGCGGTGGCCTAGCCATCATCTCTAAAACTACCTTGCCTATTAGGCTTGCCACCTCACCTCCTTGCTCATCCTGCGAAATACTCACAGCCAAACTGCTGCTATCTAACAACCGTACGCTGACTATCCTCCTGATTTACAGGCCCCCAGGGCCATTAGGATCATTTGAAGATGACCTTATTAGCCTCTTAGCAAACAACACGAAAAAGCACTTGCAAACTTTGTTGATGGGCGACTTCAACATCAGCCTTAATGACCCAGACAATAAGCACGCCCGCTCAATAACAGCACTACTCAATGACTACGGGCTTACCCAAAAAGTCCTCTCACCCACCCATACCAAAGGGAGAACCCTCGGCTGGGTATCTGAACTTAACTGTAACGTTGCCATCACCGACATCATCCCACAACCTTGGACGGACCATTATTTAATTAATTTCACTGCCACACTCTATCTTCTCAGTCCCAAAACTATCAGTATGATACCCCCCCTCCCGACTAGAAGTAAAAAAGATATTATTGTTGAAAAACTCATCCCGCTCCTCCTCCCTGCCATCAAGGATATGGAGAATAACACCGATCCAGACACCTTAGTGAACACCTTCAACAAAGCTATGACCACGGCACTAGACACCATCGCACCAACTAAACTGCGTAAAGGCAAACAAGAGGCACATTTGAATTCCTGGTTCACACCCCAATTTAATGAGCTAAGAAAGCAGAAAAGAAAGCTTCAAACTATCTGGCGCAACTCGCCTACTGACAATAATAAAACCAAATTAGCCCACTTATCCAAACACTACAAGAAAGAAATCATCAACACAAAAAAAAAAATCTATTCGACAACAGAATTACTGAAAATCAAACACGAAGGAACTCTTCTCCATCCTTCGGGAAATGGAATCCCCTCTACAACCAACTGACACTGTCCTAAAGGACAAGATATGGTGTACTAACATACAAAACGCCCTATTGAATAAAATCTCCACCCTCCAACTCAAAATAACGAAGAAAAAAGACTCTCTGCCCCTCTCCGAGCAACAAATACCACCTCCCACTGAGCACAATACCATTCAGCCCTTCAGATTCAAAACCATATCAATTATTGATAGTGAAAAGGTCATTCTTTCTCTGATACCCTCTAATTGCAAGGGCGACAGCTGTCCAGCGCAAATAATAAAGGATGCAGCCATAGATCTAGCCCAGTTTATTTCAAAGCTCATAAACTCATCCTTTAAATCAAACACTGTAGCCACCAACTTAAAAGAATCATGGGTCCTCCCCTTAATCAAAAAACAAACTCTCGATCCCGCCATTCCCACGAACCATAGACCTATCACTACTGTACCATTCCTACTCAAAATTGACAGAGTAGCATACTTACAAATACAAGATTACTTGGAAGCTAATCATCTGTTAGGATCTCGGCAATCGGGATTCCGCCCCCTCCATGGTACCGAAACTGCCTTGCTAGACCTGAAGACAAAAATTGAGGAGCTAAAGGATAGTGGCAAAACAGCCCTGCTACTGCTATTGAACTTTTCAGCAGCCTTTGACTTGGTGGACCAGGCAGTCCTATGCAGCCACCTTAGGCTCGCTGCCAACTTCACAGGAGAAGCTATAGTCTGGGTCCAATCCTTTCTAGCCAACCGAACTATGAGAGTTTTCTCTACCTCCACCTGCGCTGACCCTATCCAAATAACATGCGGAGTCCCACAAGGATCTTGCGTCTCGCCCACCATGTATAACATCTTCACCAAGCCATTATTCGACAAGTTGGACAGACTGGGCGTCACCTACACTAACTATGCAGATGACACCCAGATCCTCATACCCCGTTCGGGCAACTATGAAGTGGACCTGGCCTTGGTGAATAATATATACATCTTCATTCAGGCCTCTGCCTGAATGACGATAAAACTGAGATACTCCTCCTCGGATCTGACCTGAACCTAAAAAAACGAACCCCAAATTACGCATCCTTTAACATTAACAGCAATATCATTAGTTATGCCCGAGGTAAAAACACTAGGATTCTATTTGGACTCTTCTCTCACACTGAAGAAGCAAGTCAATTCTCTCCTCCTCAACAGTGTACACTCGTAAACTAATCCGTGCTGCCAGACCATTCCTCTCCAGCTCTAGTTGTACTACCCTAGCCAGTGCTCTTATGTCTAGACTAGGCTATTGCAACGCCGTGTACTCGGGAGCCAATAAGTATGTCACTGACAAACTCCAAAGATTGCAAAATAACGCCTTGAGAGCAGCGTTGAACATCCCTTACAGAGAACATATCACTAAATTCGAGAAAGCGGCCCACTGGCTGAAAATAAAGGACAAAATCCTTCTCAAAACCATTTCTATTACCTCCAAATGTCTAAACAACTTAGCACCCCCCTACTTATCTTAATAAATTTCCAGGAAATCCACATCCTAACCGTTGAGATCGACTAACACATTCCTGCTCGAAACACCCAGATTTAAACTCACTACAGCCGGAGGAACTAGCTTCCCAGTCAAAGCTGCACAATCATGGAATTCACTCCCAGTAGACCTCCGACGTCCCCTACCCTACCCCAGATTTAGAATCAATGCTCTCAAATGGCTTTGCTCTAATGACTAACCACCCTACCTGACAATACTGTACGCAACAGTATTACTGCGACCTACCTATCATGTACCTGATCTCCCATCACAGTATGTAATTCACACAATATTCCCCTGTATCCACCAATGACAATGTTTGTACCTTAACCCACTGTATTATACACTGTACTCACATGTATGTACCAGCCTGCGACAGGCACTGTAACTAAGCTTCGTGACTTCTTGTACTGCTGTGCCCAGCTGCCCAAGGGCTTGGAGCGCATTATCAAATTAATAAACAAACACTCCTGAAGTCCGTTTTCCACGGCTTCGTTTTCTGATCAGTTCTTAGAGGAAAGAGCCCATTGCACCCTGGCCCGACACCCAAACTGGGGGCCCCTCCTCGTACCGTTATAGCCAAGCTGTTGAATTACATAGACATGATCCTTAGAATGTCCAGAGACTTGGGAACATTGAGTTACGAGGAGAGCAACATTCACATATATCCTGATTTTGCTGCGGGTGTGCATGCCCAGACGAGGTCCTATGATCTGGTTAAGAGGCAGCTCCGTCTGCGCCGAATCCCATACGCATTGATCTTCCCTGCTAAATTGCGGATCCAACACAGGGACAGGGCACACTTCTTTGAAAACCCCACTGGAGCTATGAACTATGTTCAATCCTCTATTTCACGTCCACCCCGAGACCGCAATATGGACCAAAACAGAAGCCCAATACCTAATTTCGACAGGAGAGACCCTGCAGACTGAGTTATGTACATTGCCGTATTCTTTATGCTTATTGAAAGGGGGAATAAATGGTTGGCACCAATACAAGTGTGTTAGAGTTGCCCGGACAGTGGCGGTTGTGGCTGACATGATTGCTGCAGCATACGCACTCTGGGAAAGTTCCAAGAGTTATGGGGGGGGGGGCATCATCTAGTTGGGGTTGATGGTGCAGGTGGTGGGAGGGGCTATTTGTTATACTGTTAATAATTGAACATGCATCGGAAGACGACAGTTTATTATGGCCACTTGGGAACGGGGGCTCAGACAGCTCCATTAGAAAGGCTGTTGGCAAGGAGTGGGGGTGGGAAGTGAGGGTGTGGAGAACAGGGGGGGGGTGGGAAAGAAACATTGTGAAAACGATGGTCATGTTACGAAGACCGGCATGGAACACAATTGCATACACACTGCAATTGGTAGACAAGGTCAATGTAAATTGATACTAAAGGTCCCATAGGCAGAGGGCTACATATCAAGCTGCTGACCTGGAATGTCCGAGGTCTCAACAATCCGGGTAAGGCTAAGAAAATCTGTACATGTGTGTCAAGGCACGGTCCACAGATGCTGATGTTGCAGGAAATGCATGCTCTTCAGAAAGTGAATGCTGCTTTTGCCACTAACTGGCGTCCACTGCAGTATTATACAGAATACGCTACACAGGCTAGGGGTGTCCTTACACTTATCCATCCCTCATTGGGTTTCTGTTTCACGAAGAGCAAGGTTGACCCTCTAGGACGATATGTACTGGTATGGGCGGAGATAGCTGGACACCCCATTGTATTGGTGAATACCTATGGACCCAATCTTGATAAACCAGAATTTTACCAGAAAATTGTGGACATACTTATCCCACTAGATGAGACCCGTTTACTCCTATAATCAATTCAGTCCCATATTGCACTAGTTACCTTGTTGCCCAGATTTCAAGTAGGGTTCCGGAAGAACATGGGATGTCCTCTTAATGCCACTATAATTGGCCATTTGTACCAACATACTAAACATTCTAAAACCGGGCTCATCTATATGGCTGTACTTGACCTTACCGCAGCTTTTGACTCTCTAATTAGAGCTTTGTTGTGGGATAAAATGCTAAAGTATGGCTTTCCTGTGGATCTGGTTGCTATCACTGTGTCACTCCACCAGGGGACCAACTGTAGAATACGGCTGTCCAAAGATGGGGCCATTACTGAGTTGATACCTACTGACATTGGGTTTATACAGGGCTGCAATTTGGCGGCGGTCCTGTTTAACTTATATTTGTTGGACCTCGATGTGGGGTGGGATGAGGCAATTATCTTTCCGGTTAAACTAGGTGGTCTATTGTTAAATTGGTTAATCTTTGCAGATGATTTACTATTCTTTGACCGTACTCCGTTTGGTCTTCAGACTAAGCTGGATTTATTCTATACTTCTGCTGCTCACAATAACCTACAAATTAATCCAACAAAGTCCTTCATTATGTCACTTGTGGAAGGAAAGAGGAAGTGATTAAAGTTTACTTGGTGCCTAAATGGTACTCCTATTCCACAGACTCTTTCAATGTGCTACTTCGGCTATAATATTGCCAGTACATATTCAGTAGTTGCATGGAAGGAACTTCTGAATAAAAAAGCTAAGGCATTTGCCTCACAGATGAGGGTCATCTACCGAAGATTTGGAAAATCCTCCCTACTTCCCAATTTGCAGTTCTATTTATTAAATATAGAACCTATTTTATTATACTCCTTGGACATCTGCTTATGTGACATGGAGGAGTTTTTAGATGTTATTCAGGGGAGAATGTGGCAAATAGTGCTGGGGTTGGCTTTATCTACTCCTAACATGCTTATTTGTCACGAGCTAGGGCTATTACCTCTGTCTGCTAAATGGCATTGGCGTCTTCTCTCTAGCTATGGAAAAATGTTAGTGCCACCAAAAGCGTCCCTCTACAAGGACCTGGTGGTTATGATCAAAGACGGGAGTCCTCCATCATTTCTGAAATTCAGAAATAAAATGGATGCGATTTTGCATGCAGCAATGATCTCTAAGGAAGAATTGGTTATGGGTCTCCCATCCTGTACACTCAAATGTCAGCGTTACTATTGGTGTCTTTTAGTAGACAGAATAAGTAACAGTAAATCATATTACGAATATGCCAAATTTATCCGCCAATGGGGTCAGCGGGTAAGATATCTAGAGATCTTCCCCTGTAATAAAGCGAGAAAAGCCTATATGTGATTTCGATTGAATCAAATACAAACCAACGAAAAATTACAGCACTGGAATCGAGCTAAAGATAGGTTAAACTTGGGTCGATGTAGATTCCGTAATTCCTTGAATGAGCTTGGAACGCTGAAACATTTAACTGTTTACTGTCCTTTCTTTGAGGCTGATAGGATGTTATTCCTTGGTGTATACCTGTTTACTGCCTCTGGCTTGAGCAGAGAGGGTCTGTGGGAAAGGTGCATGTCGGGAGAGTCAATCCTACTCCTTAGTTTAACGAAATGTAGTGCTAGAATTGAAGAAAAATTGTTAATAGAGGGAACAATGTATTATGGATCTGACCAGAATGATCGGGGCTAGTTATTTGTATGACAACCTTTTCATTCCTTGAATTTAATTATGCTTAATGTCAATTTGATGATTGTATCTTAGTATTATATGTATCAAATGATATATTTTTAATTGATTTGAAATCAATGTACCCTATGAGATCTATTGAATATTATCTGTTTTTCTCGTTTTTTTCTTTAGATTGCTTATTGTTGATTTAATTTTGTAATGTTAATTGTATTGAAATTTCTTTTTATGTAATTCATTAATGGCGGATCTGTCAGCACTCAATCAGTGCCCTTCGAGACCTTTTAAGGTCTGGATCAGGGGTATCCTTATGGCCAAAACCACTGGATCACTTATAAATATTAGAAAATAACTAGGTCAAATTGAATCTCAGCTCAGAGACCATGAAAATAAATATAGTACAACGCATAAAGAGGAGACTCCAGCACACATTCATGAGCTGTTGAGTGAATTCCACAAATTGGCAGATCGGGAGCTGCTGTATGTGGCCACCCCAGTAAGAGCTTGCAGATATGGTGAAGGGGATAAAGCTGGCAGGTCATTGGCTAACTTATTGAAAGCCGAGAACTATCGCAATGGGATCGTATCTCTACAGCTCTGAAATCTCTCCATTGGCTCCCAGTGGATGCAAGGAATAAATTCAAAACCCTCTGAATTGTCCACAAGGCTTTTTGGGGCCTGGGTCCAAAATCGCTTCGGCTATCCCTCTGCAAATACCTCCCCCTCTCAAGCTCTTCGCTCCTCTGCCTCAAACTCCCTCAAGGTCAGTTGTTTTTCAAAGAAACAAGCTGGTGGTAGAGCTCCGTGTTTGGCTGGGGCCTCCCTCTGGAACAGCCTCCCTGCCACTCTAAAACTTGAGGAGAACCACCTCTGGTTCTGAAAGCACCTCAAGACCTTCCTCCTTGCTTCTGCCTTTGCTCCCCCTCTCCCCTGCTGATCTGCTCTCTTGGCACTGTGCACCTGGCCACCCTCTGTTCCCCTGGGCCCAGGTACCTGCTCACCCTGCCGCGATCCTGGCCATCCCTTGCACTCGGGGACTGTATCTGTACCCATACAGTCCCCCACACCTCAGCCCATTTTCTGCTTTTTCTGCACTTATCAGACTTACCCAGTTCTGCTGCCGGTAACACAGCAGCTGCCACTTTCTGGCTGCATTACCACTGTTTACTGCCTCCATTATCTGTTTATTTGTATTTATTTATTATTTGTTTGTTCTCCCCTGTTCCCCTCCCTTGCCTTGTCACGCTCTGAAACACTTGTGTATGAGCGTGATACAAATTAAATGTATCGTCATCATATAGCTGGGATTCAAGCTACAGACGGCTCAATGGTGACCCGTGATGAGGCCATAAACAACGTATTCACACAATTTTATTCTACACTTTATTGTAACCGAGATGAGGTTAGGGCGGACGAGCTCGCAGGATAGTTAAACAATTTGGATCTCCCCATGATCTCGCCCGAAGTCAAACTCTCTCTAGATCAACCCAGGAGTACATTGTTGATGCCAGTCACTGGCGTCTGAGAAGGCACCTGGATCAGATGGCCTGGGAAGCGAATTATGTAAAGAATATCACCAGGAATTGGCACCTGTCTTACTAGGTGTGTGGGAGGAAGCTATAGAAAGGGACACATTCCCAGAGCCTATGCGCAAAGCTATTATTACAGCGATATTAAAGCCACACCATCCCCCGCATGATATGGCCTCTTATAGACCCTTGTTGTTGATTAATACAGATGCCAAAATATCTGCGAAAAATCCTGGCCACAAGGCTTCTTCCCAATATGTCCCAATTAGTGCATCCGGACCAATCTGGTTTCATTCCCAAGAGATCGACTTCCTTGAATCTCCGCCGCCTGTTCGGGGTGATGGCCCAGGTAGATCCGGATGCGAAAGCTGTAGTGGCCGTTTTAGATACCGAAAAGGCATTCGATTCTGTATCTTGGAAATATCTGTTCACGGTGCTGGACTACTTTGGGATGGGCCCTTACTTCCAGAGGTGTGTAAGACTCCTATATACTAACCCGGGAGCGAGAGTCCTCACAAACCGTACATGGTCAGTAACATTCCCCCTCGGAAGGGGAACTAGACGGGGTTGCCCCTTCTCCCCAATACTTTTTGCCCTCACCATCGAGCCCATGGCTGCGCTTGGTCGGCAGATACACATTCACAGCAGGGGGATTGGAATAAGCTGCTCCCCACAAATGATATTCTTGTATGCCGATGATACCCTCCTATATGCCCGAGACCCAGAACACAATCTTGGATCTATCGTGAAGGACATCCACGAATTTGCTCGATGCTCGGGCTACAAAATAAATGATTCTAAATCTGAATTATTCCCTATCACACCCACCACCACACAGCCATCCAGTATTAGTGGGTTCAAATGGGCACTCATTGGAGTCCGCTATTTGTGAATTATGGTGTTGCGAGAACAACACATTATTTCTGATGCTTGTGAATCTGCTTAGAATCACATGCTGTGCATGTAGTCTGACCTCTAGTGGTAACCGCAGAGTATTGCATCTTGTCTTTCAAGGATCGAAAGGGGACGTCGACATGGGCGTGCCTGTAACACGATCCCCAACGTGACCTGTAGTGTAACCAAAATCCCTCATGCGTCGAGGTCCCTCAGATTGTTTTTTTCTGCCCAGCTAGCTGGTCGCCTTATATGGAGCTCTTACTAATTGCAAAATTAAACCTTTGTCCACGACCTCCGGTCGTTTATATCTATTTGTCCCCTTCATCAATGACTGATTCCAGCCATCGCCGAAGACAACCCCAGGGTTTGACGGCTGGTGCTCCGTCCGATGCTGTCCACTGCGTGGCCTGGGCCTTCTTGCCAGCCTATACAGTAGGGAGAGTGGGATCCGGGGGTCTCTATTTCTTTACAAGAATGTATTTCCTTCTCCCCTCTCTTTGCCCCTGTGGTTTTGCCGTTGCCATAAACATGAGCTATGGACACCTTTTACATTTTGCCCTTCTTGTAAAGGCAAGGATCCTTGGAAAGACACGCACCGGAGGTGCAATAAGTTTCTCCCTCGATCACGAGGAGGCGTCCAGTCGGTCTTGTCCGCTGTTGGTCCTAAGACGATCAAGGAGCGTCGAGTTAAACGGTGGGCGGCCTACGCCATGATGCAGGCCGAAGGTAGCTCCCCCGCCGCCACAGGCGCAGAGGAGGATTTAAGCGACGGCCGTGGCTCTGATACGGTTGCCATCGAACTTTCGGCGGAGCGAGTACGTGCTCACCCATCCAGCCTGGGCAGGCAAGGCGATGGTTCTGCTATGGGGAGTGTACATCCCGGGGACGCACCCGCTACCCCTAAAGGCAAGCGCACAACCCCCTGTACCGCCTCGATGGATTCGTCAGGACGGTCCAAGACGCCAATGGGTACCCCGAGCTCCTTGACGGAACCTGCCAATCCACGTGGTCAGCAGCCTTCCGCGTAAACTGAATGCGTCTGGACTCTCCTCTGACAAGGGCGTCAACACCAAAATTCAGAAGGCTGTAGAGACGCCTCCTTAAGAGCGCGGCAACGCATAAGTTTCCAGTAACGTCTAAATCTACGGCGAGGCCGCTTGAACAGCCAAAACCCCTCCCAGAGAACATCCGTGAGAGTCTTGCAAAGATAGTTTCGGCGGCCAATGGTTTATTCTCTGGGTTTCAGAGACAGGTCGAAAGACACACGCCGGGAAAGGCAGGATGACTATTGTGAGAGCCCCCAGCCTTTATCTACAACTCTCTCAGATAAATCTCAACGTTCTAAATGGGTTGATCCCCAGGAGGACCCCTTTCCCCTTCTGGATCCTCTTTATGGACCAGGGATAAGTTTGAGGGGTGTATGAATGGGCTTGCTAAATTTGTAGACTTCTCAGACCGGTTTACTAAGCCTAATGAGGAAGACCTCTACCCCTCTGTGTCGATATTTCAGAGAATTGCCTGTGTCGATATTTCAGAGAACTTCCTCTCCTCTTCATGAGGAGGTGGTTGATTTGACGGATCAGGAAGAGGTTCCTCAGGGCCCCTTTTTGCAAGAAGATGATCCCTTTGGATTGGGGGGGAAGGCCCACCAGAGGATATAGCAGTCACCTACCCATACCCAGACACAATAGGTATCAATCCCCCCGCATCTCCACCTCATAGACGGGCATCTCCTAGAGATGACCAGATGGCATTTAATGCCATTCTGAAAAAAGCAGCCGAACATTTCCAAATTGCCACGCAAGAAGCAGTGCAAGACTCACTTTGTGGAGGATATTCTGAAGGAGAAGCCTCCTGCTAGTCAGGCTATACCTTTTTACTAAACTCGATTAAGAGGCGTTTCGCCCCTTCCTTACTGACACCACCACAGACCAGGGCTCTGAATCCACGATTTGAGAAACTTTTTCACCCCTCCCCTACAGATACCCTCTACATTCAGGGACATGCCACCCCAGATTCCCTTGTGGTCACTACAAAAAGAAAGTGAGCAGGGGTACCCTTGTCCACGGTTGAGGCACCGCCGGACAAGGACTGCAAGAAACTGTATGCCCTAGGAAAGCAGGTCACTACTGCGGCAGCGTATTCCACCAGAATTGCCAACAATACTACGCTGTTGGCCAGCTGTTGCAATGTTCAGTGGAACCTGCACAGGAGGGCCTGCAGGAGGTCCCCAAACCAGTATGCCAACGTCTGCTCACAATTGTCGGAGGGTAGACAAGTAAATCGTCATATCCTTAAGAACACTCTAGATGCTGCGGAGACAGCCGGGAGAACTCTGGCTGAGGATAACCTTTTGAAAAGGCACGCCTGGTTAAAAAACTCAGGGTTCAAGCCGGAGACACAAGCGTCTCATAAACAAACCGGCGGAGGAGGCCAACCTATTTGGCAAAGCTGTAGATGAGGTGCTGGAAACTGCGAAAAAAGAACATGAGACTTTTAAATCTTTAAGCCAGAACACTCAAAGGCCCTTTCAGCAGCGAGGTGGGAGTTCTCGCCGCTCCTTTTGCGGACAGTCCTATTCACGTTGCCCACATAACCAATATGGGACTGGTAACACATGGTCCTCAGGACAAGGGTCCGCTGCCTCAAATCCGTATCCACCTAGAGGACAGCACTGTGGGAAAGGAATGGGTTGCAATGCCACCCCTACAGCCTCCAGTCAGTAATGACTCGCAGATCCAGGTCCCCTCCCATGCCTCCCCGGTCGGGGTACGTATAACATCATTCTTAAATGCATGGGAGGGGATTACCACAGACCAGTGGGTTCTCAAGACAGTCACCCACGGTTATTGCATCAGTTCAGCTGGCCACATCGATTCAAACCACCAAAGTCCAGGCGTCTAACACTGGAACACCTGAAGAGCCTGGAGGGAAAGGGCGCAATCAAAGTCGTCCTCGTTCTACAGGTAAACAAGGATATTTATTCAGTATACTTCCTTGTACCCAAAAAGGATCTCGCCATGTGCCCTGTGCTAGACTTGCAGCCAGAGAACAAATTTGTCAAACCACAAAAGTTTTGAATGATTACCTTGCAAGAGGTAATCCCACTACTAACACAGGGGGTTGCATGGCAACATTGGACATGAAAGTTGCATACTTTCATAATTCAATGTTGCCAGCGCACAGAAAATACCTGAGGATGAGCAGGATCTGTTCAAGGTCCTTCCCTTCATCATTACCTCAGCCCCGAGGGTATTTACAAAGGCGCTGGCAGTTGCAACAGCTCAACTGCGCAGGTAATCCATCCCAGTATATCCTTACCTCAATGACTGGCTCATAACAGGGGACTCCTACGGAACATGCCTGTCAAACACCCAAAGGATGATAGACTTACTCTTCAGTCTGGGATTCTCCATAAACGAGAAGAAATCCAGCCTAGACCCCAGTCAAGTCGAGCAGTTTCTGGGGGCCCTAATTCGGATAGAAGACTTCCTTGTCTTCCCCTCCTACGAGAGGGTTCAAAACATGCTGTTCCAGAATCCCTCAGTATGTAGCCAGTCGAGAGGCGACGGTACTCGAGGCCATGCGACTGTTGGGGATGATGGCATCGTGCATATACTTGGTCCCTCACGCACGTTTGCGCATGTGCTGCATGCAAGAGTGGCTCAACAGCCAGTGGTGTCAGGCCAGCGGACAATGGGAAGATCTAGTGGTTGTCTCGGCAGCCCTTGTTCTCTCTGCAGTGGTGGTCGAGGGAAAACCTCTTGAAGGGGAAGACCTTTGCCACCCCCGCAGTAGAAGCCACTCTCACGACGGACGCATCTCTCATGGGGTGGGGAGCCCACCTCCTTCAGCAGACGGCGAACAGTGTTTGGTCCCCAGCAGTAGCATTCAACCACATAAACCTGTTGGAGCAGTTAGCGGTGTTCAAAGCTCTGAAGGCTTTTCAGACACAGTTGCAGGGAAAGACGGTACTGGTCCTCACAGACAGCACCACGGCCATGTACTAACTGAACAAGCATGGGGGGGGCACTCACTCTCCAGGGCTATCCAAAATGTCCCAAAACATTTGGAAGTGGGCTCTCGGATACAAGATGTTCCTAATGTCTCAACATGTTCCAGGGGAACTCCATCTTCTGGCAGACGTGCTCAGCGGAGACTTCCCACTACGTTTAGAGTGCAAATGGCGACTACCGGAAGACATTGTCTCCAATGTTTTCGCAGAATGGGGCTTCCCAGAGATCGACTTGTTCGCAACTCTGGAGAACTCACAATGCCAAGATTACGCCTCCAGGTACCCTTGGAACAGATCCAAGGGCAACGGTCTCTGGATAACATGGTCCGGGAAGTATGTTTACGCTCCACCAACACCCCCAGCCCCCCTCCACCCCCGGACTGGCCGTACTCAACAGGATTGTGTACAAGATGCACCAGGAACCATTCACCATGATATTGGTAGCCCCGATGTGGGCCCGCTAACCCTGGTTCTCCCATCTGATGGCGATGTCACTCTCTCCTCCGATGAAACTACCTTGCCCATACAACATGCTATCTCAGGACAACAGGGGAAACACTTCATCCATGACCGCAGACTCTCAACTTAGCGGCCTGGCTCCTGAGGTCATAGAGTTCAGGCATCTCCAACTTCCTCAGAGATGCATGGACCTACTTGGAGAAGCAAGAAAGCCTAACACCAGAACGCTTAGTTATCTGGTGCATTTCCAAGAGCATCAATACCATTGACGGTTCTCCTACTCCTGTTGTACTATACCTGACTCACCTACTAGACTCTGTCTAGTTTTTAATTCCCTGAAGGTCCACCTAGCTGCACTTTCAGCCTATACCACGTCCCAGCGAAAGGTGTCGTGGTGGAAGATCCCAGTAATTAAAGCTTTCATGGAAGGGGTGAAGAGAATTCATCCCCATCCCCCTATTTCTAACCTGGCTCCCAAATGGGACCCATATGTGGTATTAACACCTATGGGGTCTCCTTTTGAACCTATGCACAAGGCAAGCTTCAAAGCACTCACTTACAAGACCGCCTTCATAGTGGCAGTCCCTTCATTAAGGAGAGTCGGTGAACTACAGGCCCTTTCTATTCTAGACCCTTTTGTCACAATTCAGAGATGAGGTGGTTCTGTGCACTCACCCACGGTTTGCGCCCAAATTAATTTCTAAGTTCCATGTCAACCAATCAATAGAACTATCCACATTCTTCCAGAACCCCACTAACGTGGCGGAAAGAAGCCTACACACACTGGATGTGCGCAGGGCAGTCATGTACTATCTGGAAAAAACTAAACCAATAAAGAAAACAAACCAGTTTTTCATTTCAGTGGCGGCTGGTAGAGAAGGGGACCCTGTCTCTAAGGACATCTCAAGGTGGAAAGGTAGATTGTCAATTGCATCACACTCTGCTACACTCTTGCCAAGAGATCTGCCCTTCAAGCATAGAGCACACTCTGCTCGGGCACTGGGGCTTCCATAGCGTTCATTGCAAATGTTCCTCTCGAGTCAATTTGCAAAGCGGCAACCTGGAGTTCTGTACACACCTTTTACAAAACACTATTGCCTAGACACTCACTCTAGGTCTGATTCTCAGGTGGGACAAGCAGTACTAAGACATCTTTTCACTACTGTTCCTTCTCGCATCCCACCACCAACTCCTGGTACTGCTCACTAGTCTATGCACAGCATGTGATTCTAAGCAGGTTCACAAGCATCAGAAGACCTGCATTACTTACTGTAGTAGCATTTCTGCTGAGATTCACATGCGCTGACCCTTCCTCCCCACTCGGATGGAAGGAACATAGACATCTTACTACTGCTTTCTTTTTCTGTAATCACGATAGTCATAAGTCTCCTTCACGGCAGAGAAAATACAATCTGAGGGACCTCGACGAGTGAGGGATTTTAGGTACACTACACGTCACATTAGGGATAGTGTTACAGGCACGACCATGTCGACGTCCCCTTTCGATCCTCGAAAGACAAGATGCAATACTCTGCGGTTACCACTAGATGTTGGACTATATGCACAGCATGTGAATCTAAGCAGATACAATCATCAGAATTGCTATTATGGTAACTAATGCATGTCATACGGACAATTATGAGGCCTACCTGCATCTCTTGTCTGCAAAACTACAGCTGTGGGCAAAACTCCCAACTTCCCTTTATGGGCGAGTGGCGATCTTAAAAATGGTGGTCCTCCCAAAACTGTTATACTTCTTTTGTAATATCCCCTTGTGGCCAGGAAGGGCCTTCTTCACTAAGCTTAAATCACTGGTCACCACATTTGTATGGGCACCAGGGGTGGCAAGAATGAAATGGCATAGGTTGGTAGAACCATACACAAGTGGCGGCCTAGCAGCACCCGATTTTGAGCTCTACTACTTGGCATCACAAGCCCAATTAGCAAGACACTGGTGTAATCCGGAGGATACAGCCACACACATACCGCTGGAGAGGTACGCTGCGTCCCCCACGTCCCCCACTGACCTCGGTTCTATTTAGTACACGACACAGGGACTCCTGAGTATTTCACCCAGTTAGTACCACGGTTAATGCATGGTCGAAAATCTTTGGGAAAATTAAAGTGGAAACGCCCTACGACCGAGAGGCCCCACTTTGGTGCTTCCCCGGAATCTCCCCCACCTTTGAGGCATTACATAAAACCTGGGATCCTGCTAAGCAATTGAAAATGGGAGACATGTACCCTGAGGGAGAATGTTACTCCACGTGACATTGTAAACACTATTAGGGGCGGGCAGTTAAAACTGTTGCAATATCATCGAATGAGAGCCGCATTTAGTAAGAGATGGCCAGCATTCCCGAAAGAACCAGACGCTCATGAATGCATAAGGGCCATCATGCTCACTGATGGTACGAAAATCAAAGTGTCCAAACTGTATGGGTTATTACAGCCACTTATTCCTCCTCAAAACGCTATTAAATCCACATGGGAGGCGAATGTGGGTACCACAATAGGGGATGATAAATGGTCCAAATAACTGTCAATTAACCAAAACAAAATCTCTGAATGCTGAGTTGGTCGGATTCATTTCAAGATCCTGAACCAGTTGCACTACACCCCTGTGAGGATGGCTACATTTATGACAGACTGTACTGGCGAATGTCTAAAATGCGGTAGTTCACAAGCTGATTCCTTCCATATGTACTGGGCATATCCTTTGGTCGCATCTTTCTGGGGCTGCTTGGCTGAAGACATAGAAAATATGATTCACATTCCATCCTCACTTGCTCCTCTTAAGTACCTGTTCAGGGATATTGGTAAATCTTCAGAAACCACGAGAAGATTGTTTAATGTTGCATGTGCGATGGCTAAGAAATGCATATTATAGTGTTGGAAGTGTAAACGTGCACCCAAACTGGACGACTGGCTCAGAGACCTAACCTACGTAAATGAGTGTGAAGAACAAGTTGTGCTATCTGTACCTAAGACATGCCTGGGCCACGTTTAGGAGCTATTTATGCAATATGGTATTTGATGATAGCTCTTGAACCCTATATGCTATGATATTGTACATTTTCTAGAGGATGTTAATTGACTAAAATGTTGTGCACTGTGTAAACAATGATGTGATGTGTGACTGATAACATAATCATTCAAAAAACAAAGTAAAAAAAAAAATAGAATGGTGTGTCCAGAACATGCTCACTCCATGTCACTAGATTGTGTACTGAGAGGCTTATGTTATTTGAAAGTTTTGCAGAAGCCTTGGGGTGCGGGTGGAAGGCTACGTGTGAAATAATTTACAATTTAATCCTGGAAAACATGTTAGAGGACATAGGGTTGTGGTGCATTTTGATTTCTTGGCCCTCTCTGCAAAAGTAAGCTGGGTAAACAGTCAAAACCAATGGCCTACATTAAGGGATATTCGGGCCCTCTCACCCAATAGTGTTCATTTTAGTAAAGTTGCATTGTGACCTTAGCGTTCGCTCTCCCCAAGGTGGTGAAGTAAACACATTTTTTGCTCCGAACAGTGTAATAGAAAGGTGCGCTCTAACACTCTTGCTCTCTATATCCCTGCCATGGAACTAAGCAAAGTCACCTCTAATACACAGCAAGTGTGGGAAATGTATGCGTTTTAAGCTGCTGTGGATGATGTGGTCCTGTTGACCTTCACTTCTCATCCATTGCACTCATTGGTGAATGGGTTTGTGACCTAAGTGGATCATTGTGATAAATAATTGAATGTTAACAAGTCCACTGTTATGTGTGGGAAACCTGTGGGAAAATAGAGCTCCATATGGCTATTGGAAAGAAGTTGGAGTGGGGGGGGGGGATATATTTATCTTGATGTCACATCTCCCAATAACCTATCCTGGCCAATGCATATTAAGGCATGCACAGTAAAGGTAGCCCAGAAGAATGGGGCCACCCAAAGGTTGTTGGAAAAATGTTTCCAAAAGAGATTTTTCATATTTACATAACAAATCAGTTTTTGTGGCTCTTGTAGCTGAAGTGTGGTGGCTATCCTGCCCCGCTCAGATATTCGGATTAAAGAAAAAGGCCTTTATTCTTTATTGGTATTACCTTTTTTAAGTACTCCACTCTTTCCTTTACTCCTTAAAAAGGGGAGTGAGCTGTGTTTTGAAGCTAAACTCAGTCTCTTGGCTTCATTTGTGGAACAATCAAGAGCTGACCTTACAGTCTTTCATCAGGGATGTAATGTTATTGGACCTCCATACCAACAATAAATGGTAATTTATAAAATTGGGTTTGTCTCACCTAAACCAGAATCCATCGACTGCTGTTGCTGTGAATCTTCAGTCTACTGCACAGAAATGTAGCAGGAGACTATCCAAAGATGCACAAAAGTAATCTGCATTGAAATATTTGCTTTTCAAAAAGGACACTGGATTTGTAGAGTACTTGGCTTTGGTTACTAAACCAAGACATAGGGTTATCTTCTGTAAATTGAGATAGAATTGTTACCTCTTGCAAGAGTGGCTTGTCGATGGTAAATGCTTCAATGAGAGCAAATGATCAATTTTCCCCATTTTCTGCCTTACTTGGAATAGGTAGAAAACACTTGGGGCCTGATTAGGAGTAAAGCAGTGCAGTAAAAATGTGGCAGTAATTTGGTTGCCGTTTATTAACCGGGGGCATTCAGGCAAGTTAATAGAGAGGGCGGGGAGCAAACTTGATATATATCTAGACAAGAGGCTTCCTGTCTCTAAGGTTTTATGGTATCAGTCTCTAGGGTATGAGATTTTTCCACTGAACGATATTTCGAAACCAACAATTTTATGAGAGAACAATTTGTATGGAGTATTCCACCTAACAATGTTGGCCCAAAGCACTATATTGAAAAAACATTATACCTTTATTTCATAAAAGGACAGGTTAAAAAAACTTCCTATTAAAACCATCACAACGTGGCTAGTGCTGAATAAAGTGTCCAGTGCTTTTCACCTCTCTGGTGATGATAAAGTGCATTTACAATAAAATACAATTTTACAACAAATCAAAAATATACAGTACTAACATACATTTTTAGAGAACACACACTTTTTGGACCACAGTTAATGTTCACAACCAAAAGTAAACTGTTAGTATAAAGCTCTAGTAATTATGTAAAAGGCACAGCTCCCTTTGTTACATATGATGTTATCTTAGTGTGTCATCTCACAACACATATTCTGGTGCTGTCGTGTTACCCAACATGTTTCGTTTCTCTGGGTTGAAAAATCAAATCATTGAGGGAACTTCTTCAGGGGTTGAGAACAAATGGTGTTGACCAAACTTGTTTAACATTTTGTATCTAAGAACAATACTTGTAAAACTCTACAACAGTCAAACAATCTCAAACGGGGAATCTCATATGATAGGTCTCCGAGGTGATAGTAGTTTACATCCTCAGTCTCTTCTCTCTTAATGAAACATAACACCCGTTCTTAAATTTCAGTAATGCATCCGTATCTACTGCAAAATTCTGTCTAGCAGTCATGAAGCCCTTAAAATGTGTTGTGGTCAATCAGGCACTTAAGGTAATCCAGTCATGGGCCTCCCTGGTAGTGAGGCATGTATAGGAGTAATCTGGAAGCCAGGGTTAGTCTGTGGCGTGCTATTGCAGAACTGCAATCATTTCCATGGCATCTTAGTGCGCCTCAGCACTAGTGGATGGGTTAAGTGTAATTCGGTTGCCACCATAATTTTTTTACCACATGCCAAATTCGAAGTTAGCGTTGCATTGTAGGTGTTGGGCAAGATTTGGTGCAGTACCCTTTGGGTGAACAACAACCATGTGCTCCTGGCAATAGGAACCCAACCTTTGGTATACGTCTGTACTACACAGGTTGGTAGTGTAGCTGAGCAGCCAAGCTGATCTCAAGAGGGGTCAATGTGAGCAGGAGGGTGGTTACACAGATTCGCAGTGACGAGTATCCAAATAAATTAATAATTGTTTAATCAAGAACCTTGAGTGTAAGTGTTAAGTCAGTTTGAATAAGCCTTCTTCAGAAGGGGCAATATATAAGTAATACACAAATACACACTTAGTTTCTCTAAATCAGCAAATACCCATTGTGGATTGTACAGTTACTTCCTTCCCCAATCAGGTGACTTAAATAGCTAGGACACTGTGGACATTAATATATCAATGTTGCATTTAGAGCAATGCTGAGATGAATGTCAAAGAAAAGGGTTATAGAATAAAACAAGAGATCACACAATTATTCTGAATCAGGTAAGTACTTTTGAACCCCCAATGCAAAGTAAGTTAACCCCTTCCTGGAAGGAAAGGTAAAGCACAATGTCGGAGGTAAGAAGTCCTTCAGGGAGCCAGGCCAGCCAATGTCAATTGGGCAAAAGTCTAGGTGAGCTGAAGCACTTCTTGCAGGTAAGTAAAAGTCTTCCACAATGTTTTAGAAGTCTTTGTAGAAAAAGTAGAATCAATGTAGGGCCACAAGCTGGGAGGCTCGTGAGGGGTAGAAGATGCAAGCAACTCTATAGAAGCAACCAAGACGAGTCTCAACTGAGATCAATTAAGGCTACAACGACAAGAGGGAAGTCCTCTCAAACTTTACAGTACCTTTGGTTAGAAGAAATGGTTCCAGCTGGCTTCTGTTCCTGTGCAGCTCTGCAGATCCTTTTGTTCCTGGGCCTCAGTCGTGGGGACAAGAGGGAGGACTTCTGGGGACTCCTGCAATGGGTTGGTCAGCAACAGCAAAGGACAAACTTCAATTCAGTGGCACTTTGCGGTTTCAGCTCCTCATGTCCCAGCAAATAGGACCACTGCGGTCTCTCTGATACCACCTAGGACTTTACTTGCATCTAGGGTTCAACACTCAGTTGTGGTGTCTCAGGCTTGGTCAGTCCTGCTTACTGGGAGTCCGGAGGATCTTCCACAAGCTTGGGTCCCACTTAAAGTGATGTACCCAGTTTGGTGTTCCTCTCCCTGGCACTTCGGTTCCAGCAGCAGTGGAAGTACAGCCATCTCCGAGAGTATGTCCAAACAAGTGCACTTTGGAGTTGATTGGTCCCACCAACTCAAGGGGAGAAGTCGTCCTTGCAGGGCTTCTCTAGTCAAGGTGAATTCGGAGCTTCAGCGCAGCAGCAGGGCTTCACTGGGCAAACCAACGGTCCAGGAGTTGCAGGAGGCATCTCTTTCAAGTTCTTCGTATTCCTTCGTCCAGTGGTCGACTCTGCCCTCTAAGCCAAAAAGCCTTGCCTTTTATGCAGGTTTCTCCAACATTCCAGCCTGTCAATCACACAGCAGGGTGGCTGTCCTTGCCAGACAGCCAGCCGGCCAATTACCTTTGGGTGCATTCCTGTAACCAAGGGGATTAAGCACAGGGAGTTTTGGGCACCTCCCTCACTTCCTGCCCCTGCCAGACACTCGGGAGCCAGAGGTGGGCTTCACTTGTGAATCCTGCCAAAGACAAACAGAACAAAGGGACCAAACATGGTTTGCCGCGCAGAGTAAATCTCAAGAAGGACCTTTCCAGCAAGAAATGGCGAACAAAGAAGACCGGGGCCATTTTGACAAAATGGGCACCCATGGGTGCCTTACTGCAGCTGCGAACCCAACCCGCAGTAAAAACACACAATGGTAGTAAAAACGAAACCACTGCCAGAGCCTTTAATTGTAGAAAGGGTAACATAAAAATGTTACATGAGAAACTAGACAAAGGGGATACTAAGTAACCCCTCCGGCACCCTATTGTAAGATGGTGTGTGCTGGATCTAGAACGTTACAAAATGTAAGTAAAGTCAATTTCAATTCACTGCTTTTGGAAACCGTAGTTTCACCAAGAGAAGGTATTTAAACCGTTGGGAAATCTAAGCGACTTCCCTGTGCCACTGCACTGAAGGTGCGGTGTGACGCAATGTAAAGACGATGCCTATGCAGTTTGTCAGACTCCAAAAACCAAAAGAAACACAAATCAAATTACAGATATATACATTGAGACAGTGTGAAAAAGCCTCTCACTCTCTTTTGGTTAATATATTTAAAGTTCTTAGGGAAATACTTGTGATAGCCTCCAAGGAGGGGAGAGAGGAAGGTGGTGGGGGAGACAGTTTGGGGGATTGTTTAATATGTTGTAAACTCAATAAAAATAAAATTAAAGAAAACAAAGTCCTAGATTCATTTCTGAGAATTCTCCCTAACAGTAGGATTTACCACCAGCTAAATGCTGGTGGTAAATTTCACACTTCAACAGCAAATGTCATCAGAATAACCACCCAGGGTAATTCCTCAAAAATCCCCATGGAGTACTAACACTTTCTTACTGTCACTTGGACTGTGGACAGTAATTTTGCCCGGCTGAGTCGCAGTAATTCCATAGAAATACTATGGAAATAAGGCCATAAAGTCTACATTTCTAATCAATTTCTTTAGTAAGGCAAGGCCAATGCTATTCCATCTTGCTCTCCCAGATAGACGCGCACCACTTTATTTGCTTGCAATTGCGAGGAAAAAAAAAATATCTAAGGCTTGTGGAATCTGCTTGGATCACATGCCATGTGTAGGCCGACATCTAGTGGAAGCTGCAGAGCATTAGTAGTTGTTTACGAAACTCGAAAAGGGACGTCAACAGGGTGGGCCAGTAATACTAGCCCTAGTGTGATAGGTCCTTCATGTGTCGAGGTCCCTTAGATTGTTTTTTTCCGCCATCGTGAACGGTCGCATTAAGCGGAGTTTAATTTTGGCTAACGCCATTTGCTTCGGCAAAGTTTAAAGAGGGTTTCTCTTTCTGTCCTTTTATGCCCGACGCTGTGCTCTCGACGTTGGTGAAGAACAAGGAAAAGGACAAGCCTCCGTTGGACGAAGTCCACTTTCGACTGACCCTTTTCGGCCTTTGAAGGCCCAATGGGCCTAGGCCTTTACAGTAGGGAGAGTGGGGTGCGGTCATTATACCATGTATTTTTCCTCCCCATCATCGCCCGGCTGCCTTCCACAGACATGGATAAGACACCCTTTAAACTCTGCCGAGATTGTAATAAAAAATGTATGTGGATCGACAAACATAGGGTCTGTAACCTCTGTTTGAACCACAACAAAGGGCACTGGCGAGCTAGTAAGCTCTTTCTACCCAAGACCCTTAAGGATCGCAGAACGAAGCACTGGGCCCATTGCACCATACAGGCTGAGGCTGCCATGGACCTGGAGGGAGCCTCCAGTGATGGCAGCGACGCCCCTTTTTCAGACGGCGAGGGTGACTGGGAACATGCACGTTCCCAAGTGCTAGCCCCTGACTCTGGGAGACAGGCCGGCAGGACTATACCCAGCGGCAAGAGCACCACATTTTCCCACCACACTAAACACAACCTATGGCGATGTGTCGGCTCTGCCAGACAAACGCAGAGATTCGGCGTCTAGGGGCAGATCGGTGGATTCCGTGTCCTCTGGGCACTCCGTCAGTCGCCTCATGACAGGCCCCATAAGACTAAAGACGCCACCCACAAAACTTCCACAACTGAACGCCGAATGTCGGCTGATGCGCCAAAGGTCCTTCCCAGTGCCGAAACTCGACGCAGTTCGTCTAAACCGGCAGGGAAGCCTAAAGATTCAGGGTTATCTCACCTGATTCAAAAACATGTCCCAGAAACACTGAATAGAGGTTCTAATTCCAAAAAAATCTTCCTCTAAAAGCCCAAAGCATAAGGACAAGTCCCAAAAGACCAAGACCCATAAAGAGAAGTCTCAGAGGGTGGAGGACACTGTAACTTCCCCACAAGATGAGGAGGAGGGCCCATTAAGTCAAGCCCTACATAATAAAGATCCTACCCAAACACCTACCCAAACACCTAGTGTACCTTTTGCTGGGGTCTTCACCAGCTCTAAGTGGTCATCAGAGGACATTTATGTCTAGAATGTCTTTCTTTGCAGACTTTTAAAAAAAGAATCCTAATGCTTTGGAAAGTTTTCAAAATACACCTCCAACAGATCAGGCCTCAAGCTCTCATCCCAGGGCTTCTACTTCTCAACCCCTGTTTTCATCCCAACCTCCAACTAAGAAGTCTCGCACTGCAGACCTTTATGACATGCACGCAGATACAGAGGAAGATCAGGAGGAGGATTAATACTATGACAGGGATGATGGTGATAATAATGACGATGAGTCATAGGTTTACACTTTAGACTCTCCTATTCCACAAGACTCTCCCTTACCTGATTCCCCAGTGGATAATCAGCCAGTCTTTAATCTATTAATCAAAGCAGCTGAGCACTTTGGAATTGAAACCCACAAAACTCAGCAGGACAAGGATTTTGCAGAGGATATCCTGGGGGCCAAAAAAGCTGCCACCCAGTTTATACCCATATTAAAGTCAGTTCAAAGGAGGATCCAACCCTCTCTTGAAACCCCCAATCAAACCAGGGCAGTCAATCCACGAATAGAAAAACTATTCCGGCCAGCATGTAAGAGTTTCTTTTGAATTGGGAAAACAAATTACTCTAATGCGCCAACTTTGGAAAAATAATACAAAGCTTGGTTGGTGAGTCAAATGTGCTAGGTTCAAATTATCTTATTGTTGCAGAAAAGTAATAACAGACTTGTTTCAAAAACGTGTTGAAAAGTATATTTAATTTGAGTGTTAATTGTCGCACCAGAAAAAATGGTAACAAAAAAAAAGGCTTTACTTTCAGACTTCTCAGTTGGTGTTAGGTATCACACCATGGATATTTATATTTACTTGCTTTCAAAATGATACAATTTCCAGTGTTGAATTTCACACTTTCTCTGACTTCAAAGTTACAATTGTTTCTTCAATCAGGAGAGAAAATGGTTTCCTGTTAACTGTCTAGTATCAATCTTTTTTGTGCTTGTAGGGACTTCAACTTAAAATTTGTTGTATATTTGGCTTGTATAGATTTCCTTTATTTGTCCAATGATAATTCTTGGGTTAAAGTTACTTCAAATCAGTACGGGATGCCTTGATAAGCACAGATCCGGGCAGCCAGGTCGACCATTATCTCTCCTAATGAACCAATGAAAAAGCAATGGGGAAACACGTGTTGAGAGCAATGTTTGTTTCAAAGATATAGCAATAATTTGTGTTTGGAAACTTGAGAGCAAAGTTTATTTCAAGAAACAATTGTAACTTTGAAATCAAAGAAAGTGTGAAATTCAACACTGAAAATTGTATCATTTTGAAAGCAAGTAAATATAAATATCCATGGTGTGATACCTAACACCAACTGAGAAGTCTGAAAGTAAAGACTTTTTTTTGTTTTTTTAACCACCATTTTTTCTGGTGTGACAATTAACACTGAGTCAAATTAAATATACTTTTCAACGCGTTTTTGAAACAAGTCTGTTTTATTACTTTTCTGCAACAATAAGATCATTTGAACCTAGCACATTTGACTCACCAACCAAGCTTTGTATTTTATTTCCAAAGTTGGCGCATTAGAGTAATTAGTTTTCCCAATTCAAAAGACACTCTTACAATTTGATATCGGTGGAGCAGTCACACAGTGTTTTGAGACATACTCATGCAGAGAACTAAGTCGCAATAAGCAGGTGCCAAGGGTAAGCTTTACTGGCTGCAACACTTATATTTGATATTCCGGCCAGCACCATTTGATCCATTATATATCAGAGGGCAGCTTAAACCAGATTCACTGGTAGTCACAACTACCTGGAAGAGGGCAGGTACACCTCTAGTCTCTTCAGAAGCTCCCCCAGACAAGGAGAGCAAGAAGCTCTAGACCTTGGGTAGGAAGGTGGCAACTTCGGCACCGTACCAAGTTAGAATCGCCAACAATTAAACACTGTTGGCGAGCTATGACTGCAATAAATGGGATGAAATTTTGGCTCTTGGTGATTCTGCTCTGCAGCCTCTATGAAGTAAACTTGCGCTTGTAGCAGCTGAAGGCAAAGCTACTGCCAGCAGTCTGCTAAAGAATAACCTCGATGCTGCAGACAATGCCGGACGCATAATTGCTGAAGGAACCATTCTCAAGCGCCATGCTTGGCTTAGCTAGTCCGGTTTTAAGGTAGAGACATAGGCAACGTTGCTCAACATGCCAGTGGAACCAAATGTACTATTCGGCAAAGCAGTGGAGGATGCTCTAAAATCTGCCAAAGAGGTGTATGAAACTCTCAAATCTCTTGGCCAACTTACAACAAGCAAACTGGGCAAAGAGGACGGAAACCATTTTCGTCGTTTTCACTGACAACACTCCCAAAGAGGTTTGTGCTATGGTCCAAACCAGAATTCTGCATGGAACAGCAACCAGAGTCGAGCGCCCCAGTGCTATCCTAGAGGCCAGCGCAGGGACTGCGGCAGAGGTAGAACCTCCACTTCCAGAGGTGGAGGAACGCCTCCCAAACAATGACAAACTGCTACTGGTCCCCTCCCATGCCTCCTCAGTAGGGGGACGAATTTCAAACTTCACCTACGCATGGGAGGGAATAACCATGGACAAGTGGGTGTTATCAACAGTAGCGGTAGGTTATTGCGCGGCGCTCGTAGGAACACCATCAAACCTCCCTCCGTGCCAAAGGAAAACAGAAAAAGAAAAACAACTCTTAATAGAAGAGGTCAACGCGCTGCTCCTCAAGGACGCCATCGAGATTGTGCCATACGAGGTAAACTAAGGTATTTATTTAACATACTTCCTTGTTCCAAAGACGGCTCTGACAATGCACGCAGTATTAGACTTGCGCCCTGCAAACACTTATGTACAGCCACAAAGTTCTGCATGACAACGCTACAAGAAGTAATTCCCCTGCTAAAATGGGGGTACGGGGGGATAACATGACAACATTGGATATGAAAGAGGCCTATTTTCATATTTCAATGTTCCAGCGCACAGAAAATTCTTGCGGTTCAAAGTAGCAGACAGCACTACCAATTCAAGGTGCTGCCCTTTGGAGTAGCATTTGCTCCAAGGGTATTCACCAAGGTACTGGCGGTGGTGGTGGCGCACTTGCGCAGGGAGGCAATCTCAGTGTACCCCCATCTGGACGACTGACTGATCACAGTAGACTCCCCAGCTTTGCAGACTAAACACGCAAAGAACCATAGATATTCTCTTCCAATTGGGCTTCTCGATAAATGCGAAAAAATCAAGTCTTGTACCAAACACTTCAAAACAGTTCCTAGGAGCTGTATTGCACACAAGTACAGGCTTGGCCTTACCTTCCATGGAAAGAGTGCAGAACATGCTTCAGCAAATACTGCAGTATCAAGCCGGTTTTCCGTTAAGCGTATGCAAAGCTATGCGTTTGCTAGGCATGATGGCATCGTGCATATATCTAGTCCCACACGCACGTCTGCGCATGCGACCAATGCAGCAGTGGTTGGTGAAACAATGGTCTCAGGCAAGTGGTCAGTGGGACGATCTAGCTAGTGGTCGTTTCACCAACACTAGTACAGAGCCTACTCTCGGTGGTCAAGAGAAAATCTGTTACAGGGAAAACCCTTCCACGATCCAGAAGCGCAAGTGATTGTCACAACAGACGCGTCGCTCTCCAGGTGGGGGGCTCACTATCTTCACCACACAGCACATGGTCTGTGGACCCAGGTCACCGCACAGGACCATATCAACCTGCTGGAACTACTAGCAGTACCCAAAGCACTCCAAGCATTCAAGGTGCAACTGACAAACCAGTCGGTTCACAGTTGTGCTGTCTGTCAGAATTTGATGTTCTCCATTAACGAACAGGGGGGCACACACTCTCCAAGTTGGCACAGAAAATATGGAAATGGGCACTCGGACGAGGAATATCCCTATCCTCCCAACACGTTCCAGGGGTACTCCATACTCTAGCAGACTCTCTGATCAGAGATCCCCTACCAGAGGAACACCAGTGGCAACTAGACTCGGGCATCGTAGACCACATCTTCTCTCAATGGGGTTACCCTACAATAGACTTGTTCGCTACAGGAGAAAACAAGCAATGCCCAGACTTCGCGTACAGGTTCCCTAAGCCAGACTCCAAGGGGAACGCCCTATGGATGAACTGGTCAGGGAAATTTGTTTACGCTTTTCCCTCGACTCCATTAATGAGCAGGATAGTGAACAAGATACACAGAGAACAAATGACACTTATCCTAGTTGCTCCTATGTGGGTGAGACAACCATGGTATCCACATCTGCGCAAACTGGCTATGAGCGATCCCATTAAACTCCCATACCTAACCAACCTGCTAACTCAATACGAGGGAACAATAGTACACCCTCTACCACACTCAATGAACTTGGCAGCATGGCTCGTGAAATCAGAGTTCTGTCACCTTCATTTACCACAGCGGTGTATGGATATCCTCAAGGAGGCAAGACAACCTAACACTAGACACTTGTTAATTCGACAAGTGGAAAAGATTCATAGTTTGGTGCCAGTCCAAACAAATAAACCCCATAGAATGTACTCTTCACACATTCTCAACTATATGCTCCACTTGTTAGACTCAGGGTTAGTATTCAACTCTATAAAGGTCCACCTGACGGCTTTATCAGCTTATACCACCTCTCAAAGCAAGGTATTGTGGTAGAAGATTCCAGTCATTAAGGCATTAATGGAGGGAGTCGAGACTCCACCCTCCTATTTCAAACCCAACACCAGGATGGGCTCTCAATGTAGTGCTGGCAGAGCTCACGCCCTCCCCCACCCATTCGAGCCTATGCATAAGTCAAGCTTTAAACACCTGACATACAAGACTGCCTTCTTAGTGGCTATTACTTCCATAAGAAGAGTTGGTGAACTGCAAGCATGGTCAGTGCAGTGTCCTTTCTTTATCATTTATAAAGATAAATTGGTTTTACGTACTCATCCTAGGTTTTCCCCTAAATTAATTTCTGAATTCCATGTGAACCAATCCATTGAGCTTCTGCTTTCTTTCAGAAACCAACTGACTCAGCTGAGGTAAAACTCCACACTTTAGATGTGAGGAGGGCAGTCCTTTACTACGTAAACAAGACCAGACCGCTTAGGAAAACAGATCAACTCTTTGTCTCCATAGCACCAGTCAGAGAAGGAGACCGCGTTTCTAAAAATGCCATCTCCAGATGGATAGTAAGGTGTATTAAATTGTGCTATTCATTATCAAACAATACTCTGCCTTTTACACCAAGAGCTCACTCAACAAGGAGCACTGGAGCTACTCTGGCCTTTATCGCAAATGTCCCCTTAGATAGCATTTGCAAAGCAGATACATGGAGCTCAGTACACACCTTTACTCGCCACGGCTGCATTGACACACATTCCAAGACAGATACACAGGTGGGACAAGCGGTTCTGAAACCTCTATTTGCTGCTGCGCCTTCTCATGACCCACCACCTTCTTCTAACACTGCTCGCTAATCTATGCATAGCATGTGATCTACGCAGATTCCACAAGCCTCGGAAGGAATACATTACTCACTGTAATCGTATTTCTGATGCTTGTATCTGCTTATATTCACATGCACCCACCCGTCCTCCCCTGAGAGAAGGTGCATAGATGTTTATAAGCTTCATGCAACCTCATGTCTTCATGTCAGAACAGAACAATCTGAGGGACCTCGACGCCTGAAGGACCATGGGTACAGTGGACGTCACACTAGGGTTAGTATTACTGGCACGTTCTGTCGACATCCCTTTTCGAATTTCGAAAACAACTGTAATACTCTGCAGCTTCCTCTAGATGTCGGCCTATGCATAGCATGTAAATCTAAGCAGGTACAAGCATCAGAAATACGAGTACGGTGAGTAATGTATCATATATAAAATATATACATATATATATATATATATATATTCTGCAATTTTAAAATTAGCTTGAGTACAATAGATTTTTAAAAAATGTAAAGAAATTATATATACAATTTTAAAATCTATTTTACTATAAAATATATAATTTAAATATATATATATTTTTTAAATATATTTTACTGAAGCCAATTTTAAAGTTGCTGATCATTAATAGATTGAATTGTTTTTTGTACTTGGTAGTGGCTATAATGTTTGTGCTATTTGATGAAGAAAGACTTTTATTTAAAAGAATTATCCTGATTTTTGTACTGGTAGGCTTCTGTTAGATCTCAATCCTGTTGCCAGTATTTATCATTTTTAAGTCAATATTTTCTACCTCACTTTGCTTTCTGTGTTCTAATGCTACTTTTCCTTGATTTTGTTCTTTATCTTCACTACAAGTTGTCAAGACACAAGCACCTTGCAAAGGACCACTCTCCAGACCTTTATTCTTTGGAACTTTCTGGTTTGGAAGAGATTGGTAAACGTTATGGGGAGGAGTCGCAGCAGTTTCAAGATGCTTCTCAGATTCTTGCAGACAGTCTGCAGAAGGTAGGTGCTAAACTGTAAAGCAATGTTTTATTTTAGCTTTTGTATCAGTTTACATAAAACCATAAGGGCCATGCATAAAATTGACAAACATTTTGTCTGAAATATTACCTTACACAAGAAAATGTGATATTGATTGATATTTTATTTCTATCGTGCTCATACACAAGTGTTTCAGAGCGCGACAAGGCAGGGAAAGGGAACAGGGGAGAACAAAAACAACGATCTTACTAGGCCCAGTGACATTGAGAACGTGCAAGTGCAGGGTAGAGGGAGAAGGGGAGAAGTGCATGGAAGGGGGAATAAAAGGAGAGTGCGGAGCGAGAAGGAAAAAAACAAAAATAATAATAAAATAATAATAAAATAATAAATAAAAAGGCAACAAACAAAGGAATGATGGACATGTGAAAAGCATGTGCATCTTGCCTCTTCCCCTTTCATTACTATCCATAAGTCCCTTATTGCTAGGTCAGTAAATGTCAGGCTTCAGATAGGCCACTTCCCCTGTTGGGCCCTAGGTTACTCCTGTCTTTGTCTGGGTCCCATGCTAGATTGAAGTTCCTTGTCAAGATGACTTCTCTAACCTTTCTGGTTTGTCCTGGGCCTGATGTATGAAAGATACCTGTCCCATGTTGGGGGGCATAAAGGGTGCCTATTGTGAGTACTTTATCCTCCAGGCAAATTTGAAGCAATAGGTATCTACCGTTGGGATCGCCCAGGAAATTTGTTACCTTAGCTCTGAGCGCCTTTCTAAACCCTATCAAAACTCCTGTTTTATTTTTAGCATTTGCTTGATATGTTTGCTGTATGCGTATTCTAGTACTATGGCTCTTTGCAGGAGAACTATATCCACCGCCCTTTTTCTGATTTGTGCTTCTAATTTATTCTGCTTTCTGGGGGTGTTTAAGCCCTGTATGTTATGTGTAAATATATTCAGCGTCCTACTCCCTGCCATGGTTTATGCACTTCAGTAGCCTGTCTTCTTGTCCCTCCTTCCTCTTTTCCCATTTTTGCCCCTGTGTGCCGCAGTTAGATTTCCTTCTAGACATTAGGAGGGAGTATTCATTAGTGCTCTTGGTACTCTTGCTACGGTAGCTTTGTGGTACCATGTGCTCCCTTTGAGTCTCTTTCCCCTGTTGTCTTCCTAGTTTCTGACACTGCGAACACTTTGTCCCTTTCCCCCTACTCCTTCCCCCGTCCCAT
Source organism: Ambystoma mexicanum (assembly GCF_040938575.1). Lineage (NCBI taxonomy): Eukaryota > Metazoa > Chordata > Amphibia > Caudata > Ambystomatidae > Ambystoma > Ambystoma mexicanum. The sequence continues at coordinate 502,768,853 of NC_090939.1, read as the reverse complement.
TCCTCCCAGCCACCGTCCCTTTTCCCCTCCCAGTCTATGCGTGTTATCATAGGATACTTCCCAAACGTCTTGGGGACCGGCCCACGTTTTCCCCGGAGATCTAGGTTATCAACCTACTGTGGATTCCAAGTGATGCCCACCACTCAACCACTCCTCCCCCACCCCCCCAGCCTGTTTGGTCTGCTGAGTACTTCTGTTTCATTCTTTCCCTTAGTGCTTTCACTTCTTCCCATTTAGTTCCCCTGGAAACTCTTCCTGAAAGTAATCCTTATTTTTCTCCTCCCCTCATTTCTTCTCCTTATCTATCTTCATCCCTTTTCTGTTTTGTGGAGGCACCTTTCAGTTTGTCTCCCTTTTTCCCTTCTACGGTGGACCATGGTCCTCTGTCGCAGGGGACCTTTCCTATTCCCGCCATGGTCCGATTCCCGATTTTCCATGCCCAAAATCGAGAGTCCTTCCATGCATGTTGTAATCCTATGTTGTTTTCCATCCCATGGGAATAATAGGCCAAAAGGAAATGTCCATTTGTAAGGGATTTCTTTCCCGTAGAGGGCTTTTGTCACTGGGCCCATTGCTCTTCTTTTCTGCGGTGTTGTTGCTGCTAGGTCTTGAAAAAGGAGGACTTATGCCTGGCCCCTGGCAGCACAAAGGATTTTTTTCTTTTTCTTCATAGGAGGCTAAGACTACAAGCACGTCTCCTGGTCTGTCTCCTGGCCCTGATCTTCTGGGGCCCACCCTGTGGATGCGATCTATGCGAATGTCCTTCGGGGTGTCGTAAGTGTGAACATTGTTGGGCCAGTAGTTTTAGCTCTACGTCTCAGTTTGTCTCTGCCAGGCCTTTGATCCTTATGTTCGATCTTCTAGAGCAGTTCTTGAGATCTTCTGCTTGAAGTTCTGTGTCACCACCGCCATTTGTTCCAGCAACTCTGAGTTCTGACGGACATCGCTGCTTACTTCAGATAGACCCTGTTCTGTAACATCTACCCTGTTGCCCAGAGTGTTTCTCTTCCGTGATTTCTTTTAGGGAGCTTTTCAAATCCTCCTTTAGGTTTGCCGTTTGTTCCTGGAAAGATTCCAATCTTCTGTGCCCCCGAGGCATTCCTGAAGGTCCTCTTTTCTAAGGGCCATATAACTCTTCTCCCTTTGGTCTTCTGTTTCCTGCTGTAGAGTTCCTGTCTCTTTCTGTGGCTCTTCTTCCGTGTTCTGCTGCCAGTATGTTTCCAACTGGCCTCTTTTTGTTCCCTTAATGGCTCCCTGTGATGTCGAGGGCTGTTTCCCTTTAGGTCTTGGCATCTGAATACGTGTTGCAGCTTTTTGCAGGCTTTCTATATGTTTTGGGGGTCAGTGATGCAAGGTTGCAGCTGTGTCCGTCCTTCAGTTCTCACTGCAGGAGGTTGCTTCCTGAATCTTTCATTTATATATTTGCGGTTTTCATGCAGTTTCTCCAGACCCAATTTGGGATATGTAGGTGGATACCTCTCCTGTTATGTTCCCCAAGCGCACTCCTTCCTGTGCGGGGGTCCCGTTTTTACTGTGGTCTCACTATATCTTGTAGCGATCTTGCTGTCTTTCCAGACCCGTGATCCACCGTCTGTTGGGCGAGTGCCTTTCCTTTGGTATGCCCCTACCGGCATAATCAGTTTTGGCTCAGGCTGCCTCCTGTCTCTCTTTTAGGTCTGTGTCTCTGATCTTATGTCTAGCAGATTTTCGCGTCTTTTGGCGGTGTCTCCCTCCCCTAGGGAGTTACTGGTTGAGGGCCTGTTATACCTGGTGTTGGCCTGGATGAAGGGGGTAACCACTGAAAGATTACATGCCCATCAATTGCTCCTATAGTATGATCATGGGGCAGCCTGCGCGGCTTGTGGCTTCTATATATGTAGGTCTCCAGGCACCCCCAGGATCTCCTTCTCTCCCCATGTAGGCCTTGGCTCTTCCCCTTTTCCTGCAGCTGTACAGCCTCGATTTCCTTCTTGGGGATCCCTGTCTACTTTTCGTTTCTCCCGCAGCCCCGAATCACCGCTCATCCGTTGCCGCACTGCCATGCCTCGCTGGCCTGGGCATATTGGGTGGCTCCAACCTTCCCCTGTCTTCTCCGCCACGCTTTCTCTCCCTCCCCACGCTCCTGCTCCTCACCTTGCACCACCTGTACATAGGTGGTCCACTTGCCTGCTGCTCCTGCGATGCCTCCAGCAAGGATCTCTCGGGTCAGGTCGACTCCTCGTCTTGGGGGGAGAGAGGAACGGGCGGTCCTCACATCGGGCTCCATTCCACTTCCTTGCTGCATCCGGCAATCCCTCCTTCCAATGGCGGGTCACTTCTTCTCAACTCAGCGATCTCAGCCCAGCAGCGACATTGTACGCAGCCCGCTCGTTACCTTTGCTCGTCCTGCAATCTGGGGCGTCCGCGGTGGATAGGTTTGTTGGCTGGATGCCTTTAGAAGTGTTTCCACCTTCTAAGGGAATGTTTCTGTCCTTTTACATCTGCTTTTTGAGCATTCTTATTTGCCACGTTAAAGTAGGCCGACGCAGAGCTCTGGACAGTACAGCTTCACTCCCCGTCGGCCATCTTGGAATTCTAAGTTGGTATATTTTCAAAGGTATTCTTTAAAAAAAAGAAACATGTCCATGTGCTTTTAAACATCACGCCTCCAGGCTGATGCACCTTTCTTAACAAACAATCTTCACCTTTCAAGAATCCATTCTTCACAATAAAATGCTATACAATGATGTTGCATTGTATATCTATTTTCTTAATTCAAAACATTTCTGTCTATATATGATTAGATTATGGGCGTTGTGTTGCACAAAAGTGTGCTACCTTGTGGTGTTTCCATACTGAGCAAGTTATTTCTTCAATGGGTAGGTCTAACCTGAATCATGCTGCTGACAGACTCAATGTTGTACATCAGTTACAATCAAAAGCGAAATGCAGGCCTCTACTTATGTGCCTTAATCTAGGTTATAGGACATCCCAACTAAATTGCTTTTTCCTTTCTCTGTACTCATTTTAGTGTATTGGTTTTAATAAAACACTAAATGCAGGCCTCTGTGTGCCTTAATTTAGGTCATGGCACATCCAAAAAAATGCTCAAATTGTGCCTTTTTGTCTCTGTATTAGATTACCAGTTAAACTAAGATGTTTTTAAATATATGCGATACTTAATTCTAAACTCTGAGTTGTTTCTGTATCTCTGAATGTGGTCAAAATGCAGAATGTTTGGGTTTCAGAACTTATTTCAACTTTCAAATAAGCCTAATACATGACAATTTAGAAGGCCCCACAGATCGTGGAACATTAATGTGGTCCTGTCAGCACTCCTGGTTAAGCCTTTTGAACCCATGGCTTCAACTGACATTTGCTGTGTTTTATTGAAAATAGATTTCTTAGTGCTTGCAGTTTTCCTCTTTTACGTGCAAAAGTAATTCAGATGAAGTGCTGAGGAACCATATCTTCTATAAGGATGAGGTAGTGCTCATAAACCTCCCCAACCTCCTCCCTGTTATTGCTTATAGTTTACACTTTAACAAGGAAATCATATTACTGATTTTTTTTCTCCTGGTCCTCAAGCTCACCAGCTGTAAGGGTGTTACCCACCAGTTGGTGGCAAGATAATAAAATGTCTACCTGGACAGGACAAAAGATTTAAGAAAGAAAGAGAGATTGATTGTTTTCAGCGGAGGAACACTATTGTTTTCAGGGGAGAAACACTAGGCACAGTAGCTTTGGAAGCCAAGTTGGTTCAACTGCATGATGGTTGAGCCTTCCAAGTTAAAAGGGTGAAGCCCACCGCAGGGTCTCCATGATAATCTTTTGAGGGCAAAGTCTGCCTCTGTCGCCCACTAAAGGCATGGTTCTTTACTAGAGGTTTGCTAGGCGGCCACTCCCCACTCTTTTTGCAGTCATTATTCTCTAGCTCACAGTTCCAGGAATGATGCAGTCTTTGTGCAGACAACTCTACATATCTTATTTACACAGTAGGAAACCAAGCATCCTCTTTAATTTAGTGATGCTTTGGAATCTCCCAAGAGTATACAGGAAAAGGGATGGGTCTTGAGTGTTTGGAAAGTTTGCCCCCCCCCCCTTCTTAATGAGTGCTCTTGCCTCCATACACCCTACCCACTAATAAGTCTCCTGATCTGATCAAGGGACTCATGGTTGGGGACTCACTGGTGAGGTGCCATGTGGAGGCATTTCTAGGGCATTCCCGCGCTACCAGAAAGTTCTATGGTGTGCTGCTTTACAACAGGCTACAGTCTTGTAACTGTTCCGTGCGACATCCAAAGCATATGGAGGAAAGGGGACTGTGGACTAAGAGTACTGTTGTTACTAGGGTAAGTAACCTTTTAGGTATGGAAGACTAAACAAATTAAATAGTTGGGCTTGGAAGGCAAAGGATTTATCTTTGTTCACCTTCGGGTGTCCTTAATGAATAATTGTCATAGATTACTGGAGATCTGCAAATCTTTGAAATTGAGTGCAGCAGCATCCTTATGGTATCCTGCAAAGGTTGAGGTGGTTCATGGAGAGTGGTGTCTATTGTTCAGCTGAAGGAGCTGGGAGCCTGCCACCAGTTGGTGGGGGTTGTAGCTTACACGTGTGTTGAAGATTTGTGGTTGCTTTTTCTTCTCCGATTCTTGCTGATGCTGGTATGGAGCATAAGATGGTTAACCAAGCTTCAGAATGACAGCAGGAGTTTGGGGGAAGGGAGAAGCATATTTCTTTGGCCTTCATCCTCTCTCTGTTCTGAGGATTTGTTCCAGATAATTATATGATATGGCATTTATTACACGCCTATACACAAGTGTTTCAAGGCGCGACGATGCAAGGGGGGGGACAGATGGTGGATGGACACCGATCCTACTAGGCCAGGTGTCATTCAGATCGCGCAAGTGTGTGGGAAGTGGGCAGGGACAGTGCAGTACATGGGAAAAGATGATAACAATAAATAAGTAAACGGCCAGCATGTGGCAAGTGCATGGGTAAGTGCGGGCATCAGGAGTCAAGAGCTGGTAGGGGGACTGTAGGGATACAGAAACAGTCGCCAAGTGCAGGGGTTGCCAGGTGGGCAGTGCAGGTGTGTGACTCTGGCGGGGGGAAGGGCCTGGGCCCGAGATCAGAGGGTGTCCAGGTAGCCAGTGCAGTTCCGGTTTCAGCCAGGAGGTCAGCAGAGAAGAGGAGGAGAAAAAGCAGAAGCAAAGAGAAAGGTTTTGAGGTGCTTCCAGAACCAGAGATGGTTCTCCTCAAGTTTAAGGGAGGCTGTTCCAGAGGGAGGTGCCAGCCGAAGAAATCTACCACCAACTCGTTTCTTGGAGAAGCAACTGACCCTGATGGAGCTGGAGGCGGATGAGCAAAGAGCTCGAGAAGGAAGATATTTAGCAAGAGAGAGTTGAAGGTATTGAGGCCCTAGGCCCCAGAAGACCTTGTGAATGATGCATGGGTTTTTTAACGTTCTCCTCGCAGCAGTGGGAGCCAGTGCAGAGATTTCAGTCCTGGAGAGATACGATCCATGGACTTGAGGCCAAGGACAAGTCTTGCAGTTCTGTTCTGGATGAGTTGCGGAGAGTAGAAGCAGGCAGATTTAGATGGAGGCTGTTACAATAGTCCAGCCTAGAGAGGACCAGGGCTCTGGAGACAGTGAGCTTCTGGGGGAAGGAGAGGAAAGGAAAAATACCTCTGAGGTGCAGCTGGGGTGTGACTTCTTAGAGACGTCAGCGATGAGAGGAGGAGAGTGTGGAGTCGAAGATGACCCCAAGGTGTTTGGCCTTGCAGGAAGAGGGCCAAGAGAGGCCGGCCAGAGAGCTACAGGGAAGGAGGGAGTGGGTGTGCCGATGAGGAGAATCTCAGTCTTACTGGCATTAAGGCAGAGGTCATTGGCAGCACACCACTCCGGGGTAGCAGACAGTCGGAGATGAAAGAAGGGGAGGAGGAGGATGAGGGTAGACTGAAAATTAGCTGGGTGTCATCCGCATAGCACTGAAAGTTGGGGCAGATAGCAGCGATGCAGTGGGCAAGGAGTGCCAGGTATTGGTTGAACAGCCAGGGAGAGAGGTTAGATCCCTGGGGGGACACCACAGGTAGAGAACAAAGATAGCGGAGAGGAAGGACCTAAGTTGGACCTGGGAGGGTCGGTCGGAGAGGAAAGAAGTCGGCCACGCCAGAGCCTGTCCAGTGATACACAGGTTATCACAGAGACTGTCGAGCAGGATGGCATGGTTGACAGTGTCCTAGGCAGAAGAGAGATCAAGCAAGATGAGGACGCAAGGGGTGTTGGAGTCAAGGTTGGAGAGCAGGGCTTCACGGATGTTCAGGAGAGCAGTTTCCGTGCTTCTGGCAGCTCTGAAGCCAGACTGTTGGTCATGACTACAACCAACCGATTCAGTGTGGAGATTAAGCTGGGAGATGGCAAGTTTCTCCAGGAGCTTGCCCAGGAAGGGAGTGATGGCGATTGGGCAATAATTAGCCGGACAGGAGGGGTCGGCAGAGAGTTTCTTAAGAAGAGGGTGCACAAGGGAGTGCTTCAGGGGGGAATGGGAAGACTCCAGTGGCGAAGGAGTGATTGCGGAAATCAGCCAGGGCAGGAGCCAGGGAGTTCATGTGGTCCTTGATAGTTTTGGAGAAACAGGGGTGAACCTGTTTCGACGTGACTTTCATAGATAGGACTTGTCTATAAAGTTTGTTAGCAGAGAACAGGGGAAAGGCAGGGAAGGAGGGAGGCAAGGTGGCTGCAGTAGGGCCAGAGGAAGAGCAAGGGAGTAGGGTGAAGGAGGGGATAGGAGGAGAGTGAGGACAGGATGTCCTGAGTTTTAGAGATCAAGTGAGAAGCCAGTGCCGTGCAGAGGGCCTGGGAAGGGACAGGAGAGGTAGAGACTGTGGCAGGATTGGCCAGTTCCTTGCAGATTTTAAAGAGTCAGCCGAGTTTAGATGCTGCAGAGACGCAGGCTTAGATATGAACTCTCTTCTTGGTTAGGACAGAGCCGATATTGCCTTTGGAGCAGGCGACAGACCAGTTTGTCAGAGGATGTACATGAAGCACACCATTTCCTCTCAGCCACCCTGCACTTGTGTTTTAGGGTGACGAGGTCTGAGTCGTACCAGGAGTTGGACTTGGCTTTGGGCTTCAGGCAGATTCTCATGACGGGGGCAAGTATATCAAGAATATCGGATATAGCAGAGTGGAGTGTTGAGAGGGCTGTGTCAGGGTGAGAGTCGGCCAAAGGGCTAGGGGGGTGAGAAGGTGGTGGCAAAGGCCTCAGCTGACACACGCTTCATGGGCTGGATGACCGATAAGGTGGGTGGCAGTGATGGAAGTGGCTTGGCCTGAGGGGTAGGGAAGGTGAGGTGAGACCGTGATCACTCCAGGAGAGAGGAGTGGAGAGGGGAATGTCTGAGGAGATCAGAACATTCAGAGTGTGCCCTGCAGAGAGTCGGGCCAGAGGGGAGAATAGTGAGTGAGAGAGTCGCAACGGTCGCGATAGAGTACAGAGGAAGGACAGGAGGCATCCAGGTGGAAGTTGAAGTCTCCAAGCAGGAGGAGTTGAGTGGTTGAAGCCAGGAGTGAGGAGGAGAGGTCAGTCCACTCGGAGAGGAAGGAGGAGATCTGACCAGGTGGCCGATAGATAGTAGCCACAGTAAGGGAATGGCTAGGGGAGAGAGAGCCTGCAGACAAGGCATTCAAAAGAGGAGTAGGCCTGCGTAGGAGTGACAGAGGGAGGAACCCACTCGATCAGGGCAACACCCCCACCAGGGCGGTTGGATGAAGAGGTCGTTTATCACCACGCCTCTATAAAAGCTAGCCATTGACCCACAAGAGCTTTGAAACTACTGTCCAGTTGCTGCTTTAAAAAAGCATCACTTCATTCCTAGAACAAGTGATCGCAACGCTACAACTTGATGTTGAAAGCAATACACCTCTGAATGCCTTTCAATCCAAATTAATTTAGATAAACTCCCAGGCCAGACTCTGTGCCATGTTTCTGATGGGTTGTTCTGTTGCAGCCTAATTGTGCTCTTTCCATGCTCTTAGGTTTTTAATGCAAGCAGCAGAAGGAATAGTCACTCTCTTGATGTGCTTGAGCATACAGCTGGTGCTTCTGGCCACCCCTACAAATATTTTCAAGACTTTCTGGATAACGATCCCCAGACATATACAGAGTACCACTGGGCTCTCATGTGTCACTGCTTCTGTTTAACATATGCATGAAACCTCTCTGGCGTTCTCTGCAGTCATCAACTTCTATTCCTATGTGGATGTTGCACTGATCTGACTTTAAGTTACCAGTAATGAAGACATATATGTATTTTACTCAAACTTCTTTCAGGTTAAAAACATTTATGAATGTAAAGAAATAGCCAGCCTAAAGCTAAATGGCAATAAAACAAATTAATATTCTTGGTTTAATTTAAAAAAAATAGCTTGCCCACATCCCCACCCCACTCAATTTCTTTGGATATCTTGTCACCATATGCAGAAAAGCACCTTGGTACCATATTGGATGCTGACCTTAGCATGCACTACCAAATTGATAGTGAAGTCATGCTTTATCTAACTTAAGACCCCCACCCTTTTTGCCACAAGAGAACGACTTTGCAATTGTTACTGCTTTTGAACTTTAGCCTGGACTATGCTAACTCGCATCAGATTGCAGATGGCTGAAATCGGAGCAGGCATATTCCTACCTCCTGTCCCCTTTCCTCCATATTTGTGACATTCTGTCCATCGGGACAGGACAGGCACTTTTTAAGCATCAAAAAAATTACTTTTTGTCCTTTTTTAATTTTTACGCGCTGCCACCGCACGTGACCTCAGCCCCGCCTTCCTGAGCTCTGCCCCGCGCATCGCCCTTCAGTCCTTTTCTTGGCGTGGTCAGTGTTGGACCCACTTCCATTTTAGGGAGTTTTTTTCTTTTTGTTCCCTTGTTCTTCATATTCCTGCTCCGGTTCAACAGTCGTCTTTCTTCCATCTATGCCAGAGCATCTGGGATTCGTGTCCTGTTCTTCGTGCGAACGTTGTTTTGCGAGGGCGGATTCCCACTCTCTGTCTGGCGTGCTTGGGCCTGGAACACCGGTGGGACTCTTGCTTCTACTGCAACTCTCTCTCTGTCTGTGCACTCCAGCATCGGCTTGTCAGGTGGGAGGAGGTGTTCCAGCAGATGCCTCCTCCGCATTTACAACAGTTCATTGAAGAAAAAAGGAAGCATCCGGTAAGTTCCTTTTTAGGGCACCCCAGCCAGCAGACTCCTTCCCGGGGTCTTCTGGTTCTGGCAGGGGCCCAAGTGCCTCTGGTACCAGGGCTCTCCCTGAGGTGTCCCAAAAGGTATCTAACCTGGACTCCGGAGAACCCAGGGTTTCTTGTAAAGAGGCTGTCCGGACCGGATCTTCATCCGAGGTTCCCCATCTGGGGGCTAAAGTTAAGCTCACCATTTCTGGGCCTGTTTTCACCAGGGTATTTCCTCTGGTGTACCGAGACTTGTCTAGAGGTTTCCAATAAAGCGACTATAGGCACCGGGGTTACCCCCGAGGATCCCTTACTAAGGGCTATATCTAAAACTGACAGGATCGGGGGGGGCTCCCTACGAGGGCACTAGCAACGGGGAGTGACCCTAAGCCTTCCCACACACAGTCCAGTGGTTGAACTGATCCTGCTGAGGGGGCAAGGAAGGCAGGCAAACACCTGTCTTCAAGTACTGGCTCTCCTGAGGTTCCCTTCACAAGGGCTAATTATTCAGTGGTCTCCAAGGAGTCGCGAAAGCGCTCGAGACCTGCTAGCACCGGCTCTGCCAGGTTCCCTGTCACAAGGCTAAAATGGAACATAAGTCCCCTAATATCCCTGTGGTGACAACAGCCTCGCTGACACCTGTGACGCAGTTCACCTCCGGCATTAAGAAAATGGCAGTCCAAATTCTGCGGTTTGTCGCAGCCATTTTGACTACCTCTCACACCAACGTTCTCAACGGCTGGGACCAAGGGGCCTGTTTTTGTGGCCGAGTAGCCTTTTCCACATAATGTGGATAATAGGAATCCGTTCCGCCCTGATGGGTGGTGTACTCTTTTTCCGCTGACAGTCTCACTCCCTTGGTTTTACATGGATCCAGCTGATGGAGGGCAGTCCTGGCAACCAGGCTCTTTGCAGTCCTGGGGGTATGCCCCTTCAGAGCAGCCTCTACCCACCCTGGTGCCTAGGCCTTCTTCTGAGGATGCGTTTTTTTGGCAAGTTCCAGACCCTTATACACTCTGACCCGATGAAGGCATACTTTCAGGATCTATTCAAAGAAATATATCCTAAGCCTCCCAAGCCGCCAACTGCTCCGGCTACTCTAGGTTTGGTAGTGCCACCTCCACCTCCTCTTCCGGTGGGGCTCCCTCCTCCACTACCACTGCTTCTTCCAATTTCACCTGTGCTCAAGACTTCCGTTGCATAGACCAGTCTGCCCACGGGGTCTGAGGTGCCACATGCTGTGGATCAAGATTCTGTTCCCGCCGCACTAGATGAAGATCAAGCGGACCAGGATAGAGACGACCCACCCCGCTCTATCTGAGCCTTTCATGACCCGGCAGTGGGTATGATGGCGTTGCTAGATATTACAATACCTGAGCCTCGGCTCAACAGGTAGCTTTCTGGAGCCTTTACCCTGTCTACACAGGAGCACACAGGCCTTTTCCTTCAAAAGTAAGTCCTGGCCGAAGCCTGCGAGATCTGGGAAAAACCTAATTCCGGGCAGCACGTGAACAGAAAAATTGATGCTTGCTGAAAGCTACATGCGTTAGAAGACATACCCTTGACTGCATGTCCGCTCACCTCATCGATGGTGGTGGCAGCAGCTACACTCCAGTCTAAGCCGGCCTCTACATCTTCCACTGCAGCATCTCAAGTCCTTTCCAAGAAGGACCAGCTTCTTGATGCCATAGGAAAAAGGTTTTTTCTAATTCGGCTCTTCTGCTGCGACAGGTTAATACCGAGACCTAGACGCCACACCTCGGCAGGTTAGTGCAGGTACATGCAACCTAGAACTGTACTATTAGTACTGCTCATGCAGCTCTGTTCGTGCAACAGCTGCACAGCTGAATGGTTAAAAGGAACGTGCAACTATTGTCCGCTGCATGTGGCTGAACACTGGAAGTAACAATGTGTGGCTAAAGTTCGCCGCATGTGGCTGTATATGTGCAGTTTGGTATAGGGCCGCACGTGGCTAATATGCATGCAGGAGAAAAAAGCTGTATCTATGGGCGATGTGAGCGTGTCAAATGCAGTGAAAGTTATGCGCGGAGCACTTGGCTTTTACTCTGGGCAGGGGACGTGGTTGGTTTGGGGTGTGCCCTTCAATGCGAGTGCCTCCCGGGTGCTCCGTTTCCCCTCCCGTCTCTGTGCCACTTCCCGGATGCTGCGTGTTAGGATCTAAGCCTTGGTATCTCCCCACAGCTTTTGCATTACTTATCTGGTGTAAGCGAGGGGTTGGGAAGCTTCTTCCTTGGGGCGTGGCCCCTAGCGTGAATCCCCTTGCCAGGAGCTCTGGCCGTTGCGTCTGCTCTGGTTGGATGCTTAAGCATAAGCCCTGTGCTTTTGCTCATGCTCGTGCCCCACTCAGCGTGGGTGTAGAAAAGTAGTTGCCGGGCCGGAGGTTGCTGGGTATTGTAGTTTGCAGGTCTCTTTTCCTGCAGAGGGCAGAGAAGCCTTCGATAAGGCTGGAGCCTTTGTCCTGTTTTGTTCTTTTCTTTGTTGTCCTGTGCTTGGGTTATACTGAGGAGTCTTGCCCCCTCCATGCCACATCCTGCACACACACCCGCACCTTGTGCCCTGACAGTACTCACCTCTGCACAGAAGAACCTTGGTTTGGATTTTCCCCGGGTGGTTCACATGGAATGTCTTTACCAATCTTGGGCCGTGAACATTGTGCGTGGGGTCCCAAGACTGGTCTTCAGGACCATACGTCACCCAGTCCATCAAGTAGTAAAGCCTTTCTTTGCGTTGAGAGTTCAAAATGGCCCGGACCTCATACTCTGGATGACCTTGTACCAGTATGGGCGGTGGTTTCTCAGTACAAATGGAGGGCCGAGCTGGTTTTTGCAAAGATCCGTGGAAGGTGGGAGGAATTTTCATTTGACTGGCTAAAGCCAGCCTCACTGCCACAGGATTGATCACACCTGACACTGTAAAGGGACCCAAGAATCGGGGCTGCAATTTACGGGGTCCGGACAGTTTGATATTTCGGGTTGACAACCAGACTCAGTCGCCTTGTTTATACTGGGGGTTTTTGCATCTTTTTTTTTTTATCTGCATAGTATCTATAGGATTATTTTGCAGTGTCCAGGTTTTTCTGAATGTCTGTCCAAACTTGTTGCACGTGTATTTGGTGTCCCAACAAAGTGGGAAAGTTTGTCGGATGGCTACTCGGCATCGTGGGTAAAACCAGAGGATGGAATCCATATGCTCCAAAAACCGGGTTATGTTTTGTAGAGCTGTGCACCATTATAAGCTATTTCAGCCAGCCAGACATATTGAACCCATGTCTCGCCGTTAGCCGTGTAGCAGCATAAGTATTGTTCCAGTCCTTGATTAACTTTTTCGGTTTGCCCGTTAGTTTCTGGGTGATACCCAGATGATAGATTAACTTCCAATCCAATCAGTTGACAAAAAGCCTGCCAAAAGCGAGAGGTAAACTGTGTGCCTCTGTCAGTGATGACCCGTGTGGGTAATCCATGTAGTAGTACCGACTGTGTAGGAACAACTCTGCTACCTCACCAGCAGTAGGGATTCCGACACACGTAATGAAGTGACTCCTCTTGGTGAGTGAATCTTTGACTACTAGGATCAAGGTGTACTTTTGGACAGGTGGTAAATCCACAATCGGATCCATAGTGACCGTATGCCAAGGAGCAGGCGGAGTTGGCGGTGGTTTGAGTAGTCCCGGCAACTTCTGGTGACTAGCCTTTTGCCTACCACAGGTGCTGCATTCCGATACATATACCCGTACATCCCGAAGTAAGGTGGGGCACCAGAAATGTCGAGCCACACTTTGCTAAGTTTTAGTCATCCCTGGGTGCCCGGCTAAAGAGGCATTGTGACACCATTGCATAACTTGCTTTCTGAGTGCAAGCGTGGGTAAGTACAAGGCTTTGGCGTAGTATGGAATACCATTCACCAAAGTATGCTGAGACCCTTTGGAGCACCAATCTTGCAGGTCTTGTGTGGACATAGCTTTCAACACATCTTCAAAGATGTTAGGCCTTCCCACTACCCCGATTATACGGGTCGCCGGAACTATTGGGTGAGCTTCACTTGCACCCTTGTCCTCTGATTCTGGATATCGCGATTGGATTTCTGCTTTCTTATCCATTCCCGGGCGATACGTGACATGACGGCGATCGTGTGGTGAACCCCCAGGAGGTAGTGCCGCCATTCATCAAACGCTGCTTTTACGGCCAACAGCTCTCGATCAGCTATGGTGTAGTTGACTTCTGCGGGGAGAAGCTTTAGGGGACTAGTAAGCTACTGGGTGTAGCAACCCTGTTTTAGGGTCTCCCTGGGAAAGGACTGCTCCTAAAGCATAGCTTGATGCATCTGTTTCTACCAAAAATGGTTGGGTTAGATGAGGATGTCTTAGTACTGGTGCAGATGTAAATGCTGATTTTAGTTGCCGAAAACCTGGTTTGGCCGACTCATCCCATAAGAATGCCTTCCCTTTTCTGAGTAGTGCTGTGATTGATGTTACTAATTCTGAAACGTTTTTAATAAAGCGCCGGTAGAAATTCACAAATCCTAAAAAGGATTGCACCTCAACGGACGTGGGGGCCAGCCAGTCTAATACTGCTTGTACTTTTCTTTGATCCATCTGTACCCCAGATGGAGTCAAAAAGTACCCCAAGAACTCCACTGTGGTGTGATGAAATTCGCACTTCTCTAGTTTGGCAAATAGGTTATGTTCTCGGAGTCGTTGAAGCACTGCCTTGACGTGTTTGACGTGTTCTTGAGAATATATCAATATATCATCGATATAAACTACCGCGAGTACTTGAGCAGTACTTCATCAAGGAAGTGCTGAAAAGCCGATGGCGCGTTTGATAACCCGAACGGCATAACCTGGTATTCGTCTAGGCCGAATTTGGTTCGGAACACCGTCTTCCACTCCTCTCCGGCCCGCACTCGTACCAGGTGGTAGGCCCCTCAGAGGTCTAATTTAATCTAGATGGCTGCATCTCGCACTTGATCCAGTAATACTGAGATCAATGGTAAAGGATATCGGTTTTCAACTGTGATAGTTAATTCTGGGATAATCAATACAAGTTCTCAAATCACTGGTCTTCGGTACGAAGTAGAGCAGCGATGAGACCAGCGAGTTAGAGTGCTTAATGAACCTGCTCAGTAAGTTTGTTTTGATTTAGTGCTTTAAATGCGCTTTCTCAGCCTCTGTCAGGGCATACACACGGCTGCAGGGCAACACAGCACCTGGCTCTAGTTTGATGCAGCAATCAAATGGCCGATGAGGTGGCAATGTCTCAGCAGCTTGTTTATTGAACATGTCTTTAAACTCCTTGTATTCGGACGGTAGTTCACTCAGATCGAACGTCTCTACAGACTTAATGGCAGGTCCAGATATGGATCCCTGAATCAAGGAACAAGGTATGTTCTGTTGAGACACAGTGAGTGAGACAGTACGATGAGGATAAAGATACTATGCCCTCCAACCAGATCACATGAGGGTTATGCCTATAGAACCATGGCAGCCCTAGGATAGCACCAAATTGCTGTGCCGCTATGAGGTCAAACTGGATTTCCTCCAGGTGGTTTTGCTGGCAACGCAAAGTTAGGGTTTGAGTACATTGAGTTATAGGGCCTGCACACAATGCAGTGCCATCCACAGCTCTCACTGACTCAGGATATTTCTTTTTACACAAGGGCACCCCCAATTTAGTAGCGTAAGCAATGTCCATCAAGTTACCCATGGTGCCGGAATCCAGGAGTAGGGTTACATGAACCTCCTGACCAAGAAAACCCAGTGACCCAGACATTGTGATATGTGGAGCGTAATTGACAAAACCTATGACTGGGGTAACTTCCACTACTTGGCTTGACCGTACTACTCCTACAACCGTCAAGCCGAGGCGCTTCCCTGCGCTTTGGGTTTGGTGGGACATTCCTTGACGAAGTGCCCTGTAGTTCCGCAATACAAACACAGACCCTCCTTACGTCAACGCTCCTCATCTTTGGTAAGTGGGCCCCGGGTCGAACCGATCTGCATGGGTTCGTCTTCACTGTTTTTTCTGTGGGTCGAGATACACGTGATTGGTCAAATCTGGCTATCTGGTGCAAATCCCCTCGATTTTTGTCCCTGCGCTGTTCCGCCTGGCGGTGGTCAAGGCGTAATGCAAGATCAATGGCAGGACAATCCCGTGGTTGGGGGGGGTCTAACTGTGCTATAAGGTCCTTAAGGTCATCTCTTAGACCTTGATAAAAGAGGGACATTCTTTTATCCCGAGGCCGCTCGGCCACCAGCCTGTTAAACTGAGTGACGTATGTTACCAGTTCTTTGTCGAAACACATGTTGGCTGTAGAAGTGTTGATATAATATTTGATCACAGAATGAGTTTGCGAATTGGACAATCCAATTTAAAATTTATCAAAGGTTATTCATTCCAAGAATAATCATTGACTGACAGCACAATAGTAACAATTGACAGTTGATCCATTTATGATATAGATGTTTGCTTTCCCTCGTAGCAATTGCCAAATCAAAAGGATGAGAAGAGTTGCGACAAAGTTTCCGTAAATATTTTCTGGAGTCTTTTGACTACTTGGACTTAATAATGAAAATATTTAGAGTGATAATGGAGTGACACTTTTTTTTTTTTTAAAGCACTTTTTGTTTGGTATTCATACCGAAGTAGGAGCTTTTGGGGAGTAGTTCTTCATAAGCAGGCCTAATGAAAGACGTTAGATTGAGAGCCTGAGCATCCATAATGTGGAAGGTTTAAATTGGTTAGATTTATGCCAAGGGGGAGGTCCTCTCTAAGATGTGCAGCTAGTAGTTTTGACCCAAGTATCTCTAACATAGAGTTGGCCTTCTGTAGGTTTGGAAGATTCAAACTGTTGCGATTCGCTCCAGTACTAAGCTCAACATTGGCAGTTTTGTCAGTGACAGTCGAAGCTACCAGGAAGTCAATAAAAGCAACCAAAGGAGGATGATCACTTTCCTGTTGCGTTAGGACTTCCATGTCCAAAATAGTAAGGAAACAGAGAATAATGTGCAAATATGTAATCTATTATAGAAGCACTGTTAGTTGATATCTTGGTATATAGACCGGGGTATCACCTGGAAAATGTCAGTTGAGCATAAAAAGACTATTTGAATTTAGTAATTTAGCCTAGTCAAATCCTTTAGCTTTAGTGTGGGGATGTGGTAAGCTAGGTCCATTAAGACATGGGTACTAAAAGTTTGCTCCACATGAATCCTGACATTGAATGTTCAATGTTATCAAGAGGATCATGGATTATTAATTATCAACCTTTTCTTTTACCCACTGAAGAATCCCAATATACTAATTCCCCTAATACCACATTAGTAGTAGTCTCAAGCTTATCAAAATGTAGGGGATTTTTAACACGGAGTAAGAATCCGCCTTTAGATCTACCTCTAGTACCCTGGCTGGCTAGAATCTGAATAGTATTCTCCCATGAAGGGTGATGTGGTTGTCTTACAGGAGACCTGTCTAGTAAATAACATTAAAGTACTCCTAAAACAGAACTTGGACCCTCCTTACACCTGATGTGCATGCCACAGGAATTCCAGGTTAACATAAAGAAGCCGAGGCTAGGGTTTACTCAAGATGTTGGGTAACCATTACCAGTTAATATTACCTACTTCCAGTAGATTCCGATTTATGTTTTCAATAGTGGCGCATCTATTGTCTTTGTCCTTTAGTTATAAGGACCTGTTCCTTTGTGATATTCTTGGTATGATCTTCATTCTTATGTGGCCTATCAAACTTTCCCCCCAAGTGATTGTGTTATAATACGATCGACCTATATCATCAGTTGGTGGTAGACCATTGGTAGAATTACTACTATTTTCGTATTCATCATGAGTACAGTTGTATCAAAACTGCAGAAATGAACAATCAAAAGCTAGAGCAAAAGATAAAATAGTTGGAATAAAAATGAACCAATGTGGTAGGTAATAATAGTGTGTCCTTGTTCTACGATTTGAATATCGGCCGAGGTTATTGTTCGTAGGGGAGAGATTTGATGAAATGGGTTGAGAATTCTCTCTAGATTCAAATGGATTTCATAAATCTGGCAAAATAGACTCTGGATTCTTTGCGTTCAATGAAGATGCAAATCTTTGTTGAAATGTGTCTGGGGTTTAGTATGACTAGGAGCCAGAAGCAGGTGTTTGCTCGTCCCAATTTCACCGATGCATAGCTGTTTAGAATTTGAGTTGGGCATGGTTAGCGATTGTTGCCGGACATCATGAGTAGCTGATAGGGTAACTCGCCCAGTAACCAAGGCCTTTCAGATTCAAAGAGTAGTTGAGCTAGATCTACCAGAGTTTGTCATCAAGTGGGCACCTCTTCAGGTTTGTGTGGAATGTGGTGCTGTATTAAAAATGGATTTTTTTTTTTGTAGAATTTTTCTTGTGATATCTGTGGCAGGAAGCTTCGAATAGCCTTTGATTTGGTGGTATGATTTTCAGGGGGCCCCAGAGTGGTGATCTTTGCCTTTTGAAGTTGTTATTCTCTTAATTTTGTTGTCTGTTGGTCTCAATCAATTAAATCAAAGCAACCATCGTCCATGATGGTAACAATCGCAGTGTTCCGAGTTAGTCTATTAGAGCAGTTTTTTTCCAGTTTGGTCTTGGTATTTTTTTCTGTTTTACTTTTCTTGTTACGTTTATCAGGAGAAGCAACACTAAGAGTATTTAACTAGCCATTATTGGCTAGTCCGTCAGGATTAGATGTTTCACCCACTGGAGTGTCCTTCGTAAGAAGGTGGTTCCCAGAAGAATTCTTTTCAATTCAAGAAACTGGGGAGATCATGCCGGTGTTTTTTCCCGGGAACAAGTACGTCTGACTCCTCAGTATTGAGAATGTTTTCTGTGTTAAATGCGATAATAGTTGGTGGCTTTTTTTGTGGCAACATAAGTGAGGATGGTGTTTAATAGAATAGTGTGCTCGGAGATAGATTTGTGTGCATCTTCGCACATTTTAACTCTGGATGTTAGTAAATAATCCAGAGCAAATATTTGGGGAATGATTGATGCTTATGATCCCCCTCCTCTTACTCTTCAAATAATTCAGTTCCTGAACTAAGAGACTCGGGGTTGCTAATGCCATTCATACAGTCGAGCTTGGAATTAATTTTAATTGAGTTGTGCTAATAAGCTTCTATTCATGTCGTCATGTCGGCTTCCAGGTGGACTACCAGTTGATTATCATCAAAAGAGGTGTTTTGTGGTGGGGGTACCAAAGGCGCAAGAATATTGTCACCTGATGGTAGCAGAGCAGGATCACAGCAAACGGCGTCGAGCAGGAGGGGCGATTGGGCTTATGTAAAGGGGTAAGAGGGAGCAGGGCGTCCTGCAATAGAATTAGTCAGAGTCCTTTTCTGTTGTATGCACAATATTCTCTGTCTGTTTGCTCCTAAAGGAGGCCAAGAAGGTGGTTAATTGCGCTCCTATCAAGGGAGTCAAAGGGTCTTCTCTCACGGATTTTTAAAGAAAGAAATTGAGTGATCTCGGGGGCAAAAGATAGTCATAGTTGGAATTAAAGATCAGGCAGCGAAGAAATTCAGGAAACCACAATGGAGAGGCTTCATGGGTCTACTCATACCAGCTTGGGCGACAATTGCCCAAAACTGGAAAAAACAAGAACCCCCTCAGATGTTCACATGGCTCCAGAAAGTATGGACACAACTGACCATGGAAAAGTTAACACATACAATACAAGGAATGAAAGAGTCCTTCACAAAGGAATGGGGAGAGATACTGGAATACTTGCAGTCAGATTATATGGAACAATGGTGCCCACATAATATAAGAATATCGGACATATTGAGAACATAGACATTCACAGTCACGAAAGAACTAACGGGAAATCTTCCGGGGTGGGAGTTGGGGGGAGTTGGGGAACGCCCAGGGGTTCCCAATGTTGTAACAGAAAATAATAAATAAATATTTAAAAAAAAAAAAGATAGTCATAGTTAAAATTGGCTAAAGCTGTACTGGTATTTTTAAAATTACAGTCTAGGTTGTCTAAGTGCATATGTGTGAACCTCAGAAGTATGGGGCAGGATGTTAACAGAAGTGTTTACAGTGTCAGTGATCCAGCGATGGCCTGTCTCTGCAGGGTCACCAGTAGATTCCATAAATTGATTCTAGTAGCTGACAGCCGTCCTGCTGGATGACTGTGAAATGCTTCCCGCGCATGTCGCTGAAGATTAAATAGCCGGTGGTAGCTCAATGAGCAGAAAGCCCAACAGTCATCGCCCACAGCCACAATAGCAACAGCCCTCGGGTGAGTCAACAAAGAGCTGCTTCAGCACTGTGTTGAAGGAGCCCAACAATCACCGCCCAGAGCAAAACGGCAATAGGAGACCCCAGGGGAGTCCACAAAGAACCACTTCAGTGCATGTCGCTGAAGATCAAATGTCCGCTGGTGCCTCAATGAGCAGGGAACCCAACAGTCACTACCCACAACATGGGAGCAGGAGACTTCGGGCGAGTCAGCAAAGTGCTGCTTCAGCACAGTGTTTTAGATTAAATTGCCACTGGTGGTTCAACTAGCAGGGAGCCCAACAGTCACTGCCCACACGGTAGCAGTAGTCCTTCAAGGTGATTTTTCGAAGATTTAACTGGCCTGTTTACAGTGCCTTATTGTTAATAAGGACTTTAGGTGGAAACAGCAAACCTGTCTTCAGGTGGACAGCGTATGGTGGCAGCCATGTTTACTTCTTAATGAAAACGTAACTCTTAAGCATAAAGGTTTTACAGGACACGTACATTGGGCACTGTCTGAACGAAAGCTAATCTGCCTAATCGCCAACATACAGACACTGCTTAGCTTTAGAGTCCAGTCTCTAGATATCTATCTATACTATATGCCTACTGCTGTGTACTATCTATGCCTGCACATGCCCAGCTAGCCAGGATTGTAAATGACGTGTTTCACTATGCCTGTAATTGTAAGCGATGTGATTTACTATGCCTGTATTTGTAAATATAATTGTCCTTTGTACCCAAGAAAAGTGCCCAGTTGTCTCAGGGGTTGGCGCGCTATATAAATACAATACAATTGTTGCTTGTTTTTTGATTGTTTATGTACAGTATTCAAATCAGCCTCTTGTTATTGACAGAAGCTTGGAATTATAAAGCATAGCAGCTTAAGTAGTGAAAGTTAGTACGCTATTCTGATGCTGACTAACCTATGCTTCAGTTTGCAGATGAGATGTACAAACTCTATGGTGGAAACGCAATAGTAGAGGTTGTGACCGTGAAAACATTTGACACTCCGTTGGTGAGAAAGTCACGTTCCATCCTTGAAGCCGCTCAGGTTCAGATCGTAAGTTTATCTAAAACATTATTTTCTATGTTTGTTTGTTTTTATTATTTATAATGCGCACCAGACCCGGGGGTATCGGGGTGTAGCAGTTACAGGAATATGCGAAGCTTAGTTAGTGTTACAGAGCATGAAATACAGTTACATAGAGTGAAACACAGTACATGCATGGAATGATGGGGACTAGAGGAAC
This sequence comes from Ambystoma mexicanum, assembly GCF_040938575.1. Taxonomy (NCBI): domain Eukaryota; kingdom Metazoa; phylum Chordata; class Amphibia; order Caudata; family Ambystomatidae; genus Ambystoma; species Ambystoma mexicanum. The sequence goes on along the minus strand of NC_090939.1, from coordinate 502,748,116 downwards.
TAAGGCATGTTACAAATATGACACACAATAAATGCAGACAATGCTGTGTGGTCGCAGGAAACAGGCAGTTATACAGACTAATGCACAGGAATTCAGCTTGGGTTACATTGCTGTATGACAGGTGCAAGCAGAAATAAATAAAATCAAAGTATATAGCATATGTACATTCAGAGGGTGTGATGAAGGTTATTGGTCGTTATCCTTAAGCCAGTGGATGAGGTTGGACCTGAAGCGATGATATGGAAGGTCTTCCCTTAGAGGCGGTGGGAGGGAGTTCCAATATTGAGGAGCTTTAATCGGGAAGCTGTTTCCACCTGTCTTAGTTTTGTTTACAAAAATCATATAAGACCGAGATTTGATATGCTCTGTTCCTCTCCCCATATCCTGGTGTTTGTAAGCCTAATATATACACTTTGGTGCTGCAAGCCACTCATTCGGTTTAAAAGTACTGTTTTCATGCTCTATTTGCTTTCCAACTGGTTGGGAACCCTAATGATTAGGCGGCCTGACCAGAAACGTTTCCCCAAAACATTATGGGGTTTTAAAACCTTTGTAAAATGACCCCATGTGTGTGGTTGCTTGTTTCCACCCGCATACCAGTCGCCCTCTTACTGGCTGAGATGGACGTTTCCTGCTTTTTTGCTCTCCAGAAGGAGAGCCTTTAGTCTCCGGGCCCATGACCTTTTACTTATTGTTGAAGTGACTGAGATCTGGGAAATAGTTTTTAGTAATTGTCTTTCCTTAATGCTTGTGAAGCATCCGATTCCTATGTTATTGGTAAACCTCATATGATAGTTTTCACTTGTCATCTGCTCATCTTTTATGCGCTTCTTAAGTTAGTCTTTAATTTTCTGTCATTTTTGTATATTTTATAAAGTACAACAGCTTTAAGATGCTCAACTAATTGTAGACGGTGCACATACAAAAATGACAGTACATAGTCCATTCATTTGTCACAGCACAATCTTAATGTATAAAATGCATATCAAGCAACTAGTTGGGTGATGCATCACTAAAGTCTTTAAGCTTTTTTTTGTATTTAAGTAGGCCAAGTTGAGGAAGATTTTGCAGAGATTTACATAAAGGGTTAAACCAGCAAACTGCACGGATTTTCCTCCTACGAGTCTAATTGAATCGAGGCACTTACAGTTTAGGATCATTATGAGAATGGACATTTCTTTTTACTGCAGGATAAATTACAAGATCTGTCAAATAGGTTGGTGCTACAAAATGAAGCATAACACTGAATTCGATGAGAAGATACAACGGTAGCCACCTAAAAATTGTCTGTGCATCTGATAAATTGGTCAAACTACTTACACCAAAAATAATCTTGTCACCTTTATTTTGAACTGCCTGAAGTCGATCTGATAGCAGTGCTTTCCTATTAGCCAAGCTCAATAGGCGACACATTTTGGGCAAATTACACAAGTAAAAATGTTTCAATTTCACCACTGAATGAACACATGGCAAATAACGATCAAACAGTGCTCTTAAGTTGATGTCCGATTTAACAGGCATCAGAGCCATGCCCAGCTCTATTGATATTAGAAATGGCAGGGAGGCATCTTTAGGATGGTACTGTACGGATTGTTTTTTTTTTCCACTCACTCCCTGTTCTCCCCCCGCTTTTTTATTGACCTCTCCGGAATTAGATGGCCATGTCATGTAACCAGTTAAGGCTAATGATATGAAAGAGTAAAATGTAAAAATATCCACCGGTACTTTTTAGTGATGCATTGGCATTAAAGATATGCAAAACTCCGAGACCTCTTTACCAAGTGCTGTACTCTATAAATTAAAGCACACAATTATGTTGTAGTTATGAAAAGTATTACTGGGTGGGTGCACACTTTTACTTTGCTTCAGAGAATCCACAGCTTGAGTGTGGAAGGGCGTCAGGAACCATGAGTAGGGTCTACATTGCTGGGGTTGAACCTGGTTAAAAAAAAGTTTTGTAACCGGGCCACTTTCATTGGCATTGTAAAAGATTTGCGCAGAGGTGTGAGACTGGGTAAGAGTTTAAATGAGTGGGAAAGGGCTACACAAACGGAGTATGGCCATGTACACTCAAGTTTGGGAACAGTGGTCTAATGGCAGCCTGGCTCATTTTTAGTACTACGCCTTTTGGATGACTGTGCTGTTTGCTTGTCCTTTATCCATCTTCCTCCCTTTTTGAATCGAGGTCTGGAATGCATTTGGCTTTTGTGATGCCTCTTTCAATCTATAAAGTAGAATGCAGTTGTCATCAGTTTCTGCTGCGTTAGCTTAAGTGAGGCATATGTTTTGCAGCCAGGCTCAAGTATGATGGGATGAAGCCAAGGGTGCACAACAAGACTAGGAGGGTGCACTGAATGGCACAACATGCATGTAATAGTTCCCAATTTAATGGTCTCAATTTACTAACCTCGGAAGGATGAAGACCTGAGTTTGAACCAGTAATGTGTAGGCTTACCCAATCTGTGAGATGAGCGCTTAATGGGGGTTGTGGCTGATCAATGAAACCAATGGCCCTTGTTAGGGAGAATTCTCAGAAATGTGCGAATTCTCCTACCTTAGCGACCCCAGCAACTTTGCTGGATTTCGGGGACTTGATTTTTTCACCAGGAGAGAGAGACCTTTTTTTTCCCCCTCCACTCTCTCGCATTTAATGTGATTTTGATCACTGTTTCTTTTTGGTTGTGGAGTCTGACAAACTCCATAGGCATCATCTTTTACATTGTGTCGCACAGCACCCTCAGTGCAGTGACACAGGGAAGTCTTTCAGATTTCCCCAAGGTTTAAATACTTCTCTTGGATAAATTACTTTTTCCAAGAGCAGTGAAGTGAAATTGACTTTACTTTTGTAACTTTCTAGACCCAGCACACACAATCTTACAATAGGGTGGTGGAGGGGTTACTGTGTATCCGTTTGTCTAGTTTCTCATGTAAATCTTTTTTAAATCATGTTCTGAAGGGGATGGAGAACTTCTCCGGCATGGGGTCTGGCATGAATTCACATGCTCATGAATATTCCCCGTCGTCAGGCTGGGAATCCTGGGTAAAAGGAAAAAATCAGTTTCAGTTTAGTTTCTGAACTGTCTTTCTACTAATAACCGATCACTGGTCTCTGGGGTCATACGGCCCCCAGCCAATAACTGCCCTCTACCTAAGCCCCTCCTCTGGCAGCCATCTCCAGCTTTGGTAGCACGAAAAGTGGCAGTAGGACCAAGAAAAGAGCTGCAGATGGGTAGGAGGGAGGGTTTGCATGTGAATCCATGCCAGACCCTCGCTGGAGAACAACAGTTAAAGGTAAGTAACTTGTTCCTTCTCCAGCATGGGGTCTGGCATGGATTCACATGCTCATGAATACAAGAATACATGGCAGTACACACATGCACAACCACAGGAGGTGGCAACGCTCAACATTAAGCATTTCAACGACTCAACATTAAGCATCTCTTACCTCCTCACCAGGCTCACCTTCAAGAGAACAGGTTGCGCAGCACTGCCTGGCCGACTCTGGACTCCTCCCTGGAATCCCGGTCGACGCAGTAGAATCTTGTGAAGGTGTGCATCGACCTCCACGTAGCAGCCCTGCAGATGTCCAACAGGGGCACACCAGACAGGAACGCCGTAGTAGCAGCGATCGCTCTGGTTGAATGGGCTCTCGGACAGCCGGGCAACGGTTGGTTCGCCAACCGGTGACCATGCATGATGCAGCCGGAGAGCCATCTGGAAATGGAAGCCTTGGAGGGGGCCTTCCCTTGGTTCACAGCGCAAAAGTTCACAAACGGCTGTGATGTCTTCCGACAACTCTTCGTGCGGTCCACATAGAACTTCAGCGCTCTAGCTTGAGCCAGCTAGTGCAAAGTCCTCTCAGCCGGCGACAAAGGCGACGGGAAGAAAAAAGATAACACCAAGGGCTCGTTGAGATGGAAGTCCGACGGCACCTTGGGCATGAAGGAGGGGTGCGTTCTCAGCACTACCCTTGTCTCGTAGAATGTCAGGTATGGAGGTTTACAGGAGAGGGCCTGGCTCACTCCCACTTGTTGTGCGAAGGTGATGGCCACAAGAAACGCTGTAATCCACAATAGGAACTTTAGCGGCGCCGAATGCAAAGGCTCGAATGGAGGGCCCATGAGCCTGGTCAGCACCACATTGAGCTCCCACGCCGGTGCCGGAGCCTTCACCGGCGGGAACGAGCGGAACAGTCCTTTCATGAACTCCTTCACCAGGCAGTGCGACCACAGCGGCGACCGCCCCAGAGTTCTGGTGTAGCGGCAGATAGCCGCCAGATGAATTTTGATGGATGCATAAACCCCCCCCCCCCCCCCCCCCCCCCCCCGCCTTGGACAGCGACATCAAGTACGGCAGCACTTGAGGGGCCGTAATGCGTAGAGGGTTGATCTTCTGTGCACGGCACCAGACAGAGAACCTCTTCCATTTATGTCCATAGCACTTAAGAGTCGAGGAAACCCTGGCCTTGGCAAGTACCTCCTTGCAGTTCGCCGGGATATCGTAGCCTCCGAACTCTAGTGCTGCAGGAGCCAGGCCTGCAGGTTCAGCGACCCTGGGTTGTGGTGCAGGATCGTGCCTCCTTCCCTGGTGAGAAGGTCTGCGTCCGTCGGAAGCTTGACTGGAGGGGACGCTGACATGTCCAGAAGGTCCGGGTACCATATCTACCTCGGCCACGCTGGTGCGAAGAGGATCATCCTGCACCGGGACCGTCTGAGTTGACTGAGTCGCAGAAGCAACAGCAACGGTGGGAACGCATAGAGGAACAGGCTGTCCCAGGGGAAGGAGAATGCATCGCCCATGCTCCCCGGTTGGGGAAACCTGCTGGTGAACCTCCGGCACTTGGTGTTCGTCGCCGTCGCGAACACATCTATCTGGGGATTGCCCCATAGTTGGAATAGGAGATCCACTTGATCCTGCTGGAGCTCCCACTGAAGTTTACTTTTAACTACCGTGGTGTGCATTTACCGTGGGTTGCAGTAAAGCACCCAAGGGTGAAATTTTTGTCAAAATGGCACTGGTCGTCTTTTTTTCACCATTTCTTTGTGGAAAGATCCTTCTTGAGATTTATTCTGCGCGCCAAACCAGGTTTGAACCCCTTGTTCATTTTGTCCTTGGCGGGATTCGAGAGTGAAGCCCGCATCTGGCTCCACGGTGTCTGGCGGGGGCAGGAATCGAGGGAGGTACCCGAAACTCCCTGTGCTTAATCTCCTAGGAGACAGGAATGCACTCTTAAGTGATTGGCTGGCTAGCTGTCCAGCAAGGACAGCCACCCTGCTGGGGGACAGATAGCTAGACTGGAATGAATGGGAGAAACCTGCATAAAAAGCAAGGCTTTTGGCTTGGAAGGCAGAGTGACCACTGGACGAAGGAATCCAAAGAAGAACTTGAAGAGGACGCCTACTGCAACTCCTGGAACATTGGTTTGCCCGGTGAAGCCCGGGTGCTGTGCTAAAACTCCAATTTAGTTTTGACTAGAGAAGCCCTGCAAGTGCGACTTCTCCTCTTGAGTTGGTGGGACCAATCAACCCCAAAGTAAGCCACCTGGACATCCTCTCAGAGCTGTTTGAAATTCCACTGCAGTTGCTGCTGAAACTAAATAGCAGGGAGAGGAACACCAGATCGTGTCCATTGCTTTTAAGCTGGCCAAGAGCTCCGGACTCCCAGGAAGCAGGACTGACCAAGCCTGAGCCACCTCGAGAGTGCTGGACCCCAGATGCAATGAAAGCCCATCTCGACAGCCAGGAACCGCTGTGTTGCTATTTGCGGTAGATGCGAGGAGCTGAACACCGAAGTGCCACTTGTTTGAAGATTGCCGGTTGCAGTTGTTGACCGTCCCATTGCAGTGCAGGAGTCCCCAGAAGTCATCCCTCTTGTCCCCACGACTGAGGCCCAGGAACAACAGGATCTGCAGAGCTGCACAGGAACAGAAGCCATCTGCTGCACTTTTTCCTCAATCTAAAGGTACTGTACAGTCTAAGAACGTACCTCCTAGCTGTGTAACATCGCTTGTCCTTGTTGGAGACTTGTCTTGGTTACTCTATAGAGTTGCTGTCAGCTTCTTTACTTCACAAGCCTAATCAGCTTGTGTCCCTACTTTGATTTTATCTTTGCTACAAAGACTTCTAAAACATTGTGCAAGACTTTTTCTTACCTGCAAGAAGAGCTTCATTGGCTAGCCTGGCTCCCTGAATAACTCTTCTCTCCTCTGCTTAGGTGTTGTCTTCCTTCCAGGAAGGGGTTAACTGACTTTGCATTGGGGGTTATTTTGAAAGTACTTAACTGCTTAAGAATAATTGTGGGAATTCGTGTCTTATTCTAAAAACCTCTTTTCTTTAACACTCCTCTGTAGAATTTTTTTAATGCAACAGTGATATATTAATGTTCCCAGTACCCTAACTATTGAAGTCACCTGAGGGTGTAGGTAGTGTCTGTGGGCCATCCCAAAAGGCAACTTACTGATTTAGAAATATTAAGAGTGTGTATGTGTGTGTTGCTATTAAATTGCCCCTCCTGAAGAAGGCGTACTCTGACTGTTGAATTAATAATTGTTTAATCAAGAAACCTTGTGGACGAGTTTATTTTAATACTTGTAACTGTGAATCTCTGTGTAACTCCCCTACAGACTTATACCAAAGGTTGGGTTCCTATTGCCGGGAGGTCAGGGTTGTTGTAGTGCACCTAAAGGGTACTGCATAGAATCTTGCCCTACAGCCCTCTGACTTGGATCATAGGAAACAAAGTGGTTGGACATCACAATGGCAGTTTGATATTGGGGCATGGAGGATACAGATTCGTTTTGTAGCTAGCCATGTGTTTTCATGTTGAATATTGTATGCATTGAACATGTTGGGTGTATATTAAGCACAACCTTGCTTTTTGAGGCAAATAAGTGCTGTAGTTTGACTGGAGATGCCAGCATACATTTGATGGTTACAGGGTGAATGTAGAATGTAAGCTTCATAAACCCTTTCAGCATGTTTCCCAGCTTGATTTTATGATGTAGGAGATTTGATGTACAAGACGGACCATACATCTGTGATGAATAGTATTCTAGATACTCTCCAAGCACTGGGTCATTTATACTGTTCGGTTTGATCTTTTGTAAAATTGCTCACTGTGATTTACACACTTTAATGTGTTTTCCTTTCAATCCCAACATTTGTAGAGTAACCCTGGGAGTCCATATAACCTGGCATATGAATACAACTACGACTATGCTGTGGTCTTCAACATAATACTGTGGCTGATGCTCGCTCTTGCAATCGCTCTGATCGTCATCTCTTACAACCTCTGGAACATGGATCCTGGCTACGACAGCATCATTTACAGGATGACAAACCAGAAAATCAGAATGGACTGAGTCACAAGCATGATGCCAATTTTCAGCATAAATGCAGAGCAAGAAAATCCCTTTTCCCTGAAAGCAAGATTCATTGGGTTGGAACCTGCGCAGGCACTCTACATTTCAATGTCTCACTAAGGCTCAGAATCTGTCATCGCAAACCTTCAAACACCTCATGGACCATCCCATGTTGTGTAACAAATTGTCAGTGCTTGTACATACATTTGATGGTTTAAATGGAGATGCAAACATCTGCATGATTTTGTTGGGAAACATGGGCTGATATTTAGAATTGTTTTCAGTGAAGTAATATCTGCAATGTTCAGGGCTGTGTTGTTTTTAAAATAATTACACAGCCCGTGGAAACTGTACAATTTCATGATGCCTTTTATGTCATCAACTAACCACTGAGATCTTGAAAGAATGTGTCTGTGTACTATTGGCTTAATGTTGTCGCCACATTCCCGAATATCTTTGGACCTTTTGAAAATTAGGCACCTACATCACTTGCTGTGATGCAGATTCCTAACCAGGGCAACTCTGACGGAGACCAACTGGGCAATGTTGGTATATTTCAGTTTTGTAGGTAACTTGTGCATGCACGATTTGCTGGTTTCATAGGAGATGGGAGGCTGGTGGCAGGTTGTTTTTTCTGTTGGTGCTTTCCAAAGGCCTAGCATTTGAAATGGTACTATGGTCACCATGCAAAATGTACCAGGCGAGAGCAGCCCTCCATCTAAAGTTGAGCATTTCCAGTCCAGCGTTGCCTCTTTCCATAATCAAAAGGCATAAAGCATTCAGCTGTGTTATGGGCACAGCATTTGAGCGTATGCAGAGCGTACAGCTATGCCATTGTCGCCATTAGCTCACTTACATTGTTCATTTTAAATCTGCATTGTTTCTAAAGCTTTGTGATACAAGTAACTTCCCGCATGTTGCCCAAAAGTTGTCATCAAAGTCTGGCATCCAGGTACCTAATGTTAGGAAATTGATTATAAACTATGGCTTCAGGTGTCCTGCTTTGCATTTGTGAGGGAATGTGTGAAACATGTGGAATTTGTGTTTTTCATTGGAAAACACAAATTGAATGTTAGTGTGAAACACATAATACCGTAAAACGTTCTATGGGATATGATTGGAAATATGTGGTCCACATTGTGCATACCTGTTGTGAACCTTTAAGTTATTCTAAATGTCACCTAATGTGGCTGTGACAATTTTATTTATAGATCTTTATGAAACATACACTTGAGAACGAATGTCTAGGCTATCTGCACAGATAGTACAGAGTTGCAGTACTGTTAAATAGAAAGCCCAAGACACTGGTGGAACGATCTGGTCTGGTTTTACGTATAATTTGGGTAACTTCAATGGACTCCAATTAAGCAAGTGAGTGTAGAAGTTGGGTTATACAGATTTTGATCCTGCTGTCCTTAATGCTGGAATCTTTAGACCTGGCATGCCTTTTGTACATCCTGTTACACTGGTACATATGCATTCTGTATCGCAAAAATGGCAAACTATTTACATTGGCATCAGTAAAGGAGACTGCCTTTAAGGGGGACGGACCAGAGAGAAATACAGGGAAAGGGACCCAAAACGCTGATGCGCGTGCCATGGAGTGTGACTTCTAGGATAGACATGCATGTTGTGCTAAGTAAGGTGGATTGCTTCTGGTGATGGGTGTTAGAACATCTGAGAAACGTGATATTTGTTTGTTGGAGAAAGGGTATACGTAGATTACATAGCAGAAGGTTCACTCATAATTTAATTGAATTTCTTATAATGAATTTCACCACAAATATATTCAGTGTATTGGGTTAGGGTAATTGGTTGGCGGCTGCAAGGGGTCTCCCTCTGCATAGATTTGCAGTGAAATGTCTTTAAAATAAATCTATAGGAACAAAATCGTGTAAGATCCAAGGACACAAGGTTGCTGGCACCCTACAGTAGTGATATTAAATAATGATTGAAACCAGTATTCGAAAATAAATGTGTTCTTGAGGAATGGGGCTTTGCACCACATTGTATTCTGCTATCCAAAAAGACTTAACAACATGGCTTTAACAGCTGCGTTTTTGTTCACCAAGAAGTAGTCCCCAGACTTATCAAAGGTGCACTCCTTCTCTGGTATCTTGCTGAAATCATGACACAAACGTGAACATGCGTATTTACAAACCTAGGCATGCAGTGCTGCATCAGTGGTCTCAATGGCACAACCACATTTGTGGTCTAAGCTTTGAGGGTAAAGACACAAGTGTGTAAGCAATAATATGGGGGCCTCTGTTCTTTGATCTCTTTTTGCTTGGTATCCCATTGCCCCAACTTGCCCCCATTGACTTCCACACAGCCTCTGCACCCAAGTATTTCTTATGAACTCTTAATTTGAAAATTTTACCTGCAAACGTTCCCTGAGATTGTGGATAAAAACATGCAAAGCCACAAACCGCATATTCATATTTGCATCACAACCTTGATTGGTGAAGGCTGTGATTTGGTTCAAGCGAACCAGGAAATGGGCAATGAAGAATAATGCTATGTTGTTAAAATAGCAGGCCAGTTTAATCTGGGATATTGCAATGATTGGAAAAGGTACAGCATGTGCAGTCAGCTCTTGAGACATGAGCAGTTTTAGCGCCAGTTGCTTGAACGTTGTTACTGAATGGGCAGACAACTGTTCAAGATGTGTATTTCTTCTCAAATAACTTTTTTCATTGTTTTTGATAGTATGTTGCAAAGTTTTAAAAGATAATTTTCTGTTTTATTCTGTAAGATTGGACCACGTATTGTACCGAGAGTAAAACAAAATTCTAATAAAGTTATTGGGACTCAAAACATTCCTGTTATCCATCCTAGAATTGCAGCCAAAGGTGGTTTTATCCTGAACTAGTTCTAGAAAATCGGATTTATTTTTCTTTCCCTTTTAATGCTGGCCAAGAATTGTACAGGAACATCAAAGGGCACCAGTAACTGGACTATGGCTGCAGCATAAAATGAAGGGTAACTTGTCTAACACAACAGACGAGGTAACAAGAGGGTAGCAAAACGTTTAGTCTACAACAAAAGTGGGGCAGCAAGAGTAGTCTGGAGGAGGATTGCAGAGTGTTGGTCCGCAACAATGATTGTACAGATTCTGTGAGTGTGCCAGATTCCAGTCCTTAGCCAGTATGAAAAGGCGATACAGTTAGTGTTTTGGAGGAAAACGTGCCACAGGAAGAATATATACTTATTAACTGTGTGCCAAACAGCACCTGACTTGCTGATTTCTCAAGTAGTTGTGTAGTAGAGCTACGGAAGTCTTCTGGTGTGAGTGTTGTTTGGGACCTATAGTAGTTCAATAAATGGCAATAGAGCATACAAATGGGGATTTGGGGTCCCTTTTTTGTTGCGATATTAAATGAGTTCAGAATCGGTCTTTTGTAGTTGTCATGGTAAACTGGATCTTCGTTTGGGGCTTGAGTCACCCAAAAGGATTTGTGGCATGCTGTTGGAAATCCAGCCAGTGTGTGTAAAAAAAGGCTCTAGTTATTTTCCTCTTCCTGTCCGTCCTACGAGTATAATGTGGGTTACAGTTGATGCTGCTTCTGAAGGACAATGAATAATCTCTTTCTATGATGAATAAGAATGAAAATGCACTCGCCTTATTATTTATCCCAAACTCTTCCCCCTGAGCAAGCATAGTTTTTTTTTTTTTTTAAGTTATCTGGATTTACTTTCCGAAAATGGGGGCCTTTGTCTGCCATCTTTTAGTCGATGGAAGTTCCTCATGAAACTGCAAATTTCTCACTGTAGCAACATGCTCTGCTCTCTTCCCCTGGTATCGGTCCGAAATGTTGATTAAATAATGCTGAATGTGTGTTTACTGCACATTCGGCGGCAAACAAAATTCTGAATCCCATTACACTGAACAATGAGTTCAAGGGTTACAGGGGTGTCCCCCCTGCCCACCTTGTTAGTTGGAATGTGTTCGAGGATTGCAGGGGTGTCCCCCGCTTCCATTGCATGGATAGCGGGGGACAATACATTTGGAAGGGAACTGAAGCCGCAGGTATAGAGGGGAGTCTGCGGCACACATAGAAGTGTGCCGCCGAAAGGTAATTGGATATATAAAGGGGAAGTGGGTATGGGGATGCGGGAAAACGTGATATGTGATCACTGTACCTTGCTGTTTTTCCAATCTGCATTTTCTTTGGATTTTCGTTGGCACAGTGATCACATAGATCCCTTTTTTCCACATACAACTGTATCTGAGTATGGCTTAGAACTTGTAAGCTTATAAAAGTATCATAAAGTCAGGCTCGTCCTGTAGGTAGTAGCACCCTGGGGAATTGCTGAAACTAGTGCAGACCACAGAGGCAATGGATTCAGACTTGGAGGCTTGACTGGATTATCCTGAGCTGATCATTGTGTCACTGACACCCCAAAGAAGCTAGAGCTCCCTTTAGACAAAAAGGATCTATTCTTGCAAGATTTTTCTTCACAAGTGCATAGGCTGTATCGAAATTCCCGCTAAGGTTTTTTTTTGAGGCAGCCTCCACAAGCTAAGGGGAGTATACACAGGAGGGAGAGCCCAACACAGACCCAGGACTAAGGGCTATAAATAAATGTGTACAAAGAGGGGTTTTGTCCTGGCTGTAGGAGTCGGAGCTAATTACAACTTATTTATTTCAAGTCAACGTTGTAGAGTATTCACTACCCTTCGGTGGCACTATTTATGCATATCCTAGGGTAGGTGTACATGAAGGAGAATAATAATCCACATGTGCTAGCTTCTTTACGAGGGGAGGAACAGCTTTTATTAAGTAACTGTCCTTCGCCCATATAACAGACCACAATTCAAACAAATATAAGCAGTAAGCTTAGATCAAAGCCCAAAACAAATTGATGCATGAACACGCTGCATGGTAACAGTGATAGATAGAGACACGAATAAAAAGACATCTTATTGGTTCTAATACATTCTGTTCTTCTCATTGTAGACCATGTTTTAAACAAGTTCACCTAACCAAAGTGGAACTAACATAACCTATTGTTCCTCTAAAATGAAGATCTTTGAAGGGTCTAACATAGCCAGGCTAAAGGGTGACCAAAATAATGGATCGACATCACTGAAATGAATCTAAACTAAGGTTTTAAGGGGACCTAACAACACCAGAAGAGGGTGAAAGTGTCCCAGGAAGTTTCGGCTTTCAGTGTGTCACAGCCTTCTTCATGGAGCCAAGGAAAGGAGTCCCCTGCAGAAAATAAAGGGGAACTAAGGTTACTACATATGATGTATAAAGAATAATGTAAAAGCATAGTGGTTAAAAGCCATGTACATTAACATGTCATTGTCAAAGGTACAGGACCCAAATAGATAAAAACACTAGTTTACTTCTATTGGTGGTCAAGTACTGACCTTTCACCGGACTGAGTCCTAAGTGGGAGCCAGAGGCTATGGATGTTTAGAATCTGATGAATTCCTCATCTGGGATGTGGTGCATTAAACTGCAGCGAAGAGCTGGATGGACGGAAAACGGAGAAGGGCTATGATGAGTGATTGACCCCTGTGTTTCACCAATACAAGAGGACATGAACTGATCACATGTGATTACATAGAAAATGAGAGCAAGGCGGAAGGTACCTTGAGGTTGTGAAACAAAAATCCAGCATGGGCATCTGTAATTTCTGGATGATAAACGTACTGGAAATGCGTGCTGGAGGGGCCTAGCGCGCGGTGAAGGAGCGGTGCTGCACGAGTCTGTGAGATCGAAAAAGAAATACAGAATGATTGGTCCGCGTGCGCACACAGTAATAGCAGGGTGTTAAAGGTAGTTAGCCTAGCACTGGCAGGCTGACGAAAAAGGGAGTTCTGTACCTGCCGTTCAGGAGCCACTGTAAATGCGTTGATTCGGGACCTAGCTGGATCCCAGAATGTAGCTGTGTTCCACAGGATGTTAGTGCGCAGGTGCAGTAAAGGGAATGCTGCACCTCCGCGCATGCGAGATGGAAGCAAAGTCATGGCAACCAAAGGCGAATAACACGGGGGGAAAGGAACTAATCTCATGCCGGCGTGAGCTACAGCAGAGGAAAAGTCCTGCTTTGGGCGCTGCTGGGAGGTACTTGTTACACTGTGAGGAAGGCGCTACAGGGCAGGGTACACGGTGTGTGGCCTGGCATTACAGGCTCGGCGAGGCAGTATGAGAGGGGCCATTAAGAGTGTTTCTGGGGTTGTGCCTTGTTAAGACTCATAGTTGTAGCCTGGAGTTTGTACATCCACCATGACTCTTTGAAGTTAAGGGAATTGGTGATGTTACTGGTGTTGTGTACTTTGTCTGCAACCCACCATATGAAATTGTCTGGGCCATGCTGAAGTTCAAGGAAGTGTGGTACCAGTGGTGCCGTGATGGTTTTACACCGAATACGGGACCAGTGTTCCCCAATTCTTTAATGTACTGGGCTCGATGTTTGCCCCACATATCGTAAACCACAGGGGCGTTCAATGATGTAGATCACGTTGCTTGATTTGCCATTTGAAAAGTGCCTTAATTTCCACTCCTTACTGCCTATGTGGAAGGTCGTCATTTTTTTAGTCTGTTTGCATGTTGTGCAATTTCCACAGGGATGGTGCCCATTGATTTCTCTCAGGTTCCACAAAGAGGATCGGGTAGTCTTTTTGCTCATCCTGGCATGGGTGAGCATGTCCTTCAAATTTTTAGATCTCTTCAATGCCATTCTTGGCATAGGTTCATCAGGTAAGCTGAGCTGAATAAGTGGCCAGAAGTTTATTAGTCCTTTAAGTTTAGTAGTACTAGGTCGAAATGTGGTGACGCAAGCCATGATGTTATCTTCCTGGGTGTCATGGGCTTTAGGTAAGAGTAGAGCTTCTCTAGGCGTAAATCTAGCCCTCTTCTGTGTGTCTCTAAGCAGTTTTTTAGGGTAGCCTCTAGCTTTCAACTTGTCTTCCAGGGCTGACGCATTCTTTTTAAATTCTGAGATGTCTGTGCAGTTTCTACGGACTCATAAAAACTGGCCACACGGGAGGTTATTTCTCAGATTGCACGGATGGTTGCTTTTGTAGTGAAGTACTGTATTGCGGTCGGTCTCCTTCTTAAACATGGTACATTCCAATTGATTGTTTTTGGGTCTAATAGTCAAATCCAAGAAGTTGATACTGGTATTGCTGCTATTGATGGTGAATTTTATCTCTTCCGTACAATTATTGATCCAGTCGAAGAAGTCCATGAGGGTATTGTTCTCCCCTTTCCAGATATTGATAATATCATCAATGTATTTGTGCCAAAGCACTATGTTGTCAAGAAATGGATTGCGTGTGTTCAGTACATTGTTATATTCATATTCTGCCATGAAGATGATGGCCATACTCTGGGCAAATGCTGTCTCACGGATTTGTAAATCGAAGGTCTCCTCAAATTGGAAAAGTTGTTTGTAAGCGCTAGTTCCAACAACTCAACTATAAAGTTGGTCAGGCCTCTTGTTTGTATCATATGATGCGTAAGATGGTGCCTGATACATTCCACCGCTGAATCTTGGGGGATACTTGTGTAGAGGCTGTTAATATCCATAGTGACTAGTATGTCTTCAGATGGATTAAAGGGTTGATGTTCAAATTTGTTGATGGTCGACATGGTGTCTCGCAGGTATGTCAGTGTTTTCTGACTCAGAGGCTTTACGAAGTAATCAATTAACTTCCCGATAGGTTCCAGTATTGAACCACATCCCGACACTATGGGTCGTCCTCGTGCCGTTGTCTGGTTCTTATGGAGTTTCGGTAGAGCGTAAAATGCAGGGGTCCGCCCACTGAGTTGTTCAAAAAGATTTCCTCTTTGTCAGAGATCCAGTTATTGACCATAGCGAATTCTGTTGTCCCTTTAATTCTTATTTTTATTTCTGCAGTAGGATCTTTGCACAGTTGTTTATAGTTGTCCTCATCATTTAAGAGTAACAGCACCATTTGCTTATATTGATCTCTGCTCTGCACTACAACTCCACCTCCCTTGTCTGCTGCTTTAATGACAATGGAAGTGTTCTCAGACAGCGGTTTCAATGCTTTCTGTTCACCATGATTGAGATTGTGTCTTTTATGTGACGTAGCATGCCGTACTTTTTTCATTTCTTGTTTAATGTATTTCTCAAAAGCAAGAACAGATGCCAGCATCTCATTGTCGTTCGGGAAGAAGTCGGATTTTTTCCTCAGCCCTGAATCTTCAGGTTCCAAATGGCTTTCTTTATCATGAAAGAAGATCTTTCTTCTGATAGTCCTATAAAAGTTAGTGAGTTCTTGGTCAAGCCGGAACCAATCCGTATGGTTCGTCGGGATAAATGACTGTCCTTTGGATAGTAGAGACTTCGCCTCTTTGGTGAGTGCAGTCCCTGAAAGGTTAAAGATAGGTATTATTTCTAATACCGCCTCCGTCTCCTGTTGTGGTTCGGTGCCCGCCACCGTGGGTAGTTGAAAGGAGGCATTGGCGGACACTGGAGGGCCCCAGTAGCCTCCCCTGGGCCCCCCTTGGCCTAAAAAAAAGTCAACATCTGTGGCTGTGGTTGGTTACCATGGTTAGTTGGTCTTCCACTGGTGTTAGTTTGGTCGTCATCAGATGATCCTGAGCTCGATGTATTCCAAAACAATACTGGTCTACGTCTATTTCTTGAAGGTCCTGGTTGGTTCATTAATCTTTCTTTTTCCTTTTTGTCCTTGTATTCAGCTGATGGGTATGGATATACTAGTTCAAGTTGGAAATTTTTAATGTCTTTTGCTAGTTTTTAATGCTTTTTTTCCAGCGTGCTGCTCATAAATGTGTCCATCTTTTTATTTATTTATTTCAGTTTGTCTCGCGTGTTTTCCAAGCTTTCATCATTAAGAAATTTGTTCTCTTGGTCTTTGAGTTCTTTAGAAATGTCTTGATGGATCCTCTGGCGGTGGTAATAGTGAGAACCATAAGGTCCCTACTACATTTAGTAGCAATTTTGCTAAAACCAAGCATATAGTCTTTGTCCTCCAGGAATAAAGCTGGTTCATTACGAACTACCAAACCGACCGGCACTAGGTTCACCCTAAGGTATTCCCTTAGGAAGTGACTGTGTAATTCGGTTCTACAGCATCGTTTTTTAAGGTTGAGTAAGTCATCTCCTGACGCTGTAGATGCTAAGTTTAGTTTTGTTCTGCTCCCTCTATATTAAATAGCGTGGCACCTTGAATGATTTGTAGGATCTGCTCTTCCGTGAAGCTAAGAGTCTGATCCATAATGAGGAATGATAGAATAGGTGAAGGCAAGACAGGATGGCCAACAATAGTGAAAGAAAACTAGAGAGGGTCCTATTAGATAATAACTAAATTAGTGTAGCAAAAGATAATGTGAAAGGAACCCTATTATAGCACACTGGCTATATCGAGAACAGTATACACAGGAGGGAGAGCCCAACACAGACCCAGGACTAAGGGCTATAAATAAATGTGTACAAAAAGAGGGTTTTTTGTCCTAGCTGTATGAGTCAGAGCTAATTACAACGTATTTATTGCAAGTCAACGTTGTAGAGTATTCACTACCCTTCGGTGGCACTATTTATGCATATCCTAGGGTAGGTGTACATGAAGGAGAATAATAATCCACATGTGCTAGCTTGTTTACGAGGGGAGGAACAGCTTTTATTAAGTAACTGTCATTCCGCCCATATAACAGACCACAATTCAAACAAATGTAAGCGGTAAGCATAGATCAAAACAAATTGATGCATGAACATGCTGCATGGTAACAGTGATATAGAGAGACACACGAATACAAAGACATCCTGACATTTGTCATGTCATCTTTGATATCCTGGGTGTTAGTCTTAGCAGTGCACGGTGGTGGCGCGAGTTATGGTTGCTTAGCTGACATAAAAGAAAGGGGATAAAGATGGGATGGCGTCAGTGATGGCATCAATGACGTGTGGTGGCATCTTTTATGGTCGGGGTGGTAGTGGTAGCAGTGGAGAGTGCTGATGGGGAAAAAATGGGTGCTTAGCCTACCATAACTCCCGAATTTCAGGGGGTTTTTAGATTGTACTTGTAATCATAACGTCCTTTTTACAAAGTTTTTGTACAGAATGGCATAGGTTTTTAATAGGGTAACTTAACCATAACGTCCCTTTAACAAAGTTTTTTTTTGTAGTGAATTTTGGACTTTTTTAGTAGGGCAACGTAACCATAATGTCCCTTGAGAAACGTTTTTTGAATGATTTGCTTAGGTTGACAGTACCATAAGTGGACTGAAATTTTTATTGAGCATTTAGAAGGATTCCAATAGTAACACATAAACATACCGTAAAGCAACATGTGACTTCACTGGCCATCTTTCTACAAATTGCACAGTACCATATGCTGTTGCACAGCATGGCCACATGGTGCAGAATGCATAAACACTGCACAATAATATGGGTGAGTCGTTGATGGTGTGGAAGGACATTGTGTATTGTTGTACGAATTTGTAACTGCAACACTTCCCGTTCACAACTCAACAGGGCAAGTTTGCACCACAATAGAAGCAAGAGTGCATACTGAGGTCTTTGATTCAGTAAACCCCATTCCACCCTTACAAAAGTGGGGGCTGAATGCCATTACCAATACAGATTTTACGGCACTAACCCATTCCACCAAAAAAAAGGATTTTTTTTATCTTTAACCGGAACGCCTCCGGCGTTCCCATTTTGAAGAAAACAAATCCTTTTCCAAGATGGCCACCATGGAAAGGGAAAGCGGCCGTTGCATAGAAAGTCTTTTTCCACTTTCCATTACAGCTGCCAGAAAGTAAAAAAGGACAACGTGTGACCATAGTGGGCGAAGAAGATTTGTATTTGTTCGAAAATGTGTGGTTATCAGCTACACCTTTAACAGAAAGCCAGTGTCTGGTGGACATGTCGACTGCAATGTTTTGTCCCAACCTGTAAATGGAAGTATTTACCTCTCCGACACTGTGGTCAGTAAGCATACCTACAGCGTACCCTTCAGAGATGTAAGGTGTACCGTTGATTGCTTATGTACATGACGACACTTGTGAAGTATGAAAACACTGACATGTAAAATACAAAGGTGCTTGTTTCTGCGCAATGACCTTTACATAAATGTGTGGAGCATACAGGGAATATGTTTGGCAAAAATGAGCGTGCAGAACGCAAAAAAGTAATCCTCTAATATGTGGACAAAATCACAACAACCCCTGTGAAGTGCACGAATGGCAGAAATATGGCAAGCAACAGCCTTATCACTGACCTGTGCACACATTTTTGTATAAGTGCCACAAGGTGAAAAGGGTGAAGAAATGTCTAGTGAGAAGGTGAAAAGGGTGAAGAAATGTCTAGTGAGAAGGTATAAGGAAGCATTGCTTTTGAAACGTTTCTTTACAGCAAACACTTTCAGTGCACCTGATCTCATTTTTCCACTTTTAGAAAGATACCAAATCTGACAACATAGCGTCTTCATGCAGAACTAATCTTTGTAATTGGGGCAGCTGGGTAACAAAGTACACTAAAGGCACGAAAGCATAATAGATAGCCCTGAGCCTTACGTTGCCAAAGCAAGTGGTGTGCAATAGCGTTCTGGATAACGTTCCTTGGCAGAGTAAACAAATGCTTTCTTAAAGGCTTACGCACAGTGATACGGCACCTAATAAAGAACATACTACAACCTGCAACGTAGCATGGCAGATTGTGAAGGGGAACATGAAATGATTAAAAAACACACTGACATGTAAAAAGTAGTAATGTACTTTTGTTTCACAATGCACAGCGCTAAATCATCGCCCTTTTGTCAGTTCAAAGAAATTTGAAGTTTGTGTCTCCGCCGCACAATGAAAATGTTAATTTTGACGGTCACGTTGATGTTTTCCCACACAGTCACCATGCGTTGGCGCCACAGTTTTTATCACGCACACAGTGTGCAGTGGCGACACAGTAGTCGGTTTCCTCTCACATTCATTGGCAAGATGCTGTCAAATCGCTGTGATGTAGTCCATCAGAAAGTATGTTCGTGGCAATGGTGACGTTGTTGTTTAACCACACATAAATTATGCGTTGTTGACACGGTAGGCGTATTCCTGTCACAGTGATTTACAAGGCGACGTGAATGCCTGCGAACTATGACACCAGAAAGGAGGGTATGTTGCTTCTTACTGCTACAACTGCGTAGGGACATAGAGGTCCGATGCGGTCATCCCATTCAATGATGACGCACATACAACCGGTGACGAATAGCTGCAATTGACGATTAAAAAAACCTGTCACTCGGACGCTGCAATCCATGACACTCGCAATACGGAAGGAAGTAGCTGAGGGGAAAATGACAAAAAATATCTATCTATATGAAGCCTTTGCGAAAATGTAAGGTGTATTACATAGCATCTCTATAAATAATGTTATATGGGGAAATGTACTGACTCCCTACAAACGGTGACAATGTGCAATAGACATACTAGGTAAAAAAGTATCAGTGTCACATACATTTTGTAGGTAATAGTGGAAATTGTAGTGACATCGTACAGACGGCGGTAATGTGCAATCTGAAATTTCAACGGCACATAAACTTCCAAATGCATTACTAGTAATACATTTTCTTTTTTTTTCACACTAAGTAAATAATGGCAGTTTGGTGTACAGGCCTGAGAAATAAGCTTACATTATGTGCACCGGCTCCATTTCAGCCTCCGCAGTCACACAATAGTTGTTTGCAGTAAGACGTCCTCGGGAACTGATATTTCATGAGCGTCACAAACCTTTTTTGAAGCATAACTTATCAAAGGGAATGTTTCACAAACTGTGACTCCCTACATTCTTTCTGTCTCTGTTCCGTGTACGTCAAGGTCGAAAAACAATTGACCCTTATGAGGTTTGCTACATGTGCGCCCATACTGAGCGCCTACTGAAAAAATGAAATGAAATGAACTTCACTCCGAACGCAAATTTTGCAACAACATATCAGCAGTCAATAATGAGAACCGTTACTCCCGACCACGTGCAGACGCGCTGTGTTGATGAATCCGTGCAGATGGCTGCCTCAGATTCCAAAACATAGATGCCAGTCTAACCGCACTACTTTTGATGGTGGCTTCTTACATAGATGCAGTTAGGAATTTTGTACGTTGCCTACCAAGTTTCACTGTACAGGACGATATTGGTAACAAGAATAAAGCACGGTTTCACTTTGTACTACCACGTATAACTAATGCTTACCTTTCCACACAGTGTTTCATGAAGTTATGTTTGTGGGAATTTCGGCGTTCAACCAAAAAAGTAAATGACCATGGCGGACGTATCAAAAGAATGCTACGCACTTGACGCTGCGGCAGAACCAATCGGTGAAAGCGCTACATCTTGATGTACAGCATGCAATAGATTAGCCAATAGAAATCTTCTCCACTGAGCGAACAGGGAAGTGGGACCGCGGAGCGGACATAGGTATCACTAATTCTTAGACTGCTACTTTTTGATTATGATTTCTCAAAGAATTTACAAAAGCACACTTTGGGGAACAAGCCCCTGCTGCAAAATTGATGACAATCTGTCCAGTGGTTTGCCCTGTAGCCATGCGCAAAGTTTTTGCCCCATTCAGTCTATGGGAAAAAAAGAAGTTTTGGGACCCTCCCTATAACTTTGACCCCCCTGGACGAATCCTTACCAAACTTTGGGGAAAAATTCAGAGTGGCCCATATACTTTTCTTTGCAAACTTTGGTAAGGATTCATCTAGGGGGAGCCGAGTTATAAGCCGCCCAAAAAGTGCTCTTCCTATGGAAACAGCAACTTAGCCATAACTACATGGCCACTACAGTGGCCATGTAATATACTGGTCCAAAATGGAGCAGGGTTCAAAACACATGAGTGAGTTAAGAATGCATCTCATCGTGTCGTGGAGCGCGTCTTAGTAATTACTGAAAGTGTTGTGGTATTGGAAGTTAGAGAACCGCGAGTGGTAGAAAGGCACGAGTGACTGTAACATGCAATATAAAGTTGAGGGTATGCACGGCGTCAGTGACTAGAATCAAATAATACCAGTATCAAGTGTGGTAGGGCTAACAACTAGTCTGGGTTTTCAGGTAAATAGTGAAAGCAAAATAAAGTAAAGATAGCAAAAGCCACATAGCACCGTACTAGATTAAAGTAGTTTTGGATCAAGTATCCCAACAGGGTGATACGTGCGCCTAGTGGGGATAGCTACAGAGGCATGACAATGGCGTGATTTGCGGTCGTGTGCTCTGCAAGCGTTAGTAGAAGGCGGCTGCGCGTGAAATTACATAGGCACCTAAGTAGCAGGGGCCAGGTGTCAAGTGCTTACCACCGGCTTATGCTCTGGAGGGACGCGGCGGGTAATAGAGAATCGGGCAGGACCGCTCCCAAACGACGTGCTGGGCGATTAGGGGAGAAGCACCATAAATGGAAGGTTAGAGCCAGTCAGATTACGTCTGTGCGTGCACAGCGTCGGACGTCTCGATGGTAAACAAAGACCACGGAGACTACGCGTCCTCTGTTGTTGTGCGTCCGCCATGATGGAATGGTGTGGAAATTGCCAGTAAGGATGGAAAATGATTAAAACAGTTAAAACCTGAAAGAAGGCAGGATCGCGACAATAAGTCTAATAACCATTAGGTACAATCAAATTGAAATTTAAAATAACATGCCTATGGATAAAATCATATCTGGGTATAATTTGTTGTACCAAGTACCTGATAGACCTACAGCCACTGACGGTTCGGGCACGCCTGCTGTCCTTGGATGACAGGACAGAAAATCGTCTGGATTATCCTCCTTCCCTCTGCACTAAATTGTGTTAAACGCATAGTCCTGCAGCCTCAGGCCCACCAAGCGATGCAAGGAGACCTCTTCGCCTGGGGGTTTCCATACAGAAAGAGTATGGCCTGGTGATCTGTGATAATTGTAAACGGCTTCCCATACAGAAACAAGTGAAAATGTTCAGAGGCCCAGACAACAGCCACGCTTTCCTTTTGAGCCTGAGAATAGGCGTGTTCCGTTTTTGACAGGCTCTTACTGGCGTACAAAACAATATGCCTCTGTTGGGAGTTCTCTGGCGCCTTTTGGGACATAATGGCACCCAGCCCTACAGGGCTTGCATCTACGGTCAGCTCAGTCTCTTCTCTCTCTGCATCAAAGTATGCCATGTTCTCAGCCTCTGCTATGTGGTCTCAGATTGTTTTAAACGCCTCTTGGCACGCTGGAGACCACAGGAATGGTACTTGCTGCTTTGAGAGAGCCCTTAGCGGTTCACTGATAGTGGCAAAGTCCTTAATGTATCGCATGCACTACCTTGTCAGCCCCAGAAAAGATTGAAGCTCTGAGGCACTGGATGGGGGAAGCATCTTGTTAAGTGCAGAAACCTTCTCGTGGTCTGGAGTCATTCCTTTCTCTGAGAAAATGTGCCCTAAGAAACACAGGGTGCCTTTCCGGAATTCGCACTTATCTCAATTTAATGTGAGGTTGACTGCTTCTAATGTCATGTATACTCTGCAGAGGGTGTCATCCTGTTTCTCCACACTCGTTCCAAACGCCAAAATGTCATCGCTGTAGTTGATGCAATTCAGAATGTGTTTTATTACATTGTGTAGAGACACAATGTAATAAAACACATTCTTAATACTACTTGGAATATTTTCACCAATGACGAGACTCCCAAGCTTGGTCTCTTGTATCTATATAAGCCAAGATGGGTGACAACAGTGATGATGTACCAGCTCTCTGGGCTTAAGACCAGCTGGCAATAGCCCCTATTCAGGTCCAGCTTGGAGAATACCTTGGCACCATTCAGAAGGTGTACCATGTTGGTGATGTAAGGGGCCAGGTGTTATTCTCTCTTGATGGCCTGATTAGGCAGTCTCGTGTCTACGCACAGCTGGATGGCTTCAGAGCCTTTTTTTGGAATGGGCACGATAGGCGACACCCATGGTGTGGGGCCCACAGCTGGCTGTATGATGTCTTGCTCCAGCAGTTTGTGGAGTTCTTCCTCCACAAACTGGCACCTGACATATGTTGACAAGAATGCCTCTATAGTGTTGCGCCACCGGCTGGATGTCCTCATCAATGTGAAGTTTGATTTGTCTGTTGCGTAATTTGCTTATGCCCTTGAAAAGTGTCATGAACAACTGGTCAATCTTGTCCACGGTATCAATGTATTTGTTGACCATCAGCCTGTACAGCACATGAATTAGACCCATGTCAATGGCGGTCTTAAAGCTTAAGCTGCATCCACACTCTGTCGACGTGGAGATCACATGTACCAGAATCTTTCTTTCTTGCATCATTCCTCAAATTGACCTAGGCACTTCAGCTGATATTTAGACCCATATGGGTAGATGTCCACTTCAGATGAGTGGAGTCTGGGTGCTTGAGGAAGGTTCCTGTAAATGTGCTCACTAATAACCTTCACCGTAGCACCAGTGTCTATCAAGAACTCTGTTTGCCACTCATTTAGGTGCATGAGCATGACGGGCTGTGTTTTGTGGCTTGCTTGTTGCCCAGATTTTATAGGTATCCTTTCTGCCATTATTCCCCTTGTGAGGAGCATAGTTCCATTTCAGATGGTGACTGTTCAACTAAGTATTGCACATGGAATCTCGATTGCCTCTCTGGTCGTGAAGAAGTGACTCAGTATCTCCTCCAATCCTTCACTTGCTTGTCCTCCCTCTGATCCTTTACTGGTTTGTTGTCTCCTGAATCAGGCTCTCGTCGAACCCCCCCTTCTCTGTGCCTCCCATGCATCTGGGCTGTAATATGGGATGCCTCTGAGACCGTGGTAGGTGCCTTCTCTCTGGGCCTGGTCTTGTTGCTACCTTCAGTCTCCTTTTCCCAAACCTCTAGACATCTGGCACACTGATTTGAAGTGGTTTTCCCCTCCACACACTGAGCACCTCTGTCCTATTGCCAGATACGTGCCATTATGGGGAAACTCGTATCCACATCGGTAATGAAACGGCTCTCCTTGAGTCCTTTGTGCCCCCATCAGTTTCTGTATCATCTCCGGGTGCATGTGCAAGCTCTTCCGGTTGCCATCCATCAGTGACTCCACCGCAAGTTCCGCTCTCGCCAGCATCAATATCTCCTAAAGTATTCGGAATGTCTAACAGTTTCCTTCTGAAGTTTTGTGACTGGTATCCTGCAATTATCTGAGGCTGTAAGGCCTCCGTGTTGGAATAATTATTAAAGTCACAATGTTTTAACTTGATTCGCAGCCTCATCAAAAACATGTCCAGAGTTTCACCTTTTAGTTGTTTTCTTAGGATGAAAATCTTGTAATCCACATTCGTATGTGGCATGAAGTAGGTAGGTAGAGCAGTTTCTAAGCCCTCAATAGTGTCTATGGAGTCAGCAGGCAGTTTGTCAATGATTTCCCTGGCGGCTGGGCCTGCCACTTACTTCAAAAGCCACGCTATCTGTTGTCTTCCATGGGCCCCATAGCACCCACGTAGAGCTCAAAATCCCTAATCCACTTGAGCTCCATATTGCTGGTGTCTGTGACATCAAACACCCCCAGGCTACTGCACAGCCATGGATTCTTGGACTCTGCTGCACTTGTGTCCTGATCCGACATGTTGGGTGAAAAGACTGATCCCTATTGGGGGGGGTCACAGGACTGGGAATCCAAAGTGATGTTGATAACTGGGTGCTTTTTGTGCTTGGGATCGGTGGGTGTCAATACAGCTGATCCAACAAATAGACTTTCACACACTTGCCCGTGTGTACGCTCACCTCAGCGTTCCGGATGCCGGTCTATCCTCCAAACATGGTGGCTGCCTCATGGGCACCACCACAACCAGGAGTGAAAATGAAAGCAGCCACTGAGGCATGACTTTCTGATTGTTGCCACACTACAGTGAATTGTTTACCCTGCAAGGGATTCATCCCTTATTTCTCATCTTTTTACCACCTGACTACTTCATGCCAACATTGGATGTGACTTTCCATTTTGGTACTTTATCCAATTTGAGGCACTTGTCCCTTATATGCTCTGATGCGCAACTCCTCTACCTATGACAGTTCCAAATTGTTGCTCCCTTTATGACCAAGCTAAGTAATTGGGCCTTGAAGACGACCAGCTTGGTCGAAACGTGTGTCGGCTGTCCCATAATAGATTAATATAAGAGTACCAGTCTATGTGTACATATTATTAGAGACTTGAGAAGGAATAACTTGACTGTAGCAATCAATGTTTTCGGCAGCGTAGGCTGGCCGCTTGTCGCTAATGTAGGCTCCTAACTCGTGGAGACTACCCACGAGGCACCAAACCCACACTGTGGTGCAGTATGCAAGAAGCGGACTCAGATATGCTTTCCACCCTCGCACTGAATTACTGAATGCCCCACTACGTCATATCCCACTCTGCTCCCCAGGACCTGCCCCAAACTACATTTCCCAGATGTCCGACGCTAGAGTCCACCTCTTTCACAAGCGGCAGAGTGCTGCATAGCAGGCGCGAGTGTGCCCCTTTCACAAGTCCGCGTTCCAAGGCTGTCATGCACAATGCCTTGCTTTGTCCCCCGTCCTTCTCAACCAATCATTAATAAGATCTCAATGTGCCAACGGTAGGTACACCGTTGCTCTTCAGCAGTGGCGTCGCCAGGAATCAAGTTTAGGAGGGGCACAGAGAGGGCCACAGACAAAAGTAAGGGAGGGTGTTCTGTAATATTTGGTATCCCATACCGATCCGGTATCCCCTGGTCTTCGGCTGTCTTCGGCTGATTGTTGATTGGCTGCATTAAGCCTGAGCAGCGGCCCCTCAGCTGTCACAGACATAAGCAGCAAAGCACGTTGCTGTAATAGATAAAACACTGCTCATCCCGAGACAAAGCTTTGCATTAAAACGCAAGGCTGTCTTTGAGGAAGCCGCTGATGTAAAGCTTTCTCTCAGAATAATAAAGTGTGATTAATCTATACCCACAACGGAAAGAAGCTCGGCATTGCATAAACTTTGACTTGTCATTAAAATACGAGGCTTCAACTGAAGCCATTAATGACTCCTTACAGTTTATGAAATGTCGAGCTGCGCTTTGTGGTAATAACAAGACAGTTACATCTTATGAAAAGCCTCCCTATATTATCCTGTAAGTGGAGTATTCAGCATTGCAAGATGTGGTGAGGGGGACAGCCACGGTGAAACTCCTGCTACTTTCCCCTCAAATGCAGTGCACGCAATTCCAGGTTGTCTCATTCGCGCACACAAACCGCCCACCCCTGCCCCAATCTATTTTTTTGGTAACATTACTAGTGGCATTTTGCATTTTAACACAACAACAAAAAAACGGCAGAATCATTACAGATGCAGGGAACTCATCTATTAGAGCTCTGTCCAGGCGCTCTGGGGCAAAATACATGCACATCAACTAATTTGCATATGGATTGCACCAACAGAAATTACTTCACAGAAAGCAAATCGCAAGGAGCATCATCAGTCTTTGATACTTGGAGGCAGAATGCAACTGACTTTAGAATAAGTTGTCATAAGTAAGCCAAGTGGCAAATAATTTTGTGGTGCAAAATACCTAAATTGCACTGTTATATATGGAGCAAGTCAGGCTTTTTTTTTTGGCTTTTTTTTATTTTTTAAATAACAGCATGATATATTAAAGCTTTGAAGTGAATCACTTACAGAGCTGCAGATAAGACACAGTCTGATTACAAGGTCTGCTCAGGATCGCACACTTTGGTTAAATGGTGAAACTGGGATGTGGACAATTTAAGCAACTGAGCACATCTTCACAGTTTTAGTTTATATAGATATTTATTAATGTTTCCCTTTGCATTTCATGTGCTTAAATAATACTTTATAGCAATGCCTTGGCAGCAAAGCACATTACATAAGAAACTACCCTTTCATTATTAACTTTAACTATACATCATTATAGAAATAGGTTGAACAATAAGAGGATGGATTTAGTTCTATTGTCCCCATCCTGCAGGATGCATGCAAAGTCACAATAGCATCATGCAGATTAATGTGAGCCTAACAAACCCCCCCTTGGGTAAAGCCATACTCATTATTTCATAAAGTCTGCAGCATTATGCAACCGTCTCACACCTGATCACTCCCTCCCATGCACATTTCTAAAGGGACAAAAGTCCCTGCTAATAATCCACCCTCCCTCCCATCAGTGCCTAATGGTTCACATTGAAATGCTCTGTTGACACAGATTAACTTGCGAGCCCCTCTGCTGCTGCCCTGAACTCCTTGGGACATTGTCCTGGCAGAGGTTTCGGAAAGGGTAAGGTGTCCTGCTGCCAGGACAATTACTGTGCTGAGCAGGAATCACTCAGCATGCATTGTCCTGCCAGGGGGACACCTTTCCCGTTTTGGCACCTTCATTGAGGTGCCGAACAGGAGAGGTGGCCCACTGACGGCCTGGTCAGGCTCTCAAAAGAGCCTGTGGGGTGGCAGTGTGCCCCCCCAGCCCCTGCTCGGTATGCCACTGTGTCCAGGTGTTCTCCAGCCGATCAAGGTATGAAGCTTTACAGTCCCTGGTGCCACATCTATGAGTTCATGAACCACCCTTGTGCATTTCACCCATCCTCCTGATTGAAGGGCTTTAACACACCACATAAGACTTCCTCCATTAGGTTCTACATTTTTTTTGTCAAAATGTTATATTCAAGAAAGAGCGTGAACAGTAATTTCAACAAAGTGATACATCCTCATCATATACCGCCACAGATTCCTTACATAAATCAAGAAATGCAACCTTTCAAATACAATTTTCCATCAAAGAGGCACTAATAAAAACAACCACAAACAGCAATACATAAGGAAAGTCGGTGGGTACAAGGTGTGTTTGTGACAGACAGCAACATGAACATCTACAAGACGGAGCACACTGATACAACAAGCATTAGCAATACGAACAGTTTGGGCTTTTTTGTAGGCATGGCAAAGGCATTTGTCAGGCACAGTCATATTGGTATTAACTGCCCATTGGTAGTTGCAGGTGCAAAAGGGTGGCATTACCTGGGCCTCTAAGCAGTGCCCGACAAGTTCCTAATATTATACACAAGCCAAAACTGTTGGCTTTGCCAATGCTTGTGCTGAACAGCACTTCAATGAAATAAACACAGAGTGCTTATAAATTAAGTGGCTGAATGCAGACCTGGCTTCAGCATTTTTATTACATCAGTAGCGTGTTTACAGAGCAATTAAGTCTGCAAGCTGTGTGACCCTCCTCATATGCTGACACCTGAAGGGTTTCCGTCAAAGAGGCTGATACCTTAAAAGTAGGTACTGGGACAAGGAAGAGTAACATGGAGGTAATATGCCTGAGAGATATGTGTAGAAATGAGCATTTCTACACATGAAGTTGACTTACGACTGTGCTGGCCTGGTAACAGCTGCTATCACACCCGGCTGGTGTGCATAGTGTAGTTCACTCCACAAGCAGAAGAGCCCCATGGGAGCAACCTCTCTGCCTGCCGCTCTGTGCTTTTCTGTGCAGCGCCCTGCGAGACCCTCACACACCTTCTCGACCACAAACGGCATGCCCTTGTGGCATTGGGCAGAGCGATGTGGGCAACACAGAATGCTGTGCAGAAACATCAACACAGTAGGCATACATGTTGTGCCTCTCACCCCTTACAGCATCTGCAGGTAAGAAGCCCTCAATTCCGAACACAAGTGGGATACTGCTTTGGTGCATGGGTGCAGCAGGCACGCATTATGTTGCCTCCCTTTTACAATGGCCTGGGCTCAGACCCTGAGTCAGGAGATAAGTGAGATGTTGTGCTGCTGCAAAGTGCCACCTCTTCTCTCTTGTATGTCCTTTGGTCTCACATCCTTAGTTCAGAAGATGTGCATGAGTGGAGTACTGTACTGATGTATTCCTCTTTTGTGCAGATCAATACAGAAGCCCTGCCGGATTATTTGTCAGTGAGTAGGATTGATACAGCCTTCCCTTTCAAACCCCACTGCCACAAGCTTGTTAAAGCATGTTCGCTGCTTCTAGTGCAGTTCTTGGTGTAATCCCCTGGTTTAGCAAAGTCTTCCATACCGATGTTGTCAACGCTGTGAGGCCTCATTAGAATATGTTTCACCATGAAAATATTTGAAATAAATAAAATAAAAATTGTACCTACTCCTGCTCACATGGAGATCACGGTACCAAGTGTATTAATCCTCTCCACAGCAATATTACCAGCCAGCTATCTTATAGGCTGTGTATATCATACATTTGTTAAGAAGGAGATGCATACAGCAGGCGCAGGCAGTATGTAAAAACAGATTAATTGGCATGCTTATTAATGCCGTTCAAGGGTGCCCCAGTGATTGGTGGTGTTCTGCAGGTGGGGAATTATATTTATAACATGTGTTTATCCCTTCCATGATTATTTTCTGGATGCCATATTGGGTGCTGGAATGGTAAGTGTTTGTCTTTATCTCTCTCTACCGGTCTCTCTCACACAATCTTTGACAAAACACCCTCCATAAACTAAATGCACTCTTGCCACTTCAATAATACGCCTTGACCATTAACCTCATATAATTTCAAGGTCTTTGATAGACCCTGAAAGTATAAAAGGTGCAGTCTAGAGGTGTTCCTCAGATCTCTGTGGTGGGGACTCAACCCACAGAACAACCTTACTGGCTCAACAGATGGCTATAGTCTGCCATGGTCCACAATCGCTGTCCATGATCGGCAAGACTTGACCATGACAGGCGATGCTTGGCAATGGTTCGCTATGATTGGGGATGGTGGGCCATGGTTGGCAATGATTGTCTTGGGGATAGGCAACTGTGGTTGGTTTGGACGCTGGCGAAAGTCAGCAATGGCCAACTGTGTTTGGCAATGGTCGCCTGTTGTCTGATCCTAAAAAACTTTTGGTAATATGAATAATGCAAAATGCAAAACCTTTTAACTGCAGATAACCAAAAAACAAGACAGTTCAGCCAAACAAAAGCCAGACTCTATATCTGCCTCTGCCAACCCTTATATGTCATGCTTTTGCCTACTTGACGCTTATCTGATCAGGTTTCATTTTAGAAACTCTTTCAAATTGCATCCCGATCCAAGATGGCGCCGAGATGCTTTTGCCACGCGGTGACATCATCGCGTTCACGTGCTCAGCAACATCAGATACCCGGAAATAAATAGAGGTAATTCAGAAGGCTTCTCGCATTGCAATTGTTTTGTATCGCAGAACACTAGTTTGCCTTGCAACCTCGTGTTTTCTACTTGTTCCTGGTTCCTGTAAAGACAAATTCCCAGAATAACAAATTTACCTGGAATGTCTTCTCAGCACCATGTTTTTCCCCCTGGGACCTGGCTCCCAGGGTAGCCGTAGTGCTTACCTTTTATCCTGTAATCGGGTTGCATGGTGGCTACCTGAAAGGACAGGCCTTACCTCTTCCCAGCAAAGGAGTCCAGAAGCAAAGAGGTAAGGACTGAACCTGACGCCTTATCTCCTAGTCATCATTTAGGGCATTCATTTTGGCTAACATGCAGAGGGGAACTAAACCACCACCTCATGGAGCCAAAACTTAAAAATTCAAATGTAATCAGTACTCAAATAATTCGACTAAAATAAAAAGTCAAATAAAAAATGAATCAAATAAGAGATAAAAGTAAGTTTGAGTCCCTGTAATATAGCCAGGGGTGTTAATGTCTCTGTTACAGAGATATACTTGTATCCTACAGGTCCGAATTTCCCATTCCCAGTTAGATTGCACAAAGGGTTAATATCTGATTTGTCTGTTATATGCACTGCACATACCTACCATTCTAAACAATGGAAGAGCTGTGGCCCCTGCAGCCCACCCCTGAAAAACGGAAAAATATATTACGATTTGCTCCTCATAAAAACAAATGTCCCTTCTTCTGGGTGCTCCAGCACGGGAGCAGGACTTTTTTCATTTAAATAGGGCACTGCTGCTACACCAGAATGGGACAGCCTTTGAAAGACTACCCATGCTGTTGTGGCAGCGGCGCACTATTTAAGTGATAAGCTCTACGCTCGTACACAGCAGCTTGGAGCTTTTCATTTAAATAGGACGTTGCTGCTACACCAGTAAAGGGTAGCTTCTGAAAGGCTTCCCTGAGCTAGTGTGGCAGCGGTGCCCTATCACCAGCCAGATACAGAAGGACGCCCTGCGGCAGACCGGGCTTACAGCTGCCCGTCTGCCTCATGGGGTAGAGCTTGCTAAGGTGGGTCGTAGCGAGGTTCTGGACCGAACTGGCACTTGCCTGTACTACAGAGACCTATTCTAGAATCAGAAGACGCTGCTCTAGTATTTGTGTGAGTGGGTAGGGGCTGTGCATGGGGGATGTAGCCGCTTCCCTCGTGTGCTGAGGAGGGACACATTGAAACAATCAGCGAGGGATCCTAGCATTCTCAGTGTCCCAAAAACAAGTCTGTTTGGTTGTAGCTGAAGACTGTGATGGGAGGCAGGCCTAGTTCTCAGTTGTCAAACCCTCAGAGGAAGCCACTCTCCAAGGTTATGATCAAGCTCAGTGGGACAACTTGTCAACTAACTGCCAACTCACCCTAGTTTTGGCAGAGCCTCCATTGTTTGTGATTGCCCAGATACAATTCCCTTTCACACTTTCCCTTCAACATAAAAAACATACAGTAGTCACTCAGTGGCCGATTAAAGCTTGCACCCAATGCCTGTTTAACCGCTGTGAGAAACCTGAAGGTGTCACCCTGGCTAAATCTCCCAGAGATCTGTCGCCCAGGTGGCCAGGACATGGCCATCGCTATTGGATCCTGCGGGTGGACTAGTGAGGGAGGATCACCTGGATGGGGTGTCCTCGGTGAGTGGGACACTGACGGGTGAGACATGGTATCCCCCTTCCTTCAACACCTTTTCCCCATCCTCTTCCGTAGGACATTCAAAAACACTGCCCCCCCTTTTCCGACACGAACACTTTCGCACAACATGAGACAATGGACTAACACCAGGGCCGTTTACCTGACTTGTCCCAATACCAGGATCAGGCAAAAGTCAAGCAATTTATCAGAATCACACACCTGACGGCCCTTTCCCTTCCCCAGAGGGATAAAAAGGGGAGCAAGAGAGCATAGAGAGCACAGTATGAGCGAGGCAGACCGCACAATGAGGCAGCTATCAAGACCAGGCAGTTCAAGAGGAGGAGAAAGGTGGCAAACATCGAGAGGCAGACAAGGAGAGACACGACCTTGCCCTTCTTGACAAAACCCAGCGAAACCTCTGCAAAAGGAATCGTAAAACCGAGGACAATAGCCCAAGTGTCCTGCAGCAGATGTCAAAGGTACACCGAGCGTATTGACGCTGATAAGCTGGATCGAGGGAGACTCCTGCTACCATGGTACCAGCCTTGACTCCAGTTGCGAAGAAAACCAAGTGGTTCATCACAGCCAGTGAGTCGAAGGGAAAACTGATAAAAACCGGGCTGTGAGGAATGAAAGTTGCAAAGTGGCAAAGTAAAAGAAGTACAAAGAAAAATTGTAAAGGGGAGACCAGTTGCAGAAGAGGACCAGCACCACGTGGGTGCTGCTTCGAGAAACTCTGGGCGACTCTGATCCCTGAGTGAAACTACAGATACCAGAAGGCCGTAGGAGAGCCGTCGAGACTGCTCAAAGTGGTCATACAGGAGGTCAAGCAAAATCCCTGTACAGTCGAAAGCCTTTGACCTAAGAACTATAAGAAAGCAAGGAACAAGTTAGTTACCTGTAACTGTTGTTCTCCAGCATGGGTCTGGGATGGATTCACATGCTCATGAATATTCCCCGTCGTCGGGCTGGAAATCCTCGGTAAAGAAAAAAATCAGTTTTAGTTTTGTTTCTGAACTGTCTTTCTACTAGTAACCGATCACTGGTCTCCGGGTCATACTGCCCCCAACCAATGACTGCCCTCTACCTAAGCCCCTCCTCTGGCAGCCATCTTCAGATTTGGTAGAAAGTAAAGTGGCAGTAGGACCAAGAGAGCCGCAGAGGGGTTGGAGGGAGGGTTCACATGTGAATCCATGCCAGACCCATGCTGGAGAACAGTTACAGGTTAGTAACTTGTTCCTTCTCCATCATGGGTTCTGACATGGATTCACATGCTCATGAATACAAGAATACATAGCAGTACACACATGCACAACCACGGGAGGTGGCAAGGCTCAACATTAAGCATTTCAACAACTCAACATTAAGCATCTCTTACCTCCTCACCAGGCTCACCTTCAGGCAAACCGGTTGTGCAGCACTGCCTGGCCGACTCTGGACTCCTCCCTGGAATCCCGGTCGACACAGTAGAATCTCCTGAAGGTGTGCGTCGACCTCCACGTAGCAGCCCTGCAGATGTCCAGCAGGGGCACACCAGACAGGAACGCCATGGTAGCAGCAATCGCTCTGGTTGAATGGACTCTCGGACGGCCGGGCAACGGTTGGTTTGCCAACCGGTGACAGTGCATGATGCAGCCGGAGAGCCATCTGGAAATGGAAGCCTTCGAGAGAGCCTTCTCTTGGTTCACAGGTCCAAAGTTCACAAACAGCTGTGATGTCTTCCGAAGACTCTTCGTGCGGTCCACGTAGAACTTCAGCACTCTAGCCACATCCAGCGAGTGCAAAGTCCTCTCAGCCGGCGACGAAGGCGACGGGAAGAAAACAGGTAACACCAAAGGCTCGTTGAGATAGAAGTCCAACGGCACCTTGGGCATGAAGGAGAGGTGCATCCTCAGCACTACCCTCATCTCGTGGAATGTCAGGTATGGAGGTTTACAGGAGAGGGCCTGGATCTCTCCCACTCGTCGTGCAGTGGTGGTGGCCACAAGAAACGCTGTCTTCCACGACACAAACTTCAACGGTGCCGAATGCAGAGGCTCGAATGGAGGCCACATGAGCCTGGTCAGCACCACGCTGAGCTCCCACGCCGGTGCTGGGGCCTTCACGGGCAGGAACGACCGGAACAGTCATTTCATTAACCCCTTCACCAGGCGATGAGACCACAGAGATGACCGCCCCGGAGTTCTGGGGTAGCGGGAGATAGCCGCCGGATGGATCTTGATGGAGGCATGTGCCAGCCCCGCTTTGGGCAGCGATCGCAAGTACGTCAGCACTTGAGGGGGCGTAATCCGCAGAGGGTTAATCTTCTGTGCACGGCACCAGACAGAGAACCTCTTCCATTTGTGTCCATAGCACTTGAGAGTCGAGGACGCCCTGGCCTTTGCAAGCACCTCCTTGCAGTCCACTGGGTTATTGTACCCTCCGAACTCTAGTGCTGCAGGAGCCAGGCCTGCAGGTTCAGTGATCCTGGGTCGTGATGGAGGATGGCGCCTCCTTACCTGGCGAGAAGATCTGCGTCCGTCGGTAGTTTGACCGGTGGGATGCTGACATGTCCAGAAGATCTGGGAACCAGATCTGCCTCGGCCACGTCGGTGCGACAAGGATCATCCTGCACTGGGACCATCTGAGTTGACTGAGTCGCAGCAGCAGCGGCAACGGAGGGAACGCATACAGGAACAGGCCGTCCCAGGGTAATGAGAAGGCATCGCCCATGCTCCCCAGCTGGGGAACCCTGCTGGCGAACCTCCGGAACTTGGCATTCGTCAACCGTCACGAATAGGTCGATCTGGCGATGGCCCCATCATTGGAATCAGATATCCACTTGATCCTGTCGAAGCTCCCACTCGTGGCACGAGCGCAGCTCCCTGCTGAGTTAGTCGGCGATGGTTTTCTTTATTCCTGCCAGATGGAAAGGTACCAGGAACATCCCTTGGGCAACGGCCCAGTGCCACAGATCCTGCTTCCTGATTTAGAACATTGTGGTGGTGTTGTCGGTGAAGACCCTTACCACCTTGCCCTTGAGGGACGGAAGGAATGACCTGAGGGCCCAGAACACGGCTCGGAGCTCCAGGACGTTTGTAGTGACCTCTGCTCTGGGAACCAAAGGCCTCTTGCGTGGAGATCTCCGGTGTGCGCTCCGCATCCTTGCAGGGAGGCGTCCGTCTTCACCGTTTCCTGATGTGCCGGGGTCTGGAAGTCCATGCCCGCCACTAGATGCGCGCGGGTGCCCCACCACCGGATCGCTTGGCGGAAAGTCTCGCTGAGTGAGATCCTGTCTTTGAAGCTGCCCGCCCCTTGCATCCAACAGGCGTTGAGAAACTCCTGCAGTGGTCGCATCCGCAACCTGCATAGGCGCACGCGGTAGATGCACGATGACATCATGCCGAGTAGGGACTTGATGGACCTCACCCTAGCCACGTCCATGGTCAACAGCCGTTGTACCTTGCCCAAGATGGCCTTCGTCCTTTCCTCCGACCGCAAAGCCAATCGCGCCACTGTGTCGAGTCTGGCTCCCAGGAACAGGGCATCTTGCGACGGTACCAAGTGGGGTTTTGCGAAGTTGAGCGAGAATCCCAGATCCGTGAGCAGTTGGACGGTCTTCGTTGTGTGATCGACGGCGAGTTTCCTTGACTTTGCTTCAGATGAGCCAATCGTCCAGCTAGGGGTATACGTGGATCCCCTGCAGGTGCAGCCGCGCCACCACCGGTGCCAGGCACTTGAAGACCCTGGGCGCTGACTTCAATCCGAAGGGAAGGGCCTTGAACTGATAGTGTCGTCCTTGGACCACGAATCGTAGGAACTTTCAATGTCCTTTGAGAATGGGGATGTGGAAGTAGGCATCCTCCAAGTCCAGTGACGATAGGAAGTCGCCTTCCTCCAGCTGTCCCAGCACGTGCTGGAGGGTGACCATCCGGAATTTCTGGGACTTGATGTATTTGTTTAGACGACAAAGGTCCAGGATGGGTCGCCAACCGCTGGTCTTCTTTCGGACGAGGAAGTACCGCGAGTACACTCCGGAGGCCCGGAGCCTCTTCGGGACGTGTTCTATCGCGCCCTTTTTCAGCATCGTTCGTACCTCCAGAAGTAGCTGTGGGATGTGGTTTTCCTTCCTGGCCACAGGTGGTAGATGGGGACACTTTCTTTGGAATTCCAGAGTGTGCCCGTGGCTCAGCGTGTCCAGCACCCAACGGTCGGTGGAGATGGACTCCCACACGCTGATGAATTTCACCAGCTGGCCTCCCACCGGAGTGCTTCGGTGGGAGCCCGGTGCCGCGGCCGGTTCAATCCTGTTTCGCGAGGCCTTGGCGCCTTGGCCTCCCTGGCGACGGCAACATCCTCCGGCCTTGCCGTGGCCTCTGTAGGCCTCCTGTGACGATGAATGGACCGCTTGGCGGTACAACGAGGAACCGCCACCAAATCCTTTGGAGGCACCTTGAGACTTGCCTCCGGAGGTCCGAAAGGACGGCCGTCGTTGTTGGAGAGAACCCAAGGCCCGGGCCGTCTCGATGTCTGCCTTGATGGCCTGCAGTGACTCGTCCACTGCCTTGCCGAACAGGTTGTTCCCGTCGAAAGGCATGTCCAGTACTCTGGTCTGCACGTCCTGACGGAAATCGGTGGCCTTAAGCCAACCATGCCGACGAAGGCAAACGCTGTTGCCCATCTGGCGAAAGCCGGTGTCGGCAATGTCTGTGGCCACCGTGATGGCGTGGTCCGAAGCCACCTCACCTTTCTGCAGGATTTCAAGGGCTTCTGCCCTCTTGTCGTCTGGGAGGAAGTCCAGGAGGGGAGCGATCTTGAACCACAGCTCTCTGTCGTAGCATGCCACGATCGCAAGGGCGTTGGCCGCTTTGATGGTCGTCGCCGCCGCCGACGAGATGACTCGTCGCCCCATGGCGTCCAGCTTCTTCCCCTCGCCGTCCGGTGGGGAAGTGGAAGCTGATCCCGTCGCCCCAGCCAATTTCTTCTTGGCCGCTGCGCAGACCACCGAATCCGGGGACGGCTGAGCTCTGAGGCACATAGGGCGGAATCTGGGACCCGGTACTTCGTCTCATAACGGTCCCTCTTCGCAGGAGCCGTGGACGGGTTCTTGAGTAGCGACAGTCCTTTTTCCCAGATGTCGTCTAGTAACGGTATGGAGAGCACGGTCTTCCTCTTGGCCTCCCGTCGCTGGTAGAGGAAGCCCTCCTTCTTCTGTTCTTCGGTACAAAGTTGGAAGAGCTCTGAAGCCCTGGCGATCATGGCGTGGAAAGAGCCAATTTCGTCGGGAGGGGAGGCCCGGGCAGGAGGTGATGGGAGATCCGTCCTGTCGTCACCACCGTAGTCGTCCGTCCCCGTCGTCGCTGTCTCCATTCCCATCTCATCCCTCGGTGGAGGGGAAGAAGGGGGAGGATGGATTCACCTCCGCTTGTTCGGTGGGCTTCCCGACGGTCCAGGTGCTGCTGGATCATCCGCTGGGGTTAAGGGCAATCTTGTCCTTATCTCCGTACACAGGGCCTGGATAGCCATCAAGATTGCTCCTGAGTTGTCCTGTGGCATAGGCACCAGTTGCGACGGGAGCGACGGCTGGGGAGTAGGGTCCTCTGTCTCCTCCGCGGCTCCTTGTCGGCTCCACCGTCGCTTTCTACGTCCACCTTGTCGGGATCCCTCCCGTAGGACCGGACTTCCTCGAACCTCTTGTCCAGGATCTTTGCAACACCAGCCAGCTCATCTTCAGAGGTGGTATCTGTGTCCGTTATGGCTACCGTGCCCCCCCTTTCTCCACCCGGGGTTTCATGGGGGTCTTATTGATAGGCTGAAAAGAGGATTCCCTACGGGGTGGCAGGGAAACTCTAGGCCCGGATGTCGTCTCTACTGAGTTAGCCTCCACAGGCTTTGCCAGGGCCGTCACGACTCCTTCGATCGAGGCCTTAGCCGGGTGAATCAGGGTCTTCGCGACTTGGGGTGCGCTTGAGGCCTTCACCTTGTGGGGAGGTTCGCTGCCTCGCTCCCCCTCGGCTGTCGCCGTCGGGATCGACCGGGCTTTCTCCTCCAGCCAGTTGGCAAGTCGGGTACGACGATCCCTCATTGTCCGTTCTGACATGTCCTTCTCCACGTGTGATTTGTCGTTGTGAAGGCAGTAGAGGCACCGGGAGTGCTCATCTTCCTTGAAGACATTCTGTAGTCTGCATCCAGGGCAGCTTCTGAACAGCTTGGGTCCTGGAGTCGTGTTTCCCTTGTCCTGGGCCATGACCACGCCGTGTAGGCCTCAAAGGTCTTCCGGAATCCTCTAAGAAGTGAAAACTTAATGAAAATTCTCCTTTGAGGGGTGTAGAAAATTCCAAAACGGGTCCCCGTTGATCAGAAGTATAATTGGTGGAGCTTGAGGCTTGATATCCGAAAAAATAAGAGTAAACTTTTTGAAAAATCACAAAAAGCAGTAAAAGCTCCAGAGCTATAGCACAAGGACTCTTGAACGTGCAGTAAAAATCTGAAGATGGCTGCCATAGGAGGGGCTTAGGTAAAGGGCAGTCATTGGTTGGGGGCAGTATGACCCAGAGACCAGTGATTGGTTACTAGTAGAAAGACAGTTCAGAAACGAAACTGAAAGTGATTTTTTCTTTACCGAAGATTCCCAGCCTGACGACGGGGAATATTCATGAGCATGTGAATCCATGCCAGACCCCATGCTGGAGAAATCCTGCAAACATTGAAAGTAAATGTGAATTTGAAGTTGGCCAGAGTGAACCTGGAAGAGTGATGCTGACTAAGAAGGGACAAAGTCTAAAGTCCCAAAAAACAGTGCTTTGACAAACGTGAACCTGGTAGAGGGATGTCCACTATGAACTGTTAGAAAAGACATTAAGATTTGGGAACCAAGAGAAAACCATAGTGAACCCGATGGAGGGAGCCTGAAAGCAAAGAGGGGTCTGCGCCCGGAAGAGCGGGACCCAGGGGTGAAGCCATCACCTGAAAAATAAGCCATAGTGAACTCAGTGGAGGGAGACTGAAAGCAACAAGGGGTCTGTTCCCGGAAGAGGGGGACCCAGGGGTGAAGCCATCCCCTGAGGAATATGTAGAACACAACTTTGCGTTTGTTAGTCATTTTTGTAAACCTATCAGGCCCTCGAAAACAGGAGACTCAACCACTGAGGCCTTCATATCGATAGAAACTGTTTTAGGATCCAAGCCCAGAAGAGGGGGTTCCCGGGGTGGAAGTCATCACCCAAGGCCCACTGAAAGGGGACTGTATATATGATTTGTGGAAAGCGATTGGTACCTGAAAAGGAACTTTGTGTTTGTTATTTTACTCACCCTAGAAGGCAAGAGACTTTTTGAAGATAAGAGACTTGGCCATCGAGGCTCCTGATAAGCTAAAACAGAACTGTCGTCTCATGCTGGGAGAGCTCGAGACTGTGCTGTGCTCCAAGATCCCACCTTACCCCGTGCTCAAAACGTGGGCAAGGAAGACCCAGGCTACCATATCCTGACATATAATATTTGTGAACACTTTTCTTTTTTTGAAAACTACCCCACACCCTTTTTCTTTTAATTGGAAGGCTTGGCAATAGGTTTCTTAGTATAGGCCCTTTTTCATTTGACACAATGCCATTAGGACTGCCTTATTTTCGTTTGATGGTCGACACTTGCTCCTATCTTAGATTTAGGTTTAGATTAGGCGTTTTTCCAACTGGCATACAGTTTAATAAACATCCTTAAACTGTGATCACTTGTGTCCGTCTTTACTGTTGCCACCATGAGTTCCTTACACCGCCCTCCCCCTTTTTCTATCTGCCCCCTCATCCACAGAACTTCCTGACAAGAGTTCATATCTGCCAACTAGATATATGCCACCACACGTAGTGCTATAGGTCTATAGGAGGCACAATTAGTGGGGTCTTTCCTGGGCTTCAGGATTAGCGTAATCATGGCTTCACCATAGAAGGAGGAAGGGAGCCTTGCTGGAAAGCTTCTTGCCAGACTTTCAACAAGTGCATGGACACTTTAGGACTAAATTTGTTAAATAAATACAGCCGTTAAACCATCCGATACCAGGACTTTTGAGGTGGGTAGCGCTGCAATGGCATTCATTCTATCCTTTTCTGTGATTGGGGCATTTAAGAGTATAGGGTGCTCTGATTTAACTTGCGCATTGGCATATCGCATAGGTTTGCTTTGAGTTCCATAGGGAATTGTGTATTCTTCCTAGCATAGAGTGTCTTGCTAGAAGTATGAAACATATACACTAAGTCACTCAGATCTGACATAAGTGTCCCTTCATCGTTCAATATGGTCGCTATTTTGGTAGGCCCCCGTTCAGAATGCAAAACAAAAGAGGTGATGGCTGGTAGGTTTAGAATTAATCTTAACTACTGGCATTGCTCTGGGCAACCCTCCAGGCCATTGTTCTTTGCCTGCCAAGCCATTACAAAAGGGGAAAGACCATATGCAAATCATTCTTGGTCCCACCCCAAAAGGGGCAGTCTAGCCTGAACTACTAGGTCACATCCCTTCTGCATGAGACCACAATCATCCACAAACATGTTTTGGTCTTGTTAGGCCTCATCAGTGAGGAGTAGCTTGGGTCTCTCGGCCCAGCAGTCACGGGACCCATATCTGGGCATACCTGTAACGCTCACCTGACTCCCACGGAGGCGCTGGCCTGGTTCGCGCTGTTGTGACCTCGTCTAAGGTGATGCGCAGGGGTCGGAAGACGGACTGGACCGGGCCCCAAATCTGGCTTGTCTGACTCGCAGAAGTATCCTTCTGTAGGTGAAAATAGCGGGTTAACTGTCTGCGGGTAATGCAATCGGCCTCCCACGTACTCCTCTCACCCTCCTCAAAACCCTTCTGTGCTTCCCCGTAGCGTCTCACCTTAGGGTCTGGAAGGACGAGCTCTCCATCCTGCTTCTGATGCAGGGGCGCGTTGGTATCCAGTTACTTCACTGGATTTTCGGATTGGTGGTTTCTGATGCGGAGGCGCATTGGTATCCAGTTACTTCACTGGATTTTCGGATTGGTGAGAACCAAACTTGCTTGGCTTCCAGGTAAGTTTTTGATAAGTGGTTCCCCTTGTGTCCATGCATTAATGTTCTAATGCTAGTGTCTTTTTCCCCATAGGGGCCGGGGTACGGAATGCCGGGGAACAGGCACCGACCCGAGATGAGAGGTGAAATCCTTGTGGAAATCGGGTAAGTCTTTAATGAGCGTCTTGGTAATGTCTTTTCATTCGCTCATTAACGCTGATGTCTTTTTCCCCTTAGGGGCCGGGGTCCGAAAATGCCTGGATGCGGCGCGGACCCGAAATGAAAAGGGAATGACCCAGCAGGTAAGTCTTAACATGGAGATTTAGCTTCCCTTTTCCCTTCTTTTTCTCACCTTCGTTATTGTCTTTTTCTCCTAGGTGCTGGGGCGCGACTGCGGATCCGGATGGTCGCTGCAGAACATGGAAGCGCCCTGTAAGGTGAGTAGAATGAGGCGCTGCAGCGATCGATGCGATGTGCTTTTAAAAATAAATGTCTTCCTTTTCAGGATCGTCGGCGAAATGTCTCCGGGATGCAGATTTAGCAGGTAAGGCCTTTTCCTTCTTCTGTTCTCTTGTTCCCTTCCTTTGCAGGTGATTCAGGATGCTGGCAGGCGTGGCAGAAGTCAGGATGCAGGAGCAGACACGGTGAGCGTCCAGCTGCTAGATGCAGAACAACGCGAAGCACGTGTGGCTGATCGGGTGTGGTTTAAATAGTCTTGGAAGAAGTTCCTAGAATGTGTCCTTCCTCCAATCAAGTATGTATCCTTCCCCGACCACGCCCGGGTGGTAAATAAGTCCCACAGGTAAAGTAGTTCCTTTCAGGCCTCAAGGAGGCCGGGGTTCTGCAGCATGGTCTGCATCAGGTAAGTGCACCCAAACACTTTCATAATGAGCCTGGCGCCATAGGCGCCAGGACGCTGTCCAAAGGGCCCCTATAAGGGGTTGCTGGGACCTTCCCCGGGGACTTGATGTCCGCTTTCGGGGATGCAGGGCCTGAGCCGGCTCCCCGGGAGCGGGCATCGTGTCATACCCGTCCCACTCTGGGTAACTACAGCAAAACAAAAGAGGTGATGGCTCTTTCAGAACACAACAGTAAGGCTAGTAAGCGGCAGGTCTTCTGTCCTCTCCATATTTCGGGTCTGTCTGGGCAGAAACTAATTTCACCTCCTGATCTGCCAGTGAGCGGAATTGGTCCAGTTGAACTTTTATGGATGGAAGCAGGATGTTATTGCTGGACCTGATCCATTTCAATCTCAAGTTGTCTGATCTCTACCTAGAGGTCCGCAAAATTCTCCTTATGGTTTTATGGACGCCATTCTCTATGCCTATGCAGCATGAAGATAAACCTTGACTGTGTCCCAGATGGTAAATATTCAGGGGGACCAAGCTGATATTAGTATAAAAAAAGGTGTTAATGACCACATTGATGTCACTTTTAAATGCTACATCCGACAGTGCATGCAATTTAAAATGCCAGAGCAGTTGCTCAGTCACATTCTCCTCAAGAAGAAATGTCCACAATAAGCGGGGGTGTTCTGATAGTCCTGAGGAGCAGAATACACTCCCGAGACCTATGTAACAGTCCCGTCCCGATTAAGATACATTCAATCCGTGACTGTATTTCATGGACTGAAGAGTAATATGAATATTCCCTATCACTTGGATGGAGTGTCCTCCACAGGTCTAAAAGCTCAAAATCATACATGCCCTTGTGAATTTCCTGTGCAGACAATGAAAGAGCTCTAGCAACTCTGCTGGATCTACCTAGGGAGGTGCTTAAAATGGTGTTGAAATCTCCAGCCTTTATAAACTGGGTATGAAGATGATTAGCACATTTACTGCTGTTTTTGCTGCCTATGCTCACGTGAGGAGGAGGAGCATTTAACCCTAACACAAGCGCGGAGCGTGGCGCGGAAGGGAAGTGAAGTCAAGGCACAAGTGATTATTGGTGGGGGACTCACACCCTTTCCAGTCTGTTTTTGCTGCCTATGCTCATGTCAGGTGGAGGAGGAGGAGCATTTAACCCTAACAAAAGCGCGGCGTGCAGCACAGAGGTGAAGTGGAGGCACAAGTGGTTATTGGTGGTTCGTGGTGGAGCGGCATGGAGGGGGTTACTCCAGTCACCAAGGTCTGCAAGTAAGTCATTGGCCGACCT
The DNA here is from genome assembly GCF_040938575.1 of Ambystoma mexicanum. Classification (NCBI taxonomy): domain Eukaryota; kingdom Metazoa; phylum Chordata; class Amphibia; order Caudata; family Ambystomatidae; genus Ambystoma; species Ambystoma mexicanum. Next base: position 502,704,855 of record NC_090939.1, on the reverse strand, counting down.
CCGTTTGTAACCCGGGTTTCCTCACCCCTCTGCACTTTGATACTTCCGCATGATAGTGGAGTGCGGAAAACCTGTAACCCGAAAGCGGGAAAGTGAAAGCTGGACTGTTGAAAAACTGTACGTGAATATATTTGCACTGCCCTCCACTTTTGCCTGCTACTCTAAGTCCAGCCAACTGAGTGGCTATTTACTTATTCCGGCAATTGGATAAGGAGGAGTGTGCCAAGCTAGAATCCCTCCCGTGAGTCGTGCTACTGGTTGACTATTGATTTGCCGCTGAAATCTATCGCTCTCCAATGCCTCTGACTGTTTCAAGTTTTGTGTTTATGAGAGTGGGGTTAGGGGGAGACAGACAGACTAAGGCTGCTCTTTGAGCCATCGGGCTTTCCCTGTCCCCCCTCTCTGCGTATCTGGAGGTTTTTCCTGAGGACTGGCTGCGAGTGGCCATCTGTGACCGTGGGTGTTGTGGCTGCCTTTGGAGCCGAACAGTCCTTACTAAGCTATCAATCCAGGGTGGCTGTATTTGTCCCGCAGATGGTTGTGGTCCTCTGTGGCCAACAACCCATTACTATTTATTTCTTATGCTCTGGCGCATGCCGGAAGGTCCCACTGCATAGTCACCATTTAGACATTGACGTTTTAGCGGTCCATTTACTCTTTTTAACCAATTTTATAATGGCTCAATTTTACTGTTGTTAGGTGCATTTCCACCATGGTGAAAAGAAAAGCAAGGGATGATCGAAGACCGGGGGCGCTGACAGAAAGGGCAAAAAAACAAACAAATTAAAACAGCCCAGGAGCTTGCCAAGGTTAAGCCCCATCTTTTGCAACACTCCCTTGATTCGTATTTGGAAGACATGGCCAGCAAAATAGTGAATCGCATTACTGTTACTGGAAAAGCAACATGGGATGCTATTTCAGGTTCAGGAGGGAATCCCAAAGGTAGCACCACTGAAAAAAATAGTTGTATTGAGGGGATGGGGGCCTTAGGGGGCACAGTGGTTCAGGCAATGACTCTACAGGAGCAGTTGCTTGGGGTGTGTATGCCTCAGGATCCTCTGCACCCTGGTATGGAGGCAGATAAGGAAGTAGAAGTGGAAGGGGAGAGGGTGAGACTAGGAATGGGGGACCGGATGGTGAGTGTTAGAGGTTACAGTTTATTATATTAGAAATTATTATATTTAAATGTCTATGTATTGATGGGCTTGTGTGTGCAATAGATCTCATCCATAACTTGGTTACTGTTGTCATAATATGTTCACTGACATCACCTCCTGAAATGTGGAGTCTCAGCATCTGGGGGACTCCACATTCCACTAGGTCAGTTGCGAAGATTTCCCCTGGCTGGGGGTCGTTGCTGTTACTCATGAGGAATCATACTAGAAAAGGTGTGTTTAATTGGGATGAGAAGTGTATGAAGGAGTTCACAGACATTAAACAGGCTGTGGTGAATGCTCCCGTGTTGAGCAGTTTTGTAGAGTCAAGGAACACTTTATTTGTGAATGCAAGCAACTATAGCTTGGGTGGTGTTCTCATGCAGGAGTATGGCTTGGAGCTTTATACTGTGGCGTTTGCCTCGAGAACTCTTCAGGAAGTTAAACGTAGGTACTCTGTTGTTGAGAAAGAGGTGTTGGCGTCTGTCTGAGGTGAGGAGAAATTTAAAAGAAACTATGGGGATGAGAGTTTACTATTTGCACTGACCACAAACCATTGGTTAGTACATTTTCTAAGGGTGGTCTGGAAGGTGTGTCCAGACGCATCATCAAGTGGGTGAGCAGTTTACAAGGTTTACAATTTGTTATGATACATGTGCAAGGAGAAAATAATGTGGTTGCAGATGCGTTGTCAAGGTCTGCGATAAAAACAGTAGAGAGTGGGGAAGGTACTGTCCATGAGGAGGAAGAATCTGGTGAAATCTTTAGAAGTGGAAGGGGAGGTGGTGAGACTAGGGATGGGGGACCGGATGGTGAGTGTTAGAGGTTACAGTTTATCATATTAGAAGTTATTATATTTAAATGTCTATGTATTGATGGGCTTGTGTGTGCATTACATCTCATTCATAACTTGGTTACTGTTGTCATAATATGTTCACTGACATCGCCTCCTGGAATGTGGAGTCTCAGCATCTGAGGGACTCCACATTCCACTAGGTCAGTTGATAAGTTTCCCCTGGCTGGGGGTCGTTGCTGTTACTAACTCAATAAAGAGTTAATTATATCTTTGCGCAGTGTGGACCCATTTTATGTGTCTTAACAGTGAGGGGGTGTAGTAACGGATCAATTGGTGAATAGCCATATGGGTGGGAGCCCAGAGAGGGAACTGAGACAGGATCTAAATTCCTCCTCCAGGGGGGAGGAGGATAAGCTCTGGCTGGAATCACTTCTAGATGTAAAGCTCAAGCCCCTTTAGACCATCCTAGGGTCATTGCAGATGTTTAAGTCTGGGGTAATGAACACACTGGCCATCCTCAGAGTTCTAACAAAAAGAGTGGCAGAAAAAAGTATGGTTGGGGTTGGGGCTGGGGCAAAGCCAAATGGTAAGATACTATCAGGGGGGGAGGGGGTGGGTGTTGAGTGGTGAGCGTCCTGGCCTGGTCACTGAGGTTGGCGGGCTGGTGATGCCGGCAAAGGATAAGGCAGTAACCACACAGTTAAGCTCAGTAACTGTTTCAAATTTTACGGGTACTGGGAGGTCTGACTTAAGCTTTAGGACTTTCATAGGGGGTCACTGGGGCTAACATGCATATAGGAGGGCTGGAGAAGAGCATTTTGAATTTAATGCCTGCAGCAGCCCCTCTTATGGGGATTATTATGGGTGTACCGGGGCTCCCTAAGTGTGGATTTGAACCAACTATTTCACTGATGAATAAAACGACCCATTGGATCAACACCAACCTGATTGGACCGAGCATTAACCCAAGCCTTATATTAAGGGCAAGAAGGGTAGGCCAAAAACCCAAATGTATGAAGGGGGACTGCATAGTGTTTTCCTTCTCGGATGCAACAATGGTTTGTTATTTGGTCAACTCTAATTAATCCAGAGGCCTTAAACCAAACAGCTACAGTCTCCATAGTAGGCTGATCTCTCAGAATTTGTTTTACGGTTGTACAGGGAGGGTGGCTGATTCAGGGAACTGCTTGAGCAAATTTGTTAGGAGGAGGGAAGCACAGAGTTACCCCACGCACAGGGGCCTTTGTATCCACCTCTTGGCCACAGATTACCCTTGGGTTGGAGGTCCAACACTAATTTAGAAAGATTGACCCCACAGAAGGGAGAGGCGCATACTATTGGGGTTGAGCTAGCTAATCGGTATGAGGCCCTATCCTCCTTTGAAGATCTGGACTGACGTACGGCTGACCGGCCAGCCCAGTCGACTGGGAGCTTTGTGAGGGGGGGCGGGTCCTGAGATTGAGGGTGTACACATGTTATCTAAAGCAGCACCTTTGCTAGCTAGCTTGTTATCCTGGAATATAGCCAGGCCAGTGGAAAATTCAAAGGGGAAGCCACTGTGGAGAGAAGACCCAAGAGTGGAACAGGGTACCCCGTGGGCTCCATCGTGGCCCAGAGGCCTTCCGCTGACCCTCGGAGGCGGACGTAGCCCGGTGCCTGGAGTAGAAGTAATTCACAAGAGCGAAACCCGACCACAGGAGAAAGAGAGTTCCCCCTGAACAGAGGCGAAGGTGCCCCCCATGCTTCGTTGGTGAGAGAGGCCTTCCCGGGGGACCCCTTGGAGCCGTGGGGCAGAGAGAGGGCTTGGAACCAGCTTGTCGCGGAGTGGGGAGACAGACGACGGGCGGTGGCCGGGGGGCCTCAAAGCACACGGGGGCCTTGCAGTACATGGCCCAATGCCGCCTCGCCTCAGAAGGATCCAGAAGAAGAGGTGAGGAGGCCGCGGGGGGATGAGGAGGCCCAGAGGAAGCCAAATCATGAGCCAGGCACCCCCCCCACACCTGGCATATATAAACGCTACGAGACACGCGGGCGGGGGCGGGAGCGGGGGCCCGAGAAATCTCCCAGACCCTCTTTTCCGGTGTGCACAGGCCCCAACGTTGGAAGGGAGGGCGGCTCGTGGACTCCGGGGGCATGGAGAGGGATAAAACAGCGGCCCTCAGGGGCTTCCACATCAAACCCTGGGGTGCCAACAAACGGGACCCCGTCCCGTTCCAGCGCAGAGCCTGGGAACCCCTCTGGAGACTGAAGCAGGTGTAGAAAATAAGCAGGCAGCAGGTGCCCCGCCATCCCAGTCCTCGGTGGAGCTCCGAGCCACGCAACCCAGCCCACCCACGCCAGGGAGAGACAGAGAACACGGAGGGAGCCTAAGGCCCGAAGCAGAAGGCTCAACACGGGAGGCCCCACCAGAAACTGGGCCCCAGACCTCATCTGAGGAATCTCTAAAGAACTCTGGGCTTGCAGTGGGGCCCCTCCAGGGCAAAACCATATCTAGGCTCAAGACATACAAAACAAAGGAGTCAGGAACGAGGTCCCAGGGGTACAGACAGGGAAGCCTGGAAGTCTGCACCAAACTATTGGAACCCAGGGGACCGGAATCCTGGAGCAAACATTGATGGGCACCCCTGAGCAACAAGCACGTACCCACGCAATCCTATCCCTCCAGCGTTTCCGTAGGCCTCAACCAACACTAGGAGCTGTGCCTGGCGACACGCACTACAATATGGCCACAGGAAGTGCCCCGCACCACTTACCAGGGATGATCTTAAATACATTCTGCAGGAAATCAAGGCCATAAGGACAGATACACAGGCCTTGATAGTGGCTCTTAAAGGGAGAGTTGAAACTCTTGAAGAGAAAATGTAAGGTATGGAGAATAACCACCTCCAGACTGATCTGCTGGACATGAAATATGAAGTGAGGCTGACAAACCTGGAAATGAGCGAAGAGGACATGCTGTTGAAGATGGACGACCTTGAAAATAGGGAACTTCGATATAACCTGCGTATTCATGGTGTGACCCAACAAAAGGGGGAGACAGCGGCGGACGTTGGGAGGATAGTCCTAGGCTTAATAAAGCAACTCTTCACCCTGGAGTTGGGCAAGGAAGTCCAGCTGGAAAGCGCTCATAGGGGTGGTGGAGGCAGAGGGAAAGGCCCAAGATCCATCGTGGTGCGTTTCCTCCGCTACAGAGAAAAGATGGAGGTCCTAGAAAAGTCAAAGAGACTAGGGAGCTTCTCCTTTGAGGGGGACACAATCTGGATTTATCAAGATCTCTCTGCCCTCACACTTACCTGCAGAAGGGAATGCCGTCCCCTCACACGATGGCTCACTAACAGGATATACGGTATAGATGGTCCTACCCATTTGCCCTCGCATTTGAATGGGATGGAGTGGATTATTGAGTCACGGGGGGAAGGAGGCTTTACGAAGGGACCCTGGCGCCCCAGGAGCATAGACGAGAACCACAGGGCCAATGGGCCAAAAAGAAGATGATGAAGGGCAAGAGAAAATAAAAAATAAAAAACACCCTGACGCATGATCTAGAGGAAGATTAAAAGATCAGGGCTGCATCAGAGGTGCAGGAGCCGGGAAAAGTTAAAGGACCCCAGCCAGGGGTGGTGAGGAGATAAGGACAGGGAGGGATGGACGGACCTCTTCCCCGAGTGGCTTGCCAACTGGAAAGCGTCGCAGACAAGGATGGGAGGGGGTCGAGGGGAGGGAAAGGGTTGGAAATGTATGGGGTCGGCCACAACATAGATCGGACTCTAAAAGTGAGCTGAGCGGCTTCCATATGGCCGGAAGAGGTGTGAATCCAAAAATGTCATTCGATGACAGACAATGAGAAAAGGGGCCGGGTCGAAACTTTAAGGCTAGGATCGCTTAATGTAAAGGGCCTTAACTCACCAACAAAGCGTTCATTCCTGGGGAGGGAAATGAAGAATGCAGGTCTGGGTGTACTCCTAGTACAAGAAACTAGAACAGTGGCCCTCATTACGACCCTGGCGGAGGACCATGGTGCAATTTGCACCATGGTCCATGGCGCTAAACTGCCAACTCCGCCATGGTGGTTGGCGGACTTACCGCCCCATTCCGACCTTGGCGGGGCGGTAAGTCCCCAATCCCCATTTACCCTTCCCCATTCCCATTTTGCCCCATAGGGTATAATGGGAGTGGGGAAGGCGTTAATTACGCCACCGTAAATTACGGTGGCGTAATTAACAACAAGTCCCGTAGCGCCATGGATTTTTCCGCCTGCAAAAAGCAGGCGTAAAAATCACCATGGCGCTACGGGAACTCGTAGTCAGGCGGAAAGGTACGCCATGCTTTACGCCGGCGTAAACCCCTTTCCGCCAAGGTCCTAATGAGGGCCAGTGAAAGGGGAAGAAAGGTGCATTCAAGGTTTACATGTGGGCCAGATATTCTGGGCATCGGGCCCCACCAAAAAGGGAGGTGTTGGGATCCACTCTGCAGAAACCTTAGGCTCACAGAGTCGTCAGTTTGGGGCAGAGCAGATGGAAGAGCGGTGGTGGTCTCGGGAAACCTGGAAAACTCCAGAATTACCATAGCAGCCATTTATGGCCCAAATATGGGTCAGATGTAATTCATCAAGGAGGTACTGAGGGAGGTATTGTATAGGGCAGAGGGGCTCATCCTCTTGAGAGGCGATTTTAACATGTGGGCGGACCGGGGATTGGATCATAGTGGGAAGCCGATCCCCACAGGTAGTAGGGGGGCAGCCATACAGAGGGTTCTTGGACTTAATGTGGAACCACAGGTTGGTAGATCTTTGGAGGGAGACTCACGCAATTATGAAAGGCTATACATTTTACTCCGCATTCCATGACTCCAGAACCAGGATTGATTATATTTCTGGAACACCAGCCTATGAGCAGAACTGATGCTTGTAACCATCACCGGGTTAGCTGGTCAGATCATGACCTGGCTTGAGCAGACATTATTATATCAGGTTTAAAACCGAGGAAATCATTGTGGAGGTGCAACAACCTCCTATTGAGGGATGCGGTTTTTAGAGAGGAGATGAAGTTTTCAGCCATTAGAGAGTACTTTGAGTTAAACAACACTGGCGAGGTTCACTTGGAGACAGTATGGGAGGCGGCTAAAGCTACATGGCGGGGTTGATTGATTAGTGAAGGGGCGGCCAAGAAGAGAACTAGAATGCTCTTGGCCACAAACTAAGATCTGAGATGTTGCCTATTGGAGAGAGTCGAGGAGAAGGAAGAGGAAGAGAAGAAGAGAGACCTGGGGATCACCAAAACCAAGAGACAGGAAATGGAGATGGGTAAAATAGTAGCAGGCCTCCAACACCGGAGACAGAAATATTACGAAAAAGGGGATAAGGCGGATGCCAGGCTGGTGGCAAAGCTCCATGCCCAGCGGCCAGATAGATGAGTGGCAAAGATCAAGAATGTGAAAGATTGGACCCAGAGGTGATAGCGGGAGCATTCGCCAGTTTCTATGAGATATTGTACGAGAAGGAAGGAGTTATAGGAGGGGATACATTAGAATCCTATTTACCGGGAGTGACCCCCCCGACCCTTAGACCTGGAGAAGTCTCCACCCTAGAGGCCCCAATAACAGATGAGGAAGTCCTCCGGGCAATATCAGGTTTGAAGCTGGGGAAGGCCCCGGGAGAGGACTGGTTCACGGCAGGCTTCTATAATGCATTTGCAGGCCAACTGGCGGGTTCCTGGCGGATCTGTTCACGAATATTATATCCACAGGGAGGGCCCCTCCATCGTTTGGGAAAGCATTAATCATGGTCATCCCCAAAGAAGGAAAAGACCCGGCAGACTGCCAATCTTATAGACCAATCTCCCTCCTGAGCGTGGATCCAAAGTTGTTCACCAGAATAATTAACAAGACTAGAGGGCCTCCTTCTGAGGCTCATCCATTCTGATCAGGTGGGATTCATACAGGGGAGGTAGGGAGCAGACACCCTTGGGAAGACTCCATTTTATGAGGGAGGCAGCACCCAGGGGGGGGGCAACCCAGTCTTGGTGGCCATAGATGCCGAAAAGGCCTTTGACCGAGTCAACTGGGAGTTTCTACATGGGGTACTAGAGAAATTTGGTTTCGGTGAGGGTGCCCGATGAGCGATCAAGGCTCTGTACGCAGAACCGTCAGCCAGAGTTACGGTAAATAGGCGGCTATCGCGTAGATTTAATCTTCAGCGAGGGACCCGACAGGGCTGACCCCTCTCGCCCCTATTGTTTGCAATGACCATGGAGATTTTGGCGGAATATCTGAGGGGGTCCCCTTATGTGATGGGTATAGATGTGGGAGACAGAACCTTTAAACTTGGTCTCTATGCAGATGATATAATGCTCCACGTGAGGCAGCCAGCCCAATCTGTCCCAGCCGCCTTGCGGGTGATAGAGGAGTTCGGGCATTTTTCGGGATTGAAGGTGAATGTGGGCACATTTGGTCCCCACCGGTGAGGGGCGCGATCCCTGGCCACGAACATTATCAGTCCTGGTTTGAAGCGGGGCTTTGCAGGGTGGGTCAGTTGGTGAAGGAAAATACATTCATAAGCATCCAGGAACTGGAGGAAGCATTGGGCATTGGCAGGTTGTCCCCACTCCTCTATCTAAGATTGAAGTGGGTATTCATGGCAGGGAAATGGAAGCAGCATATACAGAGGCCACTCACCCCAGTAGAGAAGGTCTTGGACACGCATGTAGATATAAAAGGTCTCATCTCCCTCCTGTATACAGCGCTTTTGTCCCGCCGTGAAGGAGCAATCAGGGGTCTAAGAACGAGATGGGAGAGGGACTTGGGCTGTGAAATTGGGGACGGTTTATGGGTGCGACTCTGTAGTAGGGCATTTAAGACCTCAATTTCGTGTCAATATAAGATGCACGCCATAAAACTGCTTCACAGGTGGAAATATGACCGGGTAGTACTCTCCAAGATGTTTCCAGCAGTGATTCCCCGTTGCTGGCATGGATGCGGGGAATAAGCCAATTATTGGCATATGTGGTGGACATGTCACAAAGTGCGCACATATTGGACAGAAGTGTTGAGCTGGATCAAAGAGGCGGATGGAGGATCCCTCCCACTAGACCCAATCTTAGTATTATTTAGACTTGAAAGAAGGGATTAGCGGTTGGACAAGCTTCCACACCTGTCACATTGTTTACTTTTAGCGGCCAGAGCCTGTCGAGCTAGAACTTGGAAAAGGACCTGCCTCCCCATGAAGAAAGAATGGGTGGCAGTGGCCAGGGATATTTATCTTATGGAAAAGATCACAGAAGCTATACAGGGATCCAGTGTTCTGATAGAGACTGAATGGCGCGGGTGTCTTTAGTGCTTTTAGTAACATGGAAAGTACTGGTTGAAATTCCCGGAGAACAGTGACTCGGCCCCACCAAATAGTTAACTTGGAAAACACAGACTTTAATTCAGAGGAATCGGCCCATTTCCGACGATCTAGTGCCCGGTCGGGACTGCTGACAACGGATTGAACAGTATAAGTGAAAGCAGCGATCAGAGACTGTGCCTTGAAAGGGGGTGGGAGGGAAGGGTGTATACGCCAGGAAATTATCTAATTTCTTTTTGTATAAGGTTTATAAGGACACAAGTCCCTTTCATGTTTGCTCCGAAGGTTCTCTGTTGTTTCATAAAACCAATAAAAATAAATAAAATTTAAAAAAACACAATGTCATTCTCCTACAAGAGACCTGGGCCTAGGAGACCACACTGTTAGATGGCTACACGTCGTAGGGGATCTCAACAAAATGCTAAAGTAAGATGTTATGGGGGTCTGGCGATTTTGATTAAAGCCTCCCTAACCTGTAGGTTTAGGGTAGTGGAGACTAACATGGACTACCTAGAGGTGCTCCGTATTTTACCCTCTAGGGGGGGACCCGTTAATCATTTTGAACCTCTGTAACAGCCCCTATAAGGCTGAGGCAGACAGGTTAGCCAAAGTCAAGGCATTTATTGATGAGTTATTTCTAAACAGGAGGAATCGTAATGAGCAATGCATATGGGGAGGAGATTTTAACCTTAAAATGGGTGTAGGTCTGCCAAAGGATCTGTTAGATCCGTTGGAGGACTGGTCACTGAACATCCCCTTGCCAAAAAATGAAATATGGACGGGTGTGTGCAAAGGGTCTCCAAATGTGTTTATGGCTCATCGAATAGGGGCTGCGCACAGTAAACTGACGCAAAGCACCCAATATACCGGGTAACCTTACCTTCAATAATCACCATGGTTGGAGGGGGGTGTGGCCAGCAAGCGGGCAATGAGGACGTGATTCCTCGCTGCTCCCAGTCCACCAGCTAGATCCTGCCTTTATCCTAAGAATTCATGTTGTTAAACTCATGACAATAGCTCCCAAAAGCAGTGGAACCCTTCTGCAACGGGTCGCTGCACTATGGACCTGAACCGACGTGTGGTTCCGGAGATACGCGCTGTGCAATCCAGAAGCGGCTGACTGCGTATGCCAGATAAAATGGCCGCCGGGACTGCGAGCTAAGAGGAAGGTGTGCATTACGTTAAAGGCTCCACTGAGCCAAGCGCCCCGCGACAGCAACTACCATCACATTGCTGAGGCCGAAATCAGGAAGACTAAACACTGATCCCGACCCCAAAAAACACTGCGAGTATGCGACGAGCGTGCCCATGAAAGCAGGCGGACACTGGCATCCCCTTCTCCGATACGAGGTGGAGCAACCCTGCTTGAGGACGACAGAGAGGACCAGCCGACGTTACGATCCTGATCACTGTAGCAACAAGGTGAGCCACGCTATGGGTCCTCCCCCCTGATGGGATCTCCAAGTGCCAGCGAGGCTAGGCTCCCACCTGCTGCACCGGCGGTCGATGGGGCGGTCCCATCTGAGGCTCCGAGAAGCTCTTGTGGGCCCCTGTGAACGACGCGACCCGAGCTAGCAGGCGAACCGAGGAAGGCTGCCTGAAGGCGCTCCAGTTGCAGGAGAGCCAGGCCGACAGCAAAGCGAGCAGCGCCTGCGACAAGGAGTGAGCGGGGGCAACCAAATCAAACACGTCTCCTACCCAGAGACGGTGCAAAGAAGCTAAACAGCCTACCAACAACGATACGCAGCAGAATTATGCCTGGACCCCAACCGCTCACAGTGAAAGTGGAACGCGACACGTGGATTGCAACACACGTTCCACAAAGCAACCGAGAATGGAAGGTAAGCTGCCTATGCTGAGGGCATGGCTGTTATAAGGTGAATGAGAACTGCGCACTAAATCTACAATGCTCCGAGCTCCCAATAAAGTAGTGATTTGGCTGAGCGCTGAGTGTCCAAGGTGAACCCAATAAGACTAATATCCTGTGAATACATCACCTAGCCGCCATAACACGCAGCAATAAACGAGGTTTACACACTTAAAATCGCTTGTGAGCCCAGACAGTTATCAAAAGCGACCACCTGCTGGGAGGCGAGCTTGTACACAACTGGTGCGCCGACCTGAGTGGCAGCACGCACTTCAGAAGCTGCAGGGATTTGAGAGAGCAAAACAACATTCTGATATCACTGGCCCCGATCAAAGACTACTACTGAGGACAACTGAATCAAGCAAGTCTCCCAGGAAAGGAGGCAACTGGAGTACTGGCCTGCTTGTCCATGGCGTGAAGCGGCAACAGGGCCCCTAATCCTGCACTGTACGAGTCTAAGACACACGTTTGAACTGAGACTAATAGAAACACCTGCTTCCCGTAAGATAGGGTGCCGACCAAGCCAATCCTCAGGCCAACAAAACAAAGGAGGGAGAGGGCATAGGTGATAACACAGCAGACTTCTGGGAAGAAAACCACGAAGTGGACAGTGCATATAAACCGTAAGACAAACCAAAAGGAGGGAAGAGGTGTTAGAGATTACAACAGCACCTCCCTAGCGAGATAGAAGCCAAGGCTTGTGGCTCTGCCATCTTGGAATACCGCAGCCGGGTGGTCAAGGACAGCACCATTTGGTAATAAACGCTGCACAGTGCACCTGCGAAGGCGGAACAAGTGTCTCTGGTGAACCACTTGACCAGTATCCACAAGATTCTGAACCAACAGCAAAAACTGGATGGTGCCTTGCTGAATCATTGCACCCGAAGCGAGCACCCCACTGACCTAAACAGCTGCACAAACATTGGCTGAGAGGGAAGGGGTGCAAATCAACACTGGCTTGACCACCAGGGCAAAGAACGCGACAGTGCAGAGCAAAATGGAGCAGTATACAATCGCTACCCAAGTTCCCCCGCAGGAGCGGGTCAACTCTGGCAATGCATTGGGACCGAAGGATGACAATATATCCCTTAAAGACATCATGAATGCTATCCCAAACTCAAGGACCTCCATGGAAAAAAAGATGGATGGCATAAGTACTGAGGTGTCGCTATTGCGCCATGACCTGCAAATATTCACGGCTCGTACCGGGGGAGCAGAGGGCCGCATGTCGGAAACAGAGGACAGTCTGAGCACTGTAAATCACCAAATGACCGGAGCATTGGCACACCTCAAGGCACTGGAAGAATGAGTGGAAGAGGGTGAGGGCAGAGCAAGATGGAACAACATCTGGATCCTTGGATTGCCTGAAAACTCCAAAGGCCCGAACATGGAGCTATTCCTAGAGCAATGGCTTGCAGATCTATTCGGTCCCAAGACCCTATCAAAATTCTTCTCAGTTGAACGTGCTCACCAACGGGCAAATACCCGGAGCTCCCCCGCGCACGGTAATAGCAAATCTCCTGAACTATAGAGATCGGGACGCCATACTGCAGATGGCCAGAACTAAAGGCTCCATAACATTCAATGGCTCCAGAATCGCCTTTTTCCCCAGACTTCACCAGGGAGGTTCAGAAAGCAACCATGAAAATCCATTGATTCTTCAAAAAAGATTTTTATCAACAAGTAGTTTTGTGAAAGAATAATAATACGTCTCGTGATGTGAGGCGTTGCTAATATCTTCTTAGCGAGGAAGAAAAAGCTACTAGCATCTTATATCAGACTAGAACATTTGCCAATGCATTTCGGATTTACATATCCTTCATCAGGGCAAGTCTGTAATTGTACATGTGTCATTCCATAATATTCCAAAATATGGTGTGTCAACAATATGCATTCATATAAGTAAAATAAATGACATACCAATCATTGTTGTGGTGGAAGAGGTCAAAATTGATAGATGCAAAGAATATGAAACAGAAAAAGAAAACAGCAGTAAGAAGGCTGTTACATGTAAAGTTGGTGGTAACAAGAAGTGCGGATAGCATTTACCTGAGCAAATGGTAGAATGCTTGCATAGGTGGTGGCTTGGTGTACGAAAACCATGAGAACGGCAGAAAACTGCCCAGGAAAATGTCAGCGCTGTGGCGCAGCCTTCAGTATAGGCTGAAATGTAATGAAAGTAATATAAGCTGTAGAAGCAAACAGGTGGGATCCGTGTAAACATATCTTTAAAAAAAGCTTACCGGTAGACCAGCGAGGAGTGGATCTGTTCCTCTCGCTAGCTGGCTTGTAACTGCGATGCACGCATCGGCGCGTTGCCAAGACAACGCTCCTTTAATATTCCACGTGACCGCGGCCCCGAGGGGCACGCGGCCAGGAATAACAAACTGTGTACGGGTCTCCGGATGGGAGTTCAGAGTAAAAAGCTAATTGTCAGCCTTCCAAGAAGTAAATACGGAATAATGGTGACTAAAAATTCAGAAAATGAAATTAGTAGCAAACATGGAAACAGAAGAAATACTACAATTTAAAGTATGACAGGGGTAAAAAAGGAGTAAAGAAAAACGATGGCAAAAGGTTATGAAAGTGAGATAGCAAATAATGGAGGGCCCAATACAAGGCCGGGCTGCTTAAGATGTACAGTTGACACATGATTATTGTAACACATGGTTATGGAATTACAATCGGTTATGGAATTACAATCAACATTCATTGTGCAGTGTCGTACAGTGACGGCACCAAAGAAAGTAACAATAATGGCACATGTGTTATTCATAGAGTTATTATATGCCTCCCCACTGCTATGGTGGCGTCAACGACGTCACCTTGGGTCCCAGACACATGTCCAGGAGACGTAGCGGGGTGCCCTCAAATAGATCACTTACGCGGAATTCCGCAGTATATAGTAGCTAGAAACATGTCCTTAGGATCAAAGAGAATGCAAGATTATAAAAAACAGTGATAATTAATCTCCTCGTTCATTCCATTGGGAACCAAACACCCAAGTTTGTCAATCCAAAATGTCTCCCTTCGATTCAACCGCTGGTTCAGGTCTTCGTGAGGACTGTTTTTAGTAAGTACCTCCAAAATCACAAATCTGATTTGGGTCAAATTATGTCCGTTCTCCATCCAGTGACGGGCTACGGCTGAGTTGGTGTTAGCATTCCGGATACATGAACGATGCTCATTCCACCTTGTTTTGGCCATTTTTGTGGATTGTCCCACATAGAATTTTCCACACAGGCATTTAATGCCGTAGATTATATTGGTGCTATCGCAGGTGCCATAGTTCTTGAGCGGAATCTTTTTCCCTGTTCTGGGATGGTTAATAAAATCTGAGATTTTAAGAACTATGGCACCTGCGATAGCACCAATATAATCTACGGCATTAAATGCCCGTGTGGAAAATTCTATGTGGGACAATCCACAAGAATGGCCAAAACGAGGTGGAATGAGCATCGTTCATGTATCCGGAATGCTAGCAGTCTCTGCTAAAAGCCCAGCTGAATCTGAAGATCTGGCATGTTGACTTGGCAACAAGATTCATAATTAACATTGTAAAACAAAACATGAGAATGATATGGTAGGGACCAGGCTCTCACAGGATGTATCTGGGTATGGCATGCAAGTGTAGACATTGTGTTTTTCCGAGTCAAATCATATTACAGTGCAAGTGGAATTGTTGAATCCAAATGTGAGGTGTTATTTAAATTAGGAGCACCTTCTAAAACACTGCACGTCAGAAAACCAGGCACAATGTTATGAACATCCAGGCTAGGGCTTGAAGAGCCGAGTGGTCGGAAATATTCAAATTTGTAGCCAGGTACAGCGAGAAGCCAGTTCACGCTCAGAGTGTTGCACGTTAGGGCCTTATTCACAGAACATTTCCCAATGGGATTGAGCCATTATAAAACACTTAGGGGTCGATTCATGGAACAAACGTGCGCCGAAAATCCCAGCGCAAGCAGGCGCAAGGTGGCGCAAGCATGAGAAATCAAGCGCACGTGCACGCGTGCGATACAAGGAAGGCGCTGCGCTAGTTTCCCGCTGGTCGTGCACCAAATCCATGCATGTCGCACACGGGCACACACGTCATCAAACGGTGTGCGCTACGCACACAGCAAAAGCGCACATAGCGCGGCGCACACAACAAAAGTGGGCGGAACAGTGGGCGTAACACGCGGAATGGGGAACAACGTGTGAAAAAGAAGGCGTAACTGGGGAAGTACTGCAGGGAACTACACGGAACGCCCACACGCATGCGAACAACCCGTATTCATGGATTCGAATATGGGAAACCCGCGCACGGCAAAAGACGCGCACAGGCATCAACGCGTCCGCCACACGAAGGGAGGCGGAAGCGTCCCCGTGCACAGTATAAAATTGCGTGCAAACAACAAACACATATATACAGCTACAATGAATGCCCCATTTGTCGCAGCACTGATCGTGGGACACCGAAGGAGGAGGAGAATAGCCAGGGCACACATTTTCTCACCACGGACAAGCCTTTTTGGGATGCCTGACGACCAGGTCTACGGCAGGTATAGGTTTCCACCCCATATCATCCTAGACCTGGTCAGGGAGTGGGAAGATGACCTTACATCCCCCACCCTTTGCTCCCAAGCATTGAGCCCCTTGGAGAAGGTGCTCAATGTCCTGCATTTTTTGCCCACTGGGTCATTTCAGCGGACCACTGCCATAGAGGGGGAGAGGGGGTCTCACAGGCCACGCAGTCACGCTGCCTACACCAGGTCTTGGCAATCATGACAGCGCGCCCCTCAGTCCGCAGGCACATATACATGCCCAGAACACCCGCAGAAAGGCAGGCCGTTGTCCTGGATTTTTACAGGGTGGCACACTTCCCCAAAGTGCTCGGTGCCATAGATTGCACCCATGTGGCCCTACGTCCACCTAGGGCCACTGAGCACATCTACCGAAACCGCAAGCACTGGCATTCCATCAACGTACAGGTGGTATGCGATGCAAAGGGAATCATCACCTCTGGCTCCACCCATGACAGTTTCATATACACAATGTCCGCCCTGAGCCGGGCCCTAGAAGCTGGGCAGCATGGTGACACATGGCTCCTAGGTGAGTACAAATGCCTGTGCACATGCATGCAAGTCACACACAGACAAATACCCAAACATTCGGAGTGCTCAAGTCACGGTTCCGCTCCCTTGACCGCTCTGGCGGGCAGCTACTCTATGCACCCCCAGTAGTGTGCAGGATCATTGTGGCAGCATGTGTCCTGCACAATGTTGCAACACGGCAGGGCGTACCGGTGGACATGGTGGTGCCCCCACATCTCCAACCACAGGCACAGGCGCTGCCCATGGGCGGGGATAGGGCACGTGGCGAGGAAGCCTGGACCCAGCTTGTGGCCACATTTTTCACCTAAACTCCCATCCCTGCGGAGTGCACACAGGCCTGGCACATACCAGGTGACAATCTATGATGACAAAGAGACAGTCAACTGTCACAACCTTACCACCCTGAGATTGTTGCCATGGAAGTGCCACATTGTGTGCATCCCTAGCTACTTAAACACAAGCTATCCTGTGTGACCAAAAGGCACACATATGATATATGATATGATATGGCATTTGTAACGCGCCTATACACAAGTGTTGCAAGGCGCGACGAGGCAGGGAGGGGGGAACAAGGGAAGACGGACAACGATCCTACTAGGCCAGGTGTCATTTAGATCGCGCAAGTGCAGGGGTAGGTGGAAGGGAAAAGTGCAAGGGGAAGGGGAAGGGGAGTACAGGGTAAGTAGAATAAAAAATAAATAAATAGGCCAGCTGGTGGCAAGTGCAGACAAGTGCTGGGAAGGGGTGGCTGTAGGGATACAGAGACAGTCCCGCAGTGCAGGGGTTGCCAGGGAGGCAGTGCAAGTGGAGAGTGGCTGGGCCAGGGACGGACCGAGGTCGGTGAGAGTGGTCCAGTTGCAGATTCAGTGCAGTTTCAGTGAAGAAATTAGCAAGGGAGAGGGAGAGAGAAAGCAGAAGCAAAGAGGAAGGTGTTGAGGTGCTTCCTGAACCGGAGATGGTTCTCCTCAAGTTTCAGGGAGGCAGGAAGGCTGTTCCAGAGGGAGGCCACTGTCGCGGAGAGAGATCTACCCCCAGCTCGTTGCTTCGAGAAGCGGCTGACCCTGACATGCAAGGTGTGA
Source organism: Ambystoma mexicanum (assembly GCF_040938575.1). NCBI lineage: Eukaryota > Metazoa > Chordata > Amphibia > Caudata > Ambystomatidae > Ambystoma > Ambystoma mexicanum. The sequence goes on along the minus strand of NC_090939.1, from coordinate 502,687,521 downwards.
ATCACACACACCTGCAAAACAGGCCATGACCATCACTGTAATGTCACTCAAACCCTCCCAAACCACAACATGACATGGCAAGCAATAGCCATACACCAACACAGTACCAATAAGGTACACATTGCCATGTGAAAAATGTAAACTGGCATCAGACAATGATGCCTGACATGGAATCAGATGAAATGACTGACCAACAACCTCCCACCCAAAATAAGTAATTCCCAAATGCATCACAAAAGTAGTAGCTGCAACATAACAATGAATTCCTGTCTACATGCACATTGTGCATTGCAAAATCAACACTGCAGCTTCTGTGTGCTGTGTCCAACTCCTGCAACACACTGCTCAGCGCACAGTACAGTGAACAGCCATTGTGTGTGATGCACACCCTGAGCATCACATCTAAGCGACAAACCACATCAAAAAGCAAAATAGGCATGTACAGGATCCATAATTGGTCACAGAACATGTGCTGCAGGGACACAGTGGGCAGCAGAAGGCAAACAGAGTGTACATGTGGATATCGAAGGGTGGTTGTACATGTAGTGCATCATAGTGCGAGTGTGCGGGTCAGCAAGGACATGCACTCAACATATGCATGTGCAATCAAGTGACCATCAGTGTCCTCTACACATCACATGTGAACATTCACCATGTGTACACCCCAGCATGTCAAACCACAACTATCCCCTCACACCTGAAAGGTAAACACAACACATGAACATGCATTGATCAGCAGAACACATCATGTACATAGGATACCACAATTACAATGTCAGGGTTCCGATCACACTGCAGGTCAAGGCAACTATCAACAACAAAACACCCCCCCCCTCCCTCACAAATGACCATGACCCACTGAACAACTGCACCTGGGTCATGGAGCCTTCAACCCTCAATTTCACCTGGCCACAGGATCACCCTTCCCCTTCGTCACCATCTCCCACCTTGTGTGTTAAAAGTTGCCTGCACCCTCAGAGTCCACCTTCATTTGCAAAGACACAGAATCCAAGGCAGAAAAACAAACCAGCAGTACCTCACAAAGTGCAAGTACTACCACAATGATGTAACAACCAAGGTAGCACAGTAAAACAATGTCACAACAGGATGTGAACCATGTGTGGTACATAACATAGAATGATGCACCACGAACGGATGTGTACTGTCACAGCTCCCGTGTACAGGCGCAGGAGTGGCACGAACCAACCACCCCCACCGTGGCATGGGTGCCTGCAAGGTCAAACTCACACAGGCCTCTGAGACCTGTTGGGGAAGGAGGGTCAGTGATATGCAGTCGGGACAGCCGTTGGCATACTGGATAACTGGAATGACGCGCAGAAGAGGGGAGTAGGAATGACATGTGAAAGTAGGGAATGCACTAAAATGGAGTACTTGCATTAACACATACACAATCATAACAAACTTGTACATCATTGTCAGGGCCTTCCGGAGTCCAGGCGCAGGAGTGGCACGAACCAACCACCCCCTCTAGGGTTTTGGTGCCTGCAAGCTTGGGGGTTACACAGGCATCCGCAACCCAGCGGGGAAAGAGGGTTAGGGAACGTTGGTTGGATTGGTACGGGAAGCAGGAACACCGGGTAGAGAGTACAGGGTTTAGAATTGGATAGGACTCGGGTGATTATGGAAAAAAAACATACCAAATTGAATTACACATTCATCCATGCATCAGTGCACCCCCCAGCAAGCCTATGTAGAGCAGTTTGAAAGAAAAACAACAAGACACTCAGCTCTGGTTTTGAGTGCTGGCCTCCTGCCTGCGCACTCTCAGGTCCGGTTACAGGAGCACTTCAATGCTGCAAAGAGAGCCACTGTTAATAATCTGTGCGTGCCCATAACACACAAACACACCACCAAATATTCCCGATAGCAACAAACTACTCTACAAACAGACAATCTGGTGTCGATGCTTCGTACCCATACGTAACATTCCCCCTGTGATGGTTCATACACAGTCAATGCAGTAAGTCAGGCGCCGGTGGGTGCGTGGCAAATGGAACATCAATGTGTCACGATTCACACAACATGCAATGTTCCCTGGGTAAGCAGACAGACGCATATAGCAAGTTATGACTTCAGAAAAAGTCGTGTCCCACCATGACCATAAAAAAATAGGCAGTGCATGTTTCAAAATGTACATGGAAATGAAATGCACTGCACCCAAGTCTGTCCCTTGCTGTATATCCCTGTGAGCTGCTCCTTTCCATGTCTCGGAAGGCTACATGGGTGATACAAGTGCCTCAATGGCCCATGGTGGACCGGAGGGTATGTGCCACTGCCCCTGCAGGTGCCCCAGACAACCTTACAATCAACTAGCCATCAGTCCACCAACACATCTGAGCTGTATTGTGCCCTTCAACACCAATATTCGTTCAAGCTCACCGTCAGTGCTGCTACTAAGCCTGCATGTGCAACTGGCCTGGTGGAAGCTTTGCTGTGTTGTGGCCCCCCTGTGCTGCTCACCTTGCCTGGAGTTCCTTGAAACATGTCAGCAGTTCTAGGATGTATGTCTGCAATCCCTGTGCCTCTGCTTGCGCACACATGTGCATGTGGGCACCAACAAACGTGTCCAGAATCCAGACGTCCAATGGGCCATGTCTGCTGGCAAAGGTGGTCTGGAGGCTCATCGCCCTGCAGAAAGGGCATGAAACACATGATTAATGCTTTAGAGTCATCTGTGTGTGTCTCTTCAGGCATCTCATTACTGGACCATGTCATAGACGTACATCAGAAATCACACCATCAGTCCGTCTTTCACATCCAAAGTCTGGAACACACTATCTACGGCATGAATTGCAACAAGCACGTGTACAGTAAAGATAAGAAACATACTACACAATGCATAGCAATGAATGTACACATTAATCATGAAACACCCCATCTAGCAAAAGCAGAACAGTGGTCAATAACACCGCAATCATCCCCACTAGGGGTGTTAACACAAGTTACACAGCACCAGACATGCCACAGATATGACAGTCCAAAGCCCTTGTGTAATAGGCTATTACACCAAACCATCCTTGCAAGCCCATGGATAAGGGAAGCAGGAGTGGCAAATGTGAGTCAAGGACCCCAAGCAGCAAACACATACACAAGACAAGCCTGAAGGGCCCAGCTGGAACAGACAGCGGATGCTTTCAAAAGCCACAAAGCACCGCACTGTCACATGAAAGCACAATAGACAAGCAATTTTAAACTATATTAACTAATTACACTAACTATGAAAAACCTACATTACCTAATTAAACTAACTATCAAACAGAAACTTAACTAACTAAACTAAAAGAAAAATCAAAAATGGCCACATACGACCCGGGGGGGGGGAGGTGAGGCACCCAGGAGGGGGGAGGTACAGGGTGCTGCTCAACACCCACATGCGATGATGCTGAGCCAAAAAAAAAAACCTCCATGGGCTCAACGCCTGCACAGCCCGACCTATGTGGGAGATAGATGGTCGTCGGAGTCTGGCTCATCCTGGAAAGGAGGACGTGGCACAGTACCCTGGCCACGCTTAGCCGCAGCTTGTCCCTCGACGGCAGCAAGTCTGCCGGACGGGTGAGCCTGGTTCTGTGTGGCGATGTGACGTAGGTCTGCATGCAGAACCTCACGTGATACACGTGCTTCCTCTTGCAAGGTAGCACGTGTAACACGGAGTTCCTCCTGCAAGGCCTGGCTGGACAACCGCTGCACCTCCCGGCAAGCCTGTAGCTCAGCCAAGATGGTACGCTCAAGCTGTGCAAACCTCTCCTCTGCCCGCTGCGTCTGGGACATCAGAAGGACACCCAGAGTGGATTTGAGGGAAGCATACTCCTCCCTCAGGGCATCCATGTGCGCCTCTGCGTGAGCAGCAATTGCTTGACGCAGAGACGACATTTCAGCCTGGCGTGCCCTGTCTGAGGCCGCCATGCCCAGCCTGAGCGAGCGGGCTGTGGACCATGCCACCTGCTGCTGGAGAAGCACCTGCCTAGCAGGGGGGAGCACAGATCGGGCCACACGCTCCATGCTCTCAGCGATGTTCTCCATTGCTGCCCCCTGCCGTTCTGAATTGGCAGTCATGTCTTGCTCCCACTCAGTATACTGCAGTTGTGCGCGGCGACCGCGTTGCGGGGCTTGACCCCTGCGGGACCCAAGGACCGGGTGTCCTCGCTGTGTTGGCACCGCCCGCGGCTGCACGACTACATGCCCCCGTCGACGTGATGTCCCAGGCACATCAGTGATTGGTGTGGAGGGTGACCCTGCGTCCCGATCCACTCCGGGCGGAGGTACCAAGCCTGTCTGACCCCTCAGTGCAGGTGTCGCGGACAGAGGAGTGTCCACATCAGAATCACTCCCCCTGACACATGGACTTGATGCTCATCCAACTCGACATGGACGTCAGAGCCGTCATCAGGGCTGGACTCATAGGCAGCCAGAGACAAGATGGACTGTAGCACTTGGGGGTTTTCGTGGCCTACCACCCCACGACCTCCACTTGTGCCGGGTTGATGTAGTGGTAACAACCCTGTGTCTGGCATGACAACATCATCCTCCGGCTCCATTGCGTCATCATCTGAAAAATATAGAGAAAAAAGGTCACTACACATGTCAGAAGCACACAACACACACACACACCGACAACAAACACATCAGGCAGACATGTGACACACAAAATAGAACCTGGCATGCATGCTGGGTCAACTTTGAATTGCTTCTGTGATCAGACCTGTTGAAAGGTGGTAGTTTGCATAGAAGTGGGTCTATGCAGTGCAGCAAATGTGTATGTCACTCGCTACCTACATGTACAAGGACTTCATGGTGTGTGTCAGGAAACGTGAAGGCAGTGCAAGGTCAAATTCAGGCATCATGTGCAATGTGCATTCAATGGGTAGCATATCTACAAGCAAAGCACCCCTCCACCCAAGTGCAAAAGCAGGGATGCCTAGCATGGTATCAAAAGGCTGACCATAGACCTGTGTATTGACAGGCAGTGTTGACTGGCATCAACAGCTTAATGTGATTCAAGTGACAACACTGCAAATGATGATGGGACAGTAAGCAGGACACATGATGAAAACTCTGGAGGCCGCCCACGTGTGAAGAAGACACTACAACAGTCGGACATAGTCATTGGCCATTAAACATGCTGAGGCCTGTGACCCACACAGATTGTCAGGCCCTAAACATGTGTGCAACGCAGTACTGAGTCACAATTGACATGGGAAGGCTGATGAGATGCCATGCAATGTATGTCACCCAGGAGTTGTATTACAGTGATCGTCCAGTCAAGGACACATAGGGGCATGCGTGCAATGCACATGGAGCATGAATGGGCACTCATGTCCCTGCGGGACATCTGACCTATGCACAGTACACGTGAGATACCCTGCATCAAGTACTAAGGCTGTACCACACAGCATATGTCTGGCAGATTGTCAGCTGGAAGTTAGCATGTACACAGGACGCATGAACAGGAAAGTACCCAATGACAAGATTGAAGCAGACCAGTGCAAAGGTGGAACTGGGGTGCAGAGTGGCAGAGGAGGGGCAAGGGAGCATGCCTACATGGAGTACCCACATGCAGGCAGAGGACACATGCACGTCAGTCATGCTATGGCATTGTGCCTGGGCTGAGAGGAAGGTCACCCCCCGCCACATGCAGAAGGGCCAGTGAGCTGAAACATGGACCGGAGGGGTATACTGGTAACCAGCATGTGAGTAGGGTGCAATAGTGGTGATGCAGACAGTCCCCGTCTGCTCCACATGTCCACCATCCAGCAGAGCAGACATGCATCACGGAAGCATTGCATTACTTGCACATCAGAACCATGTACATGTCACACGTAGTGGCAATCATGCACAACACATCCCACAAGTAAAACGCACACGTCCTCAACAAACACGCATCAACACTCACTGGACTGGGCATCAAAGTCCAGCATCTCTCCCACTCCTTCGACCGATTCAGGTGGTATGAACTCCGCAACGAGTAACTCATGCGGAGTGAGCTCTTCCTCCTCTGGTGCAGGCCCACCGCCAGTCACCAGAGTCAAGTTGTAATTTGAGGCACGCTTAGCCTTAGCGCTGCGTTTGAGGTCATTCCAACGCTTTTTGCACTCTTGCGCCGTGCGCACCTCATGGCCGATCAACTGACATGTTCCGCAACTTGCTTCCAGTGGGTGTCACGGTGGGCAGCCGTAGTCTGACTATTGGCACCCACTAGCATGTCACGGCTGTGGCCCCGCACGTAGTCCACGAGGAAGCCCAGTTCCTGCTTGCAGAAAGGCTTCTTCCTCGACGTACAGGAGGTCGTGGCTGTGTGTGGGGTCCCAGCCTGTGCTGCAGGTGCAACCTTCCTCCTCTTGGACTGTGGCGCAGACCCTGGCTGGCTAATGCCGCCCTGACCAGTATGGCCAGTGGGTTCGGTGGATTGAGCCAGGGGAGTGGCAGGTGGAGGGATGACAAAAGGCCTGACTTGTGTCATTGGCAGCTGGGTGCCCTCTAATGGACCCTGCGCAGCAACATCCGCTGTGGCAGGGTCATTGACTGTAACGGTCCTGGTTGGCAGACTCACAACCGGGGTGTTGTTGGGTGCATCTGCCCCTGCACTTGCCAACACCCGGCTGTTCGGGGCAGCAGATGACATAACTGCCCCAGGGACACGTGTCTTGGTCAGAGCAGCCCTGCATGCCCCTACGGTTTCCCTCCTGGCCTGTTGGAAATCTTCCAAGGACTCCTCAAGTGCCAACGCAGCCTGCGCTGGCAGACCCTGAGCCTGGGTGGCGGTGTCCACAGCTGCACCTGCAGCTACCACTACCCTTGGGCCCATGGCAGTCGATGGAACGGACTGCCGGGTCACACAGGCGCCAGTGCCAGATGCAGAAGCTGCATCTCCCGGAACCACAGGGGGGGGTGGCATGACTGCACCGACACATGGCACAACATTGTGCTCAAGTGGCGCACCCCTGCCTCTTCCCCCTCTGAGGCCGCCCTGGACTTCCTGGAGTCCCCCTACTCCCTGGTCACCACGGCCACGTCCCCGACCACGCCCGCCACGAGGAGTACGCCCAGCTGAGGCGCCCCTCACCTTTGCTGGCCTCCCAACCATGGCACAGATGTAGTAGTGCCGGCACAGATGGAGTAGTGCCAGTGGGAGGTGTACAGCACAATTGACCTGGGCAATTGGGGTGAAGGGGGTGGGAAGCAAGATGTTAACAGCCCCCCTGCACCTGCAAGGCTGTATGTGACCCCGGTGATGTAGTGACGGGTCACGCAACGCTCAGGCACCCCAAAACTGCAGTAAAACCGTGTACGCAACCCTGCAGCCTACATGCGTGGAATCAACCTCCCGCAGTACGCAGTGGCACCCAGTAACACGAATAACGCGTACGCGTGGGATACGCAGACTACTATGACCTCGAAAATGAGTGCGATACACAGGGGCACCCGCAGTGGGAAAAATAGCATGTGCGACTCACCGTCTGACTAGCGCGATGCAGAAAAACACGTGTAGCCATTGCCCCCGCCAAAAGAAGAGATACGTCCTTCATAGCTGTGAAGTTGTGATGGCGCGCGAAACAACAGGAAGCAGCAACACACGTCGGTCTCCACGAAAGGCACGTACAGCGAACTGCTGCCCCCGCTCACCTTTAACCCGTGCTGAGGGAAACACCTGCGCGCGTCACGTCACTTACGCGCATGGGCCCTTTCCTCGGATTACACGCATTCACATGCGGACGTGCAGCTTTTTCACGCGCGCTGAACCACTATGCTAACGTCACGAGGGAAACGCCCGCGTGCTTCATGTCACAGAGGCGCTTACGCTTGAAGGGCCTTTGGTCCAGTGAAAGCGCATACGAGTGCTGACGCGCTTACGCGCTAGGGGCCTTTCCTCGAATCACACGCTGACGTGCACATTTTTCACGTGCCAAATCACTCCGTATCAAGCTGGCCACGCGAAAACACACGGAAGACCACGCTCCTGCCCAAAAGACCGAATCACTGCCCCACAGAGCCCCGAGCACGCTCCCACCTGCCATCTGCTGCTGCCTGACTGCCTGCTGACACGTGCCCTGCTATTTGCTGCCTGCACATCAGCCAGGGGTGCAGTTGCTGTGACCACCCCTGCTGGAAATGAAGACTCCCGACTGGGATGCCATCACTCCACAGCCCAGCCCCAGGACCCAGTTGCCCACCCACACCTGCCTCTGGGGTTGCCATGTCGGGCACTACACCATCTGGCACCACTGGCAACCCCCAGCCAGAGAGGCAGAGGGGCACCAGCTTCACTGCCACCGAAGTTGGTATCCTGGTGGAGCAAGTCCTGGGGCAGTATGATGCCCTCTTCGGAACAAGACGCGCCAACAATGAAGGACGGACTCGGATCTGGACGGGCATCGTGACTGCCATCAATACGGAGGGGGTGGCAGTCCGCGACTTCCAACATGTCAAGAAGCGCTGGGAGGACTTCAGGTCCAGGACCCTCAACAAGGCCTGGCGCCTCTTGAAGGCAGCGGATGCTAAGTGGCGCCGGGGCCACCTGTCGGAACATCAGATGAGGGTTCTGGAACGCATATGCCCAGCGCTCCACGTCCAGGTCCTTGAGAGGCAGACCCGTCTGGAGTTGAGCGGTAAGTGTACATGCATACTGATTGGAAGCTGTGCGTGTGGTGGTGTGCCAGTAGTGTGCAGGTTGTACATGTGGTTTTCTAGGGCCATGTATGGATGTGCATGTACAGGGCTGTGAGGCTGACACATGCAAGTCCTTTCATGTGTGAGACACATGGATGGTGTATGTGTGGGTAAGCATGCAAGCCAAATGCAGATGTGTGAGCACACATGCTTGGATTACTGTGTATGTCAGTTGGCATGGTTGTGGTGTCACACATGGATGTTGGTTCCAGCTGCATGTATCTGCACCTCGTACATGTGCATGTGTGTCTATTTGACAAGGGTGCAACAGTGATGCAACATGGATGCATGTGACACTGATATGTGGAAGACTGATTGGCAGATGTGACATGGATGCCGATCTCAACACTGCGATAGTTGGCGGAGGTGTACAAATGCATGTAAGTGTGGTGGCGTGTGTGCATGTGTAGTGCACTCCCTGTGTTTCATGTGATGTCTGGCTCACCTTTGGCTGCTCATGCTGTTGTATGTGTATGGATGGTGCTGGCTGTTGTAATATGGCTGTGGAATAGCTCATGTGTGTGAGTCGAAATGACATGTGTGTTGGGGATTGTGATGCCATGTCTGAAGTTTGACAATGCCACTCATGTACAACTGTCATGTGTGTATGAGTCCATTATACAGTGCCCTGATGCCTGTGTTTTATTTCTCCCTGTCTGCAGTGTCAACTGATGAAGAGGGCGGAGAAGGTGCTGTGGAGCACAGCGGCAGGGATCGCACCGCCAGCCAGAGACGCAAGGCCCGGCTCCCCTCCCAGGTTGTCATCTCGTCGGGGAGTGAGGAGTCCGGTGGCGCGTCCCAGGCCGCAGCTGCTGAGGGGAGGTCCAAGAGGCGGAGGTCGGAGTTGGACTCCTCGGCAGCAGAAGGGGCAGCTGAGACCCCCCAGGGCCCAATGGAGGAAGATGGCATGGAGTCATCCAGGTTGTTGGGGGGTTTGGTGGAGGAGGAGGCCGTGCAAGGGACAGAGACGGGGTCTGGAGGTGGGGATTCCACTGGGGCTAGTGGTGCAGTGCAGGACTAGGGACAGGATGCAGCACAGGCCGCCGCGGAGGTGCCTGTGTGCAATCCTGTCCCTGATCCTGTCACTGCATCATCTTGCACCAGCAGGGATGCCTACGTCCAGACCCGTTCTCAGGGAGGGGGTTGGCTTACACCAACTGGCCTTCCTCTCCCTGCGGATGTGGCTATCCGGCACCGGGTTGAGCCTCTCCTGGGTGGGGTGGCGTTGCGTCAATGTGCCATGCGAGGTGACCTGCAGTCTTTTCATGAGGAGACTGCACGTCTTCTCGCATGGCTCATTGACCGCGGTGATCCACTGAGACAGCTCACCAAGGCCGGATTCCTCTGTTTCCTGGACCTTGTTCCGACCCCCTCCTCAACTGAACCCCCTATGCCCCAGTCGTCCTCCATGCCATCTTCCCACCCATGTATCACCTGGGTGCCCTGTGGAGCTGCCTCTGACACTGCGGCCAGGCTGGTGGACAACAGATCCCTGCCACAGTCGGGAGTCGGACGTCCAGCAGGGGTGGCCACCTCAACAACTGCATCCCAGCTGGAGGAGGATGTGCAGGCAGCAGGAGCCAAGGCACAGCAGCAGCACAGCAGCAGCAGCAACAAGGTTGGAGACATGATGGCTCGGGGCCTTCATCATCGGAGGGGCAGGCATCGGCCGGAGGGCAGGAGGACCCTGGACGGGAAGTGGCTTTCGTGTGGCAGCGGTTGGACCATGCGATAGATGCGGAGCGGCAGCGGGCGGAAGAGGCACGGCTCACGATGGTCAGGGCGGAGAACTCCATGCGTAGGTCCCTGAGGCGGGCCGAGTGCCTCGAGGCCATTCGCAGGGACCTGGAGTTCCAGATGTCATCGTCCCTGCGAACCCTCGGGGACATGGAAGAGGACCGCCTCCGGGACATCGAGCAGGAGTTCGATGATGCCCTGGCCCGGAACATCAACATGTGAGCCGTTGGACTTGCCCGCTGCCCTTGTAAATAGTTATTTGGTTAGTATTAGGTTTCCTTTGTTTTTTTCTTTATTTTGGACCTTTTGGACAATGGACCACATTTTTGTATATAGTTTTTTTATTAGGTAGGAGTTTTTGATAGGTTTAATTTCTTCAGTTGGGATCATGGACCCTGGATTGTTCATCTGTATATAGTTAACTGTTGGATTCTAGTTTTTTGTTTGGATTTCCCCATGGAGCAATGGTTTTCACTTTTGTTTTTCCCTTGGATTTCATTTTTGGAACTGTGACTTTGGACACCTTTCCTTTGGATTATGATTTGTTGTTTTCAATTATTTTACAGACATGCAGCTTTTCTTTTTTAATTTCCATTGTCGTTTGTTTGATTTTAATTCCATTCATGTTGCTTTTAATACATTTTTTTCTTCAAACTTCGATGTGTGGTATTATCTCATTGGTTTCATGCATGTCATGATATGGGTTTTGACATTCACTTGCACCCATTGTGTGTGTGTGACGGACATGTGTTCATTTAGCTACTTGCCATTGGGGTTGTATCATGTAATTGGCATTTCTATGTGGGTGGATGCAATACTTGGGTGGGTGTTTGGCATGTGGAGGCTGCCCATAAGGGCCAGGGATCGAGATTGTGATGACGTGTTGGCTGGGGGACATGAGTCAGGGCCTGCTGGCAGGTGCCCTGCACTGCTTGGGGGGTGGGGGTGCAAGGGGACATGAGTGGGGGCCTGCTGGCAGGTACCCTGCGCTGCTGGGGGGTGGGGGTGCAAGGGGACATGAGTGGGACATGAGTGGAGGCCTGCTGGCAGGTACCCTGCACTGCTGGGGGGTGGAGGTGCAAGGGGACATGAGTGGGGGCCTGCTGGCAGGTACCCTGCACTGCTGGGGGGTGGGAGTGCAAGGGGACATGAGTGGGACATGAGTGGGGGCCTCCTGGCAGGTACCCTGCACTGCTGGGGGGTGGGGGTGCAAGGGGACATGAGGGGGGCCTGCTGGCAGGTACCCTGCACTGCTGGGAGGTGGGGGTGCAAGGGGACATGAGTGGGGGCCTGCTGGCAGGTGCCCTGCACTGCTTGGGGGGTGGGTGTGCAAGGGGACATGAGTGGGGGCCTGCTGGCATGTACCCTGCCCTGCTGGGGGGTGGGGGTGTAGGGGGACATGAGTTGGTGATCAGTGGTGCAAGCGGACAGGTGGCTTGTCTGTGGTGCATGGCCATGGTGGATGGGCTGCCTGCGGGACATGACCAGGGGTACGGGGTAGTCCCCTGTGGTGTGGTCTGCCTGCAGGGTCCGTGGAGGGTGTAGTGGGAACACCTGGGAGGACCCACACTGCCAATTCTCGTGTAAGACTCCCCGCGCACCCCCGAAATTCACGTACCCCGCTCTGACAGCTAAATCGCGTGTGAAACTTCCCGCGAACCCCTTAAATACATGTACCCCACTCGCACAGGGCCTATCGCGGGTGAAACTTCACGCGAACCCCAGGAATGTTGGCCCTGTGCTAGCGAGCGGGGTACGTGTAGTTCTGGGGTACAGTGTGAAGTTTTACACGTGAAAGGGCCCTGGTGAGCGGAGTATGTGTATTCCTGGGGTTCGCGTGCAGTTTCACCCTCGTTTTCAGCAGGGTACGTGTATTACGGGGTTCGAGTGAAGTTTCAGCCTTGTTTTCAGCAGGGTACGTGTATTACGGGGTTTGAGTGAAGTTTCACCCGCGATTTCAGCAGGGTACGTGTATTCCTGGGGTTCGCGTGAAGTTTCACCCACGATTTCAGCAAGGTACGTGTATTACAGGGTTCGCGTGAAGTTTCACACGCGAAAGGGCCCTGGTCGAGGGAGTACGTGATTTTCAGGGGTGCACGGCAAGTTTTACACGCGAAAGGGCAACGCCCATGCACAATAAGTCACAGACGCGCTTACGCGCTAAGGGCCTTTGGTCCAATGATATCGCGTACGTGTGCTGATGCGCTTACGCGCTTAGGGCCTTTGGTCCAATGATATCGCGTACGTGTGGTGACGCGCTTACGCGCTAAGGGCCTTTCCTCGAATTACACGCTGACGTGCAAGATTTTCACATGCCAAATCACTCCGTATCAAGCTGGCCACACGTACACACACAGAAGACCACGCTCCTGCCCAGAAGGCCATTTTCCTGCCCCCCTGAGCCCCGAGCACGCTCCCACCAGCCATCTGCTGCTGCCTGTCTGCCTGCTGCCCACGTGCCCTGCTATTTGGTGCCTGCACGTCAGCCATCTGCAGGGGTCCAGTTGCTGTGTCCACCCCTGCTGGAACAGAAGACTCCCGACTGGGATTCCATCGCTCCACAGCCCAGCCCCAGTACCCAGTTGCCCACCCACTCCTGCCTCTGGGGTTGCCATGTCGGGTACTACACCATCTGGCACCACTGGCAACCCCCAGCCAGAGAGGCAGAGAGCCACCAGCTTCACTGCCACCGAAGTTGGTGTCCTGGTGGAGCATGTCCTGGGGCATTATGATGCCCTCTTCGGAACATCACGCGCCAACAAGGAAGGACGGGAGAGGATCTGGGACGACGTAGTGGTTGCCATCAACGCGCAGGGGGTGGCAACCCGCGACATCAAGCACGTCAAGAAGTGCTGGGAGGACTTCAGGTCCAGGAACCTCCACAAGGCCCGGCGCCTGGCGGAGGGGGGCCGGGCACGCCTGAGTGCCATCCAAATAAGGGTCCTGGAACGCATAGGCCCAGCGCTCCACGCCCAGATCCTTCGGAGGCAGACCCGTCTGGAGTTGATCGGTGAGTGGCCAAGCATTGCTGTGTAAGACAGGGCAGGTTGCAGTGTGCTGGTAGTCTGATGCTTGCCTGTATGTGTGACATAGTCCATGTATGGATGTGTGTGTGCATGGACATCATGGTCATGCATGTGAGACCAGTTATGTGTGAGCCACATGGTTGGTGCATGTTTTTTAAAGCAACATGGGGAGCTCTATGTGGAATGCACACATGAATGCATAGCTGTCTCTGTTCCTGGACATGGAGGGGGGGGGTGAGGAATGGGTGCTGTCATGTACATGTATGTTGCACATGTGTGTGTGTGTGTGTGTGTGTGTCTGAGAAGTGTGTGTGTGACTTTGAAACACCATGGATGCATGTGACTTTGAAGGCAACATCTTGGTTTACAGGGGCCCTTCTACATGGATGTTGATGTTGATTGCAGGCGCCCGGACTGTTTCTGCATGTGTGTTGTGTGCATTCACCCATGTGTTGTGGAATGACAGGATGGAAGTGACATTTGACAGTGCCACTCATGTGTTATTGCTTCCTGTCTAGGGTATTTTGTACTGTGCCCTGATGCTTGTGTTCTATGTGTCCCTCTACGCAGCGTCAAGTGAAGAAGAGGGCGGAGACGGCGCTGTGGAGCCAAGCGGCGGGGATGCCTCCACTGGGCGGCGACGCAAGGCCCAGCCACCCTCCCAGGAATTACCATCATCCGGGAGCGAGGGGGCTGGCGCTGTGTCTGCCTCAACGGCTGTGGCGGAAGGGCCGGGTGAGCCCCCACAGGGGCTTCCAATGGCGGAAGACGGTGTGGAGACATCCAGGTTGGTGGTCTCCACAGAGGAGGAGGAGCCCGCTACTGAGCCGCACATGGGTCCTGGTGGTTGTAGTACCACTGGTGCAAGTGGTGCAGTCCAGGGCCAGGGTCAGGAGGCAGCACAGGTCACCGCGGAGGGGCCTGTGCATGTCGCTGTCCTTGATCCTGTGACTGCACCATCATGCACCAGCAGGGAGGCCCCGTCCCAGGCCTGTCCGCAGGTAGGGGAGAGTGCCATATCACCTGCCTCTCCACTACCTGCGGATGAGGGGTCCAGCAACCGTATGGGATCCGTCCTGGTGGGTGTCGCGTTGCGCACGTGTGTCATTCGTGATGACGTGCGTTCTTCCTGGGCGGAGAACGCACGCCATCACGAAGAGCAGCGTCGTGACGTGGCACTGCTGGGAGGGGCCCTGGTCGGAGGGTTCCTACATGTGACGCGCACTCTGGCGGACCTCTCCTCCTCTGTGGGGGCTATGCGCCGGTCGTTCTCCACATCGTCTTCCGGCCCAGATTCCACCAGGGCCCCCTGTGGACCTGACCTGACCAAACAGCCAGCTTGGTGGAGATCCCATCCCTGCCACAGTCGGGAGTTGGCGGTCCAGCAGGGGTGGACACCACAACTGGAGACCAGCAGATGGAGGATGTGCATGCACCATCGGACAGGGCACATGGACAGCAGCAGCAGGAGCAGGCTGCAGGTAGGAGCAATGATGGCTCGGGGCCATCAACACGGAGGGGCAGGCATCGGCCAGAGGGCAGGAGGACCCTGGACAGGAAGTGTCTTCCGTGTGGCAGCGGTTGGGCCATGCGATAGATGCGGAGCGGCAGCGGGCGGAAGAGGCACGGCTCACGATGGTCAGGGCGGAGAACTCCATGCGTAGGACCCTGAGGCGGGCCGAGTGCCTTGAGGCCATTCGCAGGGACCTGGAGTTCCAGATGTCATCGTCCCTGCGAACCCTCTGGGACATGGAGGAGGACCGCCTCCGGGACATCGAGCAGGAGTTTGATGATGCCCTGGCCCGGAACATCAACATGTGAGCCGTTGGACTTGCCCGCTGCTCTTGTAAATAGTTGTTTGGTTAGTTTTAGGTTTCCTTTGGTTTTTCTTTATTTTGGACCTTTTGGACAATGGACCACATTTTTGTATATAGTTTTTTTTATTAGGTAGGAGTTTTTGATAGGTTTCATTTCTTCAGTTGGGATCATGGACCCTGGATTGTTCATCTGTATATAGTTAACTGTTGAATTCTACTTTTTTATTTGGATTTCCCCATGGAGCAATGGTTTTCACTTTTGTTTTTCCCTTGGATTTCATTTTTGGAACTGTGACTTTGGACACCTTTCCTTTGGATTATGATTTGTTGTTTTTCATTATTTTACAGACATGCAGCTTTTCTTTTTTAATTTCCATTGTCGTTTGTTTGATTTTAATTCCATTCATGTTGCTTTTAATACATTTTTTTCTTCAAACTTCGATGTGTGGTATTATCTCATTGGTTTCATGCATGTCATGATATGGGTTTTGACATTCACTTGCACCCATTGTGTGTGTGTGAGGGACATGTCTTCATTTACATACTTGCCATTGGGATTGTGTCATGTAATTGGCATTTCTATGTGGGTGGATGCAATACTTGGGTGGGTCTTTGGCATGGCCATAAGGGCCAGGGATCGAGATTGTGATGACGTGTTGGCTGGGGGACATGTGTCAGGGCCTGCTGGCAGGTGCCCCGCACTGCTCGGGGGTGGGGGTGCAGGGGACATGTGTTGGGGCCTGTTGGCAGGTGCGCCACACTGCTGGGGGGTGGGGGTTCAAGGGGACATTAGTGGGACATGAGTGGGGGCCTGCTGGCAGGTGCCCTGCACTGCTGGGGGGTGGGTGTGCAAGGGGACATGAGTGGGGGCCTGCTGGCAGGTGCCCCTCAGTGCTGGGGGGTGGGGGTGCAAGGGGACATGAGTGGGGGCCTGCTGGCAGGTGCCCCTCAGTGCTGGGGCTGCAAGGGGACATGAGTGGGGGCCTGCAGGCAGGTGCCCTGCACAGCTGGGGGGTGGGGGTGCAAGGGGGTAATGCGTTGGTGATCACTAGTGCAAGGTGACATGTGGCTTGGCTGGGAGGGCATGCCCAGGGTGGATGGGCTGCCTGCGGGACATGCCCAAGGGTACAGGGTAGTCCCCTGTGGTGTGGTCTGCCTGCAGGGGCCGTGGAGGGAACACCTGGGAGGACCCACACTGCCAATTCACGTGTAGGAATCCCATGCACCCCGGAAATACACGTACCCCACTCGCACAGGGCCTATCGCGTGTGGAACTTCCCCGCACCCCAGAAATACACGTACCCTGCTGAAATCGCGTGTTAAACTTGCCCGCACCCCAGAAATACACGTACCCTGCTGCAATCGCGTGTGGAACTTCCCGCGCACCCCAGAAATACACGTACCCTGCTGAAATCGCGTGTTAAACTTGCCCGCACCCCAGAAATACACGTACCCTACTGAAATCACGTGTGGAACTTCCCGTGCACCCCAGAAATACACGTACCCTGCTGAAATCGCGTTTTAAACTTCCCTGCACCCCAGAAATACATGTACCCTGCTGAAATTGCGTGTTAAACTTACCCGCACCCCAGAAATACACGTACCCTGCTGAAATCGCGTGTTAGACTTACCCGCACCCCACGAATACACGTACCCTGCTGAAATCGCGTGTTAAACTTGCCCACACCCCAGAAATACACGTACCATGCTGCAGTCGCTTGTGGAACTTCCCGCGCACCCCAGAAATACACGTACCCTGCTGAAATCGCGTGTTAAACTTACCCGCACCCCAGAAATACACGTACCCTGCTGAAATCGCGTGTTAGACTTCCCCGCACCCCAGGAATACAAGTACCCTGCTGAAATCACGTGTTAAACTTGCCGGCACCCCAGAAATACACGTACCCTGCTGCAATCGCGTGTGGAACTTCCCGCGCACCCCAGAAATACACGTACCGTGCTGAAATCGCGTGTTAGACTTCCCCGCACTCCAGGAATACACGTACCCTGCTGAAATCGCGTGTTAAACTTGCCCGCACCCCAGAAATACACGTACCCTGCTGCAATTGCGTGTGGAACTTCCTGCGCACCCCAGAAATACACGTACCCTGCTGAAATCGCATGTTAAACTTACCCGCACCCCAGAAATACACGTACCCTGCTGAAATCACGTGTTAGACTTCCCCGCACCCCAGGAATACACGTACCCTTCTGAAATCGCATGTTAAACTTGCCCACACCCCAGAAATACATGTACCCTGCTGCAGTCGCGTGTGGAACTTCCCGCGCACCCCAGAAATACACGTACCCTGCTGAAATTGCGTGTTAAACTTACCCGCACCCCAGAAATACACGTACCCTGCTGAAATCGCGTGTTAGACTTCCCCGCACCCCAGGAATACACGTACCCTGCTGAAATCGCGTGTTAAACTTGCCCGCACCCCAGAAATACACGTACCCTACTGAAATCGCGTGTGGAACTTCCCGTGCACCCCAGAAATACACGTACCCTGCTGAAATCGCGTGTTAGACTTCCCCGCACCCCAGAAATACACGTACCCTACTGAAATTGCGTGTGGAACTTACCGTGCACCCCAGAAATACACGTACCCTGCTGAAATCGCGTTTTAAACTTCCCCGCACCCCAGAAATACGCGTACCCTGCTGAAATCACATATTAGACTTCCCCGCACCCCAGGAATACACGTACCTTGCTGAAATTGCGTGTTAAACTTCCCCGCACCCCAGGAATACACGTACCCTGCTGAAATCGCGTGTTAGACTTTCCCGCACCCCAGAAATACACGTACCCTGCTGCAATCGCGTGTGGAACTTCCCGCGCACCCCAGAAATACACGTACCCTGCTGAAATCGCGTGTTAAACTTACTCGCACCCCAGAAATACACGTACCCTGCTGAAATCGCGTGTTCGACTTCCCCGCACCCCAGGAATACACGTACCCTGCTGAAATCGCGTGTTAAACTTGCCCCACCCCAGAAATACACGTACCCTGCTGCAGTCGCGTGTGGAACTTCCCGCGCACCCCAGAAATACACGTACCCTGCTGAAATCGCGTGTTAAACTTACCTGCACCCCAGAAATACACGTAGCCTGCTGAAATCGCGTGTTAGACTTCCCCGCACCCCAGGAATACACGTACCCTGCTGAAATCGCGTGTTAAACTTGCCCGCACCCCAGAAATACACGTACCCTACTGAAATCGCTTGTGGAACTTCCCGTGCACCCCAGAAATACACGTACCCTGCTGAAATCGCGTATTAAACTTCCCCGCACCCCAGAAATACACGTACCATGTTGAAATCACGTATTAGACTTCCCCGCACCCCAGGAATACACGTACCCTGCTGAAATTGCGTGTTAAACTTCCCTGCACCCCAGGAATACACGTACCCTGCTGAAATCACGTGTTAGACTTTCCCACACCCCAGAAATACACGTACCCTGCTGCAATCGCGTGTGGAACTTCCCGCGCACCCCAGAAATACACGTACCCTGCTGCAATCGCGTGTGCAACTTCCCGCGCACCCCAGAAATACACGTACCCTGCTGAAATCGCGTGTTAAACTTCCCCGCACCCCAGAAATACACATACCCTGCTGAAATTGCGTGTTAAACTTGCCCGCACCCCAGAAATACACGTACCCTGCTGCAATCGCGTGTGGAACTTCCCGCGCACCACAGAAATACACGTACCCTGCTGAAATCGCGTGTTAAACTTCCCCGCACCCCAGAAATACACGTACCCTGCTGAAATTGTGTGTTAGACTTCCCCGCACCCCAGGAATACACGTACCCTGCTGAAATCGCGTGTTAGACTTTCCCGCACCCCAGAAATACACGTAGGCTGCTGCAATCGCGTGTGGAACTTCCCGTGCACCCCAGAAATACACGTACCCTGCTGAAATCGCGTGTTAAACTTCCCCGCACCCCAGAAATACACGTATTCTGCTGAAATCGCGTGTTAGACTTCTCCGCACCCCAGGAATACACGTACCCTGCTGAAATCGCGTGTTAAACTTGTCCACACCCCAGAATACACGTACCCTGCTGCAGTCGCGTGTGGAACTTCCCGCGCACCCCAGAAATACACGTACCCTGCTGAAATCGCGTGTTAAACTTACCCACACCCCAGAAATACACGTACCCTGCTGAAATCGCGTGTTAGACTTCCCTGCACCCCAGGAATACACGTACCCTGCAGAAATCGCGTGTTAGACTTCCCCGCACCCCAGGAATACACGTACCCTGCAGAAATTGCGGGTGAAACTTCCCGCGAACCCCAGGAATACACGTTCCCCGCTTGCTGTGTGCTGTGTGGCGGCCCTGTAATACTGGTCCAGGGTTAGCGCAGCCCTTTGCGCTGGATTGAGGATTTTGATGGCTTTTCCTTGCGCGAGGGGTGTTCTTGGGGGTGTTACTGGCGCTGCTGCAGGGTCGCTGCGCCACTCTGCGCCGCGGCTGCTTTTGGTGGCTAAAATCCATGAATACGCTGTGCGCCGAAATGGATTTTGGCGCATGCGGCTGGCACAGATTATCGCACGCGCACACTGTGCGCCAGCCGCGTGCGCCACTTGTGCGCTTAATTCTATGAATTACCCCCATTATCAGGCCCTTAATGTCATTCCTACACATGTATGAAACAACACCGCAACAAAGATTGCGTCACATAATTGCCATATGAATGGAGACTACATTACACACGAACAATAACCTGGGCTCTACCCCATTCCAGAGTGGAACTATGACATCATTAGCTAACACATGGTACCCGGGTCTGTTGACTCAGTTTGACTTGCTGTGTTGTCAATGTGTTTCCCATCATATTGGGCAATGCTTGTACCTATTGCTCATTACTCCACTAGCTCATGAGCTTTCAGTTGTTCCATGCCAGGACTTATTTGAAAAAACGATTTGGCGGTCAAGCCAGAAGCTGCTGCAACATCACAAATGTAGTCAAAGGAATTGGCGCTGAAGACCTTATGTGGGACACCCACGAGAACATGAGAACATATTATGCAGAAATGCATGGCTGAACAGTATATGGCAGCGTCGTCCGCTCACTGTTGCTGTTCAGTTGGTAAATGGCCTGTAAGCCTTAATAACTACTAATCAAAACAGAGTGTCCACGAACCGCAGAAATGGAAGTCCGTCCCAGGAGAAAGGCAGTGATTGTAGTTCATCTGCAGTCCAGGAAAAGATCCTTGTATGTAGACGGCACTAGCAGCGGAAGAAGAAACGAAGGTACAGGCTTCATTAAAATGTCTTGTATGCAACATCATGAAAAACCTTATTTTACTTTTGTAGCCCATGGATTTCCCATCAATACAGGCACGAAGACCAGGCTGATCCTTGGCTTTCTAAATTCTTAATTTGTATGTATATAAATGATTGCAATGCTTGGTTGGTTGAAACCACTCATTATGCTAATGGCATGAAACCTCTGATCTTAGAAATGAATGATGAGGTGTTGTGGTGTGTACAGAACAAGCCTTACTGCTTTGACATCCATAGACAATTTTTGTAAGGAAATCCTTTACACACCAATCCGGCTAACCTCATTATGAGGTTGCCTGTAGGCGGCAACTTCTGTTTACCGTTTCTGCCACCTGGCATCCCGGTAATACCAGGATATTTTGGGCAGCAGAAGAACGTTAAGTTCCCATTTCTGTGGTGGGAATGGGATCACTGAAGCACCGGCACCGTTAGTAATGGGTCAGTGCTTCAGTGAAAAATCTGGCCTGATGGTAGTTCACTGTCCCTACCGGCAGACTTGTAGTTTGTCAGTCCGAAAAAGGTGACGTAACCGTTGTTACAGGCACTTTTTTTTCCAGACCAGCAAACTTATAATGAGGGCAAATGTCCCTAACAGATATATTTGAACTAGAATTGTTATCACTTTAGCACATCAATACCTTCTTACATTTTCTGTTTCTAAAACTAATCCATTTAATACATAGATGCAAACAAACACGTCCTATTTTTATGTGAACTACAGGTAGATGGGAGAACTGCTATACAGCAGCAATCTTTTGTTGCACATCATGTATATAGATCATTTGAAGAAGCTTCTACGGTATACTGATGCTATTGGAGAAATACCCCTCACCCCCGAATAGTCAAGGCTTCTGGTTTTGAAATAGAAATGTAGATTATGTCAAAGGGCTGTCTGTAACCAAGAGGCATGCCAATATCATGTGTTCCCGTTCAAACTTTTATTTATTTTGGGAATTATTTACAAATTGGGCCGAATTAAAGCAAAATGGGATATCCCCAAAACCAAAATGCATCAGGATGGTTCTCCTGCTCTGCCTTATTAGGACCTCTACATCCCTGAAGGGTCCCATAATGTCCTCCCTGGTTACCACAAGGTTCCCTGGCCTTCTCGAACTCCCTCCTGTCTAGAATAATGTTATCTTATGTTACATTTATATAGCGCCTTATGTGCCATTGGTATGGTCTCAAGGTGCTGGTAGGTTGAACGCCCTCGGGAACCGAAGTTCAAGTCAGTAGAGAGAATCGATGGAGTCAAAGGTGCGTGTGCACACCGGATATGTGTGCAGCTGGTGTGGCATTCGTGTGATAGCTGCTTCTTAGCGGTAGATGTGGTGGTTGGGAGATCAAGAGTATGTGTTCGTTCTGGTTTTTATCCAGACCGATTCTGGCTGCGTCAGGCCTGAGGAGAACGCCTAAACTGGAGGGTGTGCAACCAGCAGTGATGGTATGAGAACAGCTATACTGAATGGTGTCATAGTATCGCTGTGTTCTATTTGAGTGGGGGTGTAAAGAAGAGAGTAAGCGTGGAGATGTGATATGGTTGTTTACCTTAGGTGTAAGAGATCGGGCTCACTCCAATAGTTCCATGTACTCCATCAGTTCAATGTACTCTGACTGTTCCATGCATTACGACCGTTTCAAGCACTCAAAACTGTTATTTTTCATGCTGTTTCAAACATTCCATACACTCCAAACCATTCCATGTAAGTCACGCCATCCTGTGCACTCCAATCCGTTCCATGCACTCCAATCCGTTCCATGAACTCCAATCCGTTCCATGCACTCCAATCCCTCCCAGGCACTCCAATCCATTCCATGCACTCCAATCCGTTCCATGCACTCCAATCTGTTCCATGCACTCCAATCCGTTCCATGTACTCCAATCCCTTCCATGTACTTTTAGCCGTTTTATGCACTCCAACCATTTTATGCACTCCAACCATTTTATGCAATGCCCCTTTCATTCGTTTTACCCACGTTATCCTTTCTCCATGCATCATCCATCTACATACGTCATCTTCACACGTTCCATCCACTTCACTGGTTCCACCCACATCACCCGTTCTACCCACTTCACCGGTTCCACCCACTTCACCGGTTCCAAACACATTCCCCGTTCGTCCACCTACTTCATCCGTTCTACCATTTCACCAGTTCCACCCACTGCAGCCATTCTACACCCGTTCATCGGTTTCATCGACATACTTCACCCGTTCCTTCCGCAGAAAGATTCAACTTTGCACAGAATGGCTGTTAGGCACACTTCTAAATTCAACCAGGGCATGCTATTAGGCACACTTATAAATTCAAGCAAGACACGCTATTAGGCACACTTCTAAATTCAACTTTGCACTGTGAGGATATTTAGGCAACCAAATACAATTTTGCACAGAGCGGATATTAGGCACACTTCTAAATGTTGCAACTTCTAAATGCAACTTTGCATAGAGAGGATATTAGGGACACTTCTAAATCCAACTTTGCACAGAGAGGGTATTAGGCACACTTCTAAATTCAGCTTTGCACAGAGAGGATATTCAGGCAACCAAATAAAATTTTGTACAGAGAGGATATTAGGCACACTTCTAAATGTAACTTTGCACAGCGAGGCTGTTAGGCACACTTCTAAATTCAACCACGGCACGTTATTAGGCAGACTTCTAAATTCAACTTTCCACAGAGAGGCTGTTAGAAACACTTCTAAATTCAACCAGGGCACGCTATTAGGCACACTTCTAAATTCAACCAGGGCTCGCTATTAGGCACACTTCTAAATACAACTTTGCTCAGAGCGGTTATTAGGCACACTTCTAATTTCAACCAGGGCACGCTATTAGGCACACTTCTAAATTCAACTTTCCACAGAGAGGATGTGAGGCACTCTTCTATGTTCAGGCAAGGCACGCTATTAGGCACACTTCTAGATTCAACTTTGCACAGAGAGGATATTAGGGACGCTTCTAAATGCAATTTTGCACAGAGAGGGTATTAGGCACACTTCTAAATTCAGCTTTGCACAGAGAGGCTGTTAGGCACACTTCTAAATTTAACCAGGGCACGCTATTAGGCACACTTCTAGATTCAACTTTGCACAGAGAGGATTTGAGGCACACTTCTATGTTCAGGCAAGGCACGCTATTAGGCACACTTCTAGATTCAACTTTCCACAGAGAGGATGTGTGGCACACTTCTATGTTCAGGCAAGGCACGGTATTAGGCACACTTCTAAATTCAACTTTGCATAGAGAGGATATTAGGGACACTTCTAAATGCAACTTTGCACAGAGAGGGTATTAGGCACACTTCTAAATTCAGCTTTGCACAGAGAGGCTGTTAGGTACACTTCTAAATTCAACTTTGCACAGATAGGATATTTAGGCAACCAAATACAATTTTATACTTCTAAATTCAGCTTTGCACAGAGAAGATATTAGGTGCACTTCTATGTTCAAGCAAGGCACGCTATTAGGCACACTTCTAAATTCAACTTTGCACAGAGAGGACATTAGGGACGCTTCTAAATGCACCTTTGCACAGAGAGGATATTTAGGCAACCAAATACAATTTTGCACAGAGAGGCTATTAGGCACACTTCTAGAATCAACTTTTCACAGAGAGGCTGTTAGGCACACTTTTAAATTCAACTTTTCACAGAGAGGCTGTTAGGCACACTTCCAAATTCAACTTTTCACAGAGAGGCTGTTAGGCACACTTCTAAATTCAACTTTGCACAGAGAGGCTGTTAGGCACACTTCTAGATTCAACTTTTCAAATAGAGGCTGTTAGGCACACTAACAAATTCAACTTTTCACAGAGAGGCTGTTAGGCACACTTCTAAAGTCGGGCGGATTTTCTAACCATAGATATGCTACTAGGCGGACTATACCACAGATATGTTATTAGGGGAACATTCTAAGTATAGACTACACTACAGGTGGGCAAAGTATTTTCTATGGGTGAAGTGGTAGGGTAGTATGGCGTGAAGTATTTGCTTCAGTCCCCACCCTTGCCACACTTACTTATTGTTGGCTTCTTGCTTCTCCTGCGGATACCTGCAGATACGTTCTGGAGCCATTGATGTAGGAGCCGTCCTTTGCCACGGATCCTTGGACCAGCAATGAAAGGGGGAGCTTCTCGTCAGGGCCAATCAAGGCCATGCAGGAGGCAGGCCAGCCAATCAGGGGTGGAGGGAGGCAGGAGGAGGAAGAAAACACGGAAGGGAGACGGTCTGGGGGGAGGGAGGGTATGCACGGGGTGAGAGCGGGCTAGGGGCACTCCAAGAAGCGTCTGCACACGACAAAATAAACAGGCCCAAAGGGTCCTAGCAAGGCACAACGGAAGGGGTCGCGCAAGTCTGCCCACACTCACCTGCTTCTCATTGTTCTTTACATTCGGCATGGGGGTTCCTTACCCCACCCAGTTCCGTGGGCATTGCAGGCTCTTGGGCTTCCCAAGCCGTTTTTCAGATGACTGGCTGTTTCTGGACTTTCTGGTGTGCCACCCCCCAACACTAACTCTAGCATGTAGACCTGCCAGCAGACAGTGGGGTTAGCCTTCTCAGAGTGGTGCTGGGAGAGATGAAGCAGTGCCTACTAAGGCTGTCCTGTCCAGAGGCCCCTTCTGCTTCTAATCCTCTTGCTTCTCTGATCCTTTCACATTCTCCTTGGCCTAATCTCTTCCCTCCTCCAACCTTCTGGTCCAACCTAAGGCTCGTTTAAGTCACCAGAATTATTTGGTTCTGTCTGACTGTGGGACTGTTCCCCTCCTTCTCCTAAATCTCCCTCTCACTCCTGTTATCACCCTCTCCTTCTGCACCACCATCACCTCTTAATGTTGCTACCTCCTCCTTTCCTCTAGACGTTACCATCACCTCCAACCATCTTCAGCTTTCTGGTGTTGCTATTTCAGCCCTGCAGATGTTAACAGTGCCTCCCTCCCACCACCTACAGCCCACACACTAAGGCCATTTGGCAATGATTCAAAAGTGATAACATCACTTGATGCAGTCTGCAAGCTAAGTTATTTTTTCAAGAATATTTTTTTATCTGTTGATCATAGATATACGTAAGTGCAGCAATTGATCATGACTGCATTGCGAATCAGCATTACTAAAG
This sequence comes from Ambystoma mexicanum, assembly GCF_040938575.1. NCBI lineage: Eukaryota > Metazoa > Chordata > Amphibia > Caudata > Ambystomatidae > Ambystoma > Ambystoma mexicanum. The sequence goes on along the minus strand of NC_090939.1, from coordinate 502,661,846 downwards.
ATTCTAAAATGTATCCAGGTAAGCTGCCATTGCCACATGGACACCTGGCACACAAGAAGCAGTCTAGCAGTGAATATGGGAGTCCAGAGTGGTGGTGTACACATTTCTGGATGTCGGTCAAGATATCAGGGTACTGGTTAGCAGCTAGCAACAGAATAGAAGTGGCCAGAGGCCCTCAATTATTTCACAAATGGATTACTTAGTGCTGAGTGTAACGGTGTCATAAAAAGTGATATACTGAATTTATGTTTAATTATCAGCAAATATGTCCTTTATCTTTTTGGCCTTTACAATGCCTTGACTGTCCAATTGCACACTCCTGTGGGAAATTCTTGCTACTAAAAGTATACCTATACCAATCCAGAATAGTCTGAAAGGACTCCACTCGGAATTAGAAGCTACAGTAAGATATGGTTTAAACGGCAAACTATCTTCACCTTTTCCATCGCAGCATGGATTTTGCCAGGGTTTTGTTTTAGTCCCACTTTTTTTTTTTTTTACATATACATCAACAGTCTCAACGAGCACTTCGCTAATGTGGTTTCATCCCAAGAGTTGGTGGACATGAACTGCTATACACTGATGATGCAGTGTTACTTTCCCTTAGTCCAAAAGGTTTTCAGACACCGATTGACCGGTATGATCAATTCATGGACTTTGAGGCCTCAAAGTTAACATAGGCAAGTCTAAATTAATGCCACTGGCCATAGTAGTGCTAAACCCTATCATTTGACTTGTAAGGGACAGAGAATGGACTGGTTACAGATGTATGACTATGTGTCATGTTTAGCATTGTTCACAGTTGGAATGATCCTGTGTACAGGCAGCAGTCCATGATTAAGAAATCAAGATTTGCACTTGTTCGTCTGGCAAAGTGTAATGGGAGTCCCAAATCAATCATATGCACATGGACTACCACTCAAAGACTGTGTAGTCAGTAGGATATAGGGTTTATGTAGACATCCATATGTAGAAGAAGGATCTCAAACTATAGTGACCACTGTCCTCTGCACAATGTATCACTGGATAATACCAGTTGTAGACACTTCTAGCAATTCAGGAGAAATAGTCACTTCCAATTATATTAAAAAAGGTGATTATAGACAACATTTGTGATAAATATATACATCAATTATAAGAACATGTCACTCCAACATGATGAGGTATAAAACAAAATTTATTCAGCAATTGGTACATTATCTAACACTGATACAACCTTGGATGTGCAGCCTGCTGTAAATATTTTAGATTGTGTAGACACCCAGCCATTGTTGGTAATAGAGACTGTTACCAAGGGAAGCTTCTAAGACTTCCGAAGTCCTTTCCTGCATTTCTACTGCACGAGGGGCTGGGCCGCAGCTACATAGAAGGGTATAAAAAATTAAGCTTTTACTTCTTCGGTGCTCACTTTGGTCTTACCCCTCTGCTACTCTCAACTGGAATATCATATTAAATTATTACACAGCAATGTAAAAAATAAGATAAATAGGATTATGTTTGTTAAAAACAATTGGCCAAGCAGGGTTTGATGCCTTATTTTAATAATCCTGAATTACTGGACAATAAACTACAAAGGACAGGGAAGTAAAGAATTGTAGCCCAATTTGTAGAGAACTTCTTGAGATAACCAAACCTACTGTACATTACTATACTTTGCTTAAGACGGTGCCCGGGGTGGAACCGTATTTGCTTTGGGATAAAAACGTGTACGAACATTTCTTACCGCCCAGATTTACAATGAACGACCTTCCATCCAGGGCGGTTGTAGCTAACTGGTCTGGCACCCAAAAGGGCGAGGCTTAGTATATGCGTGTAGGCCAGGAAGAAGACTTCTGGAATTCTATTCTTTGTTGTTTCCCTTTTTATACTGTATTTATGTTATGTTATAGTGCATTTGTGTAGCGCTTTATGTACCATTGGTATGATCTCAAAGCGTTGTAGGTTGAAAACCCCTCGGACCGCGGTCCATATCAGTTGAAAGAGTAGTGTAGCATATAATGCTTGGGTGCACTTGGTATGTGAGCAGCCTGAGTGGATTTCGCGGGTTGGCTGCAGTCGAATGTTAAGAGTGGTGTGGTAGATGTGAGAGGTCAGTGTAATGGGCGCAGCAAGGAGGGTGGTTTCCGGGTCTGCATTCCTGCTGCCGTGAGGCATGTCTGTAAGAATATGTGTGCCGCTAGACCGATTTCTTTCGTGGGTTATAGCTGCGTTCTACCAGGCTGTTGAGGTGTTTTATGAGCGATGTAGGTATGTGTGCAGCTAGGCCGAATTGGTCCAGGGGTGTACCTGCGTTCTATTGTTTGTTGATGTAAAGAGGAGAGTGAGCATAGTGGTATGAATGACTGTCTGTGGTTATCAGTGAGTGGCTCCTGGCCGGTGAGGGTATGATCATTTATTTTGCATGGGCAGTCCTTTTCGAGACGCTCTGTGGTTGTACTTGTAGGGCCCATTTTCGGGGTCCTTGTATGGATTTTGAGTTGGGTTGTTGGATGCTTCTTGGGATATTCTGCAGTGATGTTTTGTATCAGGTTAGTTCTGATTCTCATAGGCCAATGGCCATAAGGGGATGGGTATATGGCCATGGGCGGTCCTTCTCGAGACGCTTTGTTATTGTACTTGGTGGACCCATTTTCTGGGTCGCTGTAGGGATTTTGGGTTGGGTTGTTGGGTGATTATTGGGATATTCTATGACAATGTTTTGTTCTCACAGGACAATGACCATGAGGGGATGGTTATATGGCCATGAGCGGACCTTTTCAAGGGTTTGAGGAAAGCTATGTTTTTACTGCTTTACGGGAGGCCATGTAGTCCTGGTTGTGCCGAATAGGAGGGGGTCGCAAATTCCATAGAGTTGGTGCAAGGGTAGAGTAGGCTGACCCTCCAAGTCTGGCAGAATTGGAGGCTGGGATAATGAGTAGGAGGACCATGCTTGACCTTAGACTGAGTGTTGGGCGGTAGCGCATAGTCTTCTCTTGGAGGTATGATGGGCCGCCCTTGTGCATTGCTCGGTGGGTGATGCACAGGATTTTGAAGGTGGCCCTTTGTCCAATAGGTAGCCAGTGGAGGGTGCGGAAAGCAGGCGAGATGTGGTGTCTTCGTTGGGTGCAAGGAGGAGTTTAGCAGCTGCATTTAGGAGTTTGTTAATTTGGTATGCCGGAGCACCCAGGTACATGGAGTTTGGATAGTCTAATCTGGACATGACGATTGACATAATAGATGTTGGGGAAGGAGAGATAAGGGAAGATACGTCTTATAAATCTGAGGTGGTAATGACAGGATTTGGATACATTGTTGACCTGGTGAGACAGGGTTAGGTCTGAGTCCAATATGCAGCAAAGGTTTTTGACTGTGTTGGAGGTGGCGGTGGGTGCCGAGGGAGGTAGGCCATGGGAGTGGTTGTGGGAGTAGAGCGGTGTTGCCACATACCATGATCTCAGTTTTCCCTGGGTTGAGAAGGAGGTGGTTTCTAGACATCCATAGGTCTATATCATTGAGGCAAGCTGATAGGTCGGGGGTGATCAGAGCTTGTCTTGGGGATTTTCAGGATGATTTGTGTGTCGTCAGCATAATTGTAGCAGGTGAGGTTGTGTGATCGCATGATTGCTGGTAGCGGGCTCATGTAGAGGTTCAAAAGAAGCAAAGAGATGCAAGTGCCTTGGGGTACTCTGGTGTTCACTGGTCGAGCTGAAGAGTTAAAAGGGGGAGGATAGTGATTTGTTTCCTGTTGTTAAGGAATGAGGCAATCCAGTTGAGTGCCAAGTCTCAGATTCCAAGTGAGTGGAGCTGGTCGAGGAGGATTGAGTGGTTGATGGTGTTAAAGGCAGCTGTGAGATCAAGGAGAACCAGAGCGATGCAGCCTTCAGAGTCTGCCGTGACCTTAGGGTCGTCCCAGATCGCGATCAGTGTGGTTTCAGTTCCATGGCGAGGCCGGAAGCCCGACTCTGCGGGTTCTAGTAAGTTGTTGGATTCAACAAAAAGGTTGAGTCGAGTAGGCAGAGCGGGTGATGAGTTTCGCAAGGAATCTGGTGTTGGAGATGGGCCTGTAATTGGATGGTTGGAGGGGGTCGAGGCCTGCTTTTTTCAGAAGGGGTTTGACGTGTGCTACTTTGAAGGGGTCTGGGAAGGAGCCAGAGGGGAAGGAGTGATTGAGTATAGATCTAGCTTGTTCTCCTGCGCAGGTGGAGAAGATTTATTTGAGGAGGGAGACAGGTCAAGGGGGGACCCGGTGGGTCTACTGCTGGACAGTAGTTTATGGAATTCGTCGCACAAGATCAGCTTGAAGGCGCTGAAAGTGTTGAAGGTTGGTGCTGTGGGGGGGGGGGGTTATGATCTTGAGTGCTTGGGGTTTGGCGGGGGGGTGAGGATGAAGAGTTTGAAATTAAGGGCAGCCGCTGTGTGTAGTGCTGTTCTGTAGAAGTGATGGGAGAAGGAGTTGCACAGTGCTTGCGTGGCGGTGGTGGAGGCAGTGGTGAAACTCGGGTTCACGAATTCCGAGATGATCCTGTAGAACTCTTTACTACTGTTGCAGCAGTTCAGTATTCTTTTATTATAGTAGTTTTTTTGGCTTTTCGGATCTCGCATTTGTAGTTACGGTGATAGTCGGCTAGCATGGATTTGCTACGTTTTTTTTTTTTTAATGTTCGCCATATGCACTTGAGGGAGTGGTTATGGGTTTTGACTGTCTTCCGGTGGGCCGTGAACTCTTTGGGGATTGGTCCTTTCTGGGTGCGAGCGGGAGGGTGAGGGGGAGGAGTGAATTGTTGAGCCAGGAGTCAAAGGATTCGATAGGTAGAGGTCTGTCTGAGGTTGGTAGTGAGCGTAGCAAGGCTTCAGCCAAGTTAGGTAGTACTTTCTCCCTGTTTCAGCATTTGTGGTTGTGAGGGGAGGCCGGAGGACTGTGGGTGGTGGGGTGGGAGTGTGGATATAAAACGTTAGGGCTTATTGATCTGTCCACATGAGCGATTTAGGGCTAGACACTGAGACAAGGTCAGAGGAGCTGAAGATTGCGTCAAGGGTTTGGCCTCTGGTGTGGGTGGGGCATGTGGTATGCTTGGAGAGGTTGAGCGCCTCTAGGCTGTCAACCAAAGGTTGGGTCATGGGGTTGTTGGATATATCGAACCAGATATGGAAGTCTCCCAGTAGGCTGAGTGAAGGATGGTTGATCAGAATGGTGGCTAGTGAGTCGCAGATACTGTTGGACATTTTTATGTCATATCATGGTGGCCTGTAGATGAGAAGGAAAGTGTGTGAGAGAGGGGGAGGGGTGAGGTTTGGTTGGAGCAAGAAGAGGGAGCGTGCAGTGGTGAGTTTGCATGTGATGGAGGTAGGTGGAAGGATGGAGGGGGTGGGCTGAGGTTTGGTGGGATGTGGCCATAGGTAATGATCTGCGGGGTGACATTTGGATGGTGTTGGTTTGGTGTGTGGGTAATGGCAGGTTGGTGGATGGACTGCAGGTCTGGATGGAAGTGTAGGTATAGAGGTGGTAGGATAGAAGTCGGGTGCGAAGAGGGCCAATCTGGGAGTTTCTAGCAGGGAGTTCCTGGTAGCCGGGGCTATGGGTGGTTGGAAAGGCGGACTGATGTAGGCGAGGAGAAGTAAAAAGAGTTCAGGGTGTGGGCCGGTCATTTTTCATGAATTTAGAGCATTTTGGCACTGGGGGTGTGTGAGAGAGTGTAGGGGGGGTCGAAGGGGAAAGGGAAAGAGGCAATGGTTCTGGAGAGA